>NC_142597.1:1255500-1880750 GCF_965207765.1 Zootoca vivipara | reverse complement strand
CAGTGCTGAGATAGGAGATGAGCTCTGCTGCTGCCTTCCACTACCAAAAGTGCAGGCAGAGGCTTATGTCCAATCCTAACATTGTAGGACTACTTACCAGTATGAGCTGCTTAGTACGATAGTCATAGTACTTACACTGCTTCTGTGTTCATGATGCAGACGAAGCCTCCTGGGCACTTGCACTCTTTGCCGTTGTCATATTCCATCCCCAAGTTAAGACCCAGCAATTGGGCCAGAATGACGGAGAATGGCTCTTTGGTCATGGACTTCTGATACTAGAAGGAAGAGGGAAAACTGGAATCAGAAACCAGATTATTCCACCCCATTATGGGTGAGTAAATGCAAACAAGTCTCTTCGGACTGTATTCTAGGAGCTTCTCAGTATTTAAGTTCATTTTGTAGATCATATTGTGCTTTGCTCTAAAGACAAGGAAGTTTAATAGGCATCCCTGTTCATACCCTAAGGGTGTGCCTGCAGAGCATGTTCAATGCTGTGCATATCTATATACAGTGGTACCTCTACTTACGAATTTAATGTGTTCCGAACGCACATTCGTAAGTCGAAAAAATTGTAAGTCGAATCCCATAGGAATGCATTGGGAGAAAAAAATAAGTAGAAGCAATCCTATCTAAAAATCCGTAAGCAGAAAAAAATCCTATCTAAACCGCATCCAAGATGGCGGATGGAGCTCCATTCGTAAGTAGAAACGTTCGTAAGTAGAGTTATTTGTAAGTAGAGGTACCACTGTACACCTAAGAGCATGAAAGGTCCAACAAGTGCCAGTACTGTTGTAACTGAGGGTTCATCCACGCTCATCCCATGCCTAGAAAGTCCTAGTGGTTCCCCCCTTGCCTCACTCCTTTAGATTTAAATGGGAACAAAAACCCAAGTTGCTCTTTACTCTGACTGAGTGCCAAAGAGCGCTTTTCCCCAGCGGAATGCATTGGTAGGAGAGGTAGTGTGGATAAAGCCCTGCGTTGGGGACTCCTGCCATGACTGCAACCTGGGAAAGGGAACAACACAGACATTGAAGGGTTTACTCTTTTGTTTTTACGGCTGATTGGGCAATGCTGCCCTGGGGGCACAAGTGTGCTGTTGAAGTGCAATAAATAAAGGTTATGTAATAAACAATGTTAAATTATATGACGGGTTTTAGAATAATTGCCATTACTTTTCAAGGTAGTAGATGACCACCAGAGGCTTAAAAGGAGCAGCAGATCAGGAAGAGTCTTTATTTGATAGCCACTCTGCAGCCTCCCCAGATTCTCACACTTGAATTAAAAGCCCAGGAGGCTTTTTTAGATCAGGAAGTATGGGCAGGCTGAGAGGATGGAGGGGCACTGGATAAATGCTTAATGGAAAGAAAAACACACCTTGCAATGTTAAGATAAATTCAACAGACACCCACTGAAACAGTAAAAAAAATTCTAAAGCAGCCTGAGAATGAGGCAAAGAAATAATAATGGAAGGCTCTTTCACAGGAGAAGAAAACTTTCCAGAAACTGAAGGACAGGCTTCAGGACAGCACAGAAGAAGAAGAAGAAGAAGAAGAAGAAGAAGAAGAAGAAGAAGAAGAAGAAGAAGAAGAAGAAGAAGAAGAAGAAGAAGAAGAAGAAGATTATTCAATCATTCCCTGCCCATCTGACTGGGTTTCCCCAGCCACTCTGGGTGGTTCCCAACAGAATTAAAAGCACAACAAACATAAGACATCAAAAACTTCCCTAAACAGGGCTGCCTTCAAATGTCTTCTAAAAGTCAGTTGTTTATTTCCTTGACATCTGATGGGAGGGCATTGCACAGGGCAGGCACCACCACCAAGAAGGCCCTCTGCCTGGCTCCCTGTAACCTCACTTCTTGCATGGAGGGAACCGCCCAAAGGCCCTCAGAGCTGGACCTCAGTGTATATACAGAAGGTAGTGCTGTGTTTGGGTGCTCAGCTACATCACATCCTATGCTTTGCTGTGGCGACATGGGCAAGGTGTTCACTGATGGCATGGCTTGCCGAATAGCAAGTTGGGCTGTCAACAGGGTTGTGGCCAGGGATTGCAGAGCACAGAATGAAGTGTGCTCCTCCCCATCCTGTCCAGTTCTGCTGGTGTACTAGGAGAGCTTTCCTAGCATTTCTGAAATGCCAGGGGCTTGTTTAGTGTGCAGTTGGACACAGTATTAGGCAGCTGGAAAGCTGGTAATGTGCAGTCTGAAAAAATGGTGTTAAGCATATGCGCTTATTACACACTCAAATGACCGGCAATGTACACAAATTATATAAGGGAGAAATGGACTCTGTTTCTGTCAAATCCTAAAGCCACTCTGCCAGCAAGACTCCAGTACAGGATTATGTACTAAGCTACTGAATGCAGCTCCTCCAAGAATTGCACTGGAAAGCAAATACCCAAAGGCATGTGACTTATACTTGCAGCAGTAACAGGGAACCTGTAGCCCTCCAGATGTTGCTATTACTAATCTAATCTTATAGGCTTTGCAGTGGTTTACAATGTATAAAAAGCAGCTACAGAAACATAAAAGTATAAACATCCATAGTTAAGATATGCAATAAAACAATCCCAACCACAGCAATTAAAAGAGGAGGCTTAAGTTGAGAAACAAGTGCTTCAAAAAGCTGGCAGAATGCCAATACCGATTGGGCCTCTAAGGTTTCAGTAGGACATTCTTGGATACCAGCTTCTACAATCCCCAACCAGCAAGGAACATGGGGGCTGTAGTCCCACAACATCTGAAAGGTCACAGGTTACCCAACCCTGCGATACCCAAATCCAAGACAGGCAACATATACACTTTAGCTAAGAAAGTTCAGTGATACTGTACCAGAGCAACTCCTGCATCAAAATTCCGGAGGCACAGCTTCCCCATAAATCCTGCACCTACATAATTAGGTTTCTCCCTGTAACTAAAACACAAAAGTAGATGGTGGGCCAGACATTTTGGAGTAGCCAAAGGGATTGTGCCTTCAAAACAGAAGGCAAAATCTTCACATAATCAAGAAGCTGTGGAGAACATTACATACAAAGTGGCTTTCCCAGGTCTTGTTACCACAGCTGGTCCCTTCCACCATCATTTGCCCACAATCCCAGGTGAGCAATCGGCTATTTAGCTCTAACATCTGCTGGAATCTTTCAGTAGAAGGGAAATCTGTTTCCTGCAGGGGCCTCTGAGCTGTGCTTCTATGCTCAAGTATCTCTGCTTGCTGTCCACTGGTTGCAGCTTTCTGTACCTACCACTCAATCAGTGTGAGTTTTAAAATTAGGTTTAGAATTAGATGCATGGTGAAGCAAGAGAAGGAGGGATAGTCCATGACACCATTTTCTTGTGCAGTTTCTATATTGCTTCTATGACAGGTGCTTTGCCAACTTGGTGCCGTCCAATTGTTTGAGATTACAGCTCTCATCAGCCACAGCCAACAGATAGCTGGATATGCTAGAAGCTGTAATCCAAAACATCTGGAGGGCACCAGGTTGGGGAAATCTCTGTCTCTCACATACCCTTCTGTTGGAGTTTTCTCTTATGTCTTAAATTGGCTTTTCCTTAGATCCATCTATAATGTGAACATAAAATCCTACAGTTGTCCAAAGATGCAGATGATTTCTCTTCCATATGCTGCCCTACATCAAGAGCATTGAACGTGGCACAACTATTATTTGATATGCTTCATGATATAAATATTGCACTGGATTAAACTAACTGGTCCAAACTTGCGCAAAGACTTAAACCAGCACAATGGGGCTTTCTCCCCTCTGCCCCCATGCCTTCTAATTGGCTGGAGGCAGGGTCCAGAGTGCTCCAAGAACAGCATAGAGGGGGAGGGGGGAGATGGTTCCATGGGGCAAGCAAAAATGCTTGCACTGACATAGCATTTGTAACAGTGCAATGCTGGATTTATTGCTTGACAAACAAATACAGAATGCTGGCCCAAGATTATTCAATGAGCTTCATGGCTGAAGAGGAATCTGGAAATGGGTCTCTCTGGTTTAATTCTGGTATGCTAGCTACAACACAGTGACTGATCATAGGCACTTTTTTATTTTAGCTTCACCTACAGAAAGGTTGGTTCACTGTCTTTGGCTGGTGCTCTTGCAATGGTATATTTTTCAGTTTACTGCACAAAAAGGCTGAAAATCCTTTGATCCTAATAGCACAATCCCAAACCCAGAAATAGGTCCCATTAAGCTCAACAGGGCATGCTCCTAGGAAAGTGGGCAGGATTTCCACTAACTGGTCTTAGGGGTGACATTAATACATAGTTTCCTTTGTAAAACAGGAGTTAGCCACATGAAGCAGGGAATGGGGCAGCAACAAGGCATGGTGATATGACAGCCCTTGCAGGGAATTAGTACAGGAAAAAGGTTAACCCCCCCCCCATCAGCCATCAGGGCAGCCACCTGCTTTTCCCATATGCAGCCCGTTAGAGAGACAATACACCACAACACTCCCAAATGCTTTTGCAGCCCCCTTTTCAACATGCAGCTTGGCTGCTGGGTGAGGCCAAAGGCCCATCTAGTGGAACATCCTGTTCTCATAGTGGCCAAGCAGGATCTCAATGCAAGAGCACTCTTCTCACTTGTGAGTCCCACCAAGTGTATTCAGAGGCGTTCTACCACCGACAGTGGAGGGAGAACATAGTTCTCATTTTCTAGCTGCTTGAGTTGTTAAACAAAATAAAACATGTAGTCTCATCCCTCAGACCACTACTACATTTGGGGTGATTTTTCAGTGGGAGGGGGGAATTCTGCACATGGAATGTGCAAACAACAAATGTAAAATGTGAGCACATGCACAACGGCTATATGAAGTGGACTAAAACTGATCTGTCTATCCCTGGTTTTAACAGCACTGCATTTTAATGGAAGGCTATGTTATTTATATATGCTACCTACTCTTAGGAAGAAATATTGTTGAAGGGCACTATGTTCTATAAAAAACATTTCAGTAAAGGGTAAAAGCTATGGCTCAGGGGTGGAATGCCTGCTTTCCACACGGAAAGTCCCAGGCTCAATCCCCACCAGCTCCAGCAAAGTCTGAGAAAGACGCTGCTCCAAAATCTTAGAGAGCAACGGCACTGACTCGGGCCCCACCTAGCATGCCCCACCCAAACTGTGATGTCATGATGTCACAGTGCAGGACGTGAGCTCCAGCAGCAAGGCGACTGGACCCCTCCCACCTGAACTCCACACTCTCTTCCACCCTCCGCCCAAACTCTGCACTCTCTCTTCCACGGGGCGTGGTGTCCATGCGCCTGTCCTGCATTTTGTGGGTGCTCAGCCCCTACATGTGAAATCTTGTGAGTGCTTCGGCACCCAGAGCCCCAGGGAGAGTCGCTATCTCTCAGTGTAGATGAGTATGCATGCTATAGCAATATTAGAATGCTTTATATGAGAGAATATACCTCCTTACACTAACAAAAGTGCCAGATCATGAGGCCGTAGAACAAGATATGAATTTTTCCAACGTAAAAATTTTCGTAGTAACACATCGGGCTCTCCTGATGTTGAGATTTTATTATGGTCCGTCCAGAACTCCAAAGAAGATAGAACAACTGTAATGTTAAGGCTAGAAAATATCTGAAAAGATGAAAAGAATGCAAGCTCAAATAAAGGCAGGGGGAAATACAGGTTCCAACGGTTCCATCTTAATTTTTGACGAATTCATCATAAAGATTTGGGTGATTGTAAGAAAGAGCCTGGTTCTAATTTGTGCCAAGCCAGTATGCAAGAAGCCAGGCGCTCAGGGCTGATGGTGCCCATGAGGCAAATGTGGGGGTGGCCTCAGGGAGGCAGCCTCCAGACAGCTGGAAGGGGCACCCCAGGGCACACATTGCGACACACAAATTGTCTGGGTGCATGCCCATAGTGGGCAGTGAGTGGTGTCCTGGTATCAGATAATTCAACCTAAGCTTATTAATCTGTAGGTTGTTAGTAAGGAGTGGCCATTCAGACAAATGTAAGGTAGTTGCCTTCAGGATGGGGGGATAAGATGGAGATAGTAGCCACGTTTCGGCAACATGAAATGAGGATTCATGAATGTTATACTACATGTAACTTAAGTGTTAGATGCAGGTTTCTGATGAGTGTTTTTTTTTGTATTGAACCTACATATCTTGTACATATGCCAACACCACTGATAATAATAATAATAATAATAATAATAATAATAATAATAATAATATTTATTCTTTCTACCCCACCCATCTCTGGATGGCTTTCAACAGAACATTAAAAGCAGAATAAAACTTCAAACATTAAAAATTTCCCAAAACAGGGCTGCCTTCAGATGTCCTCTTACAAAGTCATATAGTTGTTTATTTCCTTGACATCTGGTCGGAGGGCGTTCCACAGGGCGGGCGCTACCACCGAGAAGGCCCTCTGCCTGGTTCCCTGTAACCTCACTTCTCGCACTGAGGGAACTGCCAGAAGGCTTCCGGCGCTGGACCTCAGTGTCTGGGCTGAATGATGGGGGTGGAGACGCTCCTTCAGATATACTGGGCTGAAGCCATTTAGGGCTTTAAAGGTCAGCACCAAGACTCTGAATTGTGCTCGGAAACTTACTGGGAGCCAATGTAGGTCTTTCAGAACCGGTGTTATATGGTCTCAGCGGCCACTCAATAAAGGTTGAGAATGAGAATGAGATTTCCAGACTGCATTCACATATAGATCCTTGGGCTCAAGTGCTGCCCCCTTCCCATTCCTCTTTTAGCATGTCCACTTATGGTTTTAAACTAAACAGAGACTTCTGAACTGGGGAGGTTGGTTAGTTTGAACTATGGTTTGCTAACAAGTCAAGATCCCACACCAAAGTTTGATCCTGGTTTGTTTCAACAAACAGTACTTTTAACTAAACAAAATTCCTCCACCCCCCCCCTCATCCTGCTACTAGTGTGAAGTGTTAGGGGTAGCCAGTGTAGTGCTCTCCAGACATTGTTGAACTCCCATTCTCTTAAACCATTGGCCATGCTGGCTGGGAAAGATGTGAGCTGTGATCGAACAACTGCTGGAGGACATCATGTTGAGCACCTCTGTGCTAAACTGTGTGTTGGCATCACCTGTCTCGAGAGACAATGGAGTGTCCCTGCAGGGGTGATGTCAAACCACTGTGTTAGCAGCACTGAACTGACCTCCCTGGGACACAAACTTGGGGGGCAGTGCGTCTGGAGGTCCCCCTCTCGGCCTCACTGATGGGGTCCAAAGGAAAGCAGAGCAAGGCGTCTGGCACCAGCGTGGCTGCAGCAGTTGCTGGAAGGAGGCGTACAAGGTACCACCCAACTTTCTTAGGGATTCCACTCTGCATTTGTGTAGGGTTTTTCCTTAGCCTTTTCTTTTCCCAAAGATATCCCACAAGGCAGCAGAGGTTTAGGATCAGAGTTTTCCTTCTTCCCAGGTTGATGAGCCCCATCTGCCCCTCACTTCCCTCTACCACACATGCAGAAACCGCCTTCTTGACTGTTGGACCCCCTCTGGGTCTCCTCTGCTCAATCTGCTGGAGCCTGTCTTTGCATGCAAGGGGTTGAGACCCATTAGCTCCCCTCACCTGGTTTGGCCAGCCAGCCCAGGCTGTTCCTGGGGTGTGGCCATTGTTGTATGCTGACAGCTTCTAGGAACCACAGGTGAGACAAACTACCCGAGAAGGAGCATGATGTGTCCCCTACCAGAGGTACTACCCCTCCCCTAACACTCCACACACCCCTGTGTTAAACTATGGTTTAACATTATGTCCTAAAAGCATCAGGCATGCCAAACTGGTCTTCTATTGTAGGGTAAGTACTACTGAAACTATGCATGCAGTTTAAGTTAGTCAAAACTAAGTGGTGTCTCGATTTAAATGGAATGTAATCTATACTAATTTAACTGGATCAAGACCTAATTATCTGATATAACAGAACATAATGATCAGTGTTGGCCATTTAATTATTTGCATACATTATTTATATGCTCCCTTTCCAAGAGGAACATTTTATGTAACATTGTAATGTTGAAATAAGATCACAAGCCATGACCTTATGAGTGTGCATGTATTCCTGTCATCCAATGCTATGCAATTACTTTGCCAGAGCAGATGCTTGCAAGACAAGGCTGTTAAGAGTGATAGCCAAGTGAAAACATCCAAGCGGCTCTTGTTAGTACAAAAGAAAAACAAAACATGGCAGTCACTTACACTGTTGACAAAACCAATAAGCTGTGCTATGCTGTCGGTTACAATTTCTCTGCTTCCACCCAAAAAGTTGTACTGGAGAGAAAAACAGTTGTGTGCATCATAGCAATAATAAACAATAAAACAGACAATAGTTATGGTAGACAGCCAGTGTTGGCAACAGAACACTGGGCCACATGCAACTTGATCTGAGAGCCGAACCAGACATTGGGCCAGGCATATATGAAAAAGAGATGGGAAGTGACTTGAATGCACTTAGAGCTCACCTTTCAGTGCATGCGTGTCTGTAGGATGGCAATGAATCAAACAACCCTAGCGGGGTGAGATGGTCTTCAGGGTCCTCAACAACATCCTGTCATGCTTGATTTGCAGTCTACTGCTAATAAGCTAAGTGAGTATATGGTGTTATCTCATTTTATACTCAGTAGTAGCCCTGCAAACCAGATTAGATTGAGATAAAATGGCTAGGCCAAGTTGACCCTATATGCCAAATCTCACCATCTAAGACTAACACTCTATCCGCTACACCAGTGGTTTCCAACCCGTGTGCCATGGCACCTTGGTGTCCCTTGAATGATGGTCAGGGGTGCTATAGGCAACCCTGACCTCTGTCCCTCTTCCCTTCCCTCCCTCCTCTGATGCCCTCTTGCATCTCTGCCTCCCAAAGGCTTGCACAGCTGTTTGTTGCAGCAGCCCTGGCTACAAGCTCCGCAGGCAAATGATGCCTCTGAGGCTGGCCAGGGGATGCTTAGGCAGCCTCGGAGTAAGCAAGCAAGTGGGTGAGGGAGCCCAGCCAGCCAGTCCACCAGCTCTTATTCTTGAGAATGGCCGAACAAGTACTGTAGGGAGCCAGTCAGGCAGGTGCCATGCTGGCCTTTCTTGTGCTTGCTGTGTGCAATGCCTTTCTGGGAGCTGAATGCCCAGCTCCAAAGGGAGCCTTTCTGCCCTGCAGGCCCAGTGTCACCCACAGCTGCCTCCCAAGGTGAGTAAGGTGCTGGCCTCATGCTCACCTTTGGCCGGTCTCCATTGGGCCATCCTCTTCCCAGGGCCTCTTTGGGGTAGTTCAGAGATCAGGGGCAGTGGCAGCAGCTGCCTGGAGGACTCCCAAGGAGAGGAGGCTGAGGGAATACTCCACAAGGCAGGGGGTTTGAAAAGGAGTGAGAGACTGCCGACTCTGCAGGCAAGGGCTTCTGGGCTTAACTGGGCTTCTGAGGCTTGGAGTGTGTTTCCCCACAGGGCAGCCTCAGAAAGAATGTAGTTGGTCAAGGGAACATGGACTCAAAAAGGCTGAAAACCTCTGCACTGTGGGATGTGAAACACATAGCAGTCAAGTACAACATTCCTAGAGTGAACATACCAGAGGATGCTTTGTACCAGCCAGAAGAAAACTTCCTGTTTCCTCCTGAGCTGGAACAAACGTCTGCTGCATGTGACTAGAGAAGGGCATGGTCTAATCTGGCCCTCTCTCTGCCTGGGAACAAGAGCACATCTCTCTCTCTCTCTCTCTCTGTGCTAAGGACAGATGTGCAGGGAGCACACCTCTCTCTCGGCTCTTCTCCATTTTGTTTTTCAATGTTACAGGTAGGTAGCCGTGTTGGTCTGAGTCGAAACAAAATAAAAAAATTATTTAAGGTGCTACTGAAGGAATTTTTTTATTTTGTTTTTCAATGTGTGTGAAGTGACTGCTTGTTCGCAGTCACTTAGGAACTAACTCCCTTATGGGACAGTTCCACATATGCATATACTTTTGTAACATAAGTCTGCTTTCAGGGATCCAACTGTGAACTGAATGAATGTGAGTAAACTATGTTTACATTGACTTTAATAAGATTGTCGTGTTTATTCTTTTTAAGAGGGACAAGAAGGGATCTTACCAGGAATCCTATTTAGAGGCTAAAACTAGCCTGCAACAAGCTGTGCATTTGAAAAGGGAATGTTTAAACTCTGCTTAGATATAGAACTTGCTAACACAAGTTAGGAAGGATATTATTAAACAATATATCCTCTCCTGCCTCCCTGAACATTCCCACAACACCATGCTGCTTCAATGAATTGCCCTTGCTAACATTCTAAGATGATGTTTCTTGTGGTTAGTAACTTACCAAACCCTTATCCAAAACGATATATATTTCTATGTATCTGTGTACTTTAGTGACATCTGACAGTGGCTGAGGAAAGACAAAATAAATCACATCTAGTTTTTAAAAAATTGCATTTTGGTCCCTGGAGCCTTTATAATGCAAAATGGGTTAACGTTAGCAGCAGATTACTAGGACCAAGCCTGCATCAAGCTGCCCCACTGAAAAAAAATCACTTCAAAAGCTGTGCATTTCTCCAGTTCACCTAACAGTGGTTCTCACTTTCCCAATTTATTCATCTACAGAAAATCTCTTCAGTATAGGCACCAATGCACTCAAGTCCCATTGCTGTCTATGGGTTTCAGCAGAGGAGTATGGATAATGTTTTTAAAAAATCCAGCTTAGGGAAAATATGCTTAGGGAAAATATGCACAGCTGTGCCCAGAAAGGTATTTTGGTATGAAGTTTATTTAGCCTTAGGGCTTGATGTTTGGCGGCAAGCAGGTATTGGTCAAGACATGAAGCTGAGAGTCAAGCAAGAGGACCATCAAGTCAACCTGATGGTATTATTCTTGCATTTATTCACCATTTACTAGATAAAATGCCTTGAAGTGTCATAAAAAGGATACAAGTACAGAAGTTTAAAACAAATATCAAAAGAAAAATAAACTACAAGTGTTCATTCTGCAATAATATAGAAAGGATAAATCCTATGCCACACTACTAAGAGAGGCTCTACGATCTCAATTAGGGATCAAATCCTTAGCTGAACAGGAACATTTCCCCCTGGCACCTAAAAGTTGAAAATGGGGGTGCCATGTGCACCCCCCTGAAGACAGCATTCCACAACTGGGGAGTCACCAGTGAAAAGTCCCATTTTCAGGTTGCCACCATCTGCACTACCCTCAGAGAGGGCCCACTAAGAAGGGCGTCGGATGAGAAACACAGGCAGGCGGCTCAGGACAGCCCCACTTTGCTCCGTTGGGGACGGAATCATTCCGGCGGCATCAGCACTGAGGGCTGGGCTGGCATCCCTCCGCCCAGTGTGCATGCACCCGCCCCCCACCCGGCACATGCACACATGCACACCAGCAACCGATGCTATGCTTTTTAATTTTTAAAAATTTATTCTCCATATCCTGTGTACACAGACATCCAGTGCAGGTAAGTTATGCAATGAGCATACAAAGGCAAATACAGCACACCTTTTCCCACCTTAGTAGCTATTGTCTATTTTATTGCATTGCATCTGTATTGTAAGCCTACTAACCCAAGTTCTCAGGGAGGACTCCAAATAAAAAATGAATATTGATGGTAATTACTCCTAAAGGCCAGTTTAAGAATGAAAGAAACCTCTTCACTTACCACAGTATCTGAGAGCAGCTTATAAGGCATGCCCTCACTCCCCAGTTGTCTTTCTGTAGATGGCAAATCTTCTCTCCTAAGTGGACTCTGTAGGTTTTTGTTGTTTATCTGATAAATCAGGTGCTCAAAATTAGCTGAGGATTTCAAATGCTCAATTCCATAGCTGACATTCTCAAACTGCAACAGCCCTCTGGAAAAAATAGAAAGTACTAGCCAAGGTTCAAGGAGACTATAGGAAAAGTGAGCTTAATTAACCTCAAACCCATTGTGGGATGCTAAGAATGTCTTTCATTACTCCCTTTTTGCTCTGAGCACACGCTACCCCACCTCACACATAGTAGCTTCCTGATCGCTCCCAAACAAACTTCCATTCCTTATCTTGCACCTCACCTCCACCTCTCTGTGCTCATGTCCCAATAAAATCCTGCCCATGACTTTTGTCTCACCTTGAACACTCTCAGCCCCTTGAGCACATCTTGCTCCACCCTTTCCCCTTGGCTGCCCTTTGATGAGGCTGACCCTCTCTCTTCCTTTGAAAACTAAGGGCTTAGCCACACTTATCTTTGGTCCCACTCTTTCAAGCAGAGGTCCAGGGTCCAGAACACATTCCCGCCCACCCCAAGCATTTGCACTTGTTAAAGCTGAATCAGTGCAAACATCCATTTGGGTTTTCCACTGACTGACATTTGTTCCAGCTGAGCTTTAAAGAGTGTGTTTTCACAGGGAATGCTCCAAAGTTAAAAACAGGTGCTCAAACACAGAGCTTTCAATTGTGGGCTGTGTCAGGAAAGAGCAGAGGAAAGGTAAGTGTGGATAAGCCCTAAATTATTTCAAGAAGACATTATAGAGAAGCAAAAGCCTGGCATAAGGAGTGCCAATCCCTGGAGTCTGCTAGCCCTGTGTGTGAGCGCACAGTCTCTCCTCTGGATGCCTCATACAGGGACAGGGGTATTTGGCTGTCTACTGGAATGCTTAAGCAGGGCCTCCACTTATGCTCAACCTGCATGTTTGTAAATAAACTCAAATATTACAAAACACAAGTAAGTCTCCAGTGATTTCCCTCCAAAGGAGACCAAACCTGGCTAGGCACCACACCTGGGAACTTTCCACAGCTCAGAGAAGAGTTGGGCTGCTGTGAACTTCCACTCAAGAAAGTCTGGAGTGTGGAGCACAATGATGGGGATGGGAGAGACAGGACATATACTGCATGCACTTTTGTGAAACATCTGGTGCCTAGATTATGCCAGAGACTGCTGGATTATGCCAGAGGTTGCTGCTAGGCTTGACAGATAATTGATTTAGGCTGTTGAAATCTCTTACCTGAGCCCATAACAGGTGCTGAGTATTGCAACAGAGTTTGGGAACCCTTGTATGTATCCTTGATAGAAGCACTCACTCTAAAGTTATTTTTTTAATTAGAAAAAAGCAATTGATGCAGCATTTACACAATTGAAATTCTCTATTAACTAGCCTTACATGCAGTTTTTAACCCTCACCCTCCTGCCTCCCAGTTTCAATTCCCCCTGAATTGTGCTTCTAACCAGCTTCCAGCCATTCAGGTCAATGGGCCAATGACAGTGTCTTAGAAAGAGAGAGCCTAGCCACAGTTATTTGTGCTGTTCATGTGAATTATTACTATCTATAACATGTGTACACTCCCATTCATCCAAGGATCACAGGGCAGTTTTCAATGTAAAAACACAAAAATAGATATTGTAGTAACAAACAAAAACAATAACCACCTCCCAACATTTAAAGGCCATAGATTATTTAATCAGCCCAAGGCCTGGGAGAAGAGGGATATGTTCTTGCCTGGCAGCTAAAGATATGTAACAAAGCTGCCAGGTGAGCCTCCCTGGGAGAGCATTCCATAAGCAGGGAGCCACCCCAGCCATTCTCATGTTGCGGCCCTCTAGGTAAAGGTAAAGGACCCCTGGATGGTGACTATGGGGTGTGCTGCTCATCTTGCTTCAGGCAGAGGGAGCCGGCATTTGTCTGCAGACAGCTTTCTGGGTCATGTTGCCAGCATGACTAAACTGCTACTGGCACAACGGAAACACCGCGACAGAAGGCAGAGCGCACAGAAACGCCATTTATATTCCACTCACTTCGTGCTTTGGCATCTCCCCATCCCCTGCCCCACTCCCCGCCGCCTTCAAGTTTTCAAAACCAACACTTTCTTTCTGTTTGCTTCCTTCAGGCCCAAGGTAATTTTGAAATTTCTTCTGCCCAAGTCTGGCATTGTCTTTGCTAAGTACCTCACCCCTTTGCAGCTGGCACAGCCTCTGCTTTGCTGCTCACCTGGCTTTGTTTCTCAATGACTTCTCTGCCAGGGAATTCTCCATCAGGAAAAAAACAGGGTTAGCCTGTATTTTACAATGCTTTTTTTTGGGGGGGGGGGGACACAGAATCTGGCATGCAGGAATTTAGGAGAGTCATGGTACCCCACTCACCCATAACAATATTGTATTGCCTCAAAATTTTGTACACTTCTTTTGTATATCTGACAAGTGGTGTACAAACACTTAAAATCAATCAATAGATGTCTGAAATGACATCCAAACACAATTAAGAACCTTTACCTGAATATGTGGGGAATTGGGATGGACAAAGCCTCCTTGGTTGTATGTATAAACCAAAAAGTCATTGGGCAAAAATGTTCTGTGAAGAAAACAACAAAGTGATATTTATGTTGGCATTGCAAAAAGAATTACTGACTGCCCTCTGGGAAAAGTCTCATAGGGTTGGGTTGAAGAGGTAACTAATGAAGTTCCCTTAGGACGCTGTACTTTGTATTTGTCAGCTAGCAAGCTGAGGAACAGAATCAAGGGATGATTCTGAAATTTGCTGGCAGTGCTAAGTGGAGACGTACAGCATTCATAAGTACTACTGTAGTAGCAAACTGCCTATCACAATGATGGAGGCAGAGTTCTTTACTGCAGGGTGAGGCCCAGATCACCTTGAGAGGTTGTGGGCTCTCTCTCATTGGGGGTTTCTAAGCAGAGGGTGAATGGCCCTCTGTTATGGATGCTTTAGCTGAGGTCCCTGCATCGCAGGGGGTTGGACTAGATGACCCTTTCCAACTCAACAATTCCATGATTCTATGATCACACAGTGTCAGGGAATGGAGGGAAGGTTGTTCTCACCACAATGTTTGCCTCCCTTTGCAGTGGTTTGCTTTTCCTGTCTCCTTGATCCTTGCCCATCCTGGCTGATAAAGGGTTAAGAATAGGGAGTCACTTACTGTTGCTGCAGGTGAATTGTGTACGTCTTCTTTTTTATTGTAATCATGTAAGTCTGTGTGCTCTGGACAATTCAAAAAAACAAAACAAATCAATCAATCAATCAATCAATCAATAAGAAGGGTATGTAGAAACAGTATTTTTACAAATGAAACGAATGGTCTCTATTGAAATGTATTTGATGATGGCAGAAAAGCTATGGCAGTGATTGGCTGAGCCTCTTTATCTTTCAGAGACGCAGTTCAGGACCCAGGGAAAGAAAAGAAGTTTCATTGATGAAAGAAGAAAGCAGGGGCCTGAGAAGGCATTTGCGGGAGTGGGGGCGGTGGGCCAAACCCTTAAAAAAAGGTAGGATTTTGATTAGTTGGAGTATTGAAGGGAAGATTGCAGGCCAGTGGAAAAATACAAGCTAAACTTCCTTTCCCAGCCAAAGCTTCACCTGGGATGGCAAAAGGTGCTGATGGCCCACCTGAGAGGAATCTTTGGCCTGGGGAGATGGACGGTTGCCAGAGTAACTGGGTGTAAAGTTACAGGTAGGTAGCCGTGTTGGTCTGACACAGTCAAAACAAAAAAAAAAAATCCTTCCAGTAGCACCTTAGAGACCAACTAAGTTTGTCATTGGTATGAGCTTTCTGTGCCCCTGAAGGACCAGGTGTGCAGCCTGGGAGTCATTTTGGACTCACAGCTGTCCATGGAGCCACAGGTTAATTCTGTGTCCAGGGCGACTGTCTATCAGCTCCATCTGGTACGCAGATCTCCCGCTTGGATTACTGCAATGCGCTCTACGTTGGGCTACCTTTGAAGGTGACCCGGAAACTGCAATTAATCCAAAATGCGGCAGCTAGACTAGTGACTGGGAGTGGCCGCTGAGACCACATAACACTGGTACATTGGCTCCCAGTACGTTTCCGAGCACAATTCAAAGTGTTGGTGCTGACCTTTAAAGCCCTAAACGGCCTCGGTCCTATATACCTGAAGGAGCGTCTCCACCCCCATTGTTTAGCCCGAACACTGAAATCCAGCACCAAGGGCTTCTGGCGGTTCCCTCACTGCGAGAAGCAAAGCTACAGGGAACCAGGCAGAGGGCCTTTTCGGTAGTGGCGCCTGCCCTGTGGAACGCCCTCCCATCGGAGGTCAAGGAGATAAACAACTACCTGACATTTAGAAAACACCTAAAGCCTTTGACTGTGTCGACCACAGCAAACTATGGCAAGTTCTTAAAGAAATGGGAGTACCTGATCACCTCATCTGTCTCCTGAGAAATCTCTATGTGGGACAAGAAGCTACAGTTAGAACTGGATATGGAACAACTGATTGGTTCAAAATTGGGAAAGGAGTACGACAAGGTTGTATATTGTCTCCCTGCTTATTTAACTTATATGCAGAATTCATCATGCGAAAGGCTGGACTAGATGAATCCCAAGCCGGAATTAAGATTGCCGGAAGAAATATCAACAACCTCAGATATGCAGATGACACAACTTTGATGGCAGAAAGTGAGGAGGAATTAAAGAACCTTTTAATGAGGGTGAAAGAGGAGAGCGCAAAATATGGTCTGAAGCTCAACATCAAAAAAACCAAGATCATGGCCACTGGTCCCATCACCTCCTGGCAAATAGAAGGGGAAGAAATGGAGGCAGTGAGAGATTTTACTTTCTTGGGCTCCTTGATCACTGCAGATGGTGACAGCAGTCACGAAATTAAAAGACGCCTGCTTCTTGGGAGAAAAGCAATGACAAACCTAGACAGCATCTTAAAAAGCAGAGACATCACCTTGCCAACAAAGGTCCGTATAGTTAAAGCTATGGTTTTCCCAGTAGTGATGTATGGAAGTGAGAGCTGGACCATAAAGAAAGCTGATCGCCGAAGAATTGATGCTTTTGAATTATGGTGCTGGAGGAGACTCTTGAGAGTCCCATGGACTGCAAGAAGATCAAACCTATCCATTCTGAAGGAAATCAGCCCTGAGTGCTCCCTGGAAGGACAGATCGTGAAGCTGAGGCTCCAATACTTTGGCCACCTCATGAGAAGAGAAGAATCCTTGGAAAAGACCCTGATGTTGGGAAAGATTGAGGGCACTAGGAGAAGGGGACGACAGAGGACAAGATGGTTGGACAGTGTTCTCGAAGCTACGAACATGAGTATGACCAAACTGCAGGAGGTAGTGCAAGACAGGAGTGCCTGGCGTGCTATGGTCCATGGGGTCACGAAGAGTCGGACACGACTAAACGACTAAACAACAACAACAACAACAAAAGGCAGCCCTGTTTATGGAAGTTTTTAATCTGTGATATTTTAATGTATTTTGGTATTTGTTGGAAGCCGCCCAGAGTGGTGGGGGAAACCCAGCCAGATGGGCGGGGTATAAATTAATAATAATAATACATTTCATTAATTCCATTCCATTTATAATTGACCCGCCTAACGGCAAATAATTACAATTACAACAAATAAAGGCTTGACATATCTTGCTTTGCAGGTCATGCATCTATCTCATATATTGGTTTCACCTTTTAAGTTGCGTTACTGAAATAAATGCACTTTTTGATGATATTCTAATTTTCCGAGTTTCACCTGTAGTACAATGAAAATGGTCCTGTTCATAAGACTCTTCATCTCAGGGGTTTGTATGATGACGGAACAGGTGGGGGGCAATGCTTCTATGGCTGCTTGGAATTCTCTGGGTGGGTGGGCAGAGTTGGCCACAGGTGCCAACTTGAATAAATTATGATGGGGGGGGGCAGATAAGCCCTTCTTGTCAGGAGACAAACTCACAAAAGTGACTCACACAAAAGCAGTGGAGGTGGAGCCCTCTGCCTCAAACTTTTAAAGGAACATTTTCAAATGCTAGAGTCAAGTATGCCTCTAGTTTTAACCTGGAGAAAAGCATGCATTAGCAAGCTTGGGAAATCACTGTGCAAAATATCACCCACTGAGTAGATGTTCCCTCCATATCCCAAATTTTTGAATAAGTAGATTTCTTAATTCCAAATACCTCATCTTCTCCTAGACCATCTTCAGTCATGTTGGATGGAATTTTCTTTGGATAAGTGATATGCAAAAAGGTTTGGCAATCTGGAGAAAAAGAAAAATGCTAAGAAGTTAATCGCCATTTAACTTCTACAAGGTGCAAATGTCACAGCACCTTAAGACACCTAAGAATTACATCCAGTCACATCCAGTTGCACCTGAAAACAGTGAGTCTGGAAACATCCTTAATGATATGTGGCAGGTTACATCCACAACAAAGCAGTTTGGAGGGTCCTTAATATATTAACCCCCCCCTTAATATACATTTCTGTTATCTCCTAAGGCAATCCATATGCATAAACTGAGGCAACTTCTCCTATCCTAGGCTACATCGCCCTATTAGCATACAATTTATGGTCTTTCCTTAAGGAATATACATTGAGCAAGTGAACAAAGAACTCTCTAAGCAGCACCTTGCTGCATGTGATCTCTGCTGTGTTTTTGTTTTATATAGGTTTTATTCTGATTTTAAGGGGAGGGGTCAGGGCTGCCTGGGAGTGGGTCCCAGCCAACAAAATGGCTGGGGCAGGTTCCACAGGGGTGTGTGTGTGTGTGTGTGTGCACTGGGACAACGGATCTCGGTGATCATGGGTAGGAGGAGGAGTTATGCTGAGACCAGACCATGTCATTACCGAGGAGGCAGGCTCAGTCGTTGTTTGAAGACTATCCCTGCCTCCGGGTCTGGTCCTGACCGGATGGATACTGGAATCGGCAAGGGAAACCCACATGACCTGAAGGTGCTGCTGTGCAATGCCAGGTCAATGATCCACAAGACCACTGCCACCCACGACCTGATTGTGGATGGAGGATTTGACCTGGCATGTGTGACAGAGACCTGGTTGGATGAAGCAGATGGGCCTGTCCTTGCCACTGCTTGTCCACCAGGTTTCTCTTATGCACAGCAACCCAGGCCATCTGGGCGGGGAGGGGGGGTTGCAGTGATTTTTAGGAAGTCACTAGTTTGCACCAGGCGTCCTATTGGTGAGACCAGGTTTTCTGAGTGCATGTTCTGAAAGTTGGGCAATAGGGGCAGTACAGGATTCCTTTTGGTGTACCGACCTCCCCGCTGCACCAAGGATTCCCTGCCCGAGCTGCTTCAGGTCGTGTCGGATGTGCTCCTGGAGACACCTAGCTTGGTTGTCTTAGGGGATTTTAACATCCATGCTGACACGACCTTACAAGGAGCCGCTCGGGACTTCGTGGAAAGCATGGCCTCCATGGGGCTGTCCCTGAATAAGTCTGGCCCAACTCATAGACGCGGACATGCCACTTAATGGATCCAAATGGCTTCCAGAGAGTGGTAGGGGATGCTTTATCCCATGTTGATGGCCTCTCAGCCGATTCCCTGGTGGCCCGCTGGAATGTGGAGTTAACCAGGGCCATTGACTGTTTGGCTCCGAAGCGCCCTCTCCGATTGCATGGAGCCTGGACAGCCCCATGGTTTTCCCTGGAGCTGAGGGCGATGAAACAGTCGCTGAGACGGCTAGAGCGCCGGTGGCGGAAAACTCATTCTGAATCTGACCGAACACGGGCTAGAGCTCAACTTCGAGCCTACCAAGTGCAATAGCGACGGCGAAGAGGACCTTCTTCACCGTTTCTATCGCATCTGCAGAAAACAGCAGCAGGAGACTATTCCAGGTGGTTCGCAATCTATCCGAACCACCTTCGTCATCGGGGCCTGATAGGGACCCCAATATCTCCTGCAATGCTTTTGTGAAGTTTTTTGCAGATAAAGTCGCTCAGATTCGGAGGGAGGTAGACTCCACCGTGGGAGCAGGGCCGGGGCGGGAGAGTGCTAGAGACCTGTCTAGTCCAGTTGTGTGGGATCAATTCCAATCTGTTACCTCCGAGGATGTGGACAGGCTGCTTGGACGAGTGAAACCAACCACCTGTCTCCTTGATCCTTGCCCATCCTGGCTTATAAAAGCTAGCCGGGAAGGGCTGGGCGATGGGATTCGCGGGTTGGTGAATGCTTCTCTCTGTGAGGGAGCCTTTCCAGACCCGCTGAAAGAGGCAGTTAACTATCGCCCAGTCTCAAATCTTCCATTCTTGGGCAAGGTGATTGAGTGGGTGGTTGCTGAACAACTCCAGGCACGCCTGGAAGAAGCGGACCATTTGGATCCCTTCCAGTCGGGATTCAGGCCTCATCATGGGACTGAAACTGCCTTGGTCGCACAGGTTGATGATCTCTGACAGGCTAGGGACAAAGGTGACAGCTGTTTCCTAGTTCTGCTGGATCTCTCAGCGGCTTTTGACACCATCGACCATAACATCCTTCTGGACCGTCTAGAGGGGTTGGGAGCTGGGGGCACTGTCATACAGGCCGTGTTCAGAAAGTGGTGGTGGTGGATGAGTGTTCAGACCCCTGGCCTCTCACTTGTGGGGTGCCTCAGGGTTCTGACCTCGCCCCCATGCTTTTTAACATCTACATGCAGCCGCTGGGAGAGCTCATCAGGGGGTTTGGGCTGGGTGTTCATCAGTATGCGGACGATACCCAGCTCTACCTCTCTTTCAAATCAGAACCAGTGAAGGCAGTGAAGGTCTTGTGTGAGTGCCTGGAGGCGGTTGGAGGATGGATGGCGGCTAACAGATTGAGGTTGAATCCTGACAAGACAGAAGTACTGTTTGTGGGGGACAGGAGGCGGGCAGGTGTGGAGGACTCCCTGGTCCTGAATGGGGTAACTGTGCCCCTGAAGGACCAGGTGCGCAGCCTGGGAGTCATTCTGGACTCACAGCTGTCCATGGAGGCACAGGTCAACTCTGTGTCCAGGGCAGCTGTCTATCAGTTCCACCTGGTATGCAGGCTGAGACCCTACCTGCCTGCAGACTGTCTCTCCAGAGTGGTGCATGCTCTAGTTATCTCTCGCTTGGACTACTGCAATGCGCTCTACGTGGGGCTACCTTTGAAGGTGACCCGAAAACTACAACTAATCCAGAATGCGGCAGCTAGACTGGTGAGTGGGAGCGGCCGCCGAGACCACATAACACCGGTCTTGAAAGATCTACATTGGCTTCCAGTACGTTTCCGAGCACAGTTCAAAGTGTTGGTGCTGACCTTTAAAGCCCTAAACAGCCTTGGTCCCATATACCTGAAGGAGCGTCTCCACCCCCATCGTTCTGCCCGGACACTGAATTCCAGCTCCGAGGGCCTTCTGGCGGTTCCCTCATTGCGAGAAGCCAAGTTGCAGGGAACCAGGCAGAGGGCCTTCTCGGTGGTGGCGCCTGCCCTGTGGAACGCCCTCCCATCAGATGTCAAAAAGGAAAACAGCTACCAGATTTTTAGAAGACATCTGAAGGCAGCCCTGTTTAGGGAGGCTTTTAATGTTCAACAAATTAGTGTATTTTAATGTTTCTGTTGGAAGCCGCCCAGAGTGGCTGGGGAAACCCGGCCAGATGGGCGGGGTATAAATAATAAATTATTATTATTATTATTATTATTATTATTATTATTATTATTATTTGCATTACATTCTGAAGAAGTGTGCATGCACACGAAAGCTCATACCTATGACAAACTTAGTTGGTGTCTAAGGTGCTACTGGAAGGATTTTTTTATTTTGTTTTGACTACGTCAGACCAACACGGCTACCACCTGTAACTAATTCTGCCTGAGAGAACAGGGACTCCAAGAATGTATCCGCGAGATAGAGCAAGGCCATCCATCCATGGTACTATAAGAACAATGGCAGCTCCTGTCCCTACCGTGGCAGCTTGCCTACCGTGTGAAGCACTGGGAATGATGCTCAAGGCACATGTTTCATGCAGAAGTGAGGACACAACTGTTCCCTGTGTGAACCAAGGGTGTCCTTTGGCAACAGGCACAGTGCTTACTTGATGGCATTTGCTGCCACAAGATGTACAGCAGTGACGGATATTAGCTCAGATGGCTTTAAAAAGGGATTAGACCAAGCATAGGCAAACTCAACCCTCCAGGTGTTTCTGGACTACAACTCCCATCATCCCCTAGCGAGCAGGCCCAGAGGAAAGGGATGATGGAAGTTGTAGTCCAACGGCGCCTGGAGGCCCCAACCTGGGCTTGTCCCGCAAATAAAGATCGTGGGAGAACCGCTGCCCGTCCGGGTCCCTCCACGGGGCGCGCGCGCGGGACGGGCCTTTCCTCTGGCGCGGCCTCGGACAGCCGCGACTCACTCACCGAGGCCCGCGACCAAGAGGAGCAGCGCCACCGCCGCCGCCGCTAACAGCTTCATGGCGACGCGGCTGCCCATCGCCGCCTCCGCTCCGCTCCGCTCCGCTCTAACGGTCCCGCCTGGAACGGAGGGAGACCCGCGCGGCGGCGGCCGAGCTTCTGGCGCGCGCCAAGGCCAGCGCGGGGCCGGCGGAGAGGCTCCTTCGCCGCGGGGACGAGGAGGGCCAGGGATCCTCCGGGTCAGAGGGCGAAGCGACGGGGCCCAGCAGCTGGCCTTGGACATGCATCCCCCTCGCTCGCTCGCTCCCTCGCTCGCACACACGGGTCTTTTCTGCCAACTCCAACCTGCAAGAATGCGGGCCGACGGCGCGGGACCCACGTCAAAAGAGATCAGGTGTCCACCCGACACGCGTCTTCTTCCTTGACTCCATAAAGGGCGCCCTAGACGGGCAGCTAAACAGTTGTATTTCAGTATTTTATTAGTGTAAGCCGTCCCAAGAACTTTTGCATGGCGTATAAATGTTCTTAATAAAACTAGCTAGGAGCACCATGCGGGCTGAGATAATAATAATAATAATAAGCCACTCTGGGTAGATAGATAGAGATTCCCATTTAGACCAAATAGATACCTTCCTATTGGGGAAGACGATGACGGGGTCCTCCTGGTGCCAAGTGCTGAAGAGCAACGTCCAGACCAGGGGTCAACAACCTTTTTCAGCCGTGGGCCAGTCCACCGTCCCTCAGACCATGTGGTGGGCCGGACTATTTTTTGGGGGGGGGGGGGATGAACGAATTCCTATGCCCCACAAATAACCCAGAAATGCATTTTAAATAAAGGCACACATTCTACTCATGTAAAAACACGCTGATTCCCGGACTGTCTGCAGGCCAGATTGAGAAGGCGATTGGGCCGCATCTGGCCCCCGGGCCTTAGGTTGCCTACCCCTGGTCCAGACCTTCTCTACATGTCCTTCTTGCCGTTGTCTTTAAACTAGGCAGGCGCTGCAAAGCTTTTCACATACAGTGGTACTTTGGTTACAAACTTAATCCGTTCCGGAAGTCCGTTCTTAAACCAAAGTGTATTTAAACCAAGGCGTGCTTTCCCATAGCAGCGGGGGACTCAATTTACAAAAGGAACACACTCAACAGGAAGTGAAACATTTTCTGCTTCCAAGGCAAAGTTCACAACCAAAACACCTACTTACATTTTTTACTTAACATTGTTGACTCAATTCCCCCCACACTGGGTCCATTTTAAAATCTCAATTAAGCAATTTTCATTTTGTATCTTAAATCATTCTAATACATTTTATCATTATCTCTCAACTATTCTATTCTGAAAAACGTCCACTATCCCCCACCAATAATTAATCAATTAATCCAAATCAAAAATTATTTTCCAATCCTCTATCTTTTATTTCTCCCCTTAGCCTAAAATTTATTACCAAAAACTTTCCATGAATTCAAATATTAATTTTTCTAACATAACATTTGATCACTTAAAACTAAATCAGGCCCTTCCCCTGGATTCAGTTTCAGACCATCTAAAGCCATCAAAAACTAACATCCCTTATTGCTCCTCCCCCCACTCCCACCCTGTCCCTTCCTATCCACCCTTCTTCCTTGGTCATCCCCTGCTGCCTCCCCAATTCTTTGAATGTTACAAAACACCATCCAACTGCTTTCCCACTTTTTAGCCCTTTCACAATTTTTCTTTCCCTTAAACTCTGGCCCCAGTTTGGATTCTGCCCTCCCTCTCTCACTGGGAGGGCATTATTCCATACTGGTTCTTCTTTAAAAGCTCTTGGAATCAAACAGGAATTCCCCCCCCCCCCGCCTCACTGGAGGAACAATGTTCCCTTCGCCTTCCTTTTCTTTTTTTAATTCTACATTGTCCAGGACTAGTGGTTGTAGGTCTTTCTTGTCTAAATTCTCAGTTGGGAATAATCCTTCTTCATTTTCCACACAGTTCTGAATTATTTTTTTTCATTTTTGCGATCTGTATTGTGTTCTGATACACGTCACACCTTCAATAAGTTCCAGAAATTGTTTTTGAAGGTCCAAGGCAGATGCAGGGCTGGCTCTAGGGGAAGGCTGGGTGGCACAGGGCGCTGAACCGGCAGGGGGGCGCCGCGCGGCAGCCCACCACCCGCGGCAAGAAATGGGGCGGGGCGGGGGCGGCGGAGCAATCTCCACACCACTGCGCCCGAAATGCTTGAGACGGCCCTGGGCAGATGATGTTGTGTCTACTGACATCCTGCTCATCTCAAATTTCCTGGGAAAGCAGAGATTATGTCCGATCTGGTTACAAACACTCATTTTTTTATTCTTCATATTTTAAAAATCTTGTGTCCATTTATGAAAAGAGCATTGCCTAACTTCATGTACACAGCCCTTTATTTTGTGCTCTCTTCACTACTGACAGTTTCCAGCCTCAAACAGGCAAGCAAATTCCTTTCTATTATGATGTTATAATGGCGGCTCGCTGATCCCTCCAGGGACCCGACTCCAGCTTTCAGGGGGACTTTCCCCAGTCCAGAATAAAGATATTTACAGGGGATTTGCTAGGTTCAATCCTTCTCCCCTTTACCGGGTTTTCAGCATTCTTAATCCAAGTCGTTCATAAACTAAGCTGTTCTTAAACCAAGGTCCCACTGTACTCCCTAGTAATGAAGCCCATCCCCACATCCTCAATTTAAAGGTTTACTCATAAGCAAATCTGAGTTCAGCTCCCCGTTACGTGCAAATGGCAGCATTTATGAGAAATATACCAATAAAGTGTTTTGAGCACACAAGAAATGTGTACATGTTATTGAGTAGGATTGTGTCAAAGAGCCAACCTTTCCCATCCACCAGCAATTTTGTAGCTGGTTTCCAGACCAGACCAGTAAAAACGGATTGGTAAGTTTTTGCAGTACAGTATACAGTTTTTCAAATATCAGGGAGACCACAATAGTTCGAGTATTTTATTATTGCAACTGCAGACATATATTTATATAAGAATATATGCACACTGTTAAAGACTTCCTTTTGGCAAGAATTATGAAGAAATTCACCAAACAAGCATATGCTGAATATTTGCAGCCATGTGGGAATAATTCTAAGCATAATTTAATACAAAATGTTTCATTCTCTGAAGCTATTGTAGCAGCCGTATCTTTGTAACGGTCCTTGCACATTATGAAATTCTATGATTCTATGAACAATATACTATCTAAGCACAGCACACAGGGAAACCCTGCCACCTCAGCTAATCTCAGTCTACAGCTCCCAGTCAAAGAGAATCTCTTTAGCAGGTACATCTTTAAAAAATCTGGCTTAATCAATGGTGCAAAGATTGATGCAATTCAATCCAACAAGATTTAGCCAATGTAAACATCCTGACTGACACAAAAAGCAACATAAAAAAAAGAAAAAGTGATGAAATATACGTATTGTACAGTATACTGAATTCTTCAGCAGGCTGCTAGGGTTTAAAGTGCTCATAACAGTTTCAATGGGGTTAAATAAAAAATGGATTTTGCACCAAGGCTGGTGCTCTCACATTTAAGATGTTGCAGCAAGTGTGCTGAGTTGAAGTGTGTGCATTGCAAAGTAGCTGGAAAGTGCATACTGACTTTGCAGGTTAGTACGCACAGTCAGCAGTTATGATCACATTCCCAACAGCAAACACACACACACAGAGAGAGACGAGAAACATCAGCAGCTCTTAGTAGCTTGCATGGGTGTCTGAAGGCCACATTGGAAATACATCAGTAGAACTAGATGGAAGAGTTGCCACTAATTTGCATGTCATTAGCAGTATCTGCATAGCATCTTTCTGAGTCTGACAAATGCCAAACTGTGGAAGCAGCAGGATTGCTGGTGATGGTGGAAGAACCTGTGGCATCTCTGCACTAGCCCACAGAGAGGTACCAAAGATTGAATCTGTGCTTTTGCCATCACATACTCAAGCATCTCTCTGTGTTTCACTTAATGTTTTATTTTGTTGTTGATTTAAAAGCTAGAATACTTGGACTCAAGAAAATTCATGAGAGCTAAATATAAGTGCCTTGTGAACTGTGAGCAGCCCACTCCCCAGCCTAGTCCCCAAAAAGTGACTTTCTTGTACCTTTGTTTTGAATAACCATTAGTGGTAAATTAGAAGAATTTATTCCGTAACCTAAAATTGTTAAGTAAAAGTATCCTAACATTTTTTTATCTACAGTTTAGTGTCAGCCAGCAGACAGTTCAAACTGTCTATGTTTTAAAATGTGTTAATAATAAACATTGAGACACACTATTAAAACATATAAACATGCTAACAATACATTTCAACTTCTTGCAAGAAGTAGATTAAGGCTGCAATCCTACACTCACCTACCAGGGAGTAAATCCCAGTTCGCTTAATTCCAGATAAATGTGCCTAGGATGGCGCTGGAAGTATGTCTCACTGAACTAAATTGGGTTTTTTCTCTCTCCACCAATTGGGATGTTTCTTGGTGTTTCCACCTTGTGCCTTTTAGTTAAAGGTAAAGGGACCCCTGGCCATTAGGTCCAGTTGTGACCGACTCTGGGGTTGTGGCGCTCACCTTGTGTTATTGGCCAAGGGAGCCGGCGTACAGCTTCTGGGTCGTGTGGCCAGCATGACAAAGCTGCTTCTGGCAAACCAGAGCAGCGCACGGAAACACCGTTTACCTTCCCACCGGAGCGGTCCCTATTTATCTACTTGCACTTTGACGTGCTTTCGAACTGCTAGGTGGGCAGGAGCTGGGACCGAGCAACGGGAGCTCACCCCGTCACGAGGATTTGAACCGCCAACCTTCTGATCGGCAAGCCCTAGTTTACGTTACCTTCTGATCGGCAAGCCCTTTTAGTTACGTGCACACAAGTAATGAACTTCAGTCCAACATGAGTTTTGACTTTTTGTGTACAGGTTCCCACACATAACATGAAGCTATTGTTGTTCCTAGAAATGTGCTGGTCTAATTTGAACTGCGATTCTTAACACCTGCCTCTACACAACAACAGGCCGGGATGACCTACCCATGAGGCAAGGTGAAGCAGCCACCTCGGGCAGCAGGATCCACTGGGGGAGCAGATTCTGATGTTGACCTTTCCTCCCACCTCCCTTCTTCCTGGTGTAGATCTTCCCTCACCCCTTCTTCTCTGGGGGAGGGAGGGGAGTGGTATTTTGGGATCTGAAGACAGATGTAACATTTAAAAAGAGAACTCAATCATAGTGTGAGCCTGGCTTCTTCTCAGCTCTGCAGGCCAGTTCAGCTGCCATGCTTCAGGCTGCCCTTTTCTGTTTGTAAAAGTGCAAAAAAAGGTCCATTGCTAGTCTTAGTCATTTTTTAAAAGCACAATTTTTTACAAGCGCAAAATTGCTCCAGATTTTGGAGGTGGGCTTCTGGGGGACATCATAAGCTTCCGCCAATCAGTGCTAACCATAAGCTGATCTCCGCTGCAAACGCAGAACTGCCTGCCTTCAAGATATGAGTCTTTTTGAAAAATATAGATTTAGATTAAAAACAGTAACATTTCCTAATTAATCCTAATTGATTTCCTACTGATCTCTAATAATGTTATGTCCATCTTCACTCAATGTTTTATTCTCTGTGAGGGGGAACCCACATACCATGTATGATTAAATATAACCCTAAAAGGGGGGGGGAAGTACAGTTAACACCCAGAAAGTGACCCACTTCTGCAGCAATGTAGCCCAACCGCAGCACAGAGAGTTTTCAAAGGCCCAGTGGTTTCAGTTCCCAGAGCTTTGGTAGAGGTATTTGTTTGGTAAGTTTACATTCCTTGGTATTGCATTTTGTTCCGTTTCTTATCCAGCGCTGGGGGGAAAGAAAAGGTTTCAAGGGCCACTTTATGCAAAACAGGTGCGGCTCCAGCTCTGTGAACAGAGGGGGTTGTGAAGGACACACCTGAAGTTTTATACGGGAGGCAGTGGTGCAGGCCGAGAAGGGTAAATTGGTTCCTGAGTTTTTGCAGTCTTCAGCACAGGGGGTGGAGGCCTGCAAGAAAGGATGAAGAGTCAAAAGTCAGCCTGTTTGTTGATTTATCTGCCTTTTCTGTTTGAATCGGCCTTCCCCAAATTGGTGCCCTCCAGGAGATGTAGTCCAAAGCATCCAAAGGACCCCCAGGTTGTGGGAGGCTGGTTGAAATAAATATGCATGGAACATGTTCCCAGCATTCATTTTTCCCAGGTGCTGATTTAGGGATGGGAGAACTGTGTTTCTCCATAAGGTTGTGGACTACAGGAGTGTATGAGGTGTTAGGGGAGTTGTAGAACCTCTGGTCCCCTTCATGGATCACTGCCTTGTCGTGGCGAAGGGGCTTGAATAACTCCAAGAAGCTATGAGCTATGCCATGCAGGGCCACCCAAGACGGACAGGTCATAGCTGAGAGTTTAGACTAAATGTAAATGTGATCCACCTGGAGAAGGAACTGGCAATCCACTCCAGTATTTTGCCAAGAAAACTCCATGGACATAAAAAAGGAGAAGCTTTGAGAAGAAAGTGAGAGTTTCCAAGGCATGCTCTGGTTCATGGGGTCACGGAGAGTTGAACATGACTAAGACGACTAAACAACAAAAGATCCTCTGGTGAGAGACACATCATGCTCCTTCTGGGGTAGTTTGTCCACCTTTGGCCCCACTCAGCTCTCACCTGTGGCTCCTAGAAACTCAGCATGTGACAGCAGCCACCCCCTGGGAAACAGTTTCAACCGGGTGAGGGTAGCTAGTGGATCTCAAACCTTTGGTGAGTTAGGGTCTTCTGCTGCCTGTGAAGACAGGCTCCAGCGGATTGAGCAGACAAGACCAATAGTGGGTTTAATCTTCAAGAGAGGATTTCCGCACATTGCTGTAGACAGAAATGAAGGGCAGATGGGCCTCATCCACCTGGGAAGGAAGCCCATCTAGGAGAAGAACCACTTTGATCCCAAGCCTATGCTGCATTGTGGAACATCTTCAGGAGAACAAAACTCTACACAATACCAGAGTGGAGTCCCTAAAGCAGTTGGATGGCATCTTATACGCCTCCTTTGGGCAACCCCTGCAGCCCAGCTGGGCCAAACTTCTTGCTCTGCTTTCCTTTGGGCCACATCAGTGAGGCCGAGAGGGGGGGGGTCTTGTCATCTGGCCAGCCCAGGATCTCCATACACACTGCCCAAGCTTGCACCCCAGAGAGGTCCCTTTGGTGCTGCTAAAGCAGCAAAAACAATGTGATTTGACCTCACCCTTGGAGGCACACTCCCTTGTCTCCTGAGAAAGATGTATGAAACACAGGTGGACTACAACTCTCATCAGCCGCAGCCAGTGTGGGCAGTGATTATGGGAGCTGGACCAGGGCAGGGGTGTGTGGACACAATGCTGAACCTAATCATGCTTTATTAGACCTAATATCATTACATCTGAACTAGCCAATGTGCAAACAAACTATATTTATTATTATTGATCACATTTGTATTGCTTCCTTCCTCCAAAGGAGCTCCAGGCAATTTATATGGAGTGATCCCTTTTGATCCTCATAACCTTGCAAGAGAGTTAATTGACTGGCCTAGGGTGGCACAGTGAGCTTTGAAGCTGAACCAGGATTGGAACTCTGCTCCAAGCCCAGCCCCTTGAGCTGCTTCTAGCTCTCACGCAAGAAAAGCTACAACGCAGAACCACAAGCTGTGACTTTCTTTGCATTGCCGCTACCAACCTCATTGGGATGCAGTGCTGCTCCAGGGAAGTGTGGTGATAAGTGTCACAATATGGTTGCAGATTAGCTGTGTACGCTGGCACAGGATATCTGTTTGCTTGTGTGCTCTGCGAGGAAACCAGTGTAAGCAAAGGTTATTTTTAAAATGGAAAATTCACCAGTGAGGATTCTGTTAAGTGGCATGAGTTGATGGTACCCAGAAATAGCCATACACTTCATTTTCAGAGTCCTTCAGTAAAACACAGAAAGAGTTACAGCTGTGGTGGAGGAAGGGGGCAATGCAGTGGGCCCTGAGTGTCATCCCTGAGGGGGGTGACATCGCTGCACCCCCACCCCCGATACTTGCCACGGGTGGCGCCCCCCCGGGACCTGGGTGCCAGAGCAGCTAGCTCCGCCTCTAAAGGTAAAGATACCCCGACCATTAGGTCCAGTCGCGGACAACTCTGGGGTTGCAGTGCTCACCTCACTCTATAGGCCGAGGGAGCCGGCGTTTGTCCACAGACAGCTTCCGGGTCATGTGGCCAGTATGACTAAGCTGCTTCTGGCGAAACCAGAGCAGTGCACGGAAATGCCATTTACCTTCCTGCTGGAGCACTACCTATTTATCTACTTGCACTTTGACGTGCTTTCGAACTGCTAGGTGGGCAGGAGCTGGGACCGAACAATGGGAGCTCACCCCGTCGCGGGGATTCGAACTGCCGACCTTCTGATTGGCAAGCTCTAGGCTCAGTAGTTTAGACCACAGCACCACCCACATCCCAGCTCCGCCTCTGCTCGGTGGCAAAACACATAGGGATCATGGGAGTTGTAGGCCAAAACATCTGGAGGGCCGCAGTTTGGGGATGCCTGGTATAAGTGCTGCCACACTAAAAGGAGTGTTCTGTGGCACCCAAAACAGAGCCCGTTCCACAGAGCAAAGCAGTAGAGCATAAGGCCCCAAGCCATTAAGGGATAAAACTTGGAATAGATGGACCAGCTTCCTATATTTCCAAGTATTTTCTGTGTCGTTTATCTCCGCCTTGTTCTGACCCACTTCCCAAGGCTGTGTGTGGATCCTCTCCTGTGTTTTTCAAAAGCTCCCTTTCCTTCCCTAACAGGACCAGGCCCTGTCTTCGTGTAAAATTACATTCCAGCTCAAGATTATGATTGTCCAAGCAGCTTCACATTATTTTGCCTGAAGGACAGCATTCTGCACTGTGACCCCTTCAGATGTTTTCATCTGCCAGTCATGCTGACATCTCAGACACACCAGATGAGCAAGGGCCAATCTCCGATGTCATCAGATCATCAGGCTTCTCTCGTTCAAGCACTTGGCTTCCTTCTCCCAAAGAATCCTGGGGGCTGTAGTCTGTTATGGAAGCTTTACATGCATGGTGTGCATGTGGCCTTAGAACTGTTTTCATAGTAATTCCTTCCCCCAGAAAAACTTTAATTGTGGGGAGGGGCAGGCAGGGATTCCCCCACGGAAAATTCTCCAGATTCTCACTGTATAACAATTCCCAGTATTGAGGTAGAGGTGGGGGTGGGAGGGGAGAACCACACCAGCCACTATTTGGACCGGTAGCGCAGAAAGCAGAGCGGCCAGAGCCAATGGCAGGCAGAGCCAACGAATGCCAGTGTTGCCCCCATCTTTCTCCTGCCTGCTGAGTTCTACAAGGGCAACACTAAGAGGAAGCTGTCAGCCAGGGCCTCCTCCCTCTGGCCCGTTTGCCCTCAAAGCCCTGCCTCCCCTGAACCACATCAATTGCTGGTACATATTTGTAGTGCAGCCATGGCTCCTGCCCATTCTAAGTGGCCTTCGGCCACTTTATTTTTTCCAAGCCCCACCACTAGTCAAGATCAGGAAAGCTCTTACCATAGGAGCCGACATGTCCCTTGTAGAATAGGGAATGTTTGGTGGGTAGGAAGTGTGTACCGACTCCTGTATCCTATTGTCTGACCTTCTTCTGAAACGCCTAAATAAAACAACACAGATTGATTGATGACATCCTATGCAGGCCTGTCGACACCTTGCAATACTCATATAGAGCATTCTTTACATAGCCCAAGTTGTTCATTTGCAGTTCTGCCTGTGACAAAATTTCCACACCAAATTTGGGACATAGCTTTCTTAAAATAATAATAATTATTATTATTATTAATGATTTTAGGGTTGACATAATTTTGAAGAGGACACACCTGCCAACTTCTCCTTTTACTATGGATCACTATGACAATTCTCATTTTACACACTCATGTAAAAAGAAGATGTGACCTGGAAAAAGAGGACATATGGCCACCCTTATTTATTTATTAGATTTATATATCACCATTCATCATAAGATCTCAGGGTGGTTCGCAGAACAAAATAATGATTTGACCTGATCCAAATAGATTCTCATGATTGGTAAGCTATGTCTGGAAATATTCAAGCAAGAACTTGGATATCCGCTTCAGCTTCAAACATGCAAACCAAACAGGTTTATCAAAACAAGTGTATCTGCCAGGAAAGATGCAGCTGAGCCAAAATGGGTTTGCAGCTGAATGCCCAGAGCCATGTAAGTCCCAATGATCAGCTGATTCCCAGCAGTGGAACCAGTCAGCTGGTGTATTTGTGGCATTGGTGATTACCAGGTCAGTTGCCCCTCTTACCTGGCAAACCTGGCCTGCCAGGAGAGGGAGAGAGAAGGCTCCAGGTGTGATACAGAGAAGGCGATTAAGCAAGATCCCCTTTCTAGATCATTCTCCAAGGGAAGGTGGGGAGGGAGAGAGAGCGTAGTTGCCGAAGATGGTAACAAATCCTTAATTACAGAGGCTTTCCACTGATTTAAACTGGCACAAGCCTTACGCAATTAGGGGGAAGCGGGGCACATTGATGCACCAACAATATTTCAATATCAAGAAATGTTATTTGTGTTGCGACATCACTAAAACATGTCTATACATGTGTGGGTACAACAGTTGCGACCGCACCACCCGCCAGTTAGCCATTGCCGTTTGACGAGAGTAGGTGTGTTTTTAGCATAGCCATCTAAAAAATTACGTGAAATGTAAAAGTGTTCCAACACTGTTTTACATCATTTAGTTAAGATTTTAAAATACCAAAGGTAAGTTATGTGAAAGTATCTTGAAAAGATAGGGCACAGCACCTAGAAACATAAGGTAAAAAACCTCTCTGCTCACTAGCAATGTCCAGCTGGGCCAGTTTGCCCAGTACGCTCCGTGGCGTTTTCCTCTGCTAAAACTTCAGAAACCTTTCTTTCCAGTTCTAATTTGCAGAGCTTGATGTGCAGCTAGAAAAGTAATTCAGCTTCAGTGTCTAGAAATTACTTTCCGTGACTCCTTCTCATTAAAACTCAGGTGTTTATTTTAAGGTAAACTCCCCAGCCGAGAGATGCTTCCTCTCGGCTGTAAGAGCCACGACACACAGATACAGACATAGTAAGGACGTTTCATATTACAGAGAATTACAACAGCAACCAAGCACATCACATTCCTGAATGAAACGTCATTGGCCTGCGATTGCAGGGCGAACGCTGGGCTAGCTATCTCCCACAGCTCACAAGTTATTCTACTCAGTAATCAGGATAACACGTGATTTTTAAATAACTTCAGTGGTTTTATTAATAATTGTTAGTTTTTTAAAAAAAGTCCGTTGGGGCACTTTGATACACTAAGACATGGGGCACATTGATACATATAAAAGTGCCCTGCTAGCGTAAAATAGTGCCCCAATATACAAGTTTGCATGAAATCTCTAAACTCAATAAATTTGAAAAGAAAAACTTTTGTTTACTACGTGGCCAAAGTAATTTCTAACTATAATATGACCAATTATCAAGTGTCATATCTCAGGAAAAAAACAAGATCTTGTATGTTTGTCTTCCGCATTGTAGAAGATAAGGCAAGCGTTTATTTCAAGGATGTTGTTTTGCCATTGCCAAAACCAAATTTCCAAAGGGAAATCTCAATCATCATCTGTTTATATTTTTTCTATTGACTTAAGTGGATATAATGTACAATAGAAGCTAAACATTAAGTTAAAACATTAAGTAATTATCTTATTTTTTATAAGCATTTTGTTTAAATAAAATTTAAATTTGTCATCGGGGCCTGGTAAAGATCCCAAGATCTCCTGCAAGGATTTTGCAAAGTTTTTTTGCAGGTAAAGTCGCTCAGATTCAAAAAGAGGTAGACTCCCAGGGCGGGAGAGTGCTGGAGTCCTGTCTTGTCATGTTATATGGGATCAATTCCAATCTGTTACTTCCAAGGATGTGCACAGGCTGCTTGGACAAGTGAAACCGACCACCTGTCTCCTTGATCCTTGCCCATCCTAGCTCATAAAAGTGAGTCTGGAAGGGCTGGGGAATGGGCTCTGCGGGGTGGTGAATGCTTCCCTCTGTGAGGGAGCCTTCCCAGACCCGCTGAAAGAGGCGGTCATTAAACCGCTTCTCAAAAAAACATTTTTAGACCCGGCCAATATGGCAAACTATTGTCTAGTCTCAAATCTTCCATTCTTGGGCAAGGTGATTGAGTGGGTGGTTGCTGAACAACTCCAGGCACTCCTGGAAGATGCGGACCATTTGGTCCCTTCCAATCAGGATTCAGGCCTCATCATTCTGGTCCTGAATGGGGCAACTGTGCCCCTGAAGGAGCAGGTATGCAGCCTGGGAGTTTGGATTCACAGCTGTCCATGGAGGCGCAGGTCAATTCTGTGTCCAGAGCAGCTGTCTATCAGCTCCATCTGGAATGCAGGCTGAGACCCTACCTGCCCGCAGACTGTCTCACCAGAGTGGTGCATGCTCTAGTTATCTCCCCCTTGGACTACTGCAATGCGCTCTTCTTGGGGCTACCTTTGAAGGTGACCAAGAAACTATAACTAATCCAGAATGCAGCAACCAGACAGACTGGTGATTGGGAGTGGCCGCCAAGACCACATAACACTGGTCTTGAAAGATCTACATTTGCTCCGGGTACGTTTCTAAGCACAATTCAAAGTGTTGGTGCTGACCTTTAAAGCCCTAAATGGCCTCAGTCCAGTATACCTGAAGGAGCGTCTCCACCCCCCCCCCACACACACTGAGGTCCAGCACTGAGGGCCTTCTGGCGGTTCCCTCATTGCAAGAAGTGAAGTTACAGGGAACCAGGCAGAGGGCCTTTTCGGTAGTGGTGCCCACCCTGTGGAAAGCCCTCCCATCAGATGTCAAAGAGATAAACAACTATGCGATGTTTAGAAGATTGAAGGCAGCCCTGTTTGGGGAAGTTTTTGATGACTGATGTTTTATTGTATTTTTAATCTTTGTTGGAAGCCGCCCAGAGTGTCTGGGGAAACCCAGCCAGATGGGCGGGGTATAAATAAATAACTGCTGTTGTTGTTGATGATGATGATGATTTAAATTACTATGTTTTACTCCCTAATGTGAGTTCTTTTTAAAAAAAATCAAAGTTTTTAAAAAAATGGATAGGTGTTTGAGGAAATATTAATATGTTTTGATGTTTTGTTAAGAATACCTGCCATAAAGTCTATGATATGTGTGAAACACTGTAAGTTTCGATATGTAATTTAGATTTTAAGCAACAAATTGTAAGGCTGACAATAAAAATTGTTTTTTCATTACATTTTTGCAAATAATTACCATTCTCATACAATTTACGCTTTGTATCAAAGTGCCCTGTAGGTGGGGCAGAATAATACAAAACCCATTTTTTACTCAAGTCATTATATTCTCATTATCTTCTAACTTTAATGGTTCTTTTGATTGCTATTATAATATTAATTAGTTATGTCATGCATCAAGCCAAAATTTTTATTTTATTCATTTTTGTTACATAAAAATATGAGATTGGATTTTTCTGTATCAATCTGTCCCACTTCCCCCTAACTAACAAAGGTCCAAGTTAGCATAAGCTAAACAGAGTGATGTTATTCTGCCCACACCGAACGGTACAGAATGCAAGAAAGCACACTCCACACTCTTTGCCCACAGTGATGATGGTGGGATCACAGAAGTTGATTAATCCTTCACCTGCACTGACCTTGACAGAGGAATGACGTGGCCTGCAGGCACTAGCATCCCTTCCTGTGCCTCCTCTGCTACCTATGAAAGGTCTCAATAAAAACCCCCTCAAAATTCCACAATGCGCAAGATTTCTCCTTGCTAGCTTCTGTGGGCTCAGCTTGTTCTACACTGAACAGGCAACCTTTAACATACCCAAATTTCACTTAACCCCAGGATTAAGTGTGTGAGGGTGGGATGCCAGTACCATCTTGAAGCCCAGTCATTTTGTCTTACACCACACACCGTGGCAGCCATATTGTGCTAGGCTCCAAACCCCCTGGCAGCTATTTGTGATAGCACTTTCTCAAAACTCCAAATATGCCCACTGGTCCAAAAGGGATGGTGACCCCTGATCGAATGTCTCAGTTTTGTGTGTGGTGGCATTACAGGGAACACTTTGCGGAGCCTTGCAGTTGTTCTCTCTAAGTGAACATAACACACTGGATGCGACTTTAACATGAGGCTCAGCTTCTATGCACAGGCTTGTATAGCAATTCCAGGATTCAGCCATACCCAGAATTTCTAAGAGAAAATCTGTAAATTTAACAGTAAATCCCATGCTTTGCCTGCAAAATTTCCAGGGAAGGCTCCTGCCTGAAATGCTGGGAAGTCACTGACAGTCAGAGTAAGCAACACTGAGACCAAAGGTCTGACTTCTCCAACTGTTTTCCGACAGCGTGCAGAAAACAAAACAGGGCTGGCAAACTGGGGGGAACTTGGCTGGTGTTCAGTTGGCTCTAGAAAAACCGAATCTTCTCCATTCTGCATAATACAAAATGCCCCTGGCAGGGGGACACACCCAATTTTGGGAACGTAACACAAACACACACACACTTGCTGCCACTGCTCCTCTTTTACCTGTGTTGCAAAGCGGCATCCACAAAGTGGTGGCACTGGCACTGGTTTCCAGGGAGATATCGCAGGATCTTGTGTGCTGTGCGAGATCTCGTGAAATTTCGGTGAGATCTCATGAGATCTTGCTGCAAACCAGCACCATTGCAGGCAGCCACTGCCTCTTAAGCTCAAGGCAGGCGCCTCACCAGTGGACCAGGCCTGGAACCTGGAATATGACCAACGCTGCACACAGAGCCTTTAAATGCCTTTGTTCTGCCAAATAATTCCTAGGCTTTCCACACAGCAGGGGGGAGGGACAGAAAATACTTACCCACAACAAGCCTCTATCGACGGCATTAAGGATGGCAGCAACTGATTCCTCGCGAGGTAAGTGAAGAGCAAAAGCAACAGGAGAGGGAGAATCAGGCAGAAGAAGGCCAGCAGCCAATTTCTGGTGGTGTTATCCACATCTGAAAGAGAGAGAGCATAAACAAACAAACAAAATTAGCAACAACAGCAACAATGGTTACCTTTCTGCAGGGTGGGAATTACAAACTTCCTCAACCCCATTGTCTCTCCTTGCTATTTTTTGGAAATCTGCATTCATTTTCCTGAATCTTTCCCTATCTCCCTTGCATTTTGCTTGCCTCCTCTCCCCCGCTATTTGTAAGGCCTCATTGGACAGCCACTTTGCTTTCTTGCATTTCCTTTTCCTTGGGATGGTTTTCGTTGCTGCCTCCTGTATAATGTTATGAGCCTCCATCCATAGTAATTGTTATGATTTATAAGATTTATAAGATTTGATGTGTTTTTGTTTTTCATATCTTTTCTCTATGTAATATTTTAAATTTATTAATAAACCTTTTTTTAATTTTTTTAAAAAAGAATTGGTCAATTTCACTTTCTTCAGCACCGGTAGTTGGTGCATAAACTTGGATTACTGTGATGTTAAAAGGTCTGCCTTGGATTCGTATCGAGATCATTCTGTCATTTTTGAGATTGCATCCCAGTACAGCTTTTGCCACTCTTTTGTTGACTATGAGGGCCACTCCATTTCTTCTACGTGATTCTTGCCCACAGTAGTAGATAGGATTGTCATCCGAACTGAATTCGCCCATTCCCTTCCATTTTAGTTCACTGATGCCCAGGATGTCAATATTTATTCTTGCCATCTCATTTTTGACCACATCCAGCTTACCATTATCCATGGTTCTTACATTCCAGGTTCCTATACAATATTTTTCTTTACAGCATTGGACTTTCCTTTCGCTTCCAGGCATATCCGCAACTGAGCGACCTTTCGGCTTTGGCCCAGCCATTTCATCAGCTCTGAATCTACTTGTACTTGTCCTCCGCTCTTCCTCAGTAGCATGTTGGACGCCTTCCGACCTGAGGGGCTCATCTTCCAGCGTCATAACTTTTATATGCCTGTTGTCTTTGTCCATGGAGTTTTCTTGGCAGGGATACTGGAGTGGCTTGCCAGTTCCTTCTCCAGGTGGATCACGTTTAGTCAAAACTCTCCACTATGACCTGTCCATCTTGGGTGGCCCTGCATGGCATAGCTCATAGCAGTGATCCATGAAGGGAGTAGGAGACATGGAGAAGATAAAATTGGGGTAAGAAAGGTGATGTGCAATGGTGGCTTCAGGTGGTTGCTGTTGTTCATTTATGCCACCCTTCTTCCCCTGACAGGGACTCAAGGTGGCTTATGTATATACAGAGGGTGGGGGATCCTTATACAGTATACATAAGGATCTGACTCTTCTGTTTCAAGTGTATCTGAAGAAGTGTGCATGCACATGAAAGCTCATACCAAAATAAAAACTTAGTTGGTCTTTAAGGTGCTACTGAAGGAATTTTTTTATTTTGCTTCGACTCAGACCAACACGGCTACCTACCTGTAGTGAGGAATCTGTTTGACCTTAATGCTCTTGGCTGAGTTTGACATCCAACAAATATCAGGATAGTTGAAATCCCCCATTACTACTATCTCACTTCCTTTTGAATGGTTGGCCATCTGTTCCAGGAAGGCATCATCTGTGTCCTCAGTTTGGCTTGGGGGTCTATAGTAAACTCCCACAATGAGATCACTGTTATTTTTCTCTCCCTTAATTTTGACGCAGATACTCTCAATATGGCTTTGAAGTTTTTAATCCTGTATATATATAATAAAATTTTGGCTTCCCTATTACAGTTCTTCATACAATCATACAAAAATAACATAAGATTGACAATTATTAGTTTGAAACCAGTCATATAACTTATTTAATCTTATATTTTATTATTATTTAACCAGAATTTTATTCTACAAGTTATTCCAATGTGTGAACCATGTTTAGTTTGCACCCCTTTTTAAGTAACTCAAAAACTATTCCACTCTTCAACAAATTTATTTCTAGGATTTTCTTTCATCTTTTCTGACAAGAAGGCCAATTCAACGTAATCCACAGTTTTAAAAAGCCATTCTTTTTTAATTGGTAGCTTATCACTCTTCCAATAAGATGCCACTAAAATTCTTGCTGTGGCCGAGGCACATAGAAAAAAGTTCTTTGTTTTATTGGGTACGTCAGCAATACAGTGCTGATCCAGGTGGATAATGACTTTTGCAGAAAGTTGGCCCAGGACAAACAAAAGCTCTAGAAGTTGTAAGATTCCCCCCACCAATCCAGAGGCCTCAAGTTTCCAAAGGCTGGTTATCCCAAACCCAAGGAAAACCAAGCCAGAGAGGCACAGGAAGGTACTTGCCATTGTATGGAGGTCCACTGTCCAGACTGCCGCCATATCCTTTGGTGTCACAGTAGGGAGGGGCCCACCCCGGGTGACAGTGGCAGTTCTTATTGCTATTGCACACCTGTTTGGATGAAAAGCAGCAAGCAAAGAGTGAAAAATAAATACAGTAAATGGGCAAAAGTACAAAGAACATACATTGCTCATATTGAAATACTGCTCCTCAATGAGGCCAAACTTTCATCAGTAAAATACCACATCCACATTCCACACTGCTTCACACATTAAACCATGGGTAGGCAAACTAAACCCCTGGGGCCGGATCCGGCCCAATCACCTTCTAAATCTGGCCCATGGATGGTCCAGGAATCAGCGTGTTTTTACATGAGTAGAATGTGTCCTTTTATTTAAAATGCATCTCTGGGTTATTTGTGGGGCATAGGAATTTGTTCATATTTTTTTTCAAAATACAGTCTGCCCCCGTCCGCCCCCAAGGTCTGAGGGACAGTGGACTGGAAAAGGTTGCTGACCGACCCCTGCATTAAACGCTTGCTTCTGTCTTGAGACTCAGGAAACATCGTGACAGGAAATGAGGCCAACATCAGGGGTAGCAGCGGAACTGACGATTCACCGTGCTAGAGAATAAACTATTTTTTTTAAAAAAAAAAGTTTAGTTTCTTCTCCCATTAGATTCACAAAATGTTTAGGGGTTTGCATACCCCTTCGTCCCTCCAGGAATAAAGCACTGAGTAATACCATAATATTATATATCAATGGAAAGATAATTTAATGAAGATGGAATGCAGTGACTTTTATGAATGATTATTTATTATAACAGCAGTTATAAAGAAGAAACCTGAAACTCACAGAAAAAATGAGATTTCACAGTAGGTGCAATGCAAGTCGGATGTAAATCTTCTCCAATTCATCACCTCACGTATTTCATGCCATCACTACCAAGCAAGGAGATTTGGTCTCATCACTCCAAATAACACCGTCCCATTGTTCTGCTGTCCAGTTAACATGGGTTTTAGCCCAGTTTAATCGTTTCAACCATTGTTTGAGAGATAACAATGGCTTTTTCCTTGGAATTCTAGCATTTAGACCATATTCCTGCAGTCTGCGCCAAACGGTCCTTGCACTCAACTTCACATTACATTACCCCATCTCATCTTGTATAAACCCAGATGATTTTCTTGTGATGTAGCCACAGTTTCTCAGTTCTTCTATTGTCACTTGCTGTTGTGAACCTTTTCCTACCTTTACCAGTCTGATTTTGAAGTCTCCTTATGCCTCTTCAAAAATTTAAAAATGCTACCTTTGGTTAAGTTTCCACCAATTTTTCTTCTAATTTCTTCATAACTGTAGCCTTGTTCACTTAATAGTATTATTTTACATCGCTTTCTGGGTGACCATGGGACATGGGTGGCGCTGTGGGTTAAACCACAGAGCCTAGGGCTTACCGATCAGAAGGTCGGCAGTTCAGATCCCCGCGATGGGATGAGCTCCCGTTGCTCTGTCCCAGCTCCTGCCAACCTAGCAGTTCAAAAGCATGTCAAAGTGCAAGTAGATAAATAGGTACCGCTACAGCGGGAAGGTAAACGGCGTTTCCGTGTGCTGCTCTGGTTCGCCAGAAGCGGCTTAGTCATGCTGGCCACATGACCTGGAAGCTGGCTCCCTCGGCCAATAACGTGAGATGAGAGCCGCAACCCCAGAGTTGGTCACGACTGGACCTAATGGTCAGGGGTCCCTTTACCTTTACCTTGGTAACCAGTCAATTCTTTGCACCATTTCTTTAATTATGTTATGTTTTACAAGCTCACTAAATGGAAAGAACACAAAAAACCCAACCAACTTGATAGCAATCACACAACACACTGACAAAGGTCCTCCTCTCAGCTCCAGTCCATAACATCAGTAGCTGAATCCTACTGTGACCTAATTGAATCACTGCCAAAACAAAACGGGTTAAGAGAGACTTAGAAGTGTGGGGAAGGATTAAATTATCTCTTTGGGGAAGACTACCTGCTGTAAAGATGAATGTGCTACCTAAAATGTTGTTTTTATTTCAAACAATCCCAGTGATCAGAGGGGAGGGTCACTTCAAAGAATGGCAAAAAGTATTATCAAAATTTATCTGGCAGGGAAAAAAATCAAGAATCAAATACAAACTTCTAAAAGAAACGAAGGAAAGAGGTGGTTTCTCTCTGCCAATTTGAGATTATATTATGCAGTGTCCTGTCTATGATGGTTAAGGGATTGGATTCTGTTGGAGAATACTGATTTATTAGACTTGGAAGGTTACGATAATAGATAGGGATGGCACGCGTATTTATGGTATGATAAAGTAAAAGTGCATAAAGGATTCCTGAATCACACAATAAGAAAATCAATTTATGGAACAGATCTAAAACATTATTGGAATGTAAAAACCCTTGGTGGCTCTCCCCAATAGAAACAATAGCGGCAAAGAAGTTAAATATGAAAGGAAAGTGGGCCATGTATACAGATTTACTGACAGACATAGGAAGTCAGTTGAGATTAAAAACATTTGAAGAAATAAGAGCTATTGATGGATTGGTTGCAATATCACCAGGTAAATGATGTGTTTAAGGAGGATAAAAATAAAAACTGTTTTGACAGAGTAAGATCTACGTTTGAGATAGACTTCTGGATGACAAGAGGAAAATACTTTAGAAAATGTATAAATTATTACTGGAATGCCATACCAAAGATGAAGAGGTTAAATCTGTGATGATACACTGGCCTAAAGATTTTGGATATGATGATATTCAATTAGAATCATAGGAAAGGTTATGGAAGGAAGGTATTAACTTTATTGCATGTGTTGTTGTTGTTTAGTCGTTTAGTCGTGTCCGACTCTTCATGACCCCATGGACCATAGCACGCCAGGCACTCCTGTCTTGCACTGCCTCCCGCAGTTTGGTCAAACTCATGTTCTTGTCCTCTGTCGTCCCCTTCTCCTAGTGCCCTCAATCTTTCCCAACATCAGGGTCTTTTCCAAGGATTCTTCTTATTGCATTGGTTGCACTTAAATAAAATGTTATGAAAATGATGTATAAATGGTATTTAACACCAGCTAAACTTGCCAAAATGTATAAGACAATAACAAAATGAGTGCTGGAAATGCAAAGAAAAGGAAGGTATCTTTTACCACATGTGGTGGACTTGCAAAGAGGTAAAGGCTTTCTGGGAAATGATATATAATGAGTTAAAGAAAATGTTTAAAAATACTTTTGTTAAAAAACCAGAAGCCTTTTTATTTGGTATAGTGGGTGAAGAGATGCCAAGGGAAGATAAAGGACTGTTTATGTGTGCAACTACTGTGGCAAGAATTCTTTTAGCCCCAAAATGGAAACAAGTACCAAGGAAAGAAGAGGGGCAGATGAAGCTGATGGACTTTGCAGAACTGGCGAAGCTGATAGGAAAAATCTGAAACCAGCAAGATCAAGCATTCCAAAAGGATTGGAGCAAATTTATACAGTATTTGAAAGATTATTGTAAGCAATTAACATCACTAGCAGGGTTGTACCTTTCTATATTTATTTAAATTTTGAGTTATTTCGTAATGCAGGGGTCAGCAAACTTTTTTCAGCAGGGGGCCGGTCCACTGTCCCTCAGACCTTGTGGGGGACCGGACTATATTTTGAAAAGGAAAAAAATGAACAAATTCCTATGCCCCACAAATAACCCAGAGATGCATTTAATAATAAATAATAATAATAATAATATAATTTATTATTTATACCCCGCTAATCTGGCTGGGTTTCCCCAGCCACTCTGGGCGGCTTCCAACAAAAAAAAAGTAAAATAATCTATTAAACATTAAAAGCCTCCCTAAACAGGGCTGCCTTCAGGTGTTTTCTAAAAATCTGGTAGCTGCTTTTCTCTTTGACATCTGGTGGGATCGGGGGGCGCCACCACCGAAAAGGCCCTCTGCCTGGTTCCCTGCAACTTGGCTTCTCGCAACGAGGGAACCGCCAGAACACCCTCGGCGCTGGACCTCAGTGTCCGGGCAGAACGATGGGGGTGGAGACGCTCCTTCAGATATACTGGGCCGAGGCCATTTAGGGCTTTAAAGGTCAACACCAACACTTTGAACTGTGCTCAGAAACGTACTGGGAGCCAATGTAGGTCTTTCAGGACCAGTGTTATGTGGTCTCGGCGGCCGCTCCCAGTCACCAGTCTAGCTGCTGCATTCTGGATTAGTTGTAATTTCCGGGTCAGCTTCAAAGCTAGCCCCATGTAGAACACATTGCAGTAGTCCAAGCGGGAGATAACTAGAGCATGCACCACTCTCGCGAGACAGTCCGCCGTCAGGTAGGGTCTCAGCCTGCGTACCAGATGGAGCTGATAGACAGCTGCCCTGGACACAGAGTTGACCTGTGCCTCCATGGACAGCTGTGAGTCCAAAATGACTCTTATTGCATGGAGCTGTCCGGGCTCCATGCAATAAGAGCCCGTCATGCTTCGGAGCCAGTCAATAGCCCCATAGCTGCCAAGTTATCCCTTTTTTACAGGGATTTTCCCTTATGCTGAATAGGCTTCCTCGCGAGAAAAGGGAAAACTTGGCAGCTATGAATAGCCCTGGTTATCTCTACAATCCAGCGGGCCACCAGGGAATCGGCTGAAAGTCCAACAACATGGGATAAAGCATCCCCTACCACTCTCTGGAAGCCATTTGGATCCATTAAGTGGCGGGGGCGGACCATCCGAATCGGTCCCACCTCCCTGCAGAGGGGAAGGGTCGCGGAGAAATCCAGTTGTACCAGGTAGTGATCTGACCATGGCACTTCTTTAGTTTCGCTTTTACTTAAGTGTCAGATCACCAACATCCATAGAGGTGAACACCAGGTCCAAGGCATGTCCGCGGCTATGAGTTGGGCCAGACTTATTCAGGGACAGCCCCATGGAGGCCATGCTTTCCTCGAAGTCCCGAGCGGCTCCTTGTAAGGTCGTGTCGGCATGGATATTAAAATCCCCAAAGACCACCAAACTAGGTGTCTCCAGGAGAACGTCCGCTACGACCTGAAGCAGCTCATGCAGGGAATCCTTAGCGCAGCGAGGAGGTCGGTACACCAGAAGGAATCCTGTACTGCCCCTATTGCCCAACTCAAAGAACATGCACTCAGAGAACTGGGTCTTTCCAGTTCTGGTGGGTGCAAACTAGTGACTTCCTAAAAATTACTGCAACCCCCCCTCCCCGCCCACAAGGCCTGGGTTGCTGTGCGTAAGAGAAACCTGGTGGACAAGCAGCAGCAAGGACAGGCCCAACTGCTTCATCCAACCAGGTGTCCGTTACACACGCCAGGTCAAGTCCTCCATCCACGATCAAGTCATGGATGGCAGTGGTCTTATGGATCATTGACCTGGCATTGCACAGCAACATCTTCAGGTCGTGTGGGTATCCCTTGCTGATTCCAGTATCCATCCGGTCAAGTCCAGACCCGGAAGCAGGGATAGTCCTCAGACAATGACTAAGCCTGCCTCCTTGGTAATGACGTGGTCTGGTCTTAGCGTAACTCCTTTAAATAAAAGGACACATTCTACTCATGAAAAAGCACGCTGATTCCTGGACCATCTGCGGGCCAGATTGAGAAGGTGATTGGGCCGGATCCAGCCCCCAGGCCTTAGTTTGCTTACCCATGTTGTAATTTGTGTAATTAGAATTGGAAAACGTACAAAATGCAATGATATAAAGGTTAATGTCGAAAGCCAGGAGGGAAGGAAGTTGATAGGCTCTAAAGAGCCAGGGACGTAAAGTGAAGTGTTATGATGTGAATGTATATTATAAAATGGAAAATAAATAAAAATTATATATTGTGGAAACCTAAGCAAGTTGTGCTTCCTTTTTCTGGTTATTTGGTTATAACTTTTGATAGAATACAGATAATTGAACAAACATTAGTGCATTACATTCTTCACTAAATTATCTTTCCATTGATATATAATTTTACAGTATTACTCAAAAAGAAAGTGGTGTTATGAGCCATCAAACCTCGGAAATTCACTTTTTTCAAAAGGTTCCCACAATTTTGGCCGCTAGTGTAGTATGTTTTGTGTTCAGGTTTTAGTCTTGTAAGTTATTGTAAGTTTAAGTTACGTCTGCTGCAACTGGATTTCTTATGGACTGTGCCAATTCTGAAGATACATGGATTTGTGATTATTATGCTCGTTTGCCTTCAGTAGTAAAGCTCTGCTGGATGAATTGCTACCTGTCTATTTTTGGGGAATCCTGCAACGTGCTTCAGTTTATGCTAACTATATGTTGGAGTCTGCTCTGGATCAATAGGAGCAGCACCAAATCACAAGCCATGTCTCCCCATCCAACCCCTGACAAACTGCAGGTAGATAAGGGCAGAGCATCAAAGGAACAACCAGAAGATTGAAGGGAGCTCCCAACCGTTCCTTTGCTGGAGCTCCTACCTATCCATCATTCAATGGACACCACCTCTCCCTCCAGTACCTTCTGAAAAAAGGGGGAAGGAAGGCCAAGAGAGGAGGCCAGAACAAAACAAGCATCAAGTCAGCAAGCCCTGGAGATCCGGCGTGGTTTTGTCAGCTTACCCCTCGTCCATTGCACTGATGCTCTGCATTGCAGCTGGAACCCAAAACAGAGACATCCACACATTGGTAGTGCTTACATATCTGAAAGAAATGGCACAAACAAATCCATTATGATTGGGACTGCAAACCTTAAATTCAAGTGATGTGTCATTTCTAAAGCTTTCCTCACAGAAATCAAAATCCCCTAACGAGGAAAACCCACACAATGGTCCACCTGAGAACTTTCCTGATTTACCTTTCCAGGGGCACATTTGGTGCCTTCATTCACCATCCCTGGATCTGGTACGTCTGATCCCAGCTGGAAGTCCACACCCCAACAGGTGTTACCTTGGATGGGAGACTTGATAATGGCAGGTTCGATTCCAAAGACAGGAAGGCTTTGCACATTCTCACATTGGAGTTTCCCACACATGGCGTTCCTGTGGCAATATGGCATGGCAACTTAAATCAGGGACAGTTAATTTCTGAAAGTATCCACAGATCATTATCAACATGGCTTTTTTGAGGCTTAGTAGGATTAAAGGAAAGTACTGGTATATCACTCCTGGGTGCTAATCCTGGGCTCAAGCATCATAAGGAAAACATCTGTTTGTGCAAAACATATTAATGACAGTGGGTTTGGCAAAACATCCCGCTCCTCCAGTGAAAGGATGGGGGAGAAATGCATGGCCCTAATCCAGGGGAAGCCAACATGGTGCCCTCCAAACATTTTGCACTACAGCTCCCATTGGTCCCACTCAGCATGGCCAATGGTCAGCATCTGGAGGGCACCTGGCCTTCTCTATCAAATACAATATGAATGAATATGGCAGGGGCAGTTGGGGCCCGTCCACCTGGGAAAGGAAGCTCATCTAGGATCAGAAACACTCCGATCCTAAGCTTCTGCCTCTGCTTGTGGGACAGGCTCAGGAGTAAACCTTGGATGGCGCCTTGGATGCCTCCTTCAGGCAACTGCTGCAGCCCAGTTGGTGCCAAATACCTTGCTCTGCTTTCCTTTGGACCACATTAGCAAGGCCGAGAAAGGGGGTCTTGTCACCTGGGTACGTACCAGCTATTAGGCAGGCAGGCTGAGCAGCCGAAACAAAGGCCTGCGGCATCTCTTTGGGGCTTCCCGTGCCCTCCCTGAAGTCCTCTTCAGGCTCCAGGGAGGCTTTCCTCGTGAGCCACAAGGACTCTCCAGCCCTCTCCTGCCATTCCCAGCTTTGATTCGAGCTATTTATTTATTTTATGCCACCACACGTAGACACGGTCATGTGTGCGTCGATTGTGGGGCAGCTGTGCAGAGCAGGCTTTTCTTGACAAGCTGTTTATTGAGCTTAAAATAAAAATAAAAATTCCTTCCAGTAGCACCTTAGAGACCAACTAAGTTTGTGATAGGTATGAGCTTTCGTGTGCATGCACACTTCGTCAGATACACTGAAACAGAAGTCACCAGACCCTTATGAATAGTCAGAGGGTGGGGTGTGTGTGACTATACATAAGGGTCTGGTGACTTCTGTTTCAGTGTATCTGACGAAGTGTGCATGCACACGAAAGCTCATACCTATCACAAACTTAGTTGGTCTCTAAGGTGCTACTGGAAGGAATTTTTATTTTGACTGCATCAGACCAACACGGCTACCTACCTGTAACTGTTCATTGAGCAATATTTTTGATTTGCTTGCATAAAAGAACATTTTGTGGAGGTCAGATTATGTCCAGGCTTTGTTGAGCATTTGTTCTTATTTTGTTTGTGAGCAGTTAGAGGACAATGAACATTCATCCTGATTTCATCCTGATTTGTTTGCACAGTGGTTATATGTTAATTATTCATTTATTTCCCTTTTCATGCTTTCCCTGTCACTTTCCCAAACACAAAAAAGTCTGTGTGGTTGCTTTCTAAAGTAGATTCGTAGCAACAGAGCACTTTAAGCTACTATAATTGTGCAAAACTACGTTTTCAGCATGCGACTGAATCCATCCCCTAAGGCGGCGACAGTCTGGAGGTGACCAGAATTTCCTTGCCGCACCAACTTACCAGCTCGAGCACTTCTTATAGTCATGCCCATGGTAGCCGCAATTTCCAAACCTGTCACCTTTGGAATTCACTTCAGAAAAGCAGATTTGGGGAGCAGCCTTTGCTTCTGCAAAACACAGATTTGGGAAATCAGGCTCGCCCAGCTCCTTTAGCCTTCTGGCAGGACCAGCACCATAAAGTGACAGAAAACCCATTTTCTGCATCAAGAAGAAACAACAACAACAACAACAACTAATGTGTTGTTGCGATGGGGAGGGCATCTTGGGCAAGATAGCTTCCATTGGCCCCCTCCCTCACTGTGTCTGCCTCCTCATGGCCCTCATCACCTCCAGTTGTTCCTCCTCCTTCTGCTTGCTTACTGCATAGAGCCAGTGAGCAAGCAGACAGCAACTGCCTCTCGGTGCTGCTCCCCACCCTCCTTCCCACCACCACTGAGCCAGAGCAAGAAGGTGGTGAACAAGCAAGCAGGTGAAGAGAACCAGCAGGCCCAGGAGGCTCTCAGTGGGGGGCTCAGCAGGTGCCCCACTGCGCTGTTCCTTGATCCCAGCCTTGCACCAAAGCAACAGAAATTGTCACCCAGAGGCAGTTCCCAATTCCTTAGGCTAATGTCTGCTGGCTGTTCCTTGTGGAGAAGCAAATGGAAGCTGACACAGTTGGGCTGCCCAGGCAGTGTAACGTAACGCAGATCCTCATGCTCCTTACTTGGCCCAAAGATGCCCCGGCACTGGGCATTGTAATACTGGCAGAGCCCGTTGTAGCAGTAAGCCTCGTCTTTGTGGCAAGGGTGCCCGTTCTCAATGGTGACGTCTGGCGGGCAGAACTGTGAAGTTCCATTGCAGAACTCGGGGAGGTCGCACTCACTGGCCCGCTCACGGCACTCTGTGCCTTTGGACAGGAACTACAAAAGGGAGGCAGGAAATGCACCAGCGTCAACCTGCGAATACCCACCGAGGGCAATAAACCAAAACTATCAACAAAGTAGATTCAACCTCCCACTGACTTCACCCCATAATAATCTGGCATTTATACAGCACAGGTCACCTGTCCAAAATATTGTGTTCCACCTCTGTAATCTTTACATCATCCTCTATTATTATTATTATTATCAGGCATTATTATTCCCATATGGCAGATGGAAGCTACCTAAATGCTCTCCTCCTACTCATTTGTTTAAAGAGCTTCTTTTTGTTCTTGGTCTTAATGTTTTTAGCAACGCGCTCCTCAAATAAATTCTTTTTAAGCATTTATGGGACCCTCCTTCCCCCACAATCACTTTAGAAGCTATCCTACCACCTTTAGGGATCTAAGCAGCAATAGTCCCAGTTCAAGTGCTGCCTGTCCCTTTTGTACAGGCCTGGATTGACCCAGAATGTTCCCCAGTGAGAGCTTTCTTCCCCACCCCATTGCCTCATCCACATGCCTCTCTAGCTGACCCTGCAAGGGGAACTGGTAGCATTTCAGAGAAAGCTACCTTGGAGGTCCTGGCTTTCAGCACCATACCTAGCAAACTACATTTGGCTTCCAGGAGCTCACCTCTACATTCCCCCATGTCATTGGTGCCAACATGCATCACAACCACTGACTCCTCCCCAACACTATCTTCCAGGCTCCCTAGGCCATGTGCCATAGGTGCAGCCTTCATGCCAGGCAGGCAGTTCGCCCTGGGGTATCTTCACACACCGAAATATCTAGATTCCTGATGACTGAATCCCCCACTGTCATGCCCCCTGCACTCCTTGGAGATGTATTCTCTGTGAGAGAGGGTAACAGTTTACTGTTCCTCAGGGCAGGACTCTCCTTCCCCAACACCCTTCTTCTTCTTCCTGACAGGAGGGGAGCTATCACCGCAGGAGTGCAACTCTGCTGTAACGCTCACGAAGATGTCAACCACCAGCCACTTTGCCTCTCTGAGCTTCTCCAGGCCGGCCAGCCTGGCCTCAAGGGATCCAATGTGCTGCTGGAGTCCCAGGAGCTCCTTGCACCCCGACACACCCACCACCTCTGTCTCACGGGACAGACAAACCCTCCACATACAAGCACCAGTTAGAAACAAAGCAGGAGATCTGCTCCAAAATGTTCTCAGTAGGCTTGCAATACATCTGGAAAATCCCTGACATGTTTTTATTTTAAGCTCAATAAACAGCTTGTCAAGAAAAGCCTGCTCTGCACAGCTGCCCCACAATCGACGCACACATGACCGTGTCTACGTGTGGTGGCATAAAATAAATAAATAGCTCGAATCAAAGCTGGGAATGGCAGGAGAGGGCTGGAGAGTCCTTGTGGCTCACGAGGAAAGCCTCCCTGGAGCCTGAAGAGGACTTCAGGGAGGGCACGGGAAGCCCCAAAGAGATGCCGCAGGCCTTTGTTTCGGCTGCTCAGCCTGCCTGCCTAATAGCTGGTACGTACCCAGGTGACAAGACCCCCTTTCTCGGCCTTGCTAATGTGGTCCAAAGGAAAGCAGAGCAAGGTATTTGGCACCAACTGGGCTGCAGCAGTTGCCAGTTAGAAACAAAGCAGGAGATCTGCTCCAAAATGTTCTCAGTAGGCTTGCAATACATCTGGAAAATCCCTGACATGTCCTGGTTTTCAGGTTTAAAAATGGCATCAGGGGGAATTTTGCTGAATTGGCAAAATGTCAGGGAAAACCCAGGTGTATGGCAACCAATTTTAGTGGTGTCAGGAATTTTACTTTTTGAAATATGGCAACCCTAGTTTTCAGAGGCAAATAGTAATGAAGGTGGGATCACACACAACTGCCCTGATATCGGCAAGAGCACAAATAATCATGAATGCCCAATGAAATGGATGCCTGGAGGGCCTGAAGTCTACACATGGCTTAGTACTCCTCAGTGTGGCATCAAAGCAGCCAGACCTTTAACAGTGAGTACCTGCAAACTGACACATTTGCATGGCCCTGGTTCATCTTAGTTTTACATACAAACTTGGCCATGTAGTGAGACGTCTAAGATTCAAACTCTGTAGGAATAATTCTTCTCTAACATAATATTTAATTACCATATCCCATTTATTTCAACTCAACTTGTTCTAAGAGAAGCACATTTAGAGTTGCGGACTATTTCTTTATCACATGTCAAGGCTGCAATCCTCAACACACTTACTCAGGAGGAAGCTCCACTGAACTCAGCAGGACTTTCTTCTGAGTAAGCATGTGTAGAATCATGCTGTTAAGATACCCAAGTCCCTGTAAAATATCCTCCTGCAGTTTCTGGCAATAACTTGGGATTGGTGAGTCTTACATGACAGTTGTGACAGCAGTCTCCATAACCACAATCAGCCCCAGGGTGGAGTCGACAAGTTCCTGCCTCACAGCAAGGATCAAACTGGCATTCCTGAAAAGTTAGGAGAGGAAGGGGGAAAACAGGTGAGAAAGGAGGCCACTCTCAGGCATTTCCAACTGGTGCTTTTTTCCTAGAAAAATAGGTGCTGGTATAACATGAAGTAACCATGAAGTCGTTAAAGTAAGTGCCACACTTTTTATCAAAAAGAGAGAGGTCCCAGTAGTGCATACCCCTGAGGACCATCTGAAAAAAGCACTGCCAACGCCATTTTAATCTTAAAACTCAAATGTTGGCCATATGCAGGCGTAATTAACCTTGGACTTGAAACAATTCCTAAACCAGGGATGAGGAACCTGGTCGTGGCTGATGGGAGTAGGAAGTCCTGCAACACATCCATTAAACCATGGGCAGGGGGGACAGGAGCTGCAGCTACATCAAATCCAGTTCAAACCATGGTTAAAGACTGGCCCCAAAACAGGACATAAAACTATGGTTTGAAATGGATTTGCCACAATGGTTTGTATTAATTAATGGTTGTATTAATTATGGTTAAGTGTTGCTCAAGAGGCCCACAGAGGCCTCCGGGACACGGCTGCTGTGAGGGTTTGGGAAGGCCGCTCCCTCATCCAGCCAACTCCATCAGGCCTAGGGGGTGGGGCCCACACTCACACATACTCTGAGCAGCTCTTTGCAGCAAGGGGCGAAAATGATTTTAAATGCTTTAAGTGTTCTTAATTTGCTACACCTTGAATGGTGGTTTTTTATGATATGATATTATTTTATTATTTTTTTTTCTGTTTGGGGTGGGGAGTCGTTTAATTTTAGCATAATTGTTTCTTGCTCTGTTCCTTTTTTATTAATTTGTTAAGTTATTGTAGTTTGTATTTTGCTTTTTAAGGGGAAAGTGTCAGGGCTGCCTGGGAGGGGGCCACAGCCAACAGGATGGCTGGGGCAGGTTCTACAGGGAGGGATGTACTGGGACACCCGATCTCAGTGATCACGGGCAGGAGGAGGAGTTACGCTGAGACCAGACCATGTCATTACCGAGGAGGCAGGTTTAGTCATTGTTTGAGGACTATCCCTGCCTCTGGGTCTGGTCCTGACCGGACGGATACTGGAATCAGCAAGGGAAACCCACATGACCTGAAAGTGTTGCTGTGTAAGCCAGGTCAATGATCCATAAGACCACTGCCATCCATGACCTGAATGTGGATGGCGGATTTGACTTGGAATGTGTGACAGAGACTTGGTTGGAGGAAGCAGATGGGCCTGTTTTAGCTGCTGCCTGTCCACCAGGTTTCTCTTACGCACAGCAACCCAGGCCTTGTGGGTGGGCAGGGGGGGTTGCAGTGATTTTTAGGAAGTCATTAGTTTGCACCAAGCATCCTATTAGGAAGACCCAGTTTTCTGAGTGCATGTTCTGGAAGTTGGGCAATAGGGGCAGTACAAGATTCCTTCTGGTGTACCGACCTCCCCGCTGCACCAAGGATTCCCTGCCCGAGCTGCTTCAGGTCCTGTCGGATGTTCTCCTGGAGACACCTAGTTTGGTTGTCTTTGGGGATTTTAACATCTATACCAACATGACCTCACAAGGGGCCGCTTGGGACTTCGTTGAAAGCATGGCCTCCATGGGGCTGTCCCTGAATAAGTTTGGCTAAACTCATAGCCACGGACATGCCTTACACCTGGTGTTCACCTCTAGTAACGGGGGTGATCTGACACTAAGTAAAAGTGAAACAAAAGAAGTGCCATGGTCAGATCACTTCCTGGTACAACTGGACTTCTCCGTGACCCTTCCCCTCTGCAGGGAGGTAGGACCGATTTGGATGGTCCGCCCCCACCACTTAATGGATCCAAATGGTTTCCAGCCAGCGGTAGGGGATGCTTTATCCCATGTTGATGGACTTTCAGCTGATTCCCTGGTAACCCGTTGGAAGATGGAGTTAACCAGGGCTATTGACTGTCTGGCTCCGAAGCGCCCTCTCTGACTGCATGGAGCCTGGACAGCCCCATGGTTTTCCCCGGAGCCGAGGGCGATGAAACAATTGCTGAGACGGCTAGAGCGCCGGTGGTGGAAAACTCACTTTGAATCAGACCGGACACGGGCTAGAGCTCAACATCAAGCCTACCAAGTGGCGACGGTGACGGCAAAGAAGACTTTCTTCACCGCCTCTATTGTATATGCAGAAAATAGTAGCAGGAGACTCTTTTAGGTGGTTCGTTATCTATCCGAACCACCTTCACCATCGGGGCCTTGTAAAGACCCCAAGATCTCCTGCAATGCTTTTGCAAAGTTTTTTGCAGATAAAGTCGCCCAGATTCGGAAGGAGGTAGACACCACCGTGGGAGCAGGGCCGGGGCGGGAGAATGCTGGAGCTCTGTCTGATCGAGTTGCATAGAATCAATTTCAATCCGTTACCTCCGAGGATGTGGACAGGCTGCTTGGACGAGTGAAACCAACCACCTGTCTCCTTGATCCTTGCCCATCATGGCTTATAAAAGCAAGCCAGGAACGGCTGGGCAATGGGCTTCGCGAGTTGGTGAATGCTTCCCTCTGTGAGGGAGCCTTCCCAGACCCGCTGAAAGAGGCGGTCATTAAACCGATTCTTTAAAAAACATATTTAGAGCCGGCCAATATGGCCAACTATCGCCCAGTCTCAAATCTACCATTCCTGGGCAAGGTGATTGAGCGTGTGGTTGCTGAACAACTCCAGGCACGCCTGGAAGAAGCGGACCATTTGGATCCCTTCCAGTCGGGATTCAGGCCTCATCATGGGACTGAAACTGCCTTGGTCGCACTGGTTGATGATCTCCGGCAGGCTAGAGACAAAGGTAAGAGCTGTTTCCTAGTTCTGCTGGATCTCTCAGCGGCTTTTGACACCATCGACCATAACATCCTTCTGGACCGTCTAGAGGGGTTGGGAGCTGGGGGCACTGTCATACAGTGGTTCCGCTCCTTCCTCCTGGGCCGTGTTCAGAAAGTGGTGGTGGGGGATGAGTGTTCAGAACCCTGGGCCCTCACTTGTGGGGTGCCTCAGGGTTCTGATCTCGCCCCCATGCTTTTTAACCTCTACATGCAGCCGCTGTGAGAGATCATCAGGGGGTTTGGGCTGGGTGTCCATCAGTATGTGGATGATACCCAGCTCTACCTCTCTTTTAAATCGGAACCAGTGAAGGCGGTGAAGGTCCTATGTGAGTGCCTGGAGGCGGTTGGAGGATGGATGGCGGCTAACAGATTGAGATTGAATCCTGACAAGACAGAAGTACTGTTTGTGGGGGACAGGAGGCGGGCAGGTGTGGAGGACTCCCTGGTCCTGAATGGGGTAACTGTGCCCCTGAAGGACCAGGTGCGCAGCCTGGGAGTCATTTTGGACTCACAGCTGTCCATGGAGGCGCAGGTCAACTCTGTGTCCAGGACGGCAGTCTACCAGCTCCATCTGGTACGCAGGCTGAGACCCTACCTGCCCGCGGACTGTCTCGCCAGAGTGGTGCATGTTCTAGTTATCTCTCGCTTGGACTACTGCAATGCGCTCTACGTGTAGCTAGCTTTGAAGCTGACCCGGAAACTAAAATTAATCCAGAATGCGGCAGCTAGACTGGTGACTGGGAGAGGCCGCCGAGATCACATAACACCGGTCCTGAAAGACCTACATTGGCTCCCAGTACGTTTCTGAGCACAATTCAAAGTGTTGGTGCTGACCTTTAAAGCCATAAACGGCCTCGGTCCAGTATACCTGAAGGAGCGTCTCCACCCTCATCATTCTGCCCTGACACTGAGGTCCAGTACCAAGGGCCTTCTGGTGGTTCCCTCGCTACGAGAAACCAAGTTAGAGGGAACCAGGCAGAGGGCCTTCTCAGTAGTGGCACCCACCCTGTTGAATGCCCTCCCACCAGAGGTCAAAGAGAATAACAATTATCAGACCTTTAGAAGGCATCTTAAGGCAGCCCTTTTTAGGGAAGCTTTTAATGTTTGATGGATTTCTGTATTTTAATGTTTTGTTGGAAGCCGCCCAGAGTGGCTGGGGGAACCTGGCCAGATGGGTTGGGGCATAAATAATAATTTATTATTAATTATTATTATTATTATTAATTATTATTATTACTAAACGTCTAGTATGCACCAAGACAAACACACACACCCTGCCCCACTGTGTTGGTGGTATCAGCCCTGTTTAGGGAGGCCTTTAATGTTTAACAGATTACTGTATTTTATTTTTCTGTTGGAAGCCGGCCAGAGTGGCTGGGGAAACCAAGCCAGATGGGCGGGGTATAAATAATAAATTATTATTATCATATATGCCGGTGTATAAGGTGACTGGGCGTATAAGACGACCCCCTACTTTTCCAGTCAAAATATAGAGTTTGGGATATACTCGCCGTAACAAGTATATCCCAAACTCCCAACGCACCCCCCCAAAAAATTTCTGTCTCTCTTCCAGGCACCGAGGCGAGTGGGGGGGGGAGGAGTAAGCGTCTGCTGCTTTCTTTCCATGCAGGGAGGAGGGAGGAAAGCCCTGCGCGTCCCCTCTTCCTGCACGGAAAGAAAGCGCCTGCCGCTTACACAGTTGCCGCATATGGCGTGGATGCGGCTGTGGCCGTTTTTGAGCTCCCCTCACCGTATGCGGCGACCGCAGATCTTATAAGACAACCCCCAACTTTTGAAAAGATTTTCCTGGGTCCAAAAGTCATCTTATACGCCGGAATATACGGTATTATTATTATTATTATTATTATTATTATTATTATTATTATATCATCATCATCACCACACCCATTACTAACCTCTGGTGTTCCGCAATCACATTCCTCTCCAGCATCTACTAGCTTGTTGCCACAGTACGGGATGCTATAGGTTTCCTCAGGCCGGGGGATATTGAGGAGGCAGCTCCCACCCTTGCTCAGAGTTAGCTTTTCAAAGTCTTCCTCGCTACAGCTGCTGAAGTTCCTGGCTCCTCTGCAAGCATGGAATATTAAAAAATAGTCCTTACATTGTGCCATGCAAACTCTAGGGAAGTCTTTGCCAACCTGGTGCCCTCCAGATGTTTCGGCCTAAAGCCACATTCACACACAATATATGTAAAGCACTGTGCTATCACTTTAAACAGTCATGGCTTCTCCCAAAGAATTATGGGAGCTGTAGTTTATGGGTGCTGAGAGTTGTTCAAAGGCCCCCCCAAACCCTCCCCAGAGCTAGAATTCCAAGAGTCGTTTAGCAATCAATCCCTCTTCACAAGGAATCAAAGAACAATCACAAGACTAGGGCAGGTCCTAAAAATATAGCTCTCAGGTGTCAAAGGGCATGAATACAAAGCAAATCAAAATCCAGTTTATACCAGTTTCACCAACAGGGTTCCTGCCTTGGCTCAAGGAATCCTGGGAACTCTAATCCGATAAGGGTGCCAAGAGGCTTCCGGTTGACCACGCCATCTTGCTCAGACGGGGGTCCGCACAGCGGAGCGGACCTCGGCGCTTCAGAGGTGGAGGGAATCGTTCCAGCGAAGCGAAACCTCCTTAAAAGCCCCAAATCGAGCTTTTTGGGGACAGATTTTGCCTGGCGGCGCCAAAAGCGGGCTCTCTCCTCCCCGGATCGGCTTTGTTTAAGCCCCCGAGAGCGAGGAGGTGAACCGCGGCGGACAGGCTGACATTGCTGCTCTGAGAGTGCGAAGCTGCGAGTCTGGGAAGTGGAGGTGGCCAATTCTTCAAAGAACATTCAGCAAATGAATAGACTGTGAGTAATTTGGATTCTTTGGAATGTAAATTAAGGCAACAATTTGGACCTGGGAGAGAGGGGAAAAGAGGAAGCCACCCCCCCCTACGGTAACATAAGAGACAGTAATCAGAAACCCGAAGCCGTAAACAGAAGATTTCAACTTAAAAGGATTCCTCAAAGGCATCAAAGAGAATCTCCCCTAAATGCAGGGTAAAAGGGGAGAGAGACTGTGGTTGTGATTGCCCTGCAGAAAGAAGTTAAGACTAAGAAAGACCTTTCTGTTCCTCGGGAGCCGGCAGCCCAGACAATCCAGTGAGTTGATCAGGATTTATAGTTAAATTCTATTTCTATCTTTATCTCTGGACTTTTTGGAAATTCTTTTTTGGTTTATATACTTTTGAAATGTGAGTTCGAACTTTATTTTTAAGAATGCAGCCAGCTTGTTAAAATGGAGTCGAGAAAATAGACTGCGATTATATTCCACCCCATGTGACAAGTTTTGACCTTGACAGGACTGAACTATGTCAACAAAAAGGTACCCGCCTGAGTTTCAGCGGACTGTTTTGACCTTAATGTGGGAAGCAAGAATAGAACTATGTCAAGAGGAGACACAACGGCAAGTGTTACAGCAACAATTCCAGATGATGATGGCAGAATATGATTTCTTAGAAGATGAAGCTTTTGAAACTGAAGAAGACGAATGTGAGAATGACAATGATGAGGACTGTGATGACTTAACACAAAATGAAGCCCATCACGAAAAAAATGATGATTTTACTCTACAAAAAGTTGGATGGAGTGCCTCCCCTTCGAGGGGGGCACGATTGGACTTACTGGAACTCCAGAATGACCACAGGGAAGAAGGAAAAATTAAGCACAGAAGAGAAGAAGCTCAGGGGTCTGATATGGAGGCCTGGATGGCAAAAGACTGTAAACAGGGGGTGGGGTGAAGGGAAAGTGAAGTTGTGATTGTAAGGATGGGTTAATAGGACTATAACTGGACTGCTGACTATGGAACTTGCTGGATTGGTGGGGTGGAGCCAGTACTCGGGGGGGTGTAAGGTTAGTTTGGGAATAATTATAGGTTTAAAAAGTGAATTGATTCTGGAAAAAGGTGAAAATATGGAGGCCTATAGAGGGGTAAAAATTAGGCACGGGAAGAAAAAATGGGAGTTTGATTTCTCAGTGATTGGACAATAGGCGAAAATGATAATAGTTAGTTTAAAAGTGGTACAAGATATAAAGGTGTATGTTATAAAATATGAACTATGAAACTGTTGAAGATGATAAATAATGGAGGAAAACCGGGGAAGGGGGGAGGGTGGGGAAGCCCACAAAATATGGTTTAACAATTATGAATTTAACAATTATGATGAATTTTTTTTTGTCTTTTTTCCTTTTTGTCTTTTTTTTTCTTCTCTTTTTTCTCTTTTTCTCTTTTTGTATTTTCTTTTTTTTTTTGGTATGACAATAGATGGTTGGATGGATGAACTCCTGCGTACTGCCCTGGTTCACTGGAGCTCCCTGGTGGCAGGGGGGGCTTCGGGGGCAGGGGAGGGGGAGGAGGACAGAAACCCAATCATAAAATGGACCACTTCTGACTGTTCACCTGCGTGGGATACTTCTGTGGCAGGGGAGGACCCATGGAGGGGGGTGGGAAGAAGGTGGAAAAGGTGTATATGTATGTACCATCTTTTGTAATTTGTAAAATCAATAAAAATTATGTTTTTAAAAAAAAAGGGTGCCAAGAATTCCAAAAGAGGTGCTTGGACTCCCATCATATGACTGCAGTTCCCAGAGTTCCCTAGGGAGAAGGGATGGCTATTAAGCCACTTGGAAGGCACAATGGAATGACATTCTAGGGGGAATGTGCAGAACAGACAACAACAACAACAACAACAACAACAACAACAACAACAACAACAACAAAGAATCACAGAGAAGGAACTCTGTTCCATCAGGCTTTCTTTGAACTGTTTCCAGCTGTTCAACCAAACAACCCAGCTGGTTGTTTGAAGGCCTATAACTTTAAAACCTGGTGCCTAAACTTGCTTTCCTTCTCCCCCCCACCCCCACCCCATCCACTCAGAGCTTTTTTTAGTTAAAAGATAGGTAAAAATGTTTGGGGTATTACGAGGACACTTAATTTATGTATAAGATCTGGCATTGCTTATGGGGGGGGGAATCCCAACTCTCATGTGCTTTGGAAGGAAGGGCTCTTGGCTTTAGTTCTTAGTTTTATTATGTTCTTTGTTTTGTTTTTTTATATTGCATTTTTATGCTGTGATCTACAGATGAAGAGCGGTATATACATTTAACAAAAAATACCAATCTGTTTAAAAAGAGAAGATTCTCACTCACGTGGCTGTTTTTTGAAAGGATGAAAGCAGCATGGAAATGTTCCCAAGGCTGAAATTCAGAGGTCCCCATGTTCAGAGGTTGCTCCCCCTTTGTCTCCTGTAGCCTGGGATTACATCCCTCTACTCCAGGGATGGGGAGCCTCAGGCCTCAGGGCCAAACACAACCCTCTGAGCCTCTCTGGGGGGCACCCAGGACTCTTCTATTGCCCCATCTAAATTGTTTTCTAAATTACTTCATCTTAATGTACCTGCCCCGTTTGCAGATGGATATACAGCTTTTTAACGGACAGGAGGCAGCAGGTGAGGTTGGGGAAAATTATATCGAGCAACAATACCATCAATACAGGAGCTCCCCAGGAGTGTGTCCTTTCCCCACTGCTTTTCTCTCTATACACAAATGACTGTACCTCAACTGATCCATCAGTTATGATCTTGAAATTTGCTGATGACACAACAGTTATTGGGCTTATCCAGGAGGAGGATGAATCTGCGTATAGGTGGGAAGCAGACCGTCTTGTTTTGTGGTGCACCAGAAATGATTTGGTACTAAATGCCCAAAAGACAGTTGAAATGGTAACTTATTTCAGAAGGCACTCTTCTGTCCTGCCGCCAATTTCTATCCTTGGTAACATGGTTATAGTAGTAGAGTCCTTTAAGTTCCTGGGCTCTATAATTTCTCAAAAGTTAAATTGGTCAAGCAACATCAATAGTATTATTTAAAAGGTCCACCAGAGGTTGTATTTCCTGCGTCAACTAAGGAAATTTAAATTTCCCCAGGAAGTGTTGATCCAATTTTACAGAAGCATCATTGAAACTGTTCTCTGTAATTCTATTACTGCTTGGTATGCTACACAGCCTCCAAGACAGACAAGAAAAGGCTCCAACGAGCTGTAAGATTTGCAGAAAGGGTAATTGGTGCTAGCTTGCCTACAATAGAGACAATCTATGCTACCAGAGTTAAGATGAGAGCAGAAAGAATTGCAGCGGATCCTTTACATCCCGGACATCATCTGCTAGATTTACTCCCATCTGGACGTCGCTACAGGTCTTCAGATACAAAATCGGCCAGGCACAGGAACAGTTTTCCCCCTTGTGCCATTAAATTGTTAAATTTGTAGATGTGTAGCTGAAGGGGAGGTCAATTATGGGTGGGTTTCTTTGCTTATTTGTATTGTGAGTGGAACAGTGTGTGTATGTTTACATTGCAATGTAGCCGAAACAAATTCCAAGTATGTTGGAAAATGTACTTGGCCAATAATAAATTATTCTTATTCTTCTGGCCACAGGTGCTTCCTAGCCACATCCCATACTGACTCTGCCTGACTGGACCAGGCCCTTGAACCCTGATCATGCCTCTCACTTGCCTGGTTGGAAGCACTGCGCATGCGGAGACCAGGTGAAATTTGCACCCATTGCTCTGCTGACTTTTGCTTCTGGCCCCTCAGGCCCCTGAACCCCCTGGCATCTTTCCCCCCAGAAGATTGCCTGTAAGGGAATGCAGCTGTCCAGTTGGAAGAGGTTCCCCGTAGCTGCTCTGCCCAAAGGCTTCTGCAATAGGTCCAAAGAGAGTTACGTACGATGCTCCAGAGTTCATGATACAGTTTTCTGAACCACAGTCACACTTCCTTTCATCGTCATGGTTCATTCCTAGGTTGTGGCCAAGTTCATGAGCAACGATCGATGAAAACATCTGCACACTGATGGGCCCAAACTAGAAAACAACACAAAAATAACAAGCACACACAACTATGTAATAAAAAGGAGTCCAAAGTTCTGGCTTGGCTTGTTAGAGAAACTATTGCGTAATCACTTAGGGGGAAAGGATCACAAGCCTTTGCTCTCTTCTTGGGTGACTGAAGTAGCAGCACACAAGGAATCAGGCAGAGCAACCCAACGCCAGGCTGGGCAAGGAGTGCCTGGATGAGGCAGAGGTGTTCCCCTGCTCTGCTCTGCCAACTGAGCTGACCTTCCAGCTCCCCCCCCCCCAGATGTGTGGCCTTGGAGGGAGGGGGATGAGCCAGCTTGGGGTCCACAATGGCATTGGGCCCAATTCTCACCCCATGAGCAGCTGTGGTCCTGCAACTCTGCCAAATCCTGGCAGTGGGAGGGGAGAATTTGGAATACGCCCAAACCAAATGCCCCAAAATAAAAAGAATAAACCCAATGAAAATGGAGCACCCAGACCCACTGCAAAGCCCTTTTGCCACAAAGCTAAGTTTCCACTTTTGTTCAGTGGAGGAGCAATGGATCTTGTCTTACCACATTAATGCCTCCGGCGTGGCTCTTGGAGCAGACGGTGCCCACGTAAGCCATCCCTGCTGTGCCACCAAATGCTTTCTTCCTGAAATATACACACAGGGCCATTGGTTTCTGCTGCAAGCAGAACTGTCACCCCCCTTTTAAATTCCAAACAGTAATGCAAGCAGGGGGGGGGCAAGTTCACTTTCAGTGTCTGGGCACTAGCTAAAAGGAGAATCACAAGGGGGAAATGTGGTGGGGAGTTAGGATAAGCAAATAAGTTTAAAATATTCAAGACTAGGAATAGTAATAAACAAACAAACAAACAAACAATGTATATATACTTACATGTGTGTACGTGTATCTATTAGCACCCAATAATAATAATAATAATTTTATTATTTATACCCCACCCATCTGGCTGGGTTTCCTCAGCCACTCTGGGTGGCTTCCAGCATTCTGGATTAGTTGTAGTTTCTGGGTCACCTTCAAAGGTAGCCCCACATAGAGCGCGTTGCAGTAGTCCAAGCAGGAGATAACTAGAGCATGCACCACTCTGAGAGACAGTCTGCAGGCAGGTAGGGTCTCAGCCTGCGTACCAGATGAAGCTGGTGGACAAGTGCCTTGGACACAGAAATGACCTGTGCCTCCATGGACAGCTGTGAGTCCAAAATTACTCCCAGGCTGCGTACCAGGGGCACAGTTACCCCATTCAGGACCAGGGAATAATCCACACCAGCCCGTCGCCTGTCCCCCAAGAATAGTACTTCTGTCTTGTCAAGATTCAACCTCAATCTGTTAGCTGCCATTCATCCTTCAACTGCTTCCAGATACTCACACAGGACCTTCACCACTGTCAGAGGTTCCGATTTGAAGGAGAGGTAGACCCCCTCCTTATGATCTCTCCCAGTGGCTTCATATAGATGTTGAAAAGCATGGGGGAGAGGATGGTACCCTGAGGCACCCCACAAGTGAGAGCCAAGGGCTGTGAACACTCATCCCCCCAACACCATTTCCTGGACATTGCCTAGGAGAAAGGAGCAGAACCACTGTATAACAGTGCCCCTAGCTCCCAACTCCTCAAGACTGTCCAGAAAGATACCATGTTCAATTGGATCAGAGGCCACTAAGAGATCCAGCAGGACCAGGAAACAGCTTTCACTCTGTCCCTGGCCAGCTGCAGATCATTGACCAGCATGACCAAGACGGTTTCAGTCCCATGATGAGGTCTGAATCCTGACTGGAAGGGGTCCAAATGGTCCGCACCTTCAAGGCGTGCCTGGAGTTGTTCAGCAACCACTCGCTCAATCACCTTGCCCAGATAGTTGGCTATATTGGCTGGGTCTAAAGATGTTTTTTTAAGAAGCGGTCGAATAACCACTTCTTTTAGTGGGTCTGGGAAGGCTCCCTCACAGAGAGAAGCATTCACCACCCCGCGAAGCCCATCGCCCAGCCCTTCCCAGCTTGCTTTTATAAGCCAGAATGAGCAAGGAGCAAGGAGACAGGTGGTCGGTTTCACTTGTCCAAGCAGCCTGTCCACATCCTTGGAGGTGACAGATTGAAATTGGTCCCATGCAACTTGACCAGACAGAACTCTAGCACTCTCCCACCCTATCCCTGCTCCCACAGTGGAGTCTACCACCTTCCGAATCTGAGCACCTTTATCTGCAAAAAACTTTGCAAAATCACTGCAGGAGATCTTGGGGTCCTTCCCGGGCCTCAATGGTGAAAGTGGTTCTGTCAGATTGTGAAGCACCTGAAGGAGTCTCCTGCTGCTGTTTTCTGCAGATGCAATAGAGACGGTGAAGAAGGTCCTTATTGCCGTCACTATCACCACTTGGTAGGCTCGACATTGAGCTCTAACCAGTGTTGAGTCCAATTCAGAATGAGTTTTCCACCACTGGTGCACTAGCTCTCAGCTCCGGAGGAAACCAGGGGGCCATCTGGGCTCCATGCAATCAGAAAGGGAGCTTCAGAGCCAGACAGTCAATAGCCCTTGTTATCTCTGCATTCCTTGTTATCTCTGACAGAATTACAAGCCTGGTAGATGAAGGGAACGCTGTGGATATAGCCTATCTTGATTTCAGCAAGGCCTTTGACAAGGTGCCCCATGATATTCTTGTAAAGAAGCTGGTAAAATGTGGGCTACACAATGCTACCATTCAGTGGATTTGTAACTGGGTGACTGACTGAACCCAAAGGGTGCTCATCAATGGTTCCTCTTCATCCTGGAGAGTAGTGACTAGTGGGGTGCCACAGGGTTCTGTCTTGGGCCCAGTCTTATTCAACATCTTTATCAATGACTTGGATGATGGGCTTGAGGGCATCCTGAGCAAGTTTGCAGATGACACCATATTGGGAGGGGTAGCTAATACCCCAAAGGACAGGATCACATTTCAGAATGACCTTAACAGATTAGACAACTGGGCCAAAGCAAACAAGATGAATTTTAACAAGGAGAAATGTAAAGTACTACACTTGGGCAAAAAAAAATGAAAGGCACAAATACAGGATGGGAGACACCTGGCTTGAGAGCAGTACATGTGAAAAGGATCTAGGAGTCTTGGTAGACCACAAACTTGACATGAGTCAACAGTGTGATGCAGCAGCTAAAAAAGCCAATGCAATTCTGGGCTGCATCAATAGGAGTATAGCATCTAGATTAGGCACCCCCAAACTTTGGCTCTCCAGATGTTTTGGACTACAATTCCCATCTTCCCCGACCACTGGTACTATTAGCCAGGGATCATGGGAGTTGTAGGCCAAAACATCTGGAGGGCCGCAGTTTGGGGATGCCTGATCTAGATCAAGGGAAGTAATAGTACCACTGTATTCTGCTCTGGTCAGACCTCACCTGGAATACTGTGTCCAGTTCTGGGCACCACAGTTCAAGAATGGTACTGACAAGCTGGAACGTGTCCAGAGGAGGGCAACCAAAATGGTCAAAGGCCTGGAAAAGATGCCTTATGAGGAACGGCTTAGGGAGCTGGGTATGTTTAGCCTGGAGAAGAGAAGGTTAAGGGGTGATATGATAGCCATGTTCAAATATATAAAAGGATGTTATATAGAGGAGGGAGAAAGGTTGTTTTCTGCTGCTCCAGAGAAGCGGACACGGAGCAATGGATTCAAACTATAAGAAAGAAGATTCCACCTAAACATTAGGAAGAACTTCCTGACAGTAAGAGCTGTTTGGCAGTGGAATTTGCTGCCAAGGAGTGTGGTGGAGTCTCCATCTGTCAGGAATGCTTTGATGGTGTTTCCTGCTTGGCAGGGGGTTGGACTGGATGGCCCTTGTGGTCTCTTCCAACTCTATGATTCTATAATTCCTGTTGTCTTTGGAATGCAATGCTGAATACAAGGCTGTATATTGTCTCCCTGCTTATTTAACTTATATGCAGAATTCATCATGTGAAAGCCTGGACTGGATGAATCCCAAGACGGAATTAAGATTGCCAGAAGAAATATCAACAACCTCAGATATGCAGATGATACCTTGATGGCAGAAAGTGAGGAGGAATTAAAGAACCTTTTTATGAGGGTGAAAGAGGAGAGTGCAAAATATGGTCTGAAGCTCAACATCAAAAAAACCAAGATCATGGCCACGGGTCCCATCACCTCCTGGCAAATTGAAGGGGAAGAAATGGAGGCAGTGAGAGATTTTACTTTCTTGGGCTCCATGATCACTGCAGATGGTGACAGCAGTCATGAAATTAAAAGACGCCTGCTTCTTGGGAGAAAAGAAATGACAATCCTAGACAGCATCTTAAAAAGCAGAGACATCACCTTACCAACAAAGTTCCGTATAGTTAAAGCTATGGTTTTCTCAGTAGTGATGTATGGAAGTGAGAGCTGGACCATAAAGAAGGGTGATCGCCGAAGAACTGTTGCTTTTGAATTATGGTGCTAGAGGAGACTATTGAGAGTCCCATGGACTGCAAGAAGATCAAACCTATCCATTTGAAGGAAATCAGCCCTGAGTGCTCACTGGAAGGACAGATCCTGAAGCTGGGGCTCCAATACTTTGGCCACCTCATGAGAAGAGAAGACTCCCTGGAAAATACCCTGATGTTGGGAAAGATTGAGGGCACTAGGAGAAGGGGACGACAGAGGACAAGATGGTTGGACAGTGTTCTCGAAGCTACGAACATGAGTATGACCAAACTGCGGGAGGCAGTGGAAGACAGGAGTGCCTGGTGTGCTATGGTCCATGGGGTCACGAAGAGTCGGACGCGACAAAATGACTAAACAACCAAAACATCTCTGCATTCCAGCGGGCCACCAGGGAATCAGCTGAAAGGCCATCAACATGGGGTAAGACACCCCCTACCACTCTTTGGAAACCATTTGATTCCATTAAGTGGGGGGAGGGGGTGGACCATCCAAATTCGCCCCACCTTCCTGCGGAGGGGAAGGGTCGCGGAGAGGTCTAGTTGCATCAGAAAGTGACAATGTGGTAACTGGTGGCAATGCAAGAAAAGTTTGAAAAAATGGGATGATATATATAGTGAATTGAAGATGATATTGAAATATTCCTTTAGGAAAGAACCGGAAACATTTCTATTAGGATTATTAAATGAAGAAATAAAAGCAAAAGATATTGATGATGCATGCGACAGCGGCCAGCAGATTACTCATTGCAAAGAATTGGAAGAGTGATAGGATACCAAATAAAGAGGAATGGGTTGTTAAGTTGACAAATTATCAGAATCTGACAATAAAAGCGGGGAGGGTGAAAGGTTTAAAAGAAGAAGTTCTAGGAAAGAATTGGATTATGTTTAAACAATATTTGAAAAAGCAGGTAGAAAAAACCAACCTCTTAGCGGACTTATAAAAGGAACAAAAAAAATGGAAGAAGGAAACATTGAGGGGGAAAGTATGTGTTTGATTCAGAAATATATACAGACCAGGGTAGAGGGTAGACTGGAAGTCACTTTTGGTGAATGGCGGGTGGGGGTGGAAGTGGGGTTTTGTTTTGTAATTCCTTTTATGTGGATATCTATACATGTTTTGTGTGAGTTATACTCATGATTTATTTTTATTATTTAAATATGATTTATATATGATTTGTAATATTATGTATTTTGGGCTTGGGGTTTGGGGTTTCTGTTTGTCTGTTTGTGTGTGTTGGTTTTTGTGTGTGTTATGTTTTTTTTAATGTTTTGTAAAAATGAATTTAAATAAAAGTTTTTTTAAAATGAAAAAAAAACCCAACAAAAACAGAAAGTGACCCGACCATGGCACTTCTTTTGTTTCACCCAAAACTAGCCAAGGGGTAACATGTGCAAAGGTGGGTGCTCCACTGGCGGCTTCATTTTGCACTATTTGCAGCTCCCCAATGAGGTGGCATCCTCACGTACAGCTGACCCATAGCACTGCAGCATTTGATAGTTGACTTTAATTGTGGTTTGTGCCCAAGCATAAGAAGGGGTGGGATAAATATTTGCACAACTTCCACCATCCCCCTCTTCTTGAAGTTTAGGGGAAAGAGTAGGAGGAAAACCCCCACAGATCTTACAGAACAAACTGTGCACTGTCATGTCTTTGGCGCGGGACAAGCTCCTGCTCTCGCCACTGCACAAAGTTGGCAAGAACGTCTCCTGCACCTCCTTCCAGGCGGATCTTGTTTTCCTGAGTCCAGATCTCCAAGCCAACCAACACGATGCGGATGTTCAGTGCTATGTACATCTGGAAAGCAGAGAGAAGAAAGGAACAAGTACCATTACCCCGGCTGGAACCCGATCAGCCATCGCCAAGTGACGCTCCTCCCAAGGGAAACGCAACACACAGACAATCAGAGACAGATTTAATTGTCTTTGACAAAGACCCCCCGATTGCCTTAGCAAATGACACCAGGGTTCATGGACTAATAACCGATGCCCCAGAGGTAGTGGGGGAAATACATCAGGAACCACCCGGGGCTTCAAGTGATAGCCAACCTTCCGACATGCATCTAGACTGACTTTATGCCACAGCTGGGAACCTGGTGCAAAATTCCTCCCTGCAATTGGTATCGTGGAATGTGGCAGGGTGGTTTTCTAAGCTGTGTCTCCCTGATTTCACAAAGTTAATAAGGGCACATGATATAGTTTGTTTACAAGAAACCTGGTCATCACGTGACATCGAACTTGCAGGTTTTAATGCCTTTTCTGTTCCGGCAACCAAAAGCCACAAGAAAGGTAGGCCTTCGGGTGGATTGTTAACCCTAGTGGCTCCCCATATAAAAAGTGAACATATCCTTTTGACAAATGCTAGCTGCAAATTACTAGTAACGAAGATAGTCCTGGAGAGCCAAGAAATGTTATTGTTCAATGTATATATCCCCCCCACTCCCACTGTCATTGCCAAGAACCTACAATGGGATCTTATTACACATATGCTTGAGAATCTGGACTTCATCTGCCTATCATCTTGACTGGAGACTTTATTTTATTTTTTTTAAATAATTTTTATTAATTTTATATATAAACAAATGGGTACATAAAATTTAACCATAGATCACATAACATTATTCATACAAAAAAAATACACACTAAAAATAAAACACTTAAACATTTCATATCATTTTTCAATAGGGACTTCCTCGGAGTCCCCCCCCCCTGCGTTTCTTTTCTAATTTTTTCAGCAAATTCTATATCTTAAACTTAAATCCTTGAAATTTACACTATGCAATATTTACACTATGCAATATACACTTGCATATCTATTTCTCAACTTCTATTCTACAATATTTTTTTAAAATATTGTTGTTGTTGTTTAGTCGTTTAGTCGTGTCCGACTCTTCGTGACCCCATGGACCATAGCATATACTCTACATTTTTTCCAATCCTCTTCCACCGTTTCTTCTCCCTAGTCTCACAGTCTCCCGGTCATCTCAGCAAGCTCCATAAAGTCCATTAATTTTATCTGCCATTCTTCCACTGTTTGGTATCTCCTGTGTCTTCCAGTTCTTAGCTAGTAATATTCTAGCCACTGTTGTGGCGTACAGAAAAAAAGTAACATCTTTCTTGGGGATTTTTATTCCGACTATACCCAAGAGAAAGGATTCTGGTTTCTTAATAAAAGTGTTTTTTAACATTCTCTTTAATTCATTATAAATCTTTTCCCAGAAATCCTTAACTAATGGGCAAGTCCACCACATATGATAAAAGGATCCTTCTGTATTTTTACATTTCCAACATTTATTATCTTGTTTCATTGCATAAATCAGTTAACGGTTGTACCAACCATTCCTTTAAGGTTTTATAATATTAAGCTGTAAGTCCATCCAGTCCTGGTGCCTTGCCTAATTGCATTTGTTTAATTGCACTTTCAATTTCTTGACTTGAAATTGGATGGTTTAGTAGGGCTTTCTTATCGTCTGGGATTTTATGCAATGCATTCTTGTCCAAAAATTATTCTATTTTATCATCGTCTTCTTTTTCTTTTTTTATAAAGCTGTTTATAATATTTTTGAAAACGTTTTCTAATCTCCACAGGGTTTTCAATCCTCTTATCATCTTGTACTAAATTTGGAATTGTAGATTGCTTCCATCTTCTTTTCAATTGCCACGCAAGCAATTTACCACATTTATTTGCCGATTCAAATGTTCTCTGCTTTATCCATTTAATTTTCCATTCGATTTCCTGATTTATCAATTGTGAAAACTGCACCTGCAACGCCTTAATTTCTTTTTGCACTTGCTGATTCTTGGGATTATTCCTTAATTTCTTCTCTTTTTCCTTCAACTGATTTAGAATAATCTCTTTCTTTGCTTCTTGTGCCTTATTCCTTAATGCATTCTGTTGGATCAGAAAACCTCTCATCACCACTTTGCTTGCATCCCAGATCACCCTTTTCTCTGTAGGTGAATTCAAATTTATTTCAAAATAGTCTTTCAGGGTTTTCTGGGCTTTCTCTACAATCTGTCCATTTCTAAATAACTAGTCATTCATCCTCCACCTAAAAGCACCCTGTTGAGATAGCTTTAAATCCAATAAAACAGCATTATGGTCAGAACAAGTTTTTGGGCAAATCTCCGCTTTATTTATTCTCAGGGCCAATTCTCTCAAAATCCAGATATAGTGCAGCCTACTCCAGGATTGTTTTGCATCAGAGAAAAAAGATTGTTCTCTCTCCAACCGATTTTTCAACCTCCACATATCTATCAAGTCCAAATTATCAATCAGATCAAAGAATATCTTTGGTAATCTTCCCTCATTGGTGAATTTTTGCCTTTGCGATCTATCCATCAATGTAGAGACAGCCCCATTCAAATTGCCCATCAGAATTATTTTATAATCCATATAGTCCAATAGAACATCATGGAGTCCTTTGTAGAATTCGGCCTTTCCATCATTTGGTGCATAAATTCCCAGAATTAAAAAAATTTCGCCTTGCGCTGTTATTTCCACTGTGACATATCTCCCTTCCTCGTCCTTAAACAGTTGTTTGGGATTAAATTTCCCTTTTGCATAAATCACCACTCCTCTTTTTTTTACTTTATCCGCTGAAATGAATTCTTCTCCAAGCTTTTTATTCTGAAGAACTCTTCTATGAGTCCTAATTACATGAGTCTCCTGTAGACAAATTAAATCCAATTTCTGTTTTTCCAAAAGATGATAAACCTGGTTTCTTTCCCATCATAAATTTAAATCATTAACGTTCCAAGATAAATTCCTCAAAGCCATGATGATTTATTCTGTTGCTCCCGGCCCTGCTCCAAGGCCCAATCCTAACCCAGGTCCCAGTGGGTATTCAAATGATAGCTCTGGTCCAGCTCCTTGTGCTCCTTGAAAATCTTTTGTGTTTTTCAACAGGAATTTCTTCTTCTCCTCCGCTGACCTAATCTTTATCTTTTTCTGTTGGTATTGGAAATGAAGGCCTTCAGGAAAATCCCAGCTGAAAAAGATTAATTTTTCCCTAGGGCAGTTGTCAAGTCCAAATAATTATTCCTGAGATCAAGAAAAATTTTTGGAATGTCTTTAAATAACACCATCTGGGTCTCTTGTACCTTCAAAGTTTTTTGATAATGCAATTTCAAGATTCTATCTCTTTGTTCTTTATTTTGGAAGGTTATCAAGCAATCACTCACAGATTTTGCCTCTTTTTTTGACCTCATTCCAAATCTAAATGCCTTGACAATTTGACCCTCTAGCTCTTCTTCTGTCAAATCCCAGGCTGACTTGAATTCTTGAATCAATGCTGCCTTCAGGTTGTCCTGCTCGATTTGTGGGAATCCGCGGATTCTCAAGTTCACCTCCCTCTCCCTCATCTGTAAGAAGGCTATCGCCACCTGCGCATGATAGCTCTTGTCTCTCCAAATCCTGGACTTTCCCTGTTTCCAACTGTGTAACTCTCTCGTCTACTCCAGACACCTGTGTCTTCACCTGCTGAATTTCTTTATTCAAACACTCAAGCTCTCTTTTGATTAATTTCAATTCCTCTGTTGTTTTCTTTAATTCTTCTGCATTCTTTTCCTGTCCTTCCTTTAAACCTGTAAGCATCTGAAGAACTTGGTCTTCAAACGAGGGTGATATAGAGCCCCCTCTTCTTGATTTTACTGCAGCAGCTACTGATGAAATATTTTCTGGGCCAGACATGCTAATCTCTCCACAAATATTTACAGACTCCACCACACTCCTTGGCAGCAAAATTCAAGGTCAGGTTCTCAGTGTCTAATCCACAGCTGCAGCTGCAGCCTAGGAGCAACAAATTCAGTTACTTGTATCCAAAATGTCTCTTTTACAGAGGTGCGCAATTTATACTCCACAATGATGAGGAAGTTAATATTTTGCCAACCAAACTTTACAGTCACTTTTAAATTCTTTAGGAGTGTAGCAATAACTTCAAAAGACAGCCAAGAGGAAACAAAAGTTCACGCACTCAAATCCATTGTGACGTCACCGTAGCTATTGCTGCTCTGACCGGGAAAGCTGTTTTCCTGTTTTCCTGATTAAAATCCACAGTTTTTAAATGCCTCTTCCCCCTCTTCCTGACCGGGGGGGGGTTCTCCACTTGATTTGCAAGCTTTGAAAAGACAAAGTCAATAGCGACTGCAGAGGCAAGACAATTGCTTTCTTCCTTGCTGCAGGGGGAGAACCCGACCTCTGTTTCTAGCAGTTCTCCCGTGGCCAAATCAATAGAATTTCTTACAATTTTTAAATTCAATTACTCATTTTAGTCCAAAGGTCCAAATTAATCCAAAATGAAACGAACAAATTAGCCGCTCAGCTCCCGTCGGCTCCAGCAGCTTCACGCCTTGAAGTTAGCAGGAAGACTTGAAGTGCTCGCGCCTCTGACTCCGTCCACTCTCAGCCGCCCTTACTAGGGCTCCTGGGGGGCGGAGGAGGCACTTGGAGCCTCAGCCAAGTACCCACGTCCTCGAAAAGCCCGATTCGAGGGTTTTGGGGGGGGGCGCGTCGCTTTCGCGGTGTCCCCCGATCTTCAAAGCGCAGGAGAAGGTCTGAGGAACTTTCTCCCGTCCGATCGGGATGGCGGCTAATCCGGAAGTCCTTGACTGGAGACTTTAATACCCGCCTAGGCCAAGGGTGGGAAGTGTATAAAAAGCATGGGGGATCCTGGATACTTCTGTTCTCTCAGACTTCTCTTTTTGGGAACGTAGATCCTGGGATCCAGTAATTAATCTGGCGGGTCTGCGACTCACTAAACTGATCACCACCAGGGTCCTGACATGGCTCAATGGGCTAACCGATTGGGAAGGCTCTGGAAATTTTACCTATATCTCCCTGCAGGGAAATAGTGTGGTGGACTAAAATGATGCCCTACGTGGTTGAGTTCTACATAGGTGAACCTATGCTTAGTGACCATCTCCCTCTACGTTGCAAACTTGTCTTTCCACCGAGAAAGGTAGTACTGTTAATTAATCCATCCCCCCAGGAACCGAGACCCCAGCACTCAAGGATACAAGTCAATACAAGTCAATGAGCATTGCCTGATATTTACTTCTCCAGATCCCGACAACTCAGGGAAACTATCCAGCTCAGCCAGATAAGATATAATCAGGCATGTTGGGATATGTTACTTTCAGCCATCCTAACGAGAGACCATAAGAAATTTTGGAAGGCTGTAGCAGACCCCCCCACAGACACAGGATGATTCGCTGACATTGATGCCATCTTTATTATGGGTAGAGCATTTCAAGGCAGTTTTCTTCGAAAACTGTATCCCACCTGATAGTCAGGATCATGCCACTTTTACTCTCGCGGATGAGTGGCCTCCTGTCTCTATTACTGAAGTTATAAGTTTATAAGTTTAATCGACCAGATCAAAGTAGGAAAGGCTGCCGACCCTGATGCCATTCCATCTGAATTGATCAAAGCCAAGTCAGAGTGGTGGGCTCCGATACCAGAGGAACTGTTCACCATTATAGATAGATCTGGAATTACACTGGTAGCTCGGTTTACAAACACAATTGCTTCCAGAAGTCTGTACTTAACCTGAAGCATACTTAACCTGAAGCAAACTTTCCCATTGAAAGTAATGGAAAGTGGATTAATCTGTTCCAGACGGGTCCGTGGAGTACTCAACCTGAAGCATACTTAACCCGAGGTATGAGTGTAATTGGTTCTGGAAGTCCATACTTAACCTGAAGTATACTTAACCTGAAGCGAACTTTCCCATTGAAAGTAATGGAAAGTGGATTAATCTGTTCCAGATGGGTCCATGGAGTACTTAAACTGAAAATACTCAAACCGAGACATATTTAAACCGAGGTATGACTGTATGCCTAACTCATAGCAGCAATCTATAATTATTCCAATCTTTAAGAAGGGTGACAAAAAGCTGCCGTCCAACTATCGGCCAATAAGTCTATTGTCAAACATCGGGAAATTGTACACTAAACATCTGTTAAATAAACTAACTACTTGGCTTGATGAGAATAACGTCATAGGTCCAGAGCAGGCAGGGTTTAGGCCAGGGAGATCCCATTTAGCCGCTAAGTACATGCAGCTCCACAAAGAACGTCTCTATGTGGCCTTCCTAAATATTAAGGCTGCTTTTGACACTGTTGACAGGGGGCTGTTATGGACCAAATTGGAGACAATCGGCCTACAACCCAGATTACTTTACTTGATCAAAAAGCTTTATACAAAGAACACCTGCCGTATAAGAACAACACCAGGGAATGAAATGACAGATCCTGTCATCATAACCCAAGGAGTAAAGCAGGGCTGTGTCCTCGCTCCCTCTCTTTTTAACCTTTTTCTTAGTGACTTTGCTTCTTCACTAAAACAGGTGGACACCCACAGCCCCAAACTCAATGCATTAAGCATTCCCATTCTCCTGTACGCAGATGTTATGATTTTGCTTTCACGGACAATAATTGGTTTAAAGCGATTGTTAAATTCCTGTATTGACTATCTGTCCAGAATGAAATTGTGCATGAGCAAAATAATGGTTTTTGGGAATTTATGCAAGAGCTATAGCTGGGTATTTGGTGGAAAACCCATCCAGCAGGTATTCAAATTCAACTATCTGGGAATTACATTCCATCATAGGCTTCTCTGGTCCATGCACCCTGCAACGGTGGTGAATGCCAGTAAGATGTCTATGCAGGCCATAATGCATTTTTCCATAACAAGAGGTAATTCGCATATCCCTTCTGCCCTTAATTATAGCTCAATTGCTCTATGGTATTCCAGTCTGGCTGCCAGGGTTTACCCAGTTGGTAGAACGAGTGCAGGCAGCTTTCCTCTTCAAGATTTTTACTGTCCCACGCTGTGTCCCCTATGCAGCCTTGTGTCTACAGGGAGGTCAACGCAAGTTAGAGAGTGTCGCCTGGGCAGGATTTCTTCTATGCTGGTTAAACATCTGCCTTACATCAGACCCCTTTCTTTCCCCAGGGCGACAACAGTTTAACAAGAAGGTACAGCAACTCGGGCTGTCAGTGGAGCTTTTGCGATCAATGTCCCTACCATCTGCCAAGGCTATAGTAAAAACTAGGTTGCGGGATATTGAACGCCAGGAACTAACAGTAGCAGCAGAGTAAGCATGTTCCCCTCTTTATTTTCAACTTTCTTGGGCACATGAAACTAACCACAACTACCTTGAATTTCTGCTTAACCCTCAAGAAAGAAGGGCATTTTCGCTGGCCAGGTTTAATTCAAATCCATCAAACGTCCTTTAGGCAAGGTGGAAGGAGAAAGAACTTCCCCATGCGAAGACCACCTGGTGGAAACCCTCACACAGATGGTTCTTAATTGTAAACTTGGTTTTTTGGTTTTTTGTCGTCAAAATACACTGCAGACGTCTGATCTCCCTGGAGACCAAGAGATGTGACGATAGACTGCTCTGCCTCCTTTCTTTTAGCAAATGTTTTGTGCTACTGGGGAAGTGATAATTCTGTATTGATTTGTTTTGGGTGTTTTCTACCCCAAGGGCCCCATTCCCTCAGAGGTAACCTTCCAAGGGCCACGTGGCAGACAGGATCCTAGCCAAAAGTGGGTGAGGCAGAGGCAAAAGGGCACAAAGTAACAGGGGTGACTCACTGTTGTGCAATGTTAGGCTCTGTTCCAGTTACAGAAGCATCAGAGGTTTTGGCACTCACTCATGCAACCACGGCTCTCCATCCTGCACCCAGGCAAGCTGGAGGCATTACTTGGGACAAGGACCCTGTACGGAGCCTGTGAGGGCAGCCACATTTGGACCCATGAAATTCTCCAGGAACGGATTGCATGCAAGCATGTAGAGTCTCTTCCGAGGAGCATTTTTAAAGCTGCATTTTTTTTACCATGCAGACACAGTAAACAAACTAGCAGCTCCAAGCAGCTGTGAAATGTTTAAAGAGAATCACAAGTGTCCTCATGCCCCATTGCCACCCCCTCCCTTTGCACACTGAATAGAGAATGGAAGCACATATAGAGCCATTCCACACTGAAAGGCCTGGACAAAGTGAGGGATCCCGAAAAAGACAAGCAAGACAATGCAGCTGGATGCCACGCAAGTCTTCCTTGGCAAGGCATTCTAGAAACCTCAAAATCACACCATTCAGCTGTCCTCCTAATCATTATGTTTCAAATACATGGCACATACAAAAAAACTGCTGCACCTTGAACTGGGTGGGGAGAGGGCAGCTGAATGGGAGGCAGCTGTGGGCAGCTGAGGCAGGAGCAGTCAGTCATCTTGAGCTGCCCCTAAAAAGCAAGTCTAGAGTGAGAGACTAGGGCAAAGCCTGCTGCTTCCAGGAACTCTTCTCATTGTGAGACTTTTGTGGGTGAGCTGAGAGTTGGTTTGGACCCTGGGTGAGAACAGGGTTACAATCTTACATTGTTATTGGCATCTGTCTGTCTCGAGAGACAATGGAGTGCACCTCCAGGGGTGATGTCAAACCGCTGTGTTAGTAGCACTAAAGTGACCTCCACAAGACACAAGCCTGTGCAGCATGTATGGAGGTCCTGGGCTGCACAGACGTCAAGACCCCCCCCCCTCCCAGCCTCACTGATGGGGTCCAAGCTTGGCTGCAGTAGTAGCTGGAAGGAGGTGTACAAAGTGCCATCCAACCGTCCTAGGGACTCCATTCCGGATTTCTGTAGGGTTTCCTCCTGAGCCTTTCCTTTTCCCCAAGATATCCCGCCAGGCAGCAGAGGTTTAGGATCAGAGTTTTCCTTCCCCTAGATGGGCTTCCTTCCCAGGTGGACAAGCCCCATGTGCCCCTCACTTCCCTCTCCAGCACATGCAGAAACCGCCTTCGTGACTGTTGGAGCCACTCTTGATCTCATTTGCTCCATCCGCCAGAGCTTGTCTTTGCAGGCAGGGAAGACCCTCACTCACCAAGGGTGTATCAGTAGGAAGATGTGTGTTTGTGTGTGTGTGTGTGTGTGTGTGTGTGTGTGTGTGTGTGTATATATATATATATATATATATATATATATATATATATATATAACACATTTTGAACTGTGTATTTTTGAACTATTTTGTTTAAGTTGTCCATTGTTGCTTCAGTTTTTTGGTACAGAAATAAAATAAATAATCAATCACACCACTTTGAAGAAAGGGGCAGGTAAAAAGAAAATGAATCAAAATACATGCATATTTTGGCACAATTCATCACCTCTGATATCATAAATTTTTCACTTACACTATCCAGGTAGTTGACCAAATGCACCATCTCTTCTGTAACAGAAGTTTTATTCTGGCCCAACAGCTGATACTGCAAGAAAAGCAAACATTTATGCATGGATGGAAAATGGGACAATGCAGAAAACAAACAACAGAACAGTGCTAGCAATTTCAGAGCCTTGTGCTTTAAAAAAAGTGGCTAAGGCCAAAAGTGTGCTTAACAGATGTGGGATGTTGCCAGTCTCCAGAATGGAATCATGGAGCTGGTGCAGGTTTAGAAGTAAAGATAGAAAAAATTGAATGGTCTGCATTTTCTTCCCTGCTGTCTCCCCTCCATGCAAGGACCCCTGACCGTTAAGTCCAGTTGCGAACGACTCTGGGGTTGCGGTGCTCATCTCGCTTTACTGGCTAAGGGAGCCGGCATTTATCTGCAGACAGTTTTTCCAGGTCATGTGGCCAGCATGACTAAGCCGCTTCTGGCGAAACCAGAGCAGCGCACGGAAATGCTGTTTACCTTCCCACCTATTTATCTACTTGCACTTTGACGTGCTTTCGAACTTCTAGGTGGGCAGGAGCAGGGACTGAGCAACAGGAGCTTACACTGTTGCAGGGATTCAAACCGGCGACCTTCTGATTGGCAATCCTAAGGCTCAGTGGTTTACATCACAGCACCACCCTCGTCCCTCATCCATGCAAGAGTTCATAGCAAAACCCAAGACTTTTAGGGCTTTGGGGAAAGGGAGTCTCAGCTGATAATTTGGAAACACAGTGACTTAAAGGAAAACAATGTTTATGTAGGGATGGGAATGGAAAGTGACCAGTCATAGTGGGAAGGGGGGGAGCAAAGTGAAGAACCACAGAAGCCAACTGGACCTGGGGGGGGGCGCTGTTCTGCAGTGGCTCAGGGATGGGATGAGGGTGGCTCATCCCAAAAAATCTGCGGTTCAGCTGCACACATTCTGTTAGTGGGATGACTGGTTGTACAAGAGCAGAGTCATACCCTTTCTTTGTCCACGACTATAAAGAGCTCCACATATCTTGTCTGTAGGAGGACACCTCTTTTTCTCTGCAAGGAAAGGGAGGAAAAGGGTGTAAGAAACAAAATCTTATCCCCTGACTCATAAGTTTTAAATGGAGTGATGTCACTCTGATCCATATTCCGCTTTTCTGCTCACAGCCACAACTACACTCCTGGGAAACATACCCAAGACGCAGTGCCAAGGCATTCCAAAGGAAAAGGCAACAATTCTCTTTTGTATCTGAATCTGGCCAGGATACACTCAGTCTGACCAAACAAAACAAGAACATGGGAAATACTTTAAGCTCATTTGTTTATTTTTATGACTTAAGATATTTATATTCCACTTTTCAATTCACAAAATTTTGAGGGCGGAATAAAGCATGCATTATCCACACCCAGGTAACTTGGGGGGGGGGGGAGAAGAGTGATGGCAGCTGGAATCTCACAACATCTGGAGGGCCACAGGTTCCCCATTCTGTTTTTAGCCCTCATGAGCTGAATATTGAGCACTCCAGGGCGGAGATTTATCTCATGGCTCTATCTCTATGGCTCCTTCCACTCCTTTCCCTGAGTGCTACCCAAGGCACCTCTTAGGGTTAGACCCAATTAAGTTCTACTTAAAGTAGACCCATTGAAAGGAGTGTAACTAAGTTAGGCATAAACCTCTGTGGGTCTACTCTGAGTAGGGCAAGAATTGGCTACAACTCTTAGAATTTGCCCAGACCTTCATGGTCATCACAGGACACTCACTCTCAGCCGCTGAGTCTTGCTGGCGGGCTGCGGATGATCTCCTCCTTCCCACTTTTTTCCAGGAAGCTGGCACCGCATATGATCCTCATCTACCGTCACGTTCTTCAACCGGTAGATCACGTGTTTGTTGCCTGAGGGCGGATCCAGAGGCTCAATTCCATAGCTGATGCTCTCAATTTGCAATAATCCCCTAGCAATGACATTAATTCATGTGTCAGAATCCCTGGGATGCATTCAGCACAGCGCTAAGGAGATTGTTCTGTCCACACAAGCATTTCCGCTTGCCTGACAGAACCATCTTCCCTCTCCACCACCCCCATCTCCCCGTGTGTTCAGGGGGGTTCTCCTGACCCTCCAGAGCAGATTTTATTTGGGGGAAGTCCCATTATACCACAGGCCTCATTGCTGGAATACAGCCCATTGCTCCCAGAGTATGTGCTGGGATGGGTGAGGATCCTAAATGAAAGCACTCGCCTCTCTGGAAAGGAAACCAGGCTTCTGATTCAATTGTGCAAAAACAGCATGAAACACTGTATACAGTGGTACCTCAGTTTATGAACACAATTGGTTCCGGAAGTCTGTTCATAAACTGAAGCATTAATAAACTGAAGCGAACTTTCCCATTGAAAGTAATGGAAAGTGGATTAATCTGTTCCAGACGGTCCGCGGAGTACTTAAACTGAAGCGTTCATAAACTGAAGCGAACTTTCCTATTGAAACTAATGGAAAGTGGATTAATCCGTTCCAGACGGTCCGCGGAGTACTTAAACTGAAGCGTTCATAAACTGAAGCGAACTTTCCTATTGAAACTAATGGAAAGTGGATTAATCCGTTCCAGACAGTCCGCGGAGTACTTAAACTGAAGCGTTCATAAACTGAAGCGAACTTTCCTATTGAAACTAATGGAAAGTGGATTAATCCGTTCCAGACGGGTCCGTGGAGTACTCAACCTGAAGCGTACTTAACCCGAAGGATGGGTGTAATTGGTTCCGGAAGTTTGTTCATAAACTGAAGCATTCATAAACTGAAGCGAACTTTCCCATTGAAAGAAATGGAAAGTGAATTAATCCGTTCCAGATGGGTCCGTGGCGTTCGCAAACCGAAAATTCGTAAACTGAGGTCTTCATAAACCGAGGTTCCACTGTAGTCCTTCCTGAACAGTATTACTTCAAACTGCAAGTTCAGAAAAGGGCAACCAACGAGGCTTTTATAAGCACAAAGGTGGAAGGACTCATTATTACCAACACTGGAAGAATGACTGTTAAAACTAACGGACTTAGCTGAGATGGTGAAACTGACATGTTTAATCAGAGAAAAGTCATTGTTAACATTTGCTAAAGATTGGAACCCTCTCGTGGACTTTTTGCATGAAAACGAAAAAGAAATAATGATATTTGGATTTGAGGATTGAGGGTGATGTTTGTTTAAAAAAGTGGCTTTGTGAGGTGTTCTGCTGGATTAGACAAAGTAAATGTTTTTACATAGCGGACATATGAAGAATCAGAAGTTCTTTTCTTTATTAATCTTATTTTTCTCTCTTCCTCTTTTTTTTTTTTAAAAAAAATCATTTTTATTAATTTTCCAATACAAACCGCCAATTAACATCTAATAATATTCCAATCAAAAACAATAAACTAAAAAAGAAGAAGAACCAAATTATAGTCCAAATTATTAATTATTAATTTTTCCAGGCTTCCCACAGTCTGGACCTCTTGAAGAACATCTCTCATGTCTCATTCCTGCCTTCTTCTGTTGTTCTATTTTCCACATTCCGATTTTATCACTTTAAAGTTCTCCGTCCCTGGCTATGCGATTCTCAATCATGTCCAAAATCATGTCTCAATCATGTCCATCCATAGAGTACAGCTTTATTTGTAAATATACCATATTTTCCGGACCATAACATGCACTTTCCCCCTCCTAAAACGGAAGGGGAGAGGTCACTGCGTGTTATGGAACGAAGGCACGGCGGCAGCGGATCCCTCGTGCGGAGGGATGCGTCTGCCTCCAGATCCATAGCTCCCAGCCGTAAGGGAACAAGGAGCAGTCCGAAATCGGGCTTTCCCTGCTCCCTCCGCAGCCTCCGCCAGTGGCAGAAGGTGTCGGCGGGTGATGAGCAGCCTGAAATTGGGCTTTCTCCACACCCTCCAGTGCCCCCCACCAGCTGCAGAAGGTGTGTGTGTGGGGGGGGTGACAAGCAGCCCGAAATCTCGGCAAACAAGAGGGAAGGGGTACCGGGTCGCTCAGCTGCTTTAACGAGAGAGGGAGAGAGAGATCTCAAAAGATTGTGCTGATTGGGGCATTGGAGAAGCTTGCCGGCAGAGCTCTGCATCTCAGCTGCTTTGATGTGTGTGTGTGTGTGTGTGTGTGTGTGTGTGTGTGTGTGTGTGTGTGTGAGAGAGAGAGAGAGAGAGAGAGAGAGAGAGAGAGAGAGAGAGAGAGAGAGAGAGAGAGAGAGAGAGAGAGACCAAAAGATCGTGGGCTGATTAGGGCAGTGGGAAAGCTTCCCAGCATCACTCTGCAGCTCAGCTGCTTTGAAGTGTGTGTCACGTCAACACTCACAGCCCTTGAGTTTATTCAACACCCCCACCCCTTTATTTGATTCAACACCCCCTACAAATACACACACACACCTTGACTTGATTCTACACACATACACACACAGCCCTTGAGTTTATTCAACACCCCCTTTATTTGATTCAAAACACACACACCCCTACAAACACATACATGCACACCTTGACTTAATTCAACACCCAGGAGAGCAAGCTTGCTCTGAATGTGAGAGGGTTTTCTGAATGTGAGAGGGTTTTTTATATGAGGCATCAAAAGCAGCAAAGGATACATGCATTTGGGACCATATGGAGTGCATCTCTCCCCCCTCATTAGAGAATAATAACTGGGACTAGCCATCAAAAGTCACAGATCAGAGACTAAATCCAGCACTAAATCCCACACGGTGCCAGCCTCCTCACCGCTCTGCCGGCAGCCTCCCCATTCCCATGAAGCCCCGGGAAGGTTTGGGAGTGGTGGGCAGTCTGTTCGCTGTTGCACCACGCTCAGAATATTTTTTTTTCTTGTTTTCCTGCTCTAAAAACTAGGTGCGTGTTATGGTCCGCGAAATACGATATATTTTCCCAGCTGTCTATTTGCCCACAGCTTCTCCTGACTTCCTTTCAATCTCCCGATCCGGGCTTTTATCCAAGTCTTCTTTTAAAGTTTAATGACGCAGCAACTCCCATGTCGTTAAATTGTTGAGTTATTGTTGTCCAAGTCTGTCTTTGATGTTAGGCATTCTGTTTGCATATTGCAATGTAAAATTAATTCCAGAGATTTGACGATCGATTGGCATTCAAGACTACACAATCCCCTAAGAGTGGGCTGCTAGACATCCATTTAGCCTTCTCTCTCGCACTTAATGAAGAAATTCTGCAAACAGAAGCAAATATTGTCCCAAATTATTGTCTCAAATCCCTACAAAGTCAGCCAGCAAACATCACCCACTTCCCTCAAAACAGGGAGGAACTCTCATTTTTCTGTGCTGCGTCACAAGCGCCATATTGTTTCTTCTTTTATCAAGTCTTTCAAACCAAATATAGCTGCGCAGTTGAATATTTAATTATAAATAGAAGTCCATTTGTACTCCTCAAAATAAATTACCGGTAGGAGCTGAGGCTCCAATACTTTGGCCACCTCATGAGAAGAGAAGACTCCCTGGAAAAGACCCTGATGTTGGGAAAGATGGAGGGCACTAGGAGAAGGGGACGAGATGGTTGAACAGTGTTCTCGAAGCTACGAACATGAGTCTGACCAAACTGCGGGAGGCAGTGCAAGACAGGAGTGCCTGGCGTGCTATGGTCCATGGGGTCATGAAGAGTCGGACATGACTAAACGACTAAACAACAACAGGTTTCTTAATGAGGGGGCAGAATGGTGACTGCCCCTCCCTCAAAGCAACCTGCCTTCCTTTACTGACGGTGGCCGCTAAAACCAGGGGTACAGATCTTCAGGCCAGGGAGTTAAATACAGCCACTTTCATGACTCCACCCCCTTTTTGTCTCTGGACACTGGTACGCAATACCCACCATCAGTACACAGGAAGGCAGGTTGCTTTGAGGGAGGGGCAGTCACTATTCTGCCCCCTCCCCCAAAGAAAGCACAAGAAAATATCACTTACCTGAGTCCAGAGCAAGTGCTGACAGCAACTAAGGAATCCGCTACTCCTTTTACATATCCCTGATAGTGGCAGTGATCCTGAATGGGTAGAAAATGAGGGGGGGAGTTAAGGAATGATTGTGTGCAGCATTTATTGTTGCTCAGAGTGTTGACACCACAACACTCTCATGAATCAAGAAACAAGCCTGCTTCTACACACATTTTTCAGTTAAGGAAAGCGCCAGGGAAATTCCCTAGAAAGTGTGAGATAATAATGGCTCATATAACTTGTCCTCAAACAAATCGGAATGGCATTGTAGAACTTCCCTGCAAATGCTGTGGAGACACATTGAGATGAATGCTCAGCAAACATGCCCTCTGGAAGCAATGTAAGGGTTTCAATGTAACATGTAGTCAAAGTACGACGACATGTGATAGCAGATTCTCTGTAGTGACACCCCAACTATGAAATTATTTCCACACTCAGGTACACACAGGTGTCAGCTACATTTCTGAGTTTCCGGAACCAAGTTAAGACACATCTATTTACTAAGACATTTGGTGAATTTAGTGGAACTGTCCAAGGTCCTATGATTATTATGAAATGCTACTGTTTCATTGTTGATAATTGTGTTTGATGTGTGGAAACAGTCTTGGGGATCTACTCTGATGGAAGGCAGCTTAGAAGTTCTACAAATTGAGACTTTGCCCAGACACCTACCCCCTCGACTGTCACCTGGATCAGGACAATTGGCCCTGTGTTGTCCCAGGGACCCAGACACTCAACACCAGAACCACCTCCAAAATAATTCACAGATGGGGCTAACTTTTTAAAAAAGGGTTCAAATCCTATTTTGTTATACAGCTAGAAAAGATAGGACCCTCCCACTTAACACATCAGGGCAGGATCCGATCCTCCTGCTTAACAGCAGTGTCAGGTAATCAGGTATTACAGTGTCAGGTAATCTTGTGTACTGCAATGATATAATAAAGACAATAGCAGGGAAAGAAGAAGAAGAAGAAGAAAAGGAAGAACACAATTATTCCTAATCTTCCTCCTTTTCTGATTGGTTTCCAGTGATTGGTTTCCAGTCTCCTTCCACCCAACTGTCTTTTACCTCCCAGCTGGTCTTTATATTTCCTCCAGAATTTGTCTGCTTCTTCCCACGAGACAAATCTTCTTTTGCCCTTAAAGAAGAAGGGTATTCCCTCTGGGAATTCCCATCTATGTGCAATCAATTTAGCTCTTAGGATTTCTACCAATGGTTTATATTTTTCCCTTTTTCTCAACAGTCTGGGTGGAATAATTTAATGAATGGTTATGTCTGTCTCTTGAATTCTGAATTTTTTCTTACTACTGGTTTGTAAAATCTGGTCTCTTATTTCCATATTTACAAAAGTTACCAGACAGTCCCCCGGCCACTTATTTGCTCTGGCCAAATTTGATCTGGTTCTAAAAACTTTTTCAACATTTTGCGCCATCACCTGCTGGTCTCTTTCAAGCCATTTTGCTAATTCTGCCACCAATCTTTGTTCTATCTGTTCATCTTGCTCTTCCGGTATTGATCTAAATCTTAACGATTTCTCCTTTCTGTGCATTTCGATCATTGATATCGCGTTGAGAACTGCTTCATATGTTTCTTTCATCTCTGCTAAATCTTTTTTTCCCCAAATAATTTTTATTCATTTTCCGAATACAAAATCACAAAACAAAAACAAAAACTCGAAACATAAAACAAAACATAAAAAAGAAAAGCATCTCAAATCTTGTATTATTTACTTAACATTGTTGACTTCCTCAATTCCCCCCTCACTGGGTCCGTTTTAAAATTCCAATTAAGCAGTTTTCATCTTATGTCTTAAATTTTTCTTTATGCAACAGCGGCGGCCAGATTACTGGTGGCTAAGAGATGGAAGGAACAGGAGGTTCCCACAGTAATTGACTGGAAGGGTAAAATGCAGGAATTAGTAGAAATGGCATACTTAGCAAATTGCTTGAGAGGCAAGTCAACGGAGAAAGTTACAGAAAAATGGGATAGATAGAAATCATACGTGCAAAGGTATAGCAAAGGTTCACTGTCTATGCAAGCTTTTGAGTGACCTTGGAGAAGGAAGAATTAGGACAAACTTCAACTTCTTACCATGATGCGCTAGGAGATAACACTGTATTAGACAATAGATATAGAGATTCTTACCAAGTTATGCACATTTATTTCAAATATAGGATATACATCAGGAATTGACAGGAGGTCCAACGGGGGAAACGGGATGGGGTGGAAAGGGGAAGGTGGAGAAGGTAGTTTTGTATTTCTATAAGTTGATATATCTCACTGGTTTTTTTTGTTGTATCGGAATATTATGTAAATTTATTTTGTTAGAATGCAATTTTTTTTAAAAAAAAAATTAAATGCCATATTAAGGACAGGGAGCAGTCTGTCCTCAGGAACACAGCAGGTAGTGAGCATGCCAAGGAGAAGACTAGCCTTTACCTTGCGGTGGTATTTTTCTATATTCAGGGAGGGGGTTCAAACACCCAACCCCCAATACCACTCTTGTAGACACAGCAACCATCACTTGAACTCACTTGCCCTTGGTTCCCACTTGTGCCTGGAAAATCTTTGCCACTTTACTCCTCCAGATGCCAGCCCAGTGGGAGGGAGAGGCGGGCTCCCAAGAAACGTATTTGAAAGGAAAACATACCTTGAGATCCAGAATCTCGGAATGCAGCGAGCCGTCAGCATTGTAAGTATAAACGGTGAAGTCTTTGGGCACAAGGGCTCTGGAGGAATTGGAGAGGGAATTATGTGAAGAAACACATTAGGTAACAATTGTTTTAAAGATTAGGGGGGAAATGGGGAACCAGCAATGTTGAGTTGCAAAGTTGGAAGGGAGTGAGGGAAGGCAGGTTCAAAAGACAGAGTCTGCTAAACCACCTGAACCCCCTCCCCCCTTCAGAGTCTTGTTTTTCAACCCCTCCCAAGACAGCTTTGAAAAATAAGCAAAGAAGTACAGCATTTACCTTAAGCTAAATTAAAAACTTAAAAATTAAGAATGTCCTTAATCAGGACCAAACAGTAATGATACCTCATTAAAACCAGGATTAGTTATAAACTCCCCTCTTTTATTTTTATCACTACCAAACAAACCTCTTTCAGAAAATAAACAAAACATTATAAAAATAATAATTGAGGCTTTTAAAAAAAACTCTTTTGAAAAAAGAAGTGCTTTCATAGAACTGGACCTGGAAGAAGAATGAGGAAAAAGTAAAGATTTGCAAACAGAAGACTGTGAGAGCATGGGATCAGAAGGGGAGGAAAGCAATTGTTGCTTTTACAATTCTATCCTTGCAATTATGGTATATTTTAAATGAAATCATAAAACTTTTTTTTAAAGAAAAAGCAGCAGCTGGAGAAATACCAGTGCATTTCACTATGAATGGAGAGGGATCACACACATTTGTGCACATACACAAATTTGATGTAGCTGTGTCCTGTCCCCCTTTTTTATAATATACATTACAGCAAAAGGGCTGTTGCAAACCACATGTACAGATCAATAACCTTTACCAGAAATAAGCTGGCATGTCACCATGATGGCCAAGCCAAGGGGGCGGGCAGAGAAATCAAATCAGCCAGTTGTTTCCATTGGAGGGTTCTCATGTGATCTGTAGACCAGGGGTCAGCAAACTTTTTCAACAGGGTGCCGATCCACTGTCCCTCAGACCTTGTGGGGGGCCTGACTGTATGTTGGGGGAAAAATATGAACGAATTCCTATGCCCCACAAATAACCCAGAGATGAATTTTAAATAAAAAGACACATTCTGGGGGCATCTGGTTTGACTGCGGAGGGAAATGGCGGCGCAGAGCGGGTCGCCCGATTTAGAGACGACCGCTGCTGAGATTTCTAAGTGATAGGGGTGCATGCCAGGGTTAGACACCCCCCCCTAAAAAGCCCCACGGACAAGTGGGGTCTTGAGGGGACCAGCCGGGCTAGAAGAGACTCGCTGTGCTCGCGGAGCCTTGTCGCTGCATCGGCAGCAAGCGGGGGGGGGGTGGAGTGAGAGAAGCGGCTTGAGTCTGCCTTTGGCTCCAGCGCAGTTTAAAAATCTGAAACCACAAATCACCACCTGAAGGAGCAGACTATTTTTTTTATTTTTTTTTAAATTCATCTTTATTCATTTTTCACATAAACAAAAGAAAATACATCAAATACAAAAAGACAAAAAGACAAAAAGAAAAAAATAAGCACAAAAAAATACAAAAAAAGAAACAAAGAAAACCCACACAAAAAAGAATAGAGAAAATCTAATAGTCTTATATCATCATTATAACATTTGGACTCCCCCGGTTCCCCCCTCATTGGTTCCCTATTAAAGTTCCTTATAAAGCAGTTTTCATATAATACCAATTATTTTTAATTTGATTAAAATTTCCTCTTTAATTATCACCTTTCAATTTTATCTAAAAAGAGAAAAACTCATTTTTTTAATACATATATCAATTAATTACATTTCCCCAACTTAACTTTTTATCAGAAACGAAATTCCATTTTAATACTTCATTCTTCCCCCCCTTCCCCTGGACCCAGATTACCCAGATGTCTCAGCGAATTCCATAATTCAGACCAGTGTCGGACTTTCCCATTACACCCAACCTAAAAACCTAATTATAACTTTTAACCCACTCCTACCCTTTCCATAAACTTCCAGCCATATTTTTTAAAACCTGCCTGTTGCTACCCCACTTTTCTTGCTGGTCCCCAACACCATCCTAGCATCCCATTTTCCCAGAGACATCCATGCACTCCCTCTCTCACTGGGTGTGCATGGATCCCCCCTGGTTCACCGTTGAGGAATTCTTCTTTCAAGTCCTGAACTTGCCCCACATCTCCCACTTGTGGGGCATTTTGCCATCCTTCTTTCTCTTCTTTGCCGCTTTGAAGTTCTTCTAAATTGTCATTATTTTCTACCATTTTCAATTCTTCCTTCGATTCCTCGGCGCTGGTCTCATCTCTTTCTTTGTCGTATTCCACGTTGCCACTTAACTCCTCAAGTTTTTTATTTATTTGTCGCCATTGCATATTGTTCTTGTCCAGCACGTTTTTAATATTCAAAAGTTCCATAAAAGTCCTGTATTGATGTTGTGGCTGCCATTGTCCTTGCCTCTCAAATCCCGTGGGAAAACAGAAGATAGGAAGAGCGGATGTGGCAGGAGTCAAATTCCATGGTGGAAACCATTTTAAGTCCAGTTCTGGCTATTTCATTAATTCAGATAATTAACATAGTCCCATCATGCTGTCAGCAGAGATTTTAAATCCATTCACTGATCTTTCCAGGAATCAAGATCCAGTCTCCTGGAGGGTTTTAACAGTCTGATTTCTGACAAATTGATTGCTTTCTCTCAATTCCCCTGTTAGGGATCAGATTACTGCATCTTAAAAAAGCAATGTGGGAGACCGACTTCCGAGCTTTAAAATCTCCCACCGTGTCCAATTTTTTGCTTAACGTTGCCAATCAGAATTTTTACTCACGTGGAGTTCTTTTCCAGATCTTGCAATTTTTCGGAAGGCATCCACCGCTAGCTGGTTGAAGGCTCAGGGCTTCGCTTGTTGAAGGTGATGACAGTGCCCAAAATGGCTCCCACAACTTCCACTCCGTGACTCTCGGGAACTCTACCGAGCTCCCCGGGCATCGGAGGAGTCGCGTTATGGAGTGGTGCCGGGCAAAACAGCCCCTGGGACGCTCTACCCAGGGTCTAACGGGGATCCGCGTGCCCCCGTGGTTCCCCCCCCTTCGCAGTAGCCAGAAGCCGCGGAGCTTGCAGCTTCTGCGCCCTCTTTCCAGCGTGGCGAACCGGAAGTCTGAAGCAGCAAACTTTTTAAATAAGGTATTTATTCCCAAGATTATTGGACTTTAAAAACATAAAATTCTTGGATTAAAATTGAATTTGGCAAAGACAGAATTTAGAAAGGAAGTCAACTTCCGCCTTTTGAAGGATAGATTTTGCAGTATAGACTTGTGAATGGGATTAAAGACATTCGGAGACAGATCAGTCTTTTCCTACTTTTTAAACTGCACTTAGTTACTTACTAGCAAACCATCTCTTTGTCGAATACAAAGAAATGAGCTGTTGCTCTTTGAACTTTTAAAAGGAGTATACATGAATGGAGTGGAGTACCCTCAGTTTTTTTTAATGAATGGTGAAGCTGTTTCCATGAACGAAAGTGATTAAAGGATTGGGAAAAAATTCAAATAAATTTTAAAGGACCCTGGATCTTGGCAAATCCTACCAAAGCTCAACAGGGGGAAACTTTTCCATAACTGGGAGAAATCTCAGGGAGGAGAAGTGCCTGGGAGAGCGGGAGTAGGAAGGGAAAAAGCTTTAAATGAGCATTGGAATATAAACTGAGGAGAACATCATATATTGGATTATAAACAGCATTCGGATTACAAATACAATCTGGATTGTACAAAATTAATTTATGTCGGGAAAATATTGGATTTTAAATAATAGTGGGAACATTTTGGACTACAAGATACATCATGCACTATAAGATACGACCAGAGACTTTGAAAGCACCACACCATCATCAAGGGAACATCACAACAGTAGTGTGGACTGTGATAACTACAAGGTTTCTTTTTTCTTTAAATTGTGTATATATTGTGTATATATGTGTGATTTTCCCTTTTCTTTTTGATTACTTTTGGTTTGAAATTTCCTTAAAAGTGAAACTGTTGATATATACTAGTATAAAATTGAGCTCTGATAGGGCTTGTGGGGGAATTTCTACATACAAGTTTAAGAGTGAGAAAGAGATAAGGAGGTGGAGTGACCTTGAGACAGAAGTGTTTTGAAGCAATTGTTTTGAGAATAGACATGGCAGAGAAACCTAAACAGGAGACAGTAAATCAGAAAACACTAGAAAGAAGGAGAGTTGCAGCACAGGAAGATATCGAAAAGACACCTAAATCAGACATGGCAGAGCTTATGAATTTACACTTTGAAGAATTCGGGAAAGGACTGGAGCATTCTATGAATAAACAATTTTTGGAAGTAAGGTCAGATATAGAGAACTCTAAGGAGATTTTGTCGCAGAAATTTGATAAATTGGATAAAAAGGTGAAGTGAAAGTGGTAAAATTGGAAAAAGACAGTGAAATCGGTTGAAGGTATAAAGGAGGGTCAACTGGCAGTGGCCAGGGCAGTAGGGGGACTGGCAGATAGACGGAATCAGCTTGAACAACAGAATTTACTTTTGCAATTACGATAAATATTTTTTTTTTCTTTTTAAAACACACGTTCACTTTTTTCTCTCATGTTCAGGGAAGCAGTGCCAGACTAGATACGGTTTGGGTTTCTAAGGAATTGGAGTCAAGAATTTAAAAAATAAAAATAGATCCAGGAGCATTGTCAGATCATAATTCTATAATTATGGTCTACCTTTCGGTGGAGACTGAATGAAAAAATATTGGATGACAAAGGTTTTTTTTTGGAAAATACAAAAAAAGACGATAAGAGAATATTTTGAACAAAATTTGAATAAAGAAACCAAACTTCGAATAGTCTCCAAAAAGAAGATAAGAGAGAAGAAAAAGAAAGCTATCTTAAATAAAATAGCAGAAAAGGAAAAAGAATTAATAAGAGCACCAAATAAAGAAACAGCAAAACAGTCGATAAAATTATTACAATCACAATATTCTATGGTAATTAATTAGGAAATAGCGTTGAAAATTAAGAAAACAAAACAGATTTTTTTTAAAAAAATGCTAATAAACCAGGAAAACTTTTGGCATGGCAATTGAGACAAAGTGAACAAAACAACTATGTGAATCGGATAGAGCTTAAAGGCAGAACAACTGAGAAAGCAAAAGAAATAAGGGGGGCCTTTGTAAAATATTTTACTGATCTTTATAAAGAAAAAAGACCAGAAAATTTGAAGATGATAGAAGATTATCTTAAAAATAGTAAGCTACCAAAGATAACAGAGGAGCAAATGAGGATATTAAATATAGACATTTCATCCCAAGAAGTAATTGAAGCAATAAATCAAACAAAGGTAGGGAAGCCCCCAGGGCCAGATGGAATAACAGCCAAATATTACAAAAAAATGAGTGAGCAGCTTGTGAACCCTTTGAAAGATACTATGAATGAGGCCTTGAAAATGGGGGAAGTCTCAGAAGCATGAAAAGAGGCCTATATAACTTCAGATGTGACATTGGTAAAAAATTATAGGCCCAATTTCATTATTAAACATTGATTACAAATTGTTTGCATTTGCTTTGGCAAACAGATTGAAAAAAAATTCTAAAAGTTTTTATTCATCACTAGCTGACCCTGCCACGCGTTGCAGTGGCTAATCCCTGTGAGTGTCTCCAGTTTGACACGCTCTATGAGGTATTCTGTTTCTCCCCCCGCCCATGGTTTATCCCTGTGAATCCCCCAATTCCCCCCAACTCCCACACAGGGGAGGTGTGTTTCCTTGGGTGGTCCTGGTATTGGGGGTGGAGGGGAGGGTTGAGGAGAGGGGAGGTTCCTTGTGGGGGTCTTGGTATTGGTTGGGTAGGGTATTGTGTGTGGAGGATCTTGGGGGTTGTCACGGTCCGGTCGGCGGGCGTCAGGACCAGAGGCAAGATGGTGGTGAAGAAGCAGGGTCGAAGGCAGAGGCGAAGGTCCACGGGGCACGAAGCAAGGCGAAGGCAAAGCGAGGGTCCAGGAACAAGAAGCAAGGCGAAGGTCCACGGGGCAAGAGCAAGGCGAAGGCGAAGCAAGGGTCCAAGGAGCAAGGAGCAAGGCGAAGGATCCAGGAACAAGAAGCAAGGCGAAGGTCCACGGGGCAGGAGCAAGGCGAAGGCGAGGCAGGGGTCCAAGAAGCACGGCAGCAACAAGGCAAGGGTCCAAGGAACAGGAGGCCAAATGCAACCAGGCAGGGATAGCGTTGCTGTGGCAAAGAGCTGAAGGGAAATGCTGGGCTTTTATCCCACCCAGCTCCTGCCACCAGGTGCAGTGAGATCTCAAGTGGCCTCACCTGGGTGATTACTCCTTGCCTCTCCAGCACAAGCTGAGGACTTCACCTGTGTGGCCACGCCTTGCTTCTCCAGCACAAGTTGAGGCAGGCCCCAGTCCTGCAAAGCACTACAGGCCCCAGAGCCTGACTCCTGCCCATACTCCTGACAGGGGTAGAGGGTTGTGTAGGGGGTTTGTGGTGGGGCGGGATTCTGAGTGGTTAATCCCTGTGAGTGTCCCCAGTTTGTCTTGATCCATGATCTATTCTGTTCGTTCCCCCACCCCTGGGGTTATCTCTGTGAATCCCCCAATTCCCTATACCCCGTCCACCCCCACCCAGGGGAGGTGTTGATCCTTGGGTAGTCCTGGTATTTGGGGGGTGGGAGGGGAGGGTTGAGGAAAGGTGAGGGTCCTTCGGTGGTCTTGGTCTTGGGGGGAGGGTTGAGGAGAGGGGAGGGTCCTTAGGGGGTGGGAGGGGATCCCTAGGGAGAGGGTACTGTCGGGTCGGCCTATGGGGAGAGGTCTAGAGTCGGGGTGGCCTGTCCCCTGTTGGTGGTGAGATCTTATGGTGGGGGTCGCAGATCGGGCCTGATCTATGGTGTGGGCGGGGATCCGTGGGGAGAGGGCTACTGTCGGGGTTGGTGGGAATCGCGGATCAGGCGCAATCCTTGGGGAGAGGCCTACTGTCGGGGAGGCCTGTTCCCTGGTGATGGTGAGGTGTCCTTGGAAGGCGTGGATCGTGGATCAGGTGGGATGGGTAAGGGGGCAATCTCTGGGGCAGGAGGGGATCCCTAGGGAGTGGGCTGGTGTGGGTAGGGGGATCCGTGGGGAGTGGGCTGCTGTGAGTAGGGCGCAATCTATGGGGTGGGCGGGGATCCGTGGGGAGAGGCCTACTGTCGGGGTGGCACCTTCTACATTTTTATATACTTGCCGGATGGATATATCTCAGTGGTGGATCTCGTGGTGGAGGCGGGGTTTGTGGATGTGGTGTAGATTTCATAGGAAGGGAGGAAATCCACTTGAGGGTGCTGTTTTACTTTGTTGAAAAACAGGTTTTTACCTGTGGAGGTGTGAGGTGTGTGAGGTGTTTATTTCTAACAACACTCGGGGAGTGGCCTGGATCGTTGTGTCAAAATTTCAGGTCGATCGATCAAGCGGTTACGGAGAAAAGTGGAGCCCGCACTTCATGATTTTTACAGTTTTATATATATAGATGATCAACCTGGATTCTTTCCAGGCAGACAAAATAAAGATAATATTAGAAATGTACTGAATATTATAGAATACCTGGAAGTGAGAAATGAGAAAAAAACAGAAAAAGCATTTGATAATGTTTTGATAATGTTTATTGGAGCTTCATGAGGAAGGTGATGGAGGAGATGGGGTCTAGAGTAAATTTTAATAGGGGGATGCAAGCTGTTTATTCAGAACAAAATGCAAAAATAATTGTAAATTGGATGATAACAGATGAATGCAATATCCAAAAAGGAACAAGACAAGGATGTCCATTGTCACCGCTGTTGTTTGTTCTGGTACTGGAAGTTATGACAAGAAGGATAAGAGAAGATAGAGAAGCAGTAGGAATAAAATTAAAGAAAAATGAGCATACATTGAAAGCATTTTTGGATGATTTGGTAATAACTGTGGAAGATCCAAAAAATTCTCTCCCAAAAGTTTGATCAAGAGTTTGGTCAAGTGGCAGGATTTAAATTAAATAAAAACAAAACTAAATTGCTATTAAAAAATGAAGCTGCATCCCTAATATGGATCCATGATCGGATCAAGTTAGAAAGGGAGTAAATAACAGAACAGGAAGGACATGAGAACAGGTTTGGATGGCATGTTTCCCTATGGTATGGAAAAGCAAAAATACACAAAGGGTTCCACAATCACATAATAAGGAGATCATTGTTCAAAGTGTGGGGAAAATATAAAGACTTACTAGAACCCAAGAGTTGGAGAAAAAGGGAGAATGGCCAATGGTGCTGCCCTGCTGTGAGTGCCCACAGGCCCTGTCCCTGCCTCTCTCCATCTGGCCCAGGGTGGGGCCTGGGGGGCCTCATAAGGACTGCTGCCGCTGCTCTGCTGCTGGTGCTGCCCAGAGGAACTTAGAACAGCACAGAGTTCTTTTGAAAATTATTTTTTTAAAAAAAAAATAATTGTTTTTATTTTCTTTGGTGTGGTAGCTGGGAGGGATCTTTAGTTGGGTTTGGGAATTTGTTTAATTTTGGTATATTTGTAATTTTTACTGTTCTTGGTTTTATTGGTTTATTGTGTTTTTCTTTTGTTCTGTTTTTTGCTGCTTTTTTATAGAGGTTTTATTTTGTTTTTAAGGGGAGGGGTCAGGGCTGCCCGGGAGGGGCTCCCAGCCAGCAAAGTGGCTGGGGCAGATTCCACAGGGGGGGATGCACTGGGACACCCGATCTCAGTGGTCACGGGTAGGAGGAGGAGTTACACTAAGACCAGACCATGTCATTACCAAGGAGGCAGGTTTAGTCATTGTTTGAGGACTATCCCTGCCTCTGGGTCTGCTCCTGACCGGACGGATACTGGAATCAGCAAGGGATACCCACATGATCTGAAGGTGCTGCTGTGCAATGCCAGGTCAATGATCCACAAGACCACTGCCACCCACGACCTGATTGGACTTGACCTGGCATGTGTGACAGAGACCTGGTTGGATGAAGCAGATGGGCCTGTTCTTGCTGCTGCTTGTCCACCAGGTTTCTCTTATGCACAGCAGTGATTTTTAGGAAGTCGTTGGTTTGCACCAGGCGTCCTATTAGGAAGACCGAGTTTTCTGAGTGCATTCTATTTTGGAGGTCTTTAAGCAGAGCCTTGACAGCCATCTGTCAGGAATGCTTTGATGGTGTTTCCTGCTTGGCAGGGGGTTGGACTGGATGGCCCTTGTGGTCTCTTCCAACTCTATGATTCTATGATTCTATGTTCTGGAAGTTGGGCAATAGGGGCAGTACAGGATTCCTTTTGGTGTACCGACCTCCCCGCTGCACCAAGGATTCCCTGCCCGAGCTGCTTCAGGTCATGTTGGATGTGCTCCTGGAGACACCTAGCTTGGTTGTCCTAGGGGATTTTAATATCCATGCCGACACAACCTTACAAGGGGCCGCTCGGGTCGTCGTGGAAAGCATGGACTCCATGGGGCTGTCCCTGAATAAGGCTGGCCCAACTTATAGCCATGGACATGCCTTGGACCTGGTGTTTACTTCTATGTATGTTGGTGATCTGACATTCAGTAAAAGCAAAACAAAAGAAGTGCTATGGTCAGATCACTTTCTGGTGCAGCTGGACTTCTCTGCAACCCTTCCGCACTGCAGGGAGGTGGGACTGATTTGGATGGTCCGCCCCCGCTACTTAATGGATCCAAATGGTTTCCAGAGAGTGGTAGGGGATGCTTTATCCCATGTCGATGGCCTTTCAGCTGATTCCCTGGTGGCCCGCTGGAATGTGGAGTTAGCCAGGGCTATTGACTGTCTGGCTCCGAAGCGCCCTCTCTGATTGAATGGAGCCCGCCCGGACAGCCCCGTGGTTTTCCCCGGAGCTGAGGGCAATGAAACAGTTGCTGAGACGGCTAGAGCGCCGGTGGCAGAAAACTCATGCTGAATCAGACTGGACACGGGCTAGAGCTCAACTTCAAGCCTACCAAGTGGCAATGGCAAAGAGGACCTTCTTCGCCGTTTCTATCACATCTGCAGAAAACAGCAGCAGGAGACTTTTTCAGGTGGTTCGCAATCTATCTGAACCACCTTCATCATCGGGGCCTGATAGGGACCCCAATATCTCCTGCAATGCTTTTGCAAAGTTTTTTGCAGATAAAGTCGCCCAGATTCGGAAGGAGGTAGACACCACCATGGGAGCAGGGCCGGGGCGGGAGAATGCTGGAGCTCTGTCTGGTCGAGTTCCATGGAATCAATTTCAATCCGTTACCTCCAAGGATGTGGACAGGCTGCTTGGACAAGTGAAACCAACCACCTGTCTCCTTGATCCTTGCCCCTCCTGGCTTATAAAAGCAAGCCAGGAAGGGCTGGGCGATGGGCTTCGCGGGTTGGTGAATGCTTCTCTCTGCGAGGGAGCCTTCCCAGACCCGCTGAAAGAGGCGGTCATTAAACCGATTCTTTAAAAAACATCATTAGACCCGGCCAATATGGCCAACTATCGCCCATTCTCAAATCTACCATTCCTGGGCAAGGTGATTGAGTGGGTGGTTGCTGAACAACTGCAGGCACGCCTGGAAGAAGCGGACCATTGGAAGACTGGAGAAATGCCAACTAAAGAGCAATGGCAAGAAAAACTGATGAACTATGCAAAATTGGCAAAATTGACGGACAGACTTCAGGAAAAAGATAACAGTGACTTTGAAAGAGAACGGGAACCATTTATAGTATACTTGCAGAAACAAAGGAAGACTATTGACTTGATGGCAGGATTTTAAAAAAAATTGTAGAAGATAAAGAAATAATATAGTGTATCTTTTCAAAAACAGCAGTGTGTAATAAGGGGGAAACAAAGCAGAGGTGGAAGTTGGGGGAAGCCCAGGAGGGGAGGGAAGAGGGAATGTAATAGAAATGTTATGGATAGGAGATGTATGTAATGATAGAAAAAGAAAAGTGGAAACATTTTACTCATGTAAAAACACACTGATTCCGGGACCGTCCGCGGCCCGGATTTAGAAGGCGATTGGGCCTGATCCGGCCCCCGGTCCTTAGTTTGCCTACCCATGCTGTAGGCTAAGGACCAGGGAAAAGAGCCAAACAGACCAATTTAAACTCAGAATAACCAGGATGAAGGAAAACAGCCCAGTGCAGCTGAAAGGGAGTCACTTACTTGTTTTTTTCTAGTTCAAGTGTATACTTTGTTCCTTCAACATCAACTTCAAATGATAGTTCATCCTCAAAAGAAGAAGGAAGGAAGAATAATCATGCAACCTCTCTGGGAATCCTCAATTAATTATTCACATTTTCCGAACAATCCAGAGATTCCCAGTCCTGTCCGCCCCCCCGTGCCCCCCCACTGCCACCTAGCAAATACACCCTTGTGTGTATGGTGGAGGTGCATCACCCACCCTTGCCATACATACACATTACACAAAGCAGTTTACATCCATTAAAATCATAACATGAAAAATAACAACACTGTCAGCAATATAAAAATCATAGTGTAACAACCACAAATTAAAAGGATAATATCAGCAGAGAAAAGGTACTTTCCCACTAAAACCCACTAAGCCAGACCAACAAAAGTCTGATTGAAATTGCTCTGCAAGACATACTGTAGTAGCACCCTGTCCATGTTTATCTCTCTGCACGCTCAGCTTTTGATGCATTTTCTCTTTTTTTAAGGAAATGGTTGCAAAACCATTTGTATGGCTTTGTATGTCAGGTATGGGGAACCACAATTTAGGTTATTTTTGAAAAAAGTTGCATTTTGACAGCTGGCGGGTGAGGAGACCCTTGTACGTCTTTCTGCCTCAGTTGCCAAAAGAACTTGATCAGTCTTGGGTACTATGCACCATGATGTAGGGAGGGGGAGCCATGTGCTCCTTCACCTCATTCAGCAAAATGTCTCAGCCCTGTGCACTGTTGACTTCACAAACATTAGACAATAGGCACTGCTCACAACAAGCTTCTGCAGCGAATATGCAGATCTCTCAGAGAGAGAGAGAGAGAGAGAGAGAGTTTAGTCCTAGGCTGCCCTGAACCCTCGGCAGCTGTACCATTCAGGAAGCACATCCATGCTTTATTATTTCACAACTGCTTCCAGATGATGTGTACAAAAAGCAGAAAGCAACAGGCTGACGATGAAATCCTGCTCTGAAATACCTCTGCTGCCCTGGATGTCAGCACATCGCGGTGTTTTCTTGTTATCCTCTTGGGGACAATAATTTCATAGGCAGATAGCTGAGATAATGGCTGAAAACCTAGAAAGAAACAGGGAAATGTTAATGGATTAAAACACTGTCAAATTGATAGTCAGTGAAACCAGATAGCTTATCCACAGGTCCCTGAGTAACAGTGGCAAGAAGACTAATTGAACCTTAAGACAGCTGTCGGGCACAAATTTGATGGCTTTATGATCAGCACATGGATGCCACTGGCTGAAACAGGTTTAACAGTCATTCGTTCTCCACAGGAAACCATCAGAAATGTAGTGGTGTAGTGGTTAAGAGCAGTAGACTCGTAATCTGGGGAACCGGGTTTGCGTCTCCGCTCCTCCACATGCAGCTGCTGGGTGACCTTGGGTTGTCACACTTCTCTGAAGTCTCTCAGCCCCACTCACCTCACAGAGTGTTTGTTGTGGGGGAGGAAGGGAAAGGAGAATGTTAGCTGCTTTGAGACTCTTTCGGGTAGTGATAAAGCGGGATATCAAATCCAAACTCTTCTTCTTAGATATGTTCTGGGGGTCATTTTATTTCTACTTTCTGAGATCGAGTGCTGGGGTTCTTTTCCTTGAAGAAGCTAACACATAAAATTAAGGTCGCCCAGGGATCTGCTGCATCACAAGATTTTGCAGCCAACCTGTGCCCTTTTATTTACTTAATATGAACACTCATGCAATGGGTTGCCTCATTACAGTACAATTTGGAAGAATTACAGAACTTATTCGGCTCTTTGCCTCCTCCTTGCACCTCTCAAGCTTCTTTTCTTTTTCTGCTATTCCACTACTATTGGGTTTTGGTCCCCTCAGGGGGACCAAACTCCTTAGATTTTCATATGGGTTTTCTTCATGTGTATCTTTTGTCCTGATGCTCCTTTCACATGTATGGTTCATGTTATACGAGGAGACATTGGGGGATCATGGCTAGACTTCGACCTCTCAGCCTAACCTACCTCACAGGGTTGTTGTGAGGATGAAATGGAGAGGGGAGAAGCATGTGCACCACCTTGAGCTCCTTGGGGGAAAGTTGGGATAAAAATGTAGTCATAAATAAATAAATAATTTTTTTAAAATAGAAGACTAAAGAAATGGTTCTGCAAGGCAGAAAGGGATCTCTTGACAAGTAATTTTCAGCATCCACACCAAACTACAATTCCCAGGATGCTTTGAGGGTAGCCATGCCATTATTTGTGAAAGTGCTCTCTCTCTCCCTCTCCCGCTGCTTCCCCCATGAAACCCTGGTCTTTATAGCGGAACCAGAGCAAAGAGCAACCCCTGAAAAACCCAAGATGCTGTTAGTTGTGCTTCAGCTGTTGCAAGGAAAGCTCCAGGGCAACAAAGATGAGTGCTCAGAGATGGAACTTGACAGCATGGGCAAAAGGAAAGTGGGGATGAGCCCCATGTCTGTTTGGGAAGATACAGTCAAACAAAAAGAACAAGGCTGGACTTGAGAAATATATAACAAAACAGAGGCGATCAGTTAAAGATTTCAGCTTCTACCTTCCTCAGCAATTTAGCTGGGATTTCAGATGAATCCTGTCAGCCAAAGTGCTTCTGGAATGCCCTCCCCACCTGAGGCAGTCCATGCTCCCCACTTTATTGCCCTTTGACAGGTGAAGACATGCCTCTCTCTTTGCCCAGGCCTTTGGGGAGGGCTAAGTGGCACCATATTGGATTATGCTCTTCGTCTTGTTGTTAGAATTTTGAGGTCATATATAAAAAATTAAATGTTCATAACTGCATTTATAAATCACATGTCTTAGACGGTACAGGAAGACAGTCCTGAAACCATTTTGATTCTCCCAAACTGACCAAATGTTTCTTTGCAAGGAGGAAGGAAATGAAAAAAAACTCCCCATTGTCTGTGTTCACAAATCCTGCCTTGGGGGATTAATAATAATAATAATAATAATAATAATAATAATAATAATAAATTATTATTTATACCCCGCCCATCTGGCCGGGTTCCCCCAGCCACTCTGGGCGGCTTCCAACCAAAATATTAAAATACAGAAATCCATCAAACATTAAAAGCTTCCCTAAACAGGGCTGCCTTAAGATGCCTTCTAAAGGTCTGGTAATTGTTATTCTCTTTGACCTCTGGTGGGAGGGCATTCCACAGGGTGGGTGCCACTACCGAGAAGGCCCTCTGCCTGGTTCCCTGTAACTTGGCTTCTTGCAGCGAGGGAACCGCCAGAAGACCCTCGGCGCTGGACCTCAGTGTCTGGGCAGAACGATGGGGGAGGAGACGCTCCTTCAGGTATACTGGACCGAGGCTGTTTAGGGCTTTAAAGGTCAGCACCAACACTTTGAATTGTGCTCGGAAACGTACTGGGAGTCAATGTAGATCTTTCAAGACCGGTGTTATGTGGTCTCGGCGGCTGCTCCCAGTCACCAGTCTAGCTGCCACATTCTGGATTAGTTGTAGTTTCCGGGTCACCTTCAAAGGTAGCCCCACGTAGAGAGATAACCAGAGCATGCACCACTCTGGCAAGACAGTCCGCGGGCAGGTAGGGTCTCAGCCTGCGTATCAGATGGACACAGAGTTGACCTGCGCCTGCATGGACAGCTGTGAGTCCAAAATGACTCCCAGGCTGCGCACCTGGTCCTTCAGGGGCACAGTTACCCCATTCAGGACCAGGGAGTCCTCCACACCTGCCCTTCACATTTCAGGTGCGAATAGAGTGAGCCTGGCTCAGGAACTAAGTATTTATCATTTCAAAGGGACTGGCCAGGCTCCCCTGGTGATCCAATCAAGTGAACATTAACAGGGAGCTGAAGTGTGTGAAGAAGTGTCCATGCACAAGCTCATACCAAAATAAAAACTTAGTTGGTCTTTAAGGTGCTACTGAAGGGATTTTTTTTATTTTGTAGGGAGCTGGCAGACATGGGAAAAACAACACTCAGATTTCTGTCATAGACCACCCCTTTTCTGTGATGTATGTGTGAAGTATTGGGGGGGTCCTTGCTACACCCCTTCTGTGATGTATTGTGACACTTATTGTGACACTGGGGTGGGTCTTGAGTTTGAGGTGGGCAATTTCAAAAGTCTATATAGGGGCTGGCACACCTTTGGTTGGGGGTCCTTCTTTTCTCTTGTGAGAGAGAGAACACCCTGTTGCAACAGTTTAAGAAAGATCAGGCTTACCAGCTGCTTTGCTTCTCAATGTCTCTGGTTGGCCTCTGTTCTTTTCTCCTACCGATGGAGAACCTTAAAAGGACTCTTGTGTACCCCATGAGGGAATAAGGGCAGATTTTGTTTATAAGAGTCTGTTGATGTCTTCTGATTTTACTGGTGCTGATTTAATATGTGTCTTGCTTTGCTCCAGTGTTGTTGCTTTTTAAATTGCATTCATTGTGATTTTAATATACTTCTGTGCCCCATCCTGAAACCTTGAGGTGAAGAGAGGGCTATAAATACTTGAAATAACAAAGCAAGACGTCTAAAGCCAAAAGAGCCACAGCTAAAAACACTGAAACGGGAGCAGTCAGGCTGGCTCATCCCATGGAAAATGTGCACATTTTGCTTCCTAACTTTTATTTTATTTAATGAAAGGTTAGAGTCTGGAGTGCAGGCTGTTTATGTGTGCTCTATATCGCTACCGCAGGTACCTGCCTCTCTGCAGCCCTGTTCAGTATATCCAGCATCTTTGCTAGTGAACAGCAACTAACCACATATAACACTTCCTCCACTCAAGGTTGCAGCCTGGAGAATCTGCTTTTCATTCAAAAAAGAAAAGGAGATCTTCAAGGAAAAGTTACAAGGAATTATACGTAACCTGCAGTTTGGACCTCAAGAGTGCAAAGAACTACAGTGAACTTGAAGCCCACATTTTCACTTTGTTACGTTCAGATGAAATTGTGTCCTTCACTCTTTAAAACATAAAAAAATTCCTTCAGTAGCACCTTAAAGACCAACTAAGTTTATATTTTGGTATGAGCTTTCGTGTGCATGCACACTTCTTCAGATACCTCATGCACACGAAAGCTCATACCAAAATATAAACTTAGTTGGTCTTTAAGGTGCTACTGAAGGAATTTTTTTATTTTGCTTCGACTCAGACCAACACGGCTACCTACCTGTGTCTTTAAAACATGTCACACAAATCCAAGTCTCAAAAACATACCAGGATTTCAGCACGCAGCATTATCACCAACAAAGTTGAGGGAAATTTCTACTGAACATTTGCAGGTACCGTGTTTCCCCTATTTTAAGACGTAGTCATATAGTAAGCCATAGCAGGATTTTTAAGCATTTGAGAAATATAAGACATACCCCGAAAATAAGCCATACTTCCGCGCTGTGCGGAGCGAGACCGCCAAGCACCCCAGCCAGCCAACGGGACCCAGCATGCTGGCCGCGGCAGGAGGAGGAAGCCTGCCGGGTCGGGTTGGTGCCCGGAAGCGGCAGCTGCAGCACCGACAAAGCGCACACCAGTGCCGCACGAAGTGCCCAGGGCATGAGCCAGCAGGACCCAGCTCCTGCAATGCCAGCCACGGGAGGAGGAGGCCTGCCGGGTTGGCTTGACCTCTTGAAGCGGCAGCTGCTGCAGCGCCAACAAAGCACGAGGCAGCGCTGCATGGAGCGCCCAGGGAACAAGCCAGCAGGGCCCAGGTCCTGCAATGCCGGCCACGGCAGGAGGAGGAGGAGGTAAGATGTAGTCGTTTGGAGTTTTTGAAATGTGAAATAGCTGCTGCAGCACCGACATAGCCAGAACCAGCGACCGGGTGGGGAAGGCGCAGAGTGGGCGTGGCGATGGCGACAGCCAATCGGCGGCGCAGCAGATAAGACATCCCCTTAAAATAAGCCACCGTGTGCTTTTTTTTTAAGGAAAAATAAATATAAGACGGTGTCTTAAAAAAGGGGAAACACCAGTACTTTTCCTTATTAAGTACAATTTAACTATACAACATGCATGAGATAGTAATGCTGTAGCTATTATAATAAAAATGTATGGTTCAAGTTGTAAGGTTGGAGAGTCCACAACACTGTCATGATTAACTTCCCTAAGGACCAGTGTTCACATTGCACTTGTGCAGCTTCCTCTCCCCCCCCCCCCCAAGCACTGTCTTCAACATCCCGACCCTATTTTTGAAACTACTTCTCTCTTCCACTAAGCTGCCCCACATTGCACCTGTTTCCACTTCTCCCCCTGCTTCTGCAATCGTGCTTACACACAGAGAACTGTCCACCTGGAACATGGTAGCAATAGACACCAGCCCACCTTGCAGAAGTGGTGCTTCTGCAATTGCAATGCGGAGGGATCACTAGGTTGGTGCTAAGCGGCTCCTGCTAATGGAGATTTGGTGAGGAGCTCTATAGCTATTCGCAGCAAATTGCTCCAAGCAAAGCAGGAAGTCTGTCAAGTGGAGATGAAGTGATTCATCTCATTCGCACATTTTAATTACAGTCACCTGGGGCACATAATAAATTAATTTTACTTAGCGGGTTTGCCTTAGCTTAAATGGCCCTATTTGTTTTATTTATTTCAGAAACTGTTTCATTAATATATATATACTACTTGTTTGAAGTACTGTATATACATAAGTATATATTGAAGTATACAAAAAGTTTTTTTAAGCAGTTTACTATGTTTCAACATACTGGTAAATCTGGAGGTCCATTCCTACCCCAGTGGAAGCAGTGTCATCCCGTTCTGTGAAAGATGTAGTCAAAACTTGTTCCTCAGCCCTGGGATTCATATGTTACACCTACAATGTTATCCCCACAATTCTTACCTTTCATGTTCTGCAGGTGGAACAGGGAACCTGTGGCTCACCAGCTATGGTGAGGGGACCACGAGGGGGGTGGCATTGGTCACTGCTGTGCCCTCAGCACCGTGAGGCGATAGAGCAACATGGGCCTGCCCCCCTGCTGCTGGTTGGACACAAACTCCCCTTAGCACCACCCAGCACAGGCAAGGGACAGGGCTGGTGGGAACTGTAGCCCAAGAACATCTGGAGGGCCAGAGGTTTCCCACCATTGCCTGAAGGTCCCCTGGCCCCACTCAGAGCAAGCACCTCAGTGGCCCTCCAGGTGCTGAGGGACCACAACTCCCAGCATCCCTGGCCAAGGGACTGGGGGCCCTTGGTAGTTGTAGCCCAACAACATCTTGAGGGCCACACATTCCCCAACCTGACATCCTGTATTGCAGCGTCTGCATTCAGCATCAGGTGGCACGAGATGACTCTCAGGGTTCCTTCCAACTCTGTGGTTTGACTCACGCATGTCCTTTATATAATGCTTTGAAGGAGCAGTATGTGGGACAGATTTTAGGGAGAGGGAGGTCTAGCTATGGGTAGTACGCAAATAAGAATTCAGAGTGCACCCAAACTTAGTTGAATACAGGCTATAATTTATTTACTGAGTGGCCAAGATAAATACACAACTAGGCAAACTATGGGAAAGGGTCATAGCCCCGTGTCAGAGGACCTGCTTAGCATGCAGAAGGTGGCAGGTTCAATTCTTTTAATCTCCAGGTAGGGGTGGGAGTGACCCCGTCTGAAACCCTGGCCAGCTGCTGCCAGTCGGTGTAGACAATAGTACGCAAAGTGGACCAAGGGTCTGGATCCAGATAAAGCAGCCTCCTAACTGTCCATTTTCTACTGGCAGTAATTGCCAAGAGAAGAAAATTATTGAGAGAGGGTTCTGTGTTTTCCCAGGAAAATTCAGAATTTTAAACGTACTACTCTGCTTTAACATACTTTCATTCAGGTTTGCATAACTTGCATTTGAATTCATCTCAGTAATTTTAATATTTGCATTCAGGTACCCACCTTCAGGTACCCAGCCTTGTTGGTCTGACGCAGTCAAAGTAAATACTTTTTTAAAAAAATTGTCCAGTAGCACCTTAGAGACCAACTAAGTTTGTTCTGGGTATAAGCTTTCATGTACATGCACACTTCTTCAGATATTTAATTTTAATAATGGGTAAGAGTAAGAACCTTTCCCCCTTTTAAGGAGTGTGATTTTGCCAAGGAAATTCAGCATTCCAAATTCATTCATGGTGTAGTTTATTTGTGTCAAGGTTAATTTCTATTTCTACCACTCTGGCATACTTCTGTATTGTTAAACTTGTTTTGTAATGGTTTTAGAATTAGAAACAAACAAATATGAAGCTGATTCCCAGCCATGCCCAACATTTCCCAAGTGTGTGGGTGGGCACAGCTATGCTAACTGATCTCGGCATATCTAACTTAATGGCATTTTATTTAGGTGGCCAAGCCCTGGTCCCCAAGGGAAGGCTGGGAAACATGTTGGGGAAAGGGAAGCAATTCTGCAGAAGAAACCCATGTGAGAGTCAGAGCATCACAGAAGCCTTTTCTTTATAATATCCCTACCGCACCTTCCAATGACACAACCTTTAAGGCAGCCAACATCCTGTTTAAACAACAATTCAAATCAGCAATTCAAAAATGAAAAACCAAAACATAACTGAAATGAGCCCCCACTCCAAAAAAAACCCCTGCATCTGCTAAAGACAATTTTCTTTCGACTAATCTTCTAAATGGAGATATTCATTCTGGTTGATATCTGTACTGTAGTGGAAGTGAATTGATTTTATGTATTGTGCACCAGTCAACTGCCCTGAATTAAGCGGGACATGGCGCGTTCACAGGAGTCACCCCAGTGCAGCCACCCAAGGTCAGTCAGAGGCATGGGGAGCAGGTGTGAAGACTGCACTGCCTTTAGAATGAGCTTACATGGCTTATAAACCTTGATCAACCCACATCTTTCTTCTGACTTCCTAGCCTCTCCCCTGCTCATTGTGCCTCATGGAGTCAACAGACATACCGGTATCACAGGTGGACATGGATGGAACTGGCAATAAACAGACACATCAGATGACAAGCACATGCCACACAGGTGGCATGCACAACCCAAAGGTGGAGATATTCCTTACCCAACTTGTTTAATTGTCAAACGCGGCTGCCAGACATGTAAAAAAGATGATGAATAATTATTGGATTGACAAAACTCGGACCAGTCTTACAATAGGCAGCTTGCCAACTGTGGGCCCATCTGAGAGAGTAGCATGTGAACAGAGCCCACAGGAGTTTGTTTGCTTCCAAAGATTTATACCAATGCAGTCCATATCAGCCTCATTTTTCTGGGAGAGGCTTCCAGCCTAAAAGACAGAAATCCTGCCTGTCTTGTCTCCTACCTTGCCAGAACCTTTTACTTGGCAGTAATTAGTTAATTCAAAGCATGAAATGCATAATTAAATTTAAACAACTTAGCAAGCACAATAACCAACTATTATTGTGCAAGTTGGGCAATAACCAACTGTGCACTCCATTTAATTATATGAGCTGTTTCAGGGGCGTACCCAGGATCAAAACTAGGGGGGGGGCAAGCCATGGTCATTCAGGTTATGACATTTCAGCACGGAAAAGGGGAATGAAACCTAAATTTTAAGAAAATTATATATAATTATAGCAGTGCTTTATTACGGTAGTTATTACAATTATTTGCTTGGGGGGGGGGGAATTAATTTTTATTCTAGTTACATGTCTTACACTAATATCATTTTTCTTGGGTTTGAAGAAAACTTGTTCAAAACTTTCGTTTCAATCCAGTCCTGATTTTCCTTGAAGAATTTCCGATGGACGCTCATCAAACACAACCCAGTCAGTCTGTGCTCTCCCATTGTACTTCTGAGCCAGGTCTTTACCCTTTAAAATTTAATTTTCTACAGAAATTACTTAACTTACCTTTTTGGAACCAGTTTTTTTATATCCATTTAGGCAGCATCAATGTCTTCTAAATGTAAATAAGAAGGTAAACATAGATTCCTCTACCAGTTGCTAGGTGGCTCTAGATACTTCTCGGTTTTTACACCATTTCAGTGTGGTATACAACTGATTATTCGCCATCACCCTACCTAATTTTGTTTCGTTTCATCACTTTAGAAATTTCTTTTGCTTCGGGGGGGCAGCTGCCCCCCACCCCTCGCTGGGTACGCCCATGAGCTGTTTACTGAACAGCACTATCTGGACTATTAAATGGCACCTAGTGCTGATGGGAGTTGCATCTGGAACGCACCAGGTTGGCAATGACTGATTTAGGACCCTTCAGAAATGTGTACATTATTATTTTAAGATTTTATTTTATTATTTACTAGATTTATACACCACTCACCATCAAAAAATCTCATTTAAAAGGGCTGTTAAACAGCCAAAGTCTTCATTGAAGAGGAACATTTTTGCCTGGCGCCTAAAAACATATAATGAAGGCACCAGATGAACTTCCTTGGGGAGGGCATTCCACAAGCGGGGAGTCACTGCAGAAAAGGCCCTGTTCTCATGTTGCCACCCTCTGGACCTTTCATGAAGGAGGCACAGGGAGAAGGGCCTCAGAGGATGAACAGAGTCCAGGTTGGTTGATATGGAGGGTGGGCTCCTGCAGTGACCCCATGCCCGTTTTCATCTGTGGAAGGTATGGATTAGATTTGTACCTATTTTCCCCCTCCCTTTGTACAGGATGATGGTGCAATAGCAATACAGAATTTGCACCTCATCTCAGCCAACTTTTATAGTTTGGGCCCTTCATAGGAAGCAAATCTTTCAAACCATGTTCTAAACTAGGGAATATGCCCCATCTAATCAAGGAGGACTCAGGAATTCCCTGTCAGAGATTTTTGAAATTCCATGCTCATTCGTCTCAACACAGAAGTCAATCCTAACAGAAGCATCCTGACCACAAGGCAGGGAGAAGCCTCCAGCCACCTTCAGAGGTCTTTCCAGAAACTCACATCAACACCTTTTGAAACAAGTTTAAATGCTTTTAATTGCATTTTTAATTGCTTGTCAGAAAAGAGAGTTGACTTATCCAGGTTCAGCATGTGATGCCTTTAGGCATAAGCTATTATTACTGCTACATTTATACTCTCTTTCCCTGCAGGGAGCTCAAGGAGGCACACATCAAGGAAGCGGGGGAACCCTTTTGGCTCTATGGACTAGAACAGGATCAGCCTCATGGGTCAAATCTGGCAGGCGCTGCCCACTGACCCAATTTGGTCACCTGTAATCACTTGGTGTCATTATGACATCGCACTTGATAGGTGGGTTGTCCCACCTCCTGTCAGAATCTCTTGGGTGAGCTTCCCTAGTGTCCAACACCCAGTGGGCACAAGGGACATTGCTACGCCTGTTCTCGGCACTTTGGGAGGCACCAATCAGAAGACTGCCAAAGCACCTCTTTCCTTCTCCTGCTCACCCCCCCCCAAGCTTTGGGAAGTGTGTTTTATAGGCTTTCCTTGGCTGTTCACACCAATTGCCTGCAGGAAACAGGTGTGCACAGCCAAGCAGAGCAGCACTTAACTCCCACTCATCAGCTGAAGGGCAGGGGTTAAAGCAGGCATCCCCAAACTCGGCCCTCCAGATGTTTTGGGACTACAATTCCCACCACCCCTGTCCACTGGTCCTGTTGCCTAGGGATGATGGGAAAACCATCTGGAGGGCCGAGTTTGGGGATGCCTGCATTATTCCAAACTTGTACTGAACTTAAATAATTATTTCCAACTACACTGTTTTTTGTTTTTGTTTTACCTTTTGTCTCAGCACATATAAATTAGTCTTGCATGATCCCATGCTAGTGTTTCCCATCATTCCCAGTCAGCATGATCAACAGTCAAGGATGAAGGCAGATGTAGTCCAAAACATCTGGAGAACACCTGAATGAAGACTGCATTAGGGTGTGGATGGCCAAACTGTGGCTCAGCAAACACAGGTAGCAGACAAATATTTGTAGCATGGCTCTCAGGCAGTTGAAAGCATAAATGTTGGTTACAAAATCCAGCACTGACATCTGGCCTTCAACCAAGATTGTAAGACGCTGGTCAAAAACTGTCAGGCTTCGGGACTCAGCTTCCTTCCCACCTTTGGCTGTGGATAAGCAGGACCAAGCGAAAAGAGTGGCTTACCATTTAAAGAGTCTTTAATGATTACAGCAGAAGAACAAAGCAACCATTTTCAGAATGATGGTGTTCTCAATTAAGGATTCCACCCACTTCCCCCCTAGTCACTTCTTGCCGATCTTGCAACCACTTTGCTTTCTGGGCTGCCAAGTCAGTTAACTCTCTCTCTCCCAGTTCTTCTCCTAGTTCATCTCAACTTTTGTCTTCAGAACTATGCCCTTCTGCAAACCACTGTTCGAAATCTATACTGCTCCACTGCTCCTGGGCAGCTTCAGGATCCTGGGAGGGGGAGGCTCCCACCATTCCTCATCAGAGCAGTACTTCTCAGCCTGGTCTCTGACAAAAACTAGATTTCCTGGATGGGTTGGTAGCTGAAGGACCAAATTCCTGTTCCCTAAAATAAGCCCTAGTGCCAGAACAGGCTGCTACAAATACGAACCCTCAAGACCTTTTTTTGCTTTTTGGTTAGCAAAAATGAACTCATGCGAACAGCAGCTGCGGCCCAGGAGTCTCCACTTTCTGACCCCCCAGGAAGACAGGTCCCAGGATCACAGGGTGGCCATGTGTTCTATTTTACAAAGGTCTGCCTTCTATTTGAAGGCATCCTATATTACTTGGGTTGTTCAGTCCAGGTTTGCTTAAAGAACCCAGGGAGACGGGGCTGGTTTGAAGTTGCCCACTGCCATGCGCATGTCCTAGTTTGCCTTCTTTTTTGGCCATTTGCAAATGGCAGGAGCACACACAGGAGGCCATTGTGCTACCATTGAGAAGCAGATAGCATAGGCTGCATAGGCAGTATGGGACATTGGCGTCAGTGCACCAATGATGGACCAGAAGGATGTCTGGAAGGGATCACAGTTCCCCAAACAACACTCAGTCATTCCCCCCCAAAACTCAGAACTCTCTGGACACCCCCTAAGGTAAAGAGGGAAGCAGGGCCTGAGAAGGCTTATGCCAAAGTGAAGGATTGATACTGGCCTACCGGGTGGTGGGGACTGAAGGGGTGCTACTCTTAACATAACATTTCCTGCCTTGTCTTTAATAATTTTGAGACGGAGACTGGGTTCTAGGATTGGGACTCCGTCAAATGAGAAGGTCACCCAAGATGGACAAGTTTATCCTCCCAGCCAATGATGACTAGAGAAGGCCCAACGGCTGCCACATATGAACAGAGTTTGTACCCTACAACACCTTACAAAACCTTCTGCAGTTTCCAAGGGTTCCCTGGCAAACATGCCAGGCTTCCTCAGCAGCTGAATCAGAGAAGAAAGACAGAGGTTTAAAAGGCAGAGAGATTCTTAAAGTTAAAAAGCAACAGCAAAATCCAATTGCCTCTGTAGGTGGAAGGAGGGAACTCTGTCCTTCCCTTGGGTAGTGAAATGTGTTGTGCAGGTGAAGCTGCTCTTTGGATAACTGTAAATTACATTCTCTTATTATTCCTCCATAAATATATCATAAACGCCTCCAGTCCTTATAGACCAGGGGTCCTCAAACTTTTTAAACAGGGGGCCAGTTCACTGTCCCTCAGACACTGTTGGGGGCCGGACTATAGTTTGGAAAAAAATATGAACAAATTCCTATGCACACTGCACATATTTTATTTGCAGTACACAAAAAGATCCCTACCTGAAACTGCTGCCAGTCAGTGTAGTAGCCAATACTGAGCTAGGTGGAAGAATGGTTGGAAACTTGCTTAGGGCAAAAGGGCAGGAGGCTGAGGACATCTGGAGAGTGCTGCAGCTGGATCTAGTCAAAGGCTCACTTTGCCTGGAGCACTCCAAGTGGGGACATGCACGATCCGGTCTCTCCTCCTATTTCCCAATTCGCAAAGGAAGGGAAGCAAAAAGGAGGGTGGGCCGGCCTCGCCTTTGTCTCCCTCCTTCCCACAGAACAAGTCAGCTGAGGGAGGGAGGCCGGATTGCGCCCGGGCTGAGCACGCCTTTGCTGTTGCTGTCAGGGCAGTCTTTACCCGGGGGTTTCTATAATACTCAATAGTTGTTCGCGGGGAGCCCGAAACGAGAGGCCGCATGGGAGCTGCAGGAGGCGCCACAGGTACATTGCACCTCTCCGCAAAAGGGAGTGAGCGAGTTCACCCCACGGGCTCCTCCTCCTCCGCTGCTGCTACCTCAGGAAGAAAGGGCCTGGGAAAAGGGGGTGGGGAAATGGCAGCCCTGCCCTGACTGGTTCCAAGGGGAGAGAGATCCAGTCAGGGACCCCTTGCTCACTACTGGAGACGGAAGAACAGGAACAGGAGCAGAGTTTCCCCCGGAGGAAGCGTGGGAGGGGGCTTGGAAGCAGCCCCGAGAGTGAGTGGGATTGCAGGCTGAAGGGGGGGGGAGAGTTAAAGCTCAAGGGGGGAAGAAGAAAGGTGACCCACCCCCGCGGTCACCTGGTATCCCCTGCTCTCGCTTTCCCCAAATGCTCCCAACCCGGAAAAATGAAAGCAGCTAAAGGGGAGGTGGCGGAAAAGAACTCGACTCAACAGAAAGCTGGGAAAAGAAAATGTTTTGGAAAGGAATAATAAAGGTCGCTGCCTAAGTTGCTGCTGCTGCTGCTGCCAGGTCAAACCCCTGGGAGGGGAAGAGGAGCAGCTCCCGCCCCACTCCCTGAGCCAAGGCAGGCTGGGGAGCGATGGTGGCCAGCGCCAGACACTGCTCTGTGGGGCTTTCGGCATGGTGCCCCCTCCTCCTCCGAGGAGACCCGCAAGTGGCTGCCAAGGTAGGGGCGCTGCGACACGGTCCAGATCAGATGAACGCCCACCTTGTTTGTTCATGAGCAAGCCCCTCAGAGGTTACCCTGGTTTCAAGCGCGTTTCAGAGCTTGTAATGGGTAAATAGGGCAGCAGCAATCCTGTGCCTCCTTCCATCGGGAATAAGGTGGCGGCACTGGCTCTGCCCAGGCGGGCCGGGTTCAGGACCCTGGTGGGCCAGATGTGGACTGCAGACCGTAGTTTGAGGACCCCTGTAATAGACTGATCATTTCAAAAGGACTCTTACTGCACACTCTATGATCAGGATACCCATGTAGGAAGTCTGAACTCACTAAACAGATTAATTGGATCTGTTTCGGTTCTAGGCATCCTCTTTGTTTTTGATGTGTATTTCCTCTGTCCTTAATTTGTCCAAACATCTAAGCAATTTCAAGTTTATTTAGAAGTTGCTGGTGTGAGAGCTTTTCCTACTTCCTGTTCTATACTATGAATAGGAATGGGGGCAAACAATTTAGTTTACATTTAAAGGCAAACCTACCTAATTTTGACTTTCCAGAATAACACACAAACTGAAACACAGCTACCCTCTAAAAGCTTCCAAATTTTGGAACCAAAAGAATACATACAAAAATACACATTTTAGGGTAGGTGTGCATAAAAATGCATATATTCATAAAAATAAGATGAAAAATACATTACATTAGAGAAAATTGCTTTTCTAAAAAAATGTGTTAAAACTGTGTGTTAAGCAGAATTGCATATCAAAAGGTCTCTATTAAGAGAAATTCAGAGAACATTGAATTTTTATGAGCTTTTAAAAATAAATAAATCACAAACTGGTATGGAAATGTGGAGAACTGAACTTTCAGGACAGACAAAAGACAGCCCTTCTTCACACAGCTCATGGTTAAACTATGGGACTTGCTCTCACAAGAGGCAATGATGGACACCAATCTTGATGGCTTTAAAAGAGGATTAGACAAGTTGATGGATCCGTGGTTCCTTCTCCGCAGTCAGAGGCAGTATCCTTCTGAATGCCAGTTCCTGGGAACTGCTGGTGGGCAGAGGAAGGCTCTTGCGCTCAGATCCTGCTCGTGGGTTTGCTCTGGTTGGCCACCATGACAACAGGAAGCTGAACTAGATAACCCATGGGCCTGATCCAGCAGAACTCTTCTTGTGTTCAGGAGCTTCAAATTCCAAAATGCCCCTTGCCTATACAAACAGATCTATAGGGCTGGCCTCCCTCCAATATTATAATCATGAAAACAGCACCTCCAATAAGAGTGAGGAACCTCAATTAGACCCACCAGGGATCCTAATGTGGGCCACAAGATGGTTCTTCCCCAGCCCTGCCCACCTGCTCCATATCTGACATCATACAGCATCAGGTGTGGGGAAGGTAAAGGTGATGCTGCAAAAGAACAACTGAGAGCCTTAACGTTTTCTCCCCTGGGAGCAGAGCCTGCATTTGGCACCTTAAAAATTTGCTACCATATGTCAGTCTATCCTTGCCTATCCCTGCCAAAATGGGGAGGGGGCTACATTCAGCACTGAATTTAAAGATTTGTTATTTTATGTAAATTGCTTTGGGAGTTCTTGCTAGGGCACCAAAGTAGCATTAAAATGTATTTATAAATAAAATAAATAAAGAGGTTCCAGGTTAGAGGGCCTGGATGGGAGACCCCCTGGGAACCACATGAAGAACATGGTGTTTCATGGTGGAAGAAATGTGGGATATGAAAGAAGGAAGGAAGGGAGGAAAGAAATAAACATTTAAAGTGTTGGTAAAGTGACAGAACTTAACTGTAATATATGCCATTTTAAAGCCTGTGCTTTGTAGTTGGGGGGGGGGCGGGGGGGAGAAGGTGGTGGAAGAATCAAACTGCCATGATCCCATCACAGGAACACAGGACGCTGCCTTATACCAAGTAAGACTGTTGGGACGCAGGTGGCGCCGTGGGTTAAACCCCTGAGCCTAGGGCTTGCCGATCAGAAGGTCGGCGGTTCGAATCCCTGCGACGGGGTGAGCTCCCGTTACTTGGTCCCATCTCCTGCCAACCTAGCAGTTCGAAAGCACATCAAAGTGCAAATAGATAAATAGGAATTGCTACAAGCAGGAAGGTAAACAGCATTTCCGTGCGCTGCTCTGGTTCGCCAGAAGCGGCTTTGTCATGCTGGCCACATGACCTGGAAGCTGTATGCTGGCTCCCTTGGCCAATAACGCAAGACGAGCGCCGCAACCCCAGAGTCGGTCACGACTGGACCTAATGGTCAGGGGTCCCTTTACACACTGACCTGGATTTCAGGCATCCCCAGCAGGAGATGCCATTGGAGACTGAACCTTCTGCATGCAAAGCAGATACTCTGCCACTGAGCTATGGCCCTATCATGTCAAATGACCAGCAAATAATTTAAAAAGAAGAGTGCAGATATTGCAGGCTATTTGGGCATCCCCACCCCTTAACATACATACATGTGAGTGTAGCATGGTGACCAAGAAAATGAGCAGGAAGCCATGTCCCCAGATCAAAACTCGCGGCTGCCAGGCAGGCCTCCCTCTCAATCCCCTCCCTCTCACAAGCTATGTAACGCATTTCACAGGTTGTTATCATGTTTATTTTATTGATTGATAGATAAAAATAGTTATACAGGTGAAACTCGGAAAATTAGAATACCGTTGAAAAGTGCATTTATTTCAGTAATGCATTTTTTTTTTTTACAAATGCTTTCTTTTGGAAATTCCACAGTAATAAAACAAATAGTTACAATAATACAATAAACAAAAATAAACATCCCCATTACATTTCATTAATTACATTCCATTTATAATTGACCCGCCTAACGACAAATAATTACAATTACAACAAATACAATGGAACCTCGGTTTACGAACATTCAACGGAGGCGTTTGTAAACGGAGGCATTTGCTCCCTGAAGGCACACTTCTGCGTGTGCGCGTCTGCGCATCTGACACCGCAGAACCCGGATGTAAACACTTCCGGGTCCGCGACATTCGTAAATGGAGGCGTTCGTAAATGGGACTGTTTGTAAACCGAGGTACCACTGTAAAGGCTTGACATATCTTGTTTTGCATGTCATGCATCTATCTCATATATTGGTTTCACCTTTTAAGTTGTGTTACTGAAATAAATGCACTTTTCGAAAATATTCTAATTTTCCGAGTTTCCCCTGTATGTTGCTGTATCATAAAGATATATCACAGCAGGTTAAAACAATATAAAAACATAAAACCAAATAATATCATAAAGAGTTAAAACAAGTTAAGGGCAAAAATAAAATAAAAACAAGCACTGAGTTCTCATATGCCCTAACACTACCCTGTTTCTCATATTTTAAGGCATCCCCATAAAATAAGCCATAGCAGGATTTTTAAGCATTCAAGGAATATAAGCCATACCCCGAAAATAAGACATAGTGATAGGAGCAGCAGCAATGCCGGCCGCGGCAGGAGGAGGAGGAAAAAAATAAGACATCCCTTGAAAATAAGCCATAGTGTGTTTTTTTGAGGAAAAAATAAATATAAGACGTGTCTTATAATATGAGAAACACGGTAGACTTTGCTGCACTGGCGTGCCTTCCATTCATTTCAATGTGATCTGAACAGCAGAGCTTCCAAGTAGCTTGAGCCCCCCAGGAAGCAGCCCCCGCGGGGCAACTGCCCAGAAGGAAGAAGGGCACTATCCAGAGGAGAAGCCCCAGTCGGAACCAACTGCTGTGGAAGAACAGCAGAGAGGAAGGCTGCATTCAAGCTGAGCTCCTGGACTTCCTCTAATCATATGATGGGCCACTCTGGAAAATAGGGTGCTGAAGTTGGTGGCCCTTTGGTCTGATCCACCAGCGCTCAGGAACACCTTCTTTGGTATCTATACATATAAAAATGAAACATGTTCATGTTTGGGACCAATGACTTTTCTCCGAAACCGTTTGATGGATTATGTTGAAATTTGGACACAACATTCCAGTCCAATATGCGAGTGTTGGCATAAACATGATTTTGTGAAAAATAATAATAGCGCCCTCCAGTGGACGTCAAAGGAACTGACGCCATTTGTGTAGTACCCCCCCACCCCCTACTCCTCCTCCTCCTACCTCACCAGGCCGGGCCCTGCTGCTACCAAAGCCAGCGCCAGCGCCTCGAGAGCCAGGCTGGCCCCGAAGCCGACTCCACCGACAGGAGGAGGGTAGGCCGACCTCACCAGGCCAGCCCTACCATCACCAAACCCACCGACGGCACCTCCAGAGCCAGGCCAGGCCCCAAACCCCACTCTGCCAACTCCGCTGATGGCAGGAGGGCAGTCCGGACCCTGGCACCACAGCCGCCCTGTCTCGAGTGTCAAGCCGGACCCCCAAGTCGCCTCCACCGATGGCAGGAGAACCAGCCGGACCCCGTCGCCACTACCGCGCCAACACCACCGCCGTCTGTAGAGCCAGGCTGATCACGACACCCCCCACCCGCCCCCCTCCGCCTACCTCCCCATCAAGGCCCCCATCCCGGCTTCTCCCTTGCGCCACTCACGGCCTCCTAGGCCACCTCCAGAGCCGCCAGGAGGAGAGGGAGGGCGGCAGGGAGCCTGGGAGGTAGGCCGCCCCTTGCCTCTCCTCACCTTCCACCACCCACCACCACCAACAGGGAACCGACAATGCTCACCCGTATCCTCGGAGGGCCCCACACAGACCCGCTCTCACCGCCACACGCTCCCTCCCCAAGATCCGACGGGGGAAACAGGGGACCCTCCCCAACATTACCCAGCTCCCTACCCCCTCGCCCACCGGCATCCACCAGGGGACCCCCACAAACCCTCCCCAACCTGTGGATGTGGTATATGGGGGGGGGGAACAGACGGAGGTCAGGGGAGTCACATCCTCCCCCTGTCCTGGGAAACGGGGCCTGAATGAGCCACAGCAATGCATGCCTGGGTACAGCTAGTATCCTATACAACTCTGATCCTGCCCACCTAGCAGTTTGAAAGCACGTCAAAGTGCAGGTAGATAAAATAGGGCGGGAAGGTAAACGGCATTTCCGTGCACTGCTCTGGTTCGCCAGAAGCGTCTTAGTCATGCTGGCCACATGACCTGGAAGCTGTAAGCTGTACGCCGGCTCCCTCGGTCAATAATGCGAGATGAGCACCGCAACACCAGAGTCGGTCACGACTGAACCTAATGGTCAGGGGTCCCCTTTACCTATACGTCCAACCCCTACCTCCCCAACCAGCCACTGCAAGAGCATCCTGTGGAGCCCATCCAAAGATTCCTTCTGGGGGATGCTAGAACTAGTCCTCTTCCTTGGAACTCCCTTGCACTGCACATGAGGCAAACACCTCCTCTAGGGTTTTTCTGTGTCTTCTAAATTTCCAGATTTTTAATACTATAGAATCATAGAAATGTAGAGCTGGAAGGAGCCCCGGGGTCATCTAGTGCAACCCCCTGCAATGCAGGAATCTCAGCCTCCAGTGAAGGAGAGTCCACAACAAGCAGTAGCGTGCCATCAGTGGACTAGGGGGACTACGTTGGTCCCCTAAATGTTTCCAGTAAATTATTGATCTCTGGTGCCTCCTTCCCAAAGCCTGGGAAGCTTTTGCTCAGCTTATGGAAGGAGGCACAATGCTCACATGAGAGATCACAATGTTACGACAGCACCCCATTGCTCTCACAAGCTGGCATCTCTTGCCCTAACTGTTCCCCTACAAAAAAATTCACTGCATCATCTTTAAGATGTTTTCTCTTAAATTATAACAGGCGGTGAATTTTAAGTCCACCCTCCATAGCCTTTCCCACTGTTCTATCAGGACATTATAGCCCAGGTCTTGGGCCCATTTGATCATTGCAGAGTTAGTTTGTTCCTCTTTGAGGTCCCACTCAAACAGCAGGTTATACATACGTGAAATGTATTTTCCATCGCTTTGTATTAATTCTTTCTCAAATTTGGATTTTTCTTTGGCAATTCCCAATTTTTTGTCCTCATTAAACCTCTGATTAATTTGAAAATATTGTAGCCAATCCGAAAGGTAGTCTTTTATTTCTTCATATTTTCTCAATTTTAACTCATTTTGTTTTCTAATAGATCTTGATACGTGGCGATATTTCCATCCATGTTCAATTTTTTGACCGTTATCACATTTATTGGTGAGGTTCACAGGAAGATCTTGGGTTCTACGATTCCTTTATGTTTTATCCATATTAGGTATAGTGATTTCTTTACCAAATGGTTTAAGAAACCCCTGAGGACCTTGACCTTCTCATGGAGTAAATAGGAGTTCCAGCCAAATTTATTTTCCACTCCCTCCAGGTCTAATATTTCTGGATTTTCCAAGGTCACCCACTCCTTCAACCAGACTAACCCCGCTGCCGCATGGTATAATTCTAAATTTGGGAGGGCAAATCCCCCTCCTTCTTTACTGTCCGTTAATAGCTGGTAGTTTATTCGTTGTCTTTTCCCGTTCCATATAAACTGTGTTATATCATTTTTCCATTCGGTAAAGCATTTAACACCCCCCAATATTGGTATTGTTTGGAATAAATACATTAGCTTAGGGAGTATGTTCATTTTTACTACCGATATTCTACCTCAGAGCGATAGGTGTAATTTACTCCATTGTTCCATTTCCTTTTTTATTTCACTCCATTTTTTTATAGTTATCTTCATATAAATTTAATCTTGTCGATGTTATCCAAATCCCTAAATACTTTACCTTTTTCTTTATTTCTAGACCTGTCAGTTGTTGTAATTCTTCTTTTTCTTTCTTATCCATATTTTTTGTTTAATAGCATTGTTTTCTTATAATTTGTTTTCAGGCCTGCCACTTTCCTGTAATCTTTGATAATTTCTAAAGCTCTTGGTATATTTTCTTTTGGGTCTTGTGTTGTTATTATTAGGTCATCCGCGAAGGCTCGAACTTTATAGGACCTCTTTCCTACCATTATTCCCTTTAAATTATCATAGTTTCTGATGTTGTTTAGGAGAACTTCTAGCACCATAATAAATAGGAGAGGGGAGAGTGGGCAGCCTTGTCTTTGATATTGGGAAGCTATCCGTCATGCTTCCGTTTATTATTAGTCTAGCCCTTTCTTGTTCATAAATTGCTCCTACAGCCTTTTTCATCCTCTCCTTTATTCCCATCATTTCTATCTGCTTTCTTATAAACTCCCAGGAGACATTATCGAAAGCCTTTTCGGCGTCCAGCAGCAATAGTGCTGTTTTCTTATCTATTTTAAATTCCAGATATTCCAATATATCTATTATATTCCTCGTATTACTCGAACACCAGAAAAATTAGCCAAGATGTACAAGAATAAATCACCCAAGTGCTGGAGGTGTGATGCTGAATTAGGAACTCAAATGCATATGTGGTGGAAATGTCCTGGAATATGTAGGTTTTGGAATAACATTTATGAAGAACTTACGGTAAGAAAATGTTAAAATGTACAATCAAAAAAAGACCAGAAATGTTTTTACTAAATATAATACCAGAAGACATAAAAACCCCAAATAGAATACTGTTGATGTATGGAATTTTGGCAGCAAGAGTCCTGATTGTGAGGAATTGGAAAAACAAAAAATTACCCAGTACGACAGATTAGCAAGTTTTAATGAAAGAATATTCGCAGCTATGAAAATTTACTGGAAGAATTAGAGGACAAAACAAACAAACAAACAAACAAACAAACAAAAGGAATGGAGGATATTTGATGAGTACATAAATAATAATGGTGTATCCAAATCCTAACAGCAGACTAAGGTTGAACCTAAATTGAATTTAAGGGAAGATTATATTAAATGGAAGATAAAAATTATGCGCTATAATAAGGTGAATATACATAGATTACAGAGAGAATAATTGGAAGTCAGTTAAAAGAAAACACAAATGAATGATTTTATTTTCTAAAAAAATTATTCTTGTTTTTGTTTTTTGTGATTGCATTTTTGGTTGCATGATTAGATCTTCAGAATGTACTGGGTTTTTTTGTCTGTAATAATGTATGTGTATGTTGAGTGTTTATGTTTTTAAAGAGAAAAAGTAATAAAGTTTATATTAAAAAACAAAACAAAAAAAATCACTGCACACCCCAAGGGAGACTGTCCCACTGACAAACTACTCTTATGGTGGTTTTTCCAAATGTTTAGTTGGAATCTCCTTTCTTGTAACTTGAAGCCATTGGTTCAGGTCCTAGCTCTGGAACAGGAGAAAACAAGCTTACTCAATCCTCCATGTGACAGCCCTTAAGATATTTGAAGATGGCTATCCTCTCTCCTCTCAATTTCTTTTCCAGGCTAAACATTCCCAGCTCCTTCAACCGTTCCTCATAAGACTTGGTTTCCAAACCCCAGATCATCTTGTTTGTCCTGCTCTGCACACCTTCCAGCTTGTCAACATCCTTCTTAAATTGTGGTGTCCGGAACTGGATACAGTATTCCATGTGTGTTTTGACCAAGTTGTAATATGACTGCCCTTGATCGGGATACTGGACTTCTGTTGATGCAGCTGAGAATAGCATTAGCTTTTTTTGCTGCTGCATCACACTGATGACTCATGTTCAGCTTGTGGTCTACTAAGACCCCTAGATCCTTTTCATATGTACTGTGAAAAGTAAGCCAGTTGTCCCCCATAAGTATTTATGTATCTGGTTCTTTCCGCCTAAGTGCAGAACCTGACATTTGTCCCTATTGAAATTATTTTTATTAGCTTGGGCCCAGTTCCCCAAACTGTTCAAGGTCATTTTGAATTCTGATTCTGTCTTCTGCAGCATTAGCAACCCCTCCCACTTTGGTGTCATCTGCATATTTGATGAGCATGCTCCCAATATTATTTTGAACTTTGTATATGTATATTTTTTACCAAACTGCGGGAGGCAGTGCAAGACAGGAGTGCCTGGCGTGCTCTGGTCCATGGGGTCACGAAGGACATGACTAAACGACTAAACAACAACATATTTATATTGTTTTAACTGTTTTCAATTGTGCAACGGTTTCATATACGATTGTAAATGGCTTCGGAATGCCTTTTAGGAAGGGGTTCTTAAAAGAAAGAAAGGGATATTCTAGGCTTGGGGAGCAAGAGTTTTTGCCTGCCCGCATTAATTGACCAAACATTTCCCTGCTCTCTTATACAGAAGCTCCCCAGGCGCTGTTCCGACCAAAGCTTGCTTAGCTTCCAAGCCCCGCTGCTGCTTAAGCGGCGGAGAATCCGCTTAGAGTGCAAAGCGCGCGCGTCCGTAGGATCTCCAGAATGTGGAGTCTCTTTCCAAGCCTCTTAGCCAGCGAAACGGACGGGGCTGAGGAATCCCTGCTTCCTTGCCAATGTTCCTGAGCGGAAGAGGGAGAAGAGGGTGGCGCTTCGGCGAGGTTCAGGGGATCTGCGGGGAGGGGGAGGGGAGGGGGAGGGGGGAGGCTTGCGTCTCCTTCCTCGGAGATCCCTGGCTCAGGGGGGCGGGGAGGGAGGGGCGCCGGCCAAAGGAGAACTCAGGCGCTCTAAAGGAGGGGAAGGGGAAGGAAAGGGGGTCCCCCCTCCGGACTCACCTGGCCGGTCGGCCTGCAAGGTCAGCGCCCCGAAGAGCAACAGCAGCAGCCAGCAGCTCCGCGCGGCCCGCACCATCCCCATCGCCATCCCCGTGGCCGCGCCGGGATCTCGGGGCTCCGAGCAGCGGCCCCTCCGCTTATGGAGCGTGCGCGGCGCGGCCTCCCAGTCCCGGGACCACCCCCGGGGAGGAGCCGGCTCCGAAGGGAAGGGCGACGAAGCGGGGAAGAGCGGGCGGGAGGAGGCTGGCCAAGAGGTCCGAGAAGAGGACTGTCCCGACATGGACACGCGCGTCCCCTTTGAATGTTTTGTTTGCGGGGTTGGAATATTCCTGGAGCCCCAGATGAAAAAATGCCTTTTTAAAAAAGGAAATACATATACAACTGAAGGCAAATTAGCCAAGGCTTGGTAGGCATTTACTGGTGAAATATTAATGACTGAAAGACAATAGTATTTCCTAATAGGAATAACAATAAGGACAAAGTTACTGGTAGGTAGCCGTGTTGGTCTGGCGTCGGGCCGGTGCTGGGGTTTTTGGCGCCCTAGGCGAGATCACTTTCTGGCGCCCCGCCCCCCCGCCTTCTCGTCCGGCGATTGGCCAAGGAGGAACATGAGGGGAGGAGCCTGGAGTGTGTCCTCCCCCGCCCCGAAGGCCGCACACTTTTTTCCTTTTTTTTAAAAAAAGCCATCTGCCTAACAACTGGACGCAGAGGTTCTGCAGATACCCAGATACTCTGGGTGTGTTTGTCATTCCAGACTTTTTCCTGCCCCTGCTTGTTTCTTTCTGAAGAAGAAATAAATACAAAGACGGAAAATGTGCTCCACTCTTGGCAAAGCAAGAGTTCCCTGCTTGGCGGGGGGTTGGACTGGATGGCCCTTGTGGTCTCTTCCAACTCTATGATTCTATTATTCGTCTGAGAAGTGTTGCCGCCCGCACACACATTTGTATAGTTCAGACACACTATCCTTAAGAACATAAGGACAGCTTGCTGGATTAGGCCAATAGCTGATCTAGTCCAGCATCCTGTTTTCATAGTGGCCAACTTGATGCCTTTGGCAAACCACCAAGCTGGGTCCAATCCTTCCTATTCCCCACTACTCCTATGCAGGTAAAACGAGGAGGCTGCTTTCTAAAAAACTGGAACACAATATTCTCTGAGCCAAGACAGATATGCAGTCCAATCCTATGCACCTTTACTCAAACATAAGTTCCACAGTGGTACTAGAATGTAAGGGTGCACAGGACTGAACCCCTTTTGAAATAAACTTTGGTGGGTGGTGTATCCTATTGGAAGAAAATTCAGTTTATTTCAGTAGGGCTTATTCTCAAGGCTACCAAGCTGCTTTTGGTGTACCATGAACGTAATTGTTTGTGGACTGCACAACATGTTACTACAAGTTTAGGCTCCATTTTTACCCTAAGGCCACTTTTCTGAGGCCCACCTAAGCTGGGGGACCATGACTGCACTGTTCAATAAAGCCAGCGACTGGTCTCCTGTCGGAAAATCCCGACGAAGCATTCTGCTGCTTTCAACAATCCTGTGAAAAACCACTGGCTTGTGATTTACTTCCACGGTAAACTAGTGTTATACGAAGTAAACGCCGCTGAGCACCATGGGACTTTGCATTGTAGGTAATGCAAAGCGGGTAATTTTGAGGGGCCAAAGGTCTGCTTCGTAGTAAATACTCACCCTTCGTAGTAAATACTCTGCAACCTTCCTCTATATGTTAAACTGCTTAGAGATTCCGTTGAAATATGAAGCGCTATACAAGTGAAAACTAATGATGATGATGATGATGATGATGATAATGACGTGTCTTTAACGCAGAGTGGAGCTGTAAAGCAGGCCCAGCAGGGCTCCTCCTCTCCTCTGCCTGCTTCTGCACTCGGGAGCCGCAGCTCAGTTGGGGCAGTGAGATTTTTAACCTCATCGGGCAGGGACGGAAGTAAAAGAGCTAGAGGCAGCTCGGGCTCTGCCGCTGAGGCCCGGCCGCGGAAGCGACTGCACCCAGAAACAAGAGGCTGCCCGCGCGCCCAGAGCCTCGCTGGAGAAACACGACCTGCCTGCACTCGGCGCGGGGTGCGGCCTCCTCAGGTCGGATCCCGGGGCGCCTAGGAAGAGCCGCTGTCAAATCCCAAGAGCGTGCGAGGAAGAGAGAAAAAGGGAAGAAGCGAGGCAGAAGGAGGAGGACGAGGGACGGAGCCCGGGAGTGCCAGGACTTGACCGCTGCAGAGGAGCAGAGCCCGTCAGCAGCGGCGGCGAGCAGGAGGATGCGCAGGAGCTGGCGGACTAAGGGGGCTCGGGAGGCACCAGAAGCAGGCAGCGGGGCCCTCTTCGAGGACGTGGAAGTGCCTGGCTAGAGCAAGAAGGGCGTCAAAGGGGGATATAGTGGCGCCAGAGTCAGCGGGGAGACCGGGCACAAGCGACGCCCACCAAGCCGTCAGGCTCGCTCGCTCCTGCTTCGCGCGGTGTCGGCGATGCCTTGTGCGTTGCGATGGACGCCCCCCCCCGGGCGGGGTGCCTTCTGGCTTGCTTGCCCCGGGCAGCCAGAAGGCTAGCGACGCCCCTGCAGGCAGCACCAGGTGGTGGGGGCGGCAGGCAGGCGGGGGACAGGCTGGCCAGCGCCCCTCCATTCTGGCGCCCTTGGCAGCTGCCTAGTTCGCCTAAATGGATGCGCCGGCCCTGTCTGGCGTAGTCGAAACAAAATAATTCCCCCCGTAGCACCTTAGAGACCAACTAAGTTTGTCACTGAAGAAGTGTGCATGCACATGAAAGCTCATACCAATGACAAACTTGTTGTTGTTTAGTCGTTTAGTCGTGTCCGACTCTTCGTGACCTCATGGACCAGAGCACGCCAGGCACTCCTTTCTTCTACTGTCTCCTGCAGTTTGGTCAGACTCATGTTGGTAGCTTCGAGAACACTGGCCAACCATATCGTCCTCTGTCGTCCCCTTCTCCTTGTGCCCTCCATCTTTCCCAACATCAGGGTCCTTTCCAGGGAGTCTTCTCATGAGCACTCAGGGCTGATTTCCTTCAGAATGGATAGGTTTGATCTTCTTGCAGTCCATGGGTCTCTCAAGAGTCTCCTCCAGCACCAAAAATTCAAAAGAATCAATTCTTCGGCGATCAGCCTTCTTTATGGTCCAGCTCTCACTTCCATACATCACTACTGGGAAAACCATAGCTTTAACTATACGGACCTTTGTCGGCAAGGTGATGTCTCTGCTTTTTAAGATGCTGTCTAGGTTTGTCATTACTTTTCTCCCAAGAAGCAGGCGTATTTTAATTTTGTGACTGCTTTCACCATCTGCAGTGATCAAGGAGCCCAAGAAAGTAAAATCTCTCGCCTGAGGCATTTTTATTAGGACTCATTGGACAAGAGATTGCAAAGGAGGATCATATAATATTTTTTGTATGCGACAACCGCGGCTAGGACTTTATTAGCCCAAAAATGGAAAACTCAGGAATTACCAACGATTGAAGAGTGGCAGACAAAAATGATAGACTATGCAGAATTAGCAAGACTGACTAGCAGGTGTTGGGGCAATAGCAGCCTTCCGAACAGCATTCTGGGGTCCTTATTCCAGTGGTGGGCAACCAGAGTGAAAAAGGTAAGCAGCGCAAAGAATGTGACCTTTCTACAGGGAGTTGCATTGCAGTCAGACAAAAACAATATGGTTCAATGCACACATTTCTGCTTATCCTCTGTCCAGGCAAGCAAGAGGCAGCATCACAATATAATGCGCACTATGCAAAGAATAGAGCAGGAAGATTACTTCTCTTGATCTGGACACGTACTTTTGTTCATGCCGCAGCCTAGAATAGCATTTGCTGCTGCGATTCATGTTAATCTTGTCTACCAAGACCCCTAGATCCTTTTCATGGTACTACTGGCAAGCCAGATGTCACCCAACTTATATTTGTAAGTGTAGAACCTGTTGAATTTTGTTTTGTTACATTGGGGCTAGGTCTCCAATCTGTTAAGAGCATTTTGAATCCTTCTGCATTAGCTACCCTTCCTAATTTAGTGTCATCTGCAAATTTGATGAGTATTCCCTCAATTCCTTCATCCAAATCCAAATCATTTATAAAGATGTTGAACAACAATGGGAATATGCAGAACCCTGCAGCACCCAACTTGTCATTTTTTTCCAGGATGAGGAGGAACCATTAAGGATAATTCTTTGGATTTGGTTACAGGTAGGTAGCCGTGTTGGTCTGTCGAAACAATTTTTTCCCCCAGTAGCACCTTAGACACCAACTAAGTTTGTCATTGGTATGAGCTTTCGTGTGCATGCACACTTCTTCAGATACACTGAAACAGAAGTCACCTCAGGATGGTGGGAATGGGTGTTTGACTGATAGGTGTGGAAACTCGTTGATGACTGTTAACGAATGCAATTTATCTTACAGGGAAAAGCAAGGGGTGAGATGGCTAAAGATAGCTTTATAATGTATAATGAGATAAGAATCCAATGTCTTTGTTCAGGCCAGGTCTCTCCATGGTTCCATGTTTGGTAATGAGTTGCAGTTCAAATCTTTGGATTTGCTCAGTGGTCCAGCTACAAATCCACCTAATAGTTACCTCATCCAGCCCACATTCTACCAGCTTCTCTGCAATAATATAATGGACTTTGTCAAAAGCCTTGGTGAAATCAAGATATACTACGTCCACAGCTTTCCCCTGATCCACTAAACTTTTAACCTTTGGTTGGATGTAGCTGCACTTTACTTTTGTTGTGGTCTGAACTCACATTTTGTAGTAGACAAGCTTTCTGCCAGTGTGCAGCAATCGAATAAGCAGCTTCCCCCAGGGGCCTGCTCCCACATCAGGTAGCCCTGGTTTATTATATGGTTTGCAATAACACTTGCATTCAGTGTGCATGCACAAGAAAGCTTATACCAATGACAAACTTAGTTGGTCTCCAGGGTGCTACTGGAAGGAATTTTTTTAGCTTGTCACCAGCAAGTGCTTTCTGTCAGTACATAACAGGGATAATTACAAGAAGGAAAATTTATGGAATTTATAGCACATAGCCAAAGTATTTCCCAAACACTGGGGGCCTTTCCAGGCTGCTACTACTTTGCAGTTGGGATTTAACAACATATCAGCAAATTCAGGTTTCTGCAGTATAATCAGAACTTTTGTGGTAAGGAAAGTGATGGGAAAACGCAGCTGAAAGTGTGGGATGACCCACAACATATAATTGTCCTGCAAGTAAATAGGAACAAATGTTCAGTGTGCAGCTGACATCCTATAACCTCTCCACAAACTATAGACCCTCCAGTGCAAAAACCTGGACCATTTGTCTCTTCATCCAAGGTATAGCAATACAGCAATATTGAAGAAAATTACCCATAACGTACACTTATTACAAGGGAAAGAGATACCACAAACATTCAGTGTTCCATGGTGGGGCCCTATTTCATATGCCAATACATCAGATGTGAAAAATACGTGTCAGCTACCAAAAACAGGTTTGGCCTCTTTTGTGCCACAAAGGACTTTGTCCTTTTTACTTTTTGTTATTTCTTTTTACTGTAATTAAATGTCTGTATATTCATGACCTTATTATCTCTGTCCTACGTCAGAAAGAATGGTGGGTTGTTGGTTTTTGTATATGTTGTTATCTCTTTTTTGATGTTCCTATATACAGTGGTACCTTAATTCTTTCCGGAGGTCTGTTCTTAACCTGAAACTGTTCTTAACCTGAAGCACCACTTTAGCTAATGGGGCCTCCTGCTGTTGCCGCCGCACAATTTCTGTTCTCATCCTGAAGCAAAGTTCTTAACCCGAGGTACTATTTCTGGGTTAGCGGAGTTTATAACCTGAAGCATTTGTAACCTGAAGCGTTTGTAACCCGAGGTACCACTGTATTTGAAAATGCAATAAAAATAATTTAAAAGTTAGATACAAACTCATACAAACTTTCTGCAAAAGTATCCGGATGGATGCTTAAGCAGGTGGTCACCGGGAAGTGACTAGAGACCATTTGAAATTCAGACACCGGGGAGGGAATGCTGCCCCCTGCAGACAACAAAGGGTTAGGGCTCTGCATTTCCTTAGCTCTCTATTTTCAAAATAAGAATAAGATAGAAAAATTCCTTCCAGTAGCACCTTAGAGACCAACTACTGTAAGTCTGTCATTGGTATGAGCTTTCGTGGGCATGCACACTTCTTCATATCTCTTTTTTCACTGGTTCTCGACGGCAGCCTGGCAGCCAATCGCAGGTGCGCTGGAAAAGCCGGCAAGGTTGCCCTAGAGACGCAGCTGGACTACAATTCCCAACATCCCTGACCGCTGCTGGCTGACGTCCACACGTTTTAGAGAGGCCTTCCTGCTCACCCCTCCACCGGAAATGTGCGCGGCGCGCCCTCTGCCGATTTCCCCGCCTCCAGCCTCGCAACTGGCTTCCGACTGGCTAGAAGAGAAATGCCCTTTCCTTATTGGCGGAGCGCGGCTTTTCTGGGTAACTTCCGAAGGAGCCTCTCCGCGCGGCGGGCGCCATGGCTGCCCGAGGGCCGCCGCTTTGCTACGCGCTGCTGTGTGGGCAGGCGGCGCTGCTGCTGGGCAACCTGCTCCTCCTGCAGGGCGTGCCTCGGAGCCACCAGCACAACGCCACGCACAGCCCCGAGCAACCCGACCCGGAGCCCACCGCCAGCGCCGGGGGAGGCGCCTTCTTCTGCGAAGGCCAAGGCCCCCACGGACCGCTCATTCGCTGCGACCACCTGTAAGGTCCCGCGAGACTTCCGGGAGGCAGCGGGGCTGGCCTGGGGGGAGGAGGAGGCGGACCAATGGGGAGGGGCCAGGAGGGCGGGGAGGAGCTTCTTTTTCTCTACCGCCTGTTCCGCCTTAGGAGGTCGAGGCGGCGGCGGCGCAGCACACCTTCTCCCCCACCCCCTCGCTTTAACCCTGCGAGCGGGGTTAGGCTGAGAGGCAGCTTCCTGACGCAGCCTGGATTCGCACCCTGGTCTCTCCCAGGCCCCAGTCAGGCACACTAACCACTAGGCCTCACTGGCTCCCAGGTAGTGGAAGATGGGAAGGGGAGTTAAAATGATATGGGGGCAGCAGGCGGATGAGGTCAGGCTGGGATCTGTGACTGGGATCGCCGAGGCCAGGGTTCAGATCCTATCACAGCCATAAAGCTTGGTGTGTATCCTTGGGTCGTAGAATCACAGAACTGTAGAGTTGGAAGGGACAATGAGGGTCATCTAGTCCAACCCCCTGCAGCAGTGCAGGAATCTTTTGCCCAATGTAGGGCTCGAACACACAACTTCTCAGAGTTGTTGGGAAGATCAATGAGGAGAGGAAGAACTGTGTTTGCCACCTGGAACTCCTTGGGGGGAAAGTGGGGTGTAAAGGTAGTAAAAAAAAAATACCCTTGGCATACTGTCTTGGCAGGGGTCTGCTTGGCGCTGGCCAGCTGTCACATTAAGCAGCCTAGAGGAATGCTATTTTGGGCACCCTTGGCAGGGGCAAAACTAGTACTTACGCACAGGCTCACTGGCGCCTCTCTGGAGGCTTCACTATCCTAGGGTGAAAAACCCAGCTAGCCCCCACCCCCTGGTAGCTACAGCCCTGCCCTAGGGCACTGTTGGAAATTTTAAGTTGTGTCCAGTGTGGTGAGGGCCAGAGGAAGCATCAAAATTGGTGGGCCTTGGGGCCCTGGTGGGTGTTCAGAAGTACTGAGGCATGCAGTGAGGACTGCGAGGTGAGGCCACAACCTCTGGGGGCAGGAGGCAGGATCCACAGGGGCAGTAATCTGGCCTCCAAGGAATGTATCGCCAGTGCTGCAGCTATGGTAGTGCTACAATAGCCACTGCTGTGGTGTGTTTCTTGGAGGCCAGATCTGCTACTTCCTGGGCAGCCCCTGTCCCCATGCTGCCTCTGCAGTGGCATCTCGGTGAATAGGAGGTGGTGCTGGTTTCCTCCCACCCCAGGGAGGAAATGGCAGGGGCTGCTCCTGGGGTCATAATTTGAGGCCAGTGGAGGGTGGCACAATGTTTTACTGCTTCTCTGTTGCCAAAATGTCTTGGAATGGCCCTGGGTACAGTGGTAGGCATTGTGACTTAGGGCGCATTCAACTCCTATACTCTAAGGTCAACTTTTAAAAAATTACTTATGTACCGATTGCATTGTTAACCATGTTTTTAAAAATCCAGACAGAAACTTCAGCAATAAAGGACTTTACTTATATACCGCCAGCTCAGAGTAGGAGTCAGCTGAGATGGTGGTTTAAACACAGATGCAAATCCAGTTCCTACTGACGTAAACTGCTGCTTTCTGGGCGCAGAGGTGTGAAAGCTCCTTAGTTTAGTTTAGTTCTTGTGTGAAGAATTAAAGGGGTAAGGATGGAACACAAAGGGTTTTTTAACGGTGGAAGGCTGTGGAATGTGCATGGAAGGATGAGAGGTGCCAGGGTGCAAGACAAAGGGGTTGCCAAAGTCTAGGGCTGGGATACATCCCAATCCCAAAGAAGGGCAGTGCCAAAGAATGCTCCAACTACCGCACAATTGTGCTCATTTCACATGCTAGCAAGGTTATGCTTAAAATTCTACAAGGCAGGCTGAAGCAGTATGTGGACCGAGAACTCCCAGAAGTGCAAGCTGGATTTTGAAGGGGCAGAGGAACCAGAGACCAAATAGCAAACATGCGCTGGATTATGGAGAAAGCTAGAGAGTTCCAGAAAAACATCTACTTCTGCTTCATTGACTACGCAAAAGCATTTGACTGTGCCGACCACAGCAAACTATGGCAAGTTCTTAAAGAAATGGGAGTGCCTGATCACCTCATCTGTCTCCTGAGAAATCTCTATGTAGGAAAACCTAGAAAGGAACGCTGTGATCACTAAAAGTCAGCATGGGTTTCTGAAAAATAGGTCATGTCAGACTAATCTGATCTCATTTTTTGACAGAGTCACAAGCCTGGTAGATGAAAGGAACGCTGTGGGTGGAGCATATCTTGATTTCAGCAAGGCCTTTGACAAGGTGCCCCATGATATTCTTGTAAATAAACTAGTAAAATGCAGGCTAGACAATGCTACCATTCAGTGGATTTGTAACTGGCTGACTGACCGAAGCCAAAGGGTGCTCATCAATGGCTTCTCTTCTCCTGTAGAGAAGTGACTAGTGGGGTGCCACAGGGTTCTGTCTTGGGCCCAGTCGTATTCAACATCTTCATCAATGACTTGGATGATGGGCTTGAGGGCATCCTGATCAAGTTTGCAGATGACACCAAATTGGGAGGGGTGGCTAATACCCCAGAGGACAGGATCACACTTCAAAATGACCTTAACAGATTAGACAACTGGGCCAAAGCAAACAAGATGAATTTTAACAGGGAGAAATGTAAAGTACCGTGTTTCTCATATTTTAAGGCATCCCCAAAAAATAAGCCATGACAGGATTTCTAAGGGTTGGTGAAAAATAAGACATACCCCGAAAATAAGCCATGTCGTGTAGCCCCGACCGAGCGAGAGGCGAAGGCGCGGGACCCAGCAGGAGCTCCCTGCCTGCTTCCCCGAGCCGTCGCGCATCGGGGGACAGAGCCGAAGATCGGCGGGCGCTCCTTGCTGGGCTTGACAAGCCCGGCAAACAGCGCCCGCCGATCTTCGGACCTGTGCTGTGTGACAGGCAGGGGTGGGGGGAAGCGGAGATCGTTCTCCGCTCTCCCCCCACCCCCGCCTGTCACCAAAGATCGGCGGGCGCTCCTTGCTGGGCTTGACAAGCCCGGCAAACAGCGCCCGCCGATCTTCGGACCTGTGCTGTGTGACAGGCGGGGGTGGGGGAGAAGCGGAGATCGTTCTCCGCTCTCCCCCCATCCCCGCCTGTCACCGAAGATCGGCGGGCGCTGTTTGCCGGGCTTGACAAGCCCGGCAAACAGCGCCCGCCGATCTTCGGACCTGTCCTGTGTGACAGGCGGGGGTGGGGGGGAAGCGGAGATCGTTCTCCGCTCTCCCCCCACCCCCGCCTGTCACCAAAGATCGGCGGGCGCTCCTTGCTGGGCTTGACAAGCCCGGCAAACAGCGCCCGCCGACCTGTGCTGTGTGACAGGCGGGGGTGGGGGGGAAGCGGAGATCGTTCTCCGCTCTCCGCCCACCCCCGCCTGTCACCGAAGATCGGCGGGCGCTGTTTGCTGGGCTTGACAAGCCCGGCAAACAGCGCCCGCCGATCTTCGGACCTGTCCTGTGTGACAGGCGGGGGTGGGGGGGAAGCGGAGATCATGCTCCGCTCTCCCCCCACCCCCGCCTGTCACCAAAGATCGGCGGGCGCTGTTTGCTGGGCTTGACAAGCCCAGCAAACAGCGCCCGCCGATCTTCGGCCCTGTGCTGTGTGACAGGCGGGGGTGGGGGAGAAGCGGAGATCGTTCTCCGCTCTCCCCCCATCCCCGCCTGTCACCGAAGATCGGCGGGCGCTCCTAGCTGGGCTTGACAAGCCCGGCAAACAGCGCCCGCCGACCTGTGCTGTGTGACAGGCGGGGGTGGGGGGGAAGCGGAGATCGTTCTCCGCTCTCCCCCCACCCCCGCCTGTCACCGAAGATCGGCGGGCGCTGTTTGCTGGGCTTGACAAGCCCGGCAAACAGCGCCCGCCGATCTTCGGCCCTGTGCTGTGTGACAGGCGGGGGTGGGGGAGAAGCGGAGATCGTTCTCCGCTCTCCCCCCATCCCCGCCTGTCACCGAAGATCGGCGGGCGCTCCTAGCTGGGCTTGACAAGCCCGGCAAACAGCGCCCGCCGATCTTCGGACCTGTCCTGTGTGACAGGCGGGGGTGGGGGGAAGCGGAGATCGTGCTCCGCTCTCCCCCCATCCCCGCCTGTCACCGAAGATCGGCGGGCGCTCCTAGCTGGGCTTGACAAGCCCGGCAAACAGCGCCCGCCGACCTGTGCAGTGTGACAGGCGGGGGTGGGGGGGAGCGGAGATCGTTCTCCGCTCTCCCCCCACCCCCGCCTGTCACCGAAGATCGGCGGGCGCTGTTTGCTGGGCTTGACAAGCCCGGCAAACAGCGCCTGCCGATCTTCGGACCTGTCCTGTGTGACAGGCGGGGGTGGGGGGGAAGCGGAGATCGTTCTCCGCTCTCCCCCCACCCCCGCCTGTCACCGAAGATCGGCGGGCGCTGTTTGCTGGGCTTGACAAGCCCGGCAAACAGCGCCCGCCGATCTTCGGACCTGTCCTGTGTGACAGGCGGGGGTGGGGGGGGGGAAGCGGAGATCGTTCTCCGCTCTCACCCCACCCCCGCCTGTCACCAAAGATCGGCGGGCGCTCCTTGCTGGGCTTGACAAGCCCGGCAAACAGCGCCCGCCGATCTTCGGACCTGTCCTGTGTGACAGGCGGGGGTGGGGGGGAAGCGGAGATCGTGCTCCGCTCTCCCCCCACCCCCGCCTGTCACCAAAGATCGGCGGGCGCTGTTTGCTGGGCTTGACAAGCCCGGCAAACAGCGCCCGCCGACCTGTGCTGTGTGACAGGCGGGGGTGGGGGAGAAGCGGAGATCGTTCTCCGCTCTCCCCCCATCCCCGCCTGTCACCGAAGATCGGCGGGCGCTCCTAGCTGGGCTTGACAAGCCCGGCAAACAGCGCCCGCCGACCTGTGCTGTGTGACAGGCGGGGGTGGGGGGGAAGCGGAGATCGTTCTCCGCTCTCCGCCCACCCCCGCCTGTCACCGAAGATCGGCGGGCGCTGTTTGCTGGGCTTGACAAGCCCGGCAAACAGCGCCCGCCGATCTTCGGACCTGTCCTGTGTGACAGGCGGGGGTGGGGGGGAAGCGGAGATCGTTCTCCGCTCTCCCCCCACCCCCGCCTGTCACCAAAGATCGGCGGGCGCTCCTTGCTGGGCTTGACAAGCCCGGCAAACAGCGCCCGCCGATCTTCGGACCTGTCCTGTGTGACAGGCGGGGGTGGGGGAGAAGCGGAGATCGTTCTCCGCTCTCCCCCCATCCCCGCCTGTCACTGAAGATCGGCGGGCGCTCCTAGCTGGGCTTGACAAGCCCGGCAAACAGCGTCCGCCGACCTGTGCTGTGTGACAGGCGGGGGTGGGGGGGAAGCGGAGATCGTTCTCCGCTCTCCCCCCATCCCCGCCTGTCACCGAAGATCGGCGGGCGCTCCTAACTGGGCTTGACAAGCCCGGCAAACAGCGCCCGCCGACCTGTGCTGTGTGACAGGCGGGGGTGGGGGGGAAGCGGAGATCGTTCTCCGCTCTCCGCCCACCCCCGCCTGTCACCGAAGATCGGCGGGCGCTGTTTGCTGGGCTTGACAAGCCCGGCAAACAGCGCCCGCGTGCACTTTATTAAAAAATAAGACATCCCTCAAAAATAAGCCATGTTCGGACCTGTCCTGTGTGACAGGCGGGGGTGGGGGGGAAGCGGAGATCGTGCTCCGCTCTCCCCCCACCCCCGCCTGTCACCAAAGATCGGCGGGCGCTGTTTGCTGGGCTTGACAAGCCCGGCAAACAGCGCCCGCCGACCTGTGCTGTGTGACAGGCGGGGGTGGGGGAGAAGCGGAGATCGTTCTCCGCTCTCCCCCCATCCCCGCCTGTCACCGAAGATCGGCGGGCGCTCCTAACTGGGCTTGACAAGCCCGGCAAACAGCGCCCGCCGACCTGTGCTGTGTGACAGGCGGGGGTGGGGGGGAAGCGGAGATCGTTCTCCGCTCTCCGCCCACCCCCGCCTGTCACCGAAGATCGGCGGGCGCTGTTTGCTGGGCTTGACAAGCCCGGCAAACAGCGCCCGCCGATCTTCGGACCTGTCCTGTGTGACAGGCGGGGGTGGGGGGGAAGCGGAGATCGTTCTCCGCTCTCCCCCACCCCCGCCTGTCACCAAAGATCGGCGGGCGCTCCTTGCTGGGCTTGACAAGCCCGGCAAACAGCGCCCGCCGATCTTCGGACCTGTCCTGTGTGACAGGCGGGGGTGGGGGAGAAGCGGAGATCGTTCTCCGCTCTCCCCCCATCCCCGCCTGTCACTGAAGATCGGCGGGCGCTCCTAGCTGGGCTTGACAAGCCCGGCAAACAGCGTCCGCCGACCTGTGCTGTGTGACAGGCGGGGGTGGGGGGGAAGCGGAGATCGTTCTCCGCTCTCCGCCCACCCCCGCCTGTCACCGAAGATCGGCGGGCGCTGTTTGCTGGGCTTGACAAGCCCGGCAAACAGCGCCCGCGTGCACTTTATTAAAAAATAAGACATCCCTCAAAAATAAGCCATGTCGTGTTTTTTTGAAGAAAAAATTAATATAAGACATGACTTATAATATGAGAAACACGGTACTACACTTGGGCAAAAAAAATGAAAGGCACAAATACAGGATGGGTGACACCTGGCTTGAGAGCAGTACATGTGAAAAGGATCTAGGAGTCTTGGTAGACCACAAACTTGACATGAGTCAACAGTGTGATGCAGCAGCTAAAAAAGCCAATGCAATTCTGGGCTGCATCAAAAGGAGTATAGCATCTAGATCAAGGGAAGTAATAGTACCTCTGTATTCTGCTCTGGTCAGACCTCACCTGAGTACTGTGTCCAGTTCTGGGCACCACAGTTCAAGAAGGATACTGACAAGCTGGAACGTGTCCAGAAGAGGGCAACCAAAATGGTCAAAGGCCTGGAAACGATGCCTTATGAGGAACGGCTTAGGGAGCTGGGTATGTTTAGCCTGGAGAAGAGAAGGGTAAGGGGTGATTTGATAGCCATGTTCAAATATATTAAAGGATGCCATATAGAAGAGGGTGAAAGGTTGTTTTCTACTGCTCCAGAGAAGCGGACACGGAGCAATGGATTCAAACTACAAGAAAGAAGATTCCACCTAAATATTAGGAAGAACTTCCTGACAGTAAGAGCTGTTTGACAGTGGAATTTGCTGCCAATGAATGTGGTGGAGTCTCCTTCTTCAGAGGTCTTTAAGCAGAGGCTTCACAGCCATCTGTCAGGAATGCTTTGATGGTGTTTCCTGCTTGGCAGGGGGTTGGACTGGGTGGCCCTTGTGGTCTCTTCCAACTCTATGGTTCTATGACAAGAAGCTACAGTTAGAACTGAATATGGAACAACTGATTGGTTCAAAATTGGGAAAGGAGTATGACAAGGCTGTATATTGTCTCCCTGCTTATTTAACTTATATGCAGAATTCATCATGCGAAAGGCTGGACTGGATGAATCCCAAGCCGGAATTAAGATTGCCAGAAGAAACATCAACAACCTCAGATATACTGATGACACAACCTTGATGGCAAAAAGTGAGGAGGAATTAAAGAACCTTTTAATGAGGGTGAAAGAGGAGAGTGCAAAATATGGTCTGAAGCTCAACATCAAAAAAACCAAGATCATGGCCACTGGTCCCATCACCTCCTGGCAAATAGAAGGGGGGAAACAGAGACAGTGAGAGATTTTACTTTCTTGGGTTCCATGATCACTGCAGATGGTGACAGCAGTCCCGAAATTAAAAGACGCCTGCTTCTTGGGAGAAAAGCAATGACAAACCTAGACAGCATCTTTAAAAGCAGAGACATCACCTTGCCTACAAAGGTCCGTATAGTTAAAGCTATGGTTTTCCCAGTAGTGATGTATGGAAGTGAGAGCTGGACCATAAAGAAGGCTGATAGCCAAAGAACTGATGCTTTTGAATTATGGTGCTGGAGGAGACTCTTGAGAGTCCCATGGACTGCAAGAAGATCAAACCTATCCATTCTGAAGGAAATCAGCCCTGAGTGCTCACTGGAAGGGCAGATCCTGAAGCTGAGGCTCCTATACTTTGGCCACCTCATGAGAAGAGAAGATTCCCTGGAAAAGACCCTGGTGTTGGGAAAAATTGAGGGCACTAGGAGAAGGGGACGACAGAGGACGAGATGGTTGGACAGTGTTCTGTGTCCATGGGATCACGAAGAGTCGGACATGACTAAACAACAACAAGGGCTGGGATATGAATTGGAGCAAACTGGAGGCAATGCCAAAGGCCTGGAGGGGAGTGGCAGAAGTTGAAGTTGGACAAAGAGAGGGGATGGTTGATGGGAAAGGGAGAAGGGAGTGTGTTGGAAATGGAGTATTAATCTTGATGGCAGGTGTATGGGGTGAGATGCAAGATGAAAGGTAAGATGCAAGCAGTAAACTCCCCCAGTTAGGAATGTATGCTGGAGAGGCTGCTATGGAAGCAGACTGGAAAAGGGATGGGGTGCTAGCCTGGTGCTTGATGCTAGCCTGATCAATTTAAGGAAACTGGGGGACATTTATGAATTACTGCTGTGTTCTGACTCCGGCCTTTGTTTCAGCTCTTGGTCCTGCGTTCTGAAACTTAACTCTGGAGCACCTCTTCTCAAAATCAAACTCACTTTGTCATTTATTTGCAGACCTGAGGAGTTCGTAGAGTGTGAGGCTCCCATGGATCATGGTGGAAATGCAAGTGCCCGAGAGGAACTGGGCTACGGATGTCTCAAGGTGGGCTCAAAAGGGATTATTTTGCTACTCTAATATTAGATAAATGTCTGGCAAATTTGGGGTAGGGATAAAGAGGCTCGATTTCCTGCTCCCTTTGTTCCCAGATAAATGTATTCACTATGGAAAATGTATACTTAAAACAAGAAATCTAGCTCAATAAATTCTTAATTCCGTCGGCTGTTGTTGTTTTGTCCCTGTAATAGTTTGGTGGTCAGGCATATAGCGATGTGAGCCACACTCAAGTCCATTGCAAGGCACTGGATGGCATTGAATGTGCAGGCCAGCGGACCTTTCGGCGGGGGAATAAGCCATGCATAAAGTGAGTTTCCTTTTTGTTTTGTTTTTTGAGATTATTGAACCCAGAATTCCTTTGCAATATTCATTGTGTGGCAGGCGGTGCACAGGCCTGTCCCCACTTCTCCATGTCCAAGCTGCCTTTTTTTGGTCCAGCTATGACACGAATGTTGTTTGCCACTGAATCGGAACAAACATCAATCGAGTTTTCTGTGGATTGCAATTTGTTCCAATTCAGAGGTAAACAGCAGGTTTTCCCTGGGTAAAATTGCAGGACAAAAAAAAAATACTTCTTGAAAATGGACCTAGAGATCCTGGGCCTGGGCCTAGAAAGCGCAGTACAAACGGAAGTGGGGGTGAGTCCTATGCGAGGCAGATCTAACTCTCCTCTCCCATATTGTGTTTTACTGACTTCAAGTGTAAGGAACTATTCTTGTCACAAACGAAGAGTAAATGCTGGTCTCTTCACTGTTCCAGCCAACTAATTCATCTTTCTTGATGGTAAAATTTCCTTACCGCCCACCAATGCTTGATGGAAGGAGGATTCAGCTTGTGCCGTAGAATTCCCTACCACCCACCTAGAATCCTGAAACGCCCACTAGTGGGCGGTAGGGACCAGGTTGTCAACCCCTGGGCTAGTACATTTTAAGTACATAGAGATTCTGTGCATGCTCCTTTATGCCCATTAGAGGGAACTGTTGTACAGTGAGGGCAAGGGTGGATTCCAGCTCGCCATGTGAAAGTTTTATCCAATTTTGTTCTCTCTCAGGTACACGGGGCACTACTTCATAACTACTCTCCTCTACTCCTTTTTCTTGGGCTGCTTTGGAGTGGATCGCTTCTGCCTGGGGCACACAGGCACAGCTGTGGGGAAACTGCTCACCCTTGGAGGACTTGGGATCTGGTGGTTTGTGGACTTGATTCTTCTTATCACTGGGGGACTGATGCCCAGTGATGGAAGCAACTGGTGTACCATTTACTGAAAGTCTACCAAAGAAGAAATGGGAGGAGATTCTTTGCTTAGCTGGAGGCCTAATGCTTGGATCCTGTCTTGTAGCAAGTATAGAGGCAACACCGGTGTACTCATTTGGCTGTGAAATGACATCCTTCTAAAATGGAAATACCAGAAAAATGCAAACCATAATTCTGCTATACATACCTCATTGTCTTGTTTAAATGAGAGCTATGCTTTCCCCATCCACAAGGACCTGGGAAGACTTCTGCCCTGTAGAATAAACCTCAAAAATGGATTTGCAACTGTCATGAAGGTATTGTAGTTCCTTATGTCCTTACACACTTGCGTACGTTCTAGGAGGTGCCAAGGAAGTAACTGGCTTACCCTATTCTGCTTAATCCTAGTTCTCACTGCTATACACTTTAGAAGAGGTTTTCCAAATACGTTTATGCCGCCTATATTAGCTGAAAATACCCGGTGAAGTTGATGTAACTGCAAAAGTTACTGTCTTGTTTGATTTTAGTTCACGCTGGCAGGACTGTTTTCCCGTAAGAATGTTGGCCCACATGAGACAGAATGCTCCCTTAAGTTTCCCTTTCTTGTAAAAGGACATGAAGTCTGCGGGATTGCTTCCTCATTCTCTGTGAATCTTATATTGTGATGGGATGTGGGGAAAGTAGTTATCTTGACATTTAGCAATGTCAAGCCCAATTTATTGCAGAACTTTTTTGCAAAGCCAGAGAAATCCAAGTGTAGTAAACCGCCCCTGCTCTCCCCAAAGAGCCATTTGCTGGCTCATTTTAATAAAGTTGGGGAATTGGCCTATTTTCAGTATGAGCCACAACTTAAATTGCAATTAATCAGGAAGAATGCCTCTTTGCAGTGTGTTAGACTCACAGCAGCACCTGATTAGTCTTTCCTAGCCTCCATTTAAGTATGTTCTAGTGACTAATGATCAGTCCATGCTGTAGATCAGACCTGTGGCTGGTTGGCCGGGGCCGGGGGGGGGGGGGTTGTTAATGCAACTACCGGCATGTGTACTTTTCAATAACAGCATGCAAAATGTATTTCCATGTTGAGCAGATGCAGGGTTTTTTTTAAGCTGATGGGTAAGAATAAAGTCTGGCAATCTTAAACTTAAATATGTAACTATTTTAATTTTGTTTTGAAATTGTTATAAAAATTATCTTCTAGACTAATACCTGGAAGTGGCATGGGGATGGGTATTCTGAAAAGCTTGTTTGTTCCCATCAAGAGATTGGCAAATACTTGGAGCAGGGGTCAGCAAACTTTTTCAGCAGGGGGCTGGTCCACTGTCCTTCAGACTTTGTGGGGGGCTGAACTATATTTTGGAGGGGGGGGGTGAACGAATTCCTATGCCTCACAAATAACCTAGAAATGCATTTTAAGTAAAAGGACACATTCTACTCATGTAAAAACACGCTGATTCCCGGACCGTCTGTGGGCAGGATTTAGAAGGCTGGATTGGGCTGGATTCGGGCCCCGGGCCTTAGTTTGCCTACCCATGATTTGGAGAGTAGGTGCTTAAATAGTTACAAACACCTTGGAGGGGATACTTACCTACCATATTTTGCCTTTGCTTCATGGTGTTGGGAAGGAATATCCACCAGAGCCGGCATTCTCAAGACTGAAGTGGCCTTAATGGCCCCTGCCCGCCCTGCACCAGCCACCTGGAGAGGTCTGTATTAAACTTAAACTTGTATTGCAGGCAACCTCCAACATTTGGCACACCTTCAGCTCTTAAGTTGGCCCACTAGAAAACGGGATGAGTTGAGTTAAATCTCTGTTTGTGTGTAGTAGGGGCATTGCACAAGGTTACCTTCCGCCTTTGTCAGCCTATAGAGATCTGTGGTTGAAAGGATTCATACCCCCTGCTTAACTGTTTTGTCTCACTTAAATGAGTAATATATATATATGGAAGAAAATGGCTTGTCCATTTTCTATTAGAACTATTTGATTTGTTCATACTAGAAAACTACCGTATTTTTCGCTCCATAACATGCAATTTTTTTCCTCCTCAGGAGTAAGGAGAAATCTCTGTGCGTGTTACGGAGCAAAGGCACTAGTCAGAGCCGATTACAGGCTGTGCGTGGCAAAGCGGGAGTCCCACACAGCCTGTAAGCAGCTTTCACTCCGCTGGCTGTGAAGGGGGGGGGGGAGCAGAAAAAAAGCAGCAGCAGCAGCAACCAGGAAGGCAGAGAGGGAGAAACGTCCCTCAGCCAGCCCCGCACACGCATGTCACCCGGAGGCAGCCTCTCTCTCTTGCTGTCCCTCCACTCGGGCGGATCTGATGCCTTATTGCCAGCTGCACAGCAACAGCAACAGCAACAGCGAGGAAGGCAAGAGAGAGAAACGTCCCTCAGCCAGCCCCGGAGGCAGTCAGTCTCTCTCTCTCTCTCGGGTTGGAAAAAGGGCAGGCGGTGGCAGAAGAGGAGCACGCGGGGGGGGGGTTTGCAAAGCGGGCCACCTGGGAGGGGGAATGCACCCGGCTTGGCGTCCTCCCTTCTTCTCCCCCCCTCCCCCTCCCCCTGCCCCCCACTCTCTCCTTTCCATTCCTCCGCTCTCCCCCAGCCGCCCATCCCACCCTCCTTTTGCACATGCACACCCTGGCCAAGCAGGCTACAGTTGCACAACTTTTAACCCAGGTTGTGCTCAGCTAGAATTACAGGTGGCAACCCCCCAAAGAGCCAGCTTGCTTTTTCTTGGCGTCGGCAGCAACCTCGGAGACACCCACCCTCCTTCTGGTGCTGCAACTCGAATGCCAGTTTGGAAATGGCACACATAGAGAAGAGGAGGAAGATGAATCAAGGATGCTCTCTCTCTCTCTCTTCTGCTCGCCCCTTTCCCTGTAACCTCCATGCAGTCGAAATAACAACAAGAATAACAATAAGAGCCCCCTAATGATCCTAATGCAAGCGCATGGGATCCTCCGGTAAACCCTCTTTGGCTGTTGCTACTGCAGAGCCGGACAAGCTTCTGAAGTGCTTTTCTCTTGATTTCACTCTAAATCTAAAATTATATTCAAAAAAGGAGCGGCGGTGGTGGGGGAGGCGGAGGAGAGGCTGGAAAGATGTGAGCCTATCACTGAAGCAAATGCGCTTGCTTGCTGCCCTTTCTCTCAACTTACGGTATGTGCCTGCACTCTCTCCTGCTGCTGAATAAATGCACAATTTCCCAGGGACCCTCAGATTGCCCTGTTAATTAAATCAATTCATTATGCTCAGATCTGATTAGCAACCCTCCTCCCCACTTCTTTGAATCAATTATTCAATACACAAACCTGTGCCAGAGGTGTCTTAAGTATTAGCTTATTTAATTCCAAGGACACTAATTCCAAGGACACTAGGGCGAGGGGACTTTTCTCATTCTGACAAAACACAAAAGCACAGTTAAAGTGTGTGTGAGAGAGGGGGGAACGGGGGGGGAACAGTGTGTGTGTATAGCTGGGGGAAAGAAGCACCACTGGCACAGGTGCTCCAATATAAATAAGCGCTATCAATCCCATACACACTTTCATGGAAGTGTTTATTTACTTCTCTGACGCATTCTGAGAAAATGTAGACAGGATCAGGCTGCAAGACAGATTTCTTTTTTTCTTCTTCTTATTTTCCTCTAAAAAGTAGGTGCGTGTTACGGTCTGGTGCGTGTTATGGTCCATAAAATACGGTAAGAGCTACAAGTATGTTTCCACTTTGTACAGTTTTTTCCTAAACTGTTTCTGATAAGAGTATACGACAATTTAGGATTTCAACACACTTTCTGCAGAGGGCACCTTTTTTTAATTAATTTCATCAGGTGTAACTGTCACAATGAGATCTTCGTTTCCTCGCCGTACAACAATGGAGAGGGTGTCACTGTTTTGAACAGTGTCTGTTACATCTCTGGTTGAAGTGACTGTTTTCCCATTCATTGCTATAATGACATCACCGTCTTGCAAGCCGGCACTGCAACCAAAGACAGAAATGTTAAAATACAGGAAGCATTTGACTACTGTGGCACACTTTTAGACAGCCATAGTTTCCCCTTATCAAGTCCCCTTCAGGTTGGCCTCTTGCTCCTATTGCACACATAACCTCTAAAAGAAGCACAGGATGCTTTGGAAGAACCACTGCAGGGACTCTTGTCTTAGGAGAGACCTTACCACCTTCCGGGGCCTTGTTTCAACGTGGGAAGCTTTCAGAGTACTTGATGTCAGTACAAAACTTCTTTGGGCTAAGGGGAATTGTATGAACACCTGCCCGCAGGGCTTCATCACAGCTGTCCCTATACTTCAGCATAGAAAGTGTGTGAGATGCAGTCACATTTTGACAGACAAGCACCTGGAGTGGAAGCAGCTGCCCAACATCTGTCCCCAAGAGAGTGCACTAGGGCTGGGTGATAACTGGTTTTCAATATCGTGATATATCACCAGCTAAACATCGTGATATATCGATGTATCAAATAAGGAAGGAACTATGCAGAGCCGAGCAGGACAATGTCCTGGCAACTGCTACTACTTAAGGGTCTAAAACTGATAAATTATTATATTATCAATCACCTCGTGGTCACTTTCAGCAGCAGGCAAGCCAGAATGCATCCAAATGAGACTTTGGGTTTGGGGCTTGGCTACCAAATGGTGGTAATCAGAACAATCCAAAGTTTGGTGATGTGTCATAGTGAAGACCAAGACTCTGGGACTTCCAGCAGGCCTGCTAGGAAGCAGCAGTGGCACAAGAATCAGTCTGCAAAGCCTCACCATGGCAGTGGGCAGTGGCTGCAGAAGCGCTGGCAGCCTGCAAGGACCTGTTGCAGTGGCTGCAGTAGTGGTGACCTTGCGGCAGAGGCAAAAGCGACAATGGCCTGCAAGGCCTTGTCATGGAGGTGGCAGTAGTGGTGGCCTTGCAGTTGTGGCAGAAGATGGCAGAAGCAGAGGTGGCCTGCAAGACCTCATTGAGGCAGGCTGCCACAGCTTCTGCCATCGCCTGCCACTACCGCCAGGAGAGCTTGCAGGCCACCGCCACTTCTTGCCACCATGGCGAGGCCTTGCAAGCCCCACTGCTGGTGTTGCCATTGGGCCTCACAGGCTGCCACTACTATTGGTGCCATGCGATGCTGCTGCAAGGCCTCGCAAGATGCCGCTACTTCTGCCGCCGTGAGACCTTGCAAGCTGCTGCTGCTACTTCTGCCCCCTCCAGTTGTCGCCATGAGGGCTTGCAGAGCACCACTGATTGTGCCGCTACTGCGAGGCCTTGCAGGTTGTCCCCGCTATTGCCAACATGTGCCGTGGTCATCCTTATTTCAGATATTGTGGTAGATTGCAGGGTTTAGCTGGTGAGTTAGCGTGATGTTTAGTTGGTGAGTTACACACATTGTGATTCGCAATCTATTGCCGGCTCAGATATTATGGAACAACACAATGTGAACTTCAAACTGGTTTTGACTGATATATCAACATATTGCCCAGCCTAGTGTACACCCAGAATATTAGGTTTTGTTTTAATTTTGCTTTAAAAGTGTTACTGTAAACCCACCTTAGGTTTGCTCTAAAGATGGAAACATAATTTGCACACTTTGTGATCTTCACACAATTGTGTCTTCATAGGCTTTTCTCTGTACAGCAGCCTTCCCCAGCCCAGTGCCAGATGTTTTGGACTCCAACTCCTCCAGCAGCTGGTGCTGGTGGGAAGCTGCTCTTCTACAGCTGCCTCAGTCTGCCCTGGTTTCCTGCCCGCCTTGGGGATCAACATTCACAGAGATGGCTAAGTGGGCTATTTCCTATCTTACTATCCCTGCTCCTAGAAGACTGCTGTGAGCCATGGTTATGCAAACAGTTTAGTAAATGCACCTCTGTACAAATCTTCATAAAGAATATAGCGTGTGTCTCTCTCTTTTTTAAATCCCATGGGGAACAGGGAATTGGATGCAATAATAACAGCTCACTCCCTGGCTTCAGCAACAGCCCCTCATAATAAAGTTTGAAGGGATGACATTTTGTGCCTCTGCTCAGATAGGAAGACAGAGCAGCCTGGTGAGGACTGGTACCACTTGCCCAGGGTGGCTTTTACCTCATCAATAATATGCTTGCACAGCTCTGACCCTTACTCACAACCTGAACCACCATAACAGACACTGCAGCCAGCCTTAGCTAAGTGATGCAATGGTTCAAACATCAGCTGTTCCCGTCTATCTCTTGAGTAGGGCTTCCAGCAGGTGTGGAGAATCATTGCCCCCCCTCCTCCAGATGTTGATGAACTAAACAGCAGGGCACTTCCTTTGCAGTATGTCCAGTGTTTAATGCAGGTAACACAACATACACCGTTATGTTGCTACTTATTAAAACAGTTCACTACTGGTATAAGGGACGTAAATCAATACATGAAATATTGGGGGGGGGGTGCTGAACGAAGCTGGCTTATAGCACAGGTGTGTCCCTGTGGCCAAGATCCAGTTCTGTGCTGCAATTATTATTTTTTAACATTTTCTGCAAGAACATGGGTAGCACCGTACTATCATTGCAGCAAGAAGAGAGAGTGTGTGTGAGAGCAGCACTTCTAAATCAGAGACATTCCCAGAGAAGCAAGGCAAGCACTCTTACTTTTTATCTAATCCCAGTAGCATATGTGTGGGTAGAAATGAATATTTTACCTTGCAGCTGCTGTTCCTTGAATCACTTCGTAGACATAGATACCTGAGCTCAGGTCTGGGAAATCCCTGTCCCGCCGTCTCAGTTCACGGATGAGACTAAGGGAAGAGATCAGGACAGTTCAGTCATTTGGGTGGTCTACCCACTAAATGCAGAAACCCCAAATCTAATCAAAACACTGTAGGTGTTTAGCAGCACAACTGAGCCTCCCCCAACTGGTGATAGTGCTGCCAGGAAACATCTCTGCCAGCAGGGAACACTACATGGGCATTTGGTGGGTGTGAGGACACACCTTTCACGTGGGGTGGGGTGGGGTGTCCTACTGCGGCTTCAAAGAGGAACTCTGAGGACATCACCACCATCAACATTTCCCCAAGTTCTACCTATTGAGCAAATATCAAGTTTCCCACTTAAGCTGTTTTAGGGAGTAAGTGGGAAATAATGGTTTAAGGGGCAGTTTACATAACAAAGATCCTGAGTGGCCATTGGCAAATGGGTACTCTAAATAACTTTTTTTGGGGGGGGGCCTTCAATCATGCAATACTAACATGAGCTTGGCCTAATACTGAGAGGCCAGGCAGGGATGTGGGACTGAGGACTTACTTGAAAGTGAGAGGGAGCATTCGGAGTCCCAGGTATTTTTTCTTGGGCCTGATCTTCCCTAGAGAGACATGAGAGTTAGAAGCATTCTCAACAAGTTATGAAAAGAAAGGACAAATTGGGTCTCATCCTCTCTCTTTCTCTGTGTATACAAAGGCCTAAACAAGCAGATTTTCCGGACTTCCAAGAGGGGAAAAGGTAATTTTGGTGGGAATGTATGCCCCAAATGAGAAAAAAGCAGTTTCCCCCACAAAAAAACTGGAAACAATGACTGGAATACGCAGACCAAAATATCATCTTAATGGGAGACTTAAGCGGAGTTCCATCATTAGAAAAAGATAGATCAGCTAGGAAAAAGGATACAAAAGAAGGCAGATTTTTTTGACTTGGCCCAAACTCTAAATTCGATCGATATTTGGAGAGTAAAACATTTGTTTGATAAACAGTTCACTTTTTATTCTCATGTTTATGACCATGACAGCAGTTCACGGATAGATGCTGTATGGATTTCCAAAGAATTGGAATCCAAAGTTTAAAAAAAATGAAATTAATCCCAGGACACTGTCAGATCACAATTCCATGATAATGGAAAGTCAAAAGGAAAGTCAAACAACATTTAGATGGGGACTGCATGAAGATCTATTAGAAGATCAAATTTTCATGGTAAAAGCAAAGAAGGTTCTGGGGGACTATTTAGAAATAAACCTCCACGGTCAGACCAAATTACAAACGGTCTGGGATGCAAGTAAGGCGGTGATGAGAGGACTGTTTATACAACAATATTCAATTGAAAGAAAAAAGGGAAATTTTTTAGATGAAATTATGGAAAAGGAGAAGGATTTGTCAAAAAAGTTAATAAAGAGTCAGTTAAGCAAGCTATTAGGATATTACAAACCCAATACTCTATGATAGTTAATGAAGAAATCAGTTGGAAAATAAAAAGAATAAAGTAGAAATATTTTGAGCATGCAAATAAATCAGGAAAATTGCTAGCGTGACAATTGAAAAAAAGTGAACAGAGGAATTTTATAAGGAAAATTAACATAAATGGGAAAATCACAGATAAAATGAGGGAAATAAGAAAAGTATTTGTGAAATACTTCTCAGAATTGTACAAGAAAGGAAAAGAGAAGACATTTAAAATAGAGGAATATATAAAAAATAGCAATCTGCCAAAAATAAAAGAAGAACAATTAGGAACCCTAAATAATTATGTAACAGCTCAATAAGTCTTAGAAGCAATAAATTGGACAAAAAATGGCAAGTCTCTGGTACCAGATGGATTAACGGCAAAATATTATTAAAAATTAAGTAAATCCGTTAAAGGATGTAATGAATGAAATTTTAAAGACAGGTGAAATTCCAGGAACATAGAAAAAAGTTTATATAACAGTGATTCCAAAACAAGATATGGGTTTAATGCAAATTAAAAATTATAGGCCAATTTCATTATTAAATAATGATTATACAGTGGTGCCTCGCAAGATGAATTTAATTCGTTCCACCGGTCAATTCGTTTTACGAAAAATTCATCTTGCAAAGCACCGTTTCCCATAGGAACGCATTGAAATTTAATTAATGCGTTTCTATGGGCTCTGGGGGACTGGTGGCGGGGGCGCTTGCTCGCATGGCTCGGGGAAGCCAGGTGGCGGCAGCGCTGAGGCGGCCGATCCCAGGCCGGCCTGAGGGCGAGCGCCGTGCACTTTCTCCCGCTCGCCTTGGCGGCGGTGGCGCTGAGGCAGTCGATCCCAGGTCGGCCCGAGGGCGAGCGCGGGGCGAGCAGGAGAAAGCATGAGGCGCTCACCCTCCAGCCGGCCCGGATCGGCCCCCTCAGCGCCGCAGCTGAAGCGCGGCGGGCGCTGCTTGCTGGGGCTTGCCAGGCATTCGTCTTGCGAGGTACCACTGTAAATTATTCGCAAATATTCTAGCTAGTAGGTTGAAAAAAAATTAGCTGAATATATGCATCAAGATCAGGCTGGATTCCTTCCAGGTAGACAGATGAAAGAGAATATAAGAAATATATTAAATGTGAGACTTCCGCTTGGGGTGCCGTAGAAGCTGGCTAAAAATAACATCTCTCCAGCTCCCACGGGGTAATCAGAGGCTGTAATGGGAGTAAGCAGCCTCCCGAAATCTTCCCAGGGGGTACGGGAAGACCCAGTCTCATCCGCAGATGCCCATCAACCAGCTTCGACTTCAGAAGGAAATAGGGGCTGGGGGCACTGGATAGAAAGCCCCCATGGGAGTCTGGATCTCCTGGATGCTGATTCTACGAGCGAACCAGGCTCCACGGCATGAGAGAATAATTGGATATTAGTTGTGGGCATGCTTCAGACGAGGAAGCAAGATTTATTCTGCTAAGCTTAGCCACTGAGAAAATAAAGGATAACAGAGGAATGTTTACATCAGAGCAAGAAATGGTATGTGACGGAGCGGAAGGAGGGCAGCAAGAACTCTAACTGTTCTCTATAACTGTGCTTTATTATTTGTTTTTGTTTAGTTGTTTAGTCGTGTCCGACTCTTCGTGACCCCATGGATCAAAGCACGCCAGGCACTCCTGTCTTCCACTGCCTCCCGCAGTTTGGTCAGACTCATGTTTGTAGCTTCAAGAACACTGTCCAGCCATCTCGTCCTCTGTCGTCCCCTTCTCCTAGTGCCTTCAATCTTTCCCAACATCAGGGTCTTTTCCAGGGAGTCTTCTCTTCTCATGAGGTAGCCAAAGTATTGGAGCCTCAGCTTCAGGATCTGTCCTTCCAGTGAGCACTCGGCCCTGTCTGGCGTAGTCGAAACAAAATAATTCCCCCCCCCCGTAGCACCTTAGAGACCAACTAAGTTTGTCACTGAAGAAGTGTGCATGCACATGAAAGCTCATACCAATGACAAACTTGTTGTTGTTTAGTCGTTTAGTCGTGTCCCACTCTTCGTGACCCCATGGACCAGAGCACGCCAGGCACTCCTGTCTTCTACTGCCTCCTGCAGTTTGGTCAGACTCATGTCGGTAGCTTCGAGAACACTGTCCAACCATATCGTCCTCTGTCGTCCCCTTCTCCTTGTGCCCTCCATCTTTCCCAACATCAGGGTCCTTTCCAGGGAGTCTTCTCATGAGCACTCAGGGCTGATTTCCTTCAGAATGGATAGGTTTGATCTTCTTGCAGTCCATGGGTCTCTCAAGAGTCTCCTCCAGCACCAAAAATTCAAAAGAATCAATTCTTCGGCGATCAGTCTTCTTTATGGTCCAGCTCTCACTTCCATACATCACTACTGGGAAAACCATAGCTTTAACTATACGGACCTTTGTTGACAAGGTGATGTCTCTGCTTTTTAAGATGTTGTCTAGGTTTGTCATTGCTTTTCTCCCAAGAAGCAGGCGTCTTTTAATTTCATGACTGCTGTCACCATCTGCAGTGATCAAAAAGCCCAGGAAAGTAAAATCTCTCACTGTCTCCATTTCTTCCCCTTCTATTTGCCAGGAGGTGATGGGACCAGTGGCCATGATCTTGGTTTTTTTGATGTTGAGCTTCAGACCATATTTTGCGCGCTCTTCTTTCACCCTCATTAAAAGGTTCTTTAATTCCTCCTCACTTTCTGCCATCAAGGTTGTGTCATCTGCATATCTGAGGTTGTTGATATTTCTTCTGGCAATCTTAATTCCGGCTTGGGATTCATCTAGTCCAGTATTTCACATGATGAATTCTGCATATAAGTTAAATAAGCAGGGAGACAATACACAACCTTGTCACACTCCTTTCCCAATTTTGAACCAATCAGTTGTTCCATATCCAGTTCTAACTGTAGCTTCTTGTCCCATTTAGAGATTTCTCAGGAGACAGATGAGGTGATCAGGCACTCCCATTTCTTTAAGAACTTGCCATAGTTTGCTGTGGTCGACACAATCAAAGGCTTTTGCATAGTCGATGAAGCAGAAGTAGATGTTTTTCTGGAGCTCTCTAGCTTTCTCTATAATCCAGTGCATGTTTGCTATTTGGTCTCTGGTTCCTCTGCCTCTTCGAAATCCAGCTTGCACTTCTGGGAGTTCTCGGTCCACATACATGCTTTACTATATACTTAACAAAACTCCCCCCAGAAGAGCCGTATACAACATTTACATAGCAAGCAAGATTGTAAATTTGGAAATTTACTGAGATAATATGGTTTCTTAAATATATAAACTGTGTGGATGGAAAATATAAATATAAAATATAATCAAAGTTTGTATTTTTGGACTTGCCTGGAATGTGGCTAAAGACTCCCTAACTCATGGACATCAAAGAGAAGCAATCTCATTAGCAGCTGGAAACTTGTCAAGAAATTTCTGAGACATGACGCAGTTACAAAATAGATTTCGCCATATTGGAGACAAAGCCGGCTACGATAACAGTCAAAGGGGGAGTGAGCCATAAATTAGATGTGTGTTTACAGTCCTGACCTGACAAAATCTCCCCTGAAAAGGCTTTATTGAGTAGCGGCATGGAGAAATCATCACAGAAGCTTAAAGATTTGATTTACTGGGATTGCTTGAAGATGGCGGCCGCCGGCTGTGAAAAGGACTTTTGGATTTCTGGACTGACTTGGCAAGATACCAGCGTGCAAAGAGACAGTGCTAACTTACCGAAGGGAATCATAGGCATAAATTCACACAGAATTATATACTGTTTGGTTAAACTTGCTTAACTTGCTTAGATTATTGGATATGATCTGGATTATATTGAATAGAAATGCAGTGATTATAAGAGGACTAGGCCTTCTGAGTCTGAAGCATGGGAAATCAGATTAAATTTGTATAATTTGGCAGAAGATTTGGATTAATTGTTTAATTGATATTTAATTCCAACCCAGTTTCTATGTAAAAGAAATGTCTGTAAAGAGTTGACAAAAAATTTGACTGAAAACAAAATAAGATTTTGATGGGAATACCCTGAAGGTGTATTATTCTATTATAAGGATGAAAAATTTAAGATTAAAACAGAGCAGGAGATGAAGGCATTTGGAAGAAGCCATAAAGAGTTGGGAAAATACAAGGAGTGGAAGAGGAACCTGATGGAGATAAATAAGAAATTGAACAGGAAAAATAATAATAATGATAAGAGGGTGAAAAATTAATCTTAGTAGGTACTCATGCCCCAATTGAGAGGAACGTAGAAATCTTGCAAAAATTAGAAGGTTTGATAGATTATATGGATAATAAATTCCAATGATGGGAGACTCTAACTTCTATTGAAATGGACAGATTTTTCAGGTTTGGAAACTAGCAAATTCCATTAGTGGATGAATGGTGACAGGAAAAAATTGGATATAAGGAAACAGCTAATAGTAAAAATCCGACAGTAGGGTGAAGAAACATTCTGAAAACAAATACAGTGGTGCCTCGCTAGACGAATGCCCTGTAAGCCGAATTTTCGCTTTATGAATATGTTTTGCGATCAGAGGTTGCCTCGCAAGACGAGGTTTTCTATGGCCACCGCATCGTCTTGTGAAGCATGGCCATAAAAACCTCCGATCACAAAACCTAGTGAAAGGGGCATTTGTCTAGCAAAAGGGGAACCAGCTGCAGCGAGGAAAGAAGGCAAAGGAAAGATCAGCTGAGAGGCGCTGACAGCTGATCTTCCTTTGCCTTCTTTCCTTGCTGCAGCTGGTTCCCCTTTGTGTTCCGCTGGTCTCTGCCGGTTGCCGCGAGCAGTGAGGGGCAACCGGCAGAGACCAGCGGAACACTAGCGCAGGGAGAAGGCAAAGGTCTTGCCCCGCCGCCTGTCCGATCCAGGCGGAAGGCAGCGAGGAGAATAGCTTCCCCCATCGCCGCCTCTCACCGCGCACAGCCGGCATGGGGCACAGCTTCGGAGACCTCCGAAGCTGCGCCCCATGCTGGGGAAGGCAGGCGGGACGCGGCGGTGGGAGAAGCTCTTCTCCCGCCGCTGCCTCTCGCTGCGCACGGCCGGCATGGGAGACCTCCGAAGCTGCGCCTCATGCCGGGGAAGCTCTTCTCCCGCCGCTGCCTCTCTCCGTGCACGAATTGACCCATGGAACGAATTAATTTCGTCTAGTGAGGCACCACTGTATGTAAAGTATATTAGTAAGATGTGTTGAATGTATATTAGCAAAATGAATCTAACTTCATAACTAGATTTTAGAAAACACTAAGATAACAGGGTATGAACTTTAAAACATAACATACTGGTAGGGTATGGAGGAAGTTTATTAATTTGGTACAGTAAATATATGATTGATTACAAGTCAGGTTACATATGTATATTCAATGTTAAAGTGGACTTAATAGTATTTTTACTTTTGTTTCCAGCTTTATGGATTTTTTTTCTTTTTCTTGTTTTTTCCTTGAAAATGGATTAGATATTTAAATTGGAAAAGTTAATAAAAATGTTTATTAAAAAAGAAATATATTAAATGTGATAGAGTATCTGAAGGTAAAAAATGAGAAAAAAGCAGCAATGATGTTTATAGATGCAGAAAAAAGCTTTTGATAATGCTTCCTAGGATTTCATGTAAAAACTGCTCGGAAAAATCAATTGTGGAGGTAAATTTTTGAAAGGAATACAAGCAATTTATTCAGAACAAAATGCAAACTTAATTGTAAAACAGGTGATAACGAATGAATGTAAAATACAAAAAGGAACTCGGCAAGGATGTCCGTTATCACTGCTTTTGTTTATATTGCTCCTGGAAGTACTTGCAAGAAACATAAGAGCAGACAAAGAGATTACAGGGATAAAAACTAAGAAAAATGAATTTAAATTGAAAGCCTTTGCTGATGATTTAGTAATTACAGTAGAAGATCCAAAAAACTGTCTCCCCAGGGTAATAGAGAAAATCCAGGAATTTGAGGAAGTCGCAGGATTTAAACTAAATAGGAATAAAACTAAATTATTAGTTAAAAATTTAAAAGAAGAGAAAAATGACTTGGTAAAAAGTACTGAGATATGAGATAGAAATCCACAAAAAAGTAAAATATTTAGGGATATGGTTAACAACAAGAAATATAAATTTGTATAAAGACAATGATGAAAAAGTATGGAATGAGATTAAAAGGAATCTAGAAATATGGAGTAGAATGAACCTTTCCCTACTAGGAAGAATTGCCGCAGTAAAAATGAATGTTCTACCGAAGATGCTCTTTCTTTTTCAGACAGTCCCAGTAATGGTTAAGGATGATTCACTCAAAAAAAAAAATGGCAAAAGGATTATCTCCAAGTTTGTCAGGGGGGTGGGTGGGGGGAAGGCCAAGGATTAAACACTAGACACAGATACTAAAGAAAGAGGAGGCTTCGCCCTCCCAGACTTTAAACTGTATTACGAGGCTGCATATTTGGGAAGCACTGGATTTGAAAGAACATGATAACAGATATGAATAGCATGCATACTTATGGTATGGGAAAGTGAAAGTTCATAAAGGTTTCTACAATAATATAATTAGGAGATCATTAATGAGAGTGTGGGAGGTATATAAGGACTTAATAGAATAAAAAACACCTTGGTGGTTATCACCAATTGAAGCTTTGTTGTTCAAATCACTTGACAAAAAGGGAAAGTGGCCTACATATAGAGAACTATTGAGAGCTCAAGAAGGGAAATGGAAAGTAAAAGATTATGAAGAAATCAAAGAACATTTTCAGAGTTAGCTGCATTACAGACAATTAAACGAAATGTATAAGGAGGATTAAAAAAAGGATTCAGTTATACAATTTCCAGATTTCAAAGAGAGGTTATAGAAGAAGATGTGAAACTACTGAAGAAAGCATATTGTATTCTGCTAGAATGGGAAACAAAATACGAGGAGGTTAAATCGGTCATGATTAAATGGGCACAATGAGAGTTTACTATAGATCCCCAAGCCAAACTGAGGACACAGATGATACCTTCCTGGAACAGATGGCCAACCATTCAAAAGGAAGTGAGATAGTAGTAATGGGGGATTTCAACTATCCTGATATTTGTTGGATGTCAAACTCAGCCAAGAGCATAAGGTCAAACAGATTCCTCACTGGCCTTGCAGATAATTTCATTGTCCAGAAGGTAGGAGAAGCAACAAGAGGATCAACCATTTTCGATCTGATCCTAACCAATAGTGATGACCTGGTTGGTTAGTGGGGCAGAAGTGGCAGGATCATTAGGTGGGAGTGACCATGCTCTTCTGGAGTTTATTATACAGCGGAAAGGAGCAACCAAGAATACTAAGACTCAAATTCTAGACTTTAAGAAAGCCGACTTCAGAAAACTTAGGGAAACGCTGGGTGAAATCCCATGGACAGTAATACAGAAAGGGTGTTCATGATGGTTGGGAGTTTGTAAAAAGGGAGATATTAAAAGCACAACTTCAGACAATACCAATGAGACGGAAACATGGAAGGTGCCTAAGGAAGCTAGGGTGGCTATCTAAAGAACTTTTAACTGAGTTAAGATTTAAAAGGGATATGTACAAAAAATGGAAAAAGGGGAAAACCACCAGAGAGGAATTCAAACAAATAGCCAGCACGTGTAGAGACAAAGTCAGAAAAGCTAAAGCACAGAATGAACTCAGGCTTGCTAGAGAGGTTAAAATCAACAAAAAGGGCTTTTATGGGTATGTCCGTAGCAAAAGGAAGAACAAAGAAACAGTGGGGTCACTTAGTGGAGAAGATGGTGAAATGCGAACAGGGGACAGAGAAAGGGCAGAACTCCTCAATGCCTTCTTTGCCTCAGTCTTCTCCAAAAAAGAAAACAATGCCCGACCTGAAGAATATGGAGCAGATGATTCAGCAGGGGAAACACAGCCCAGAATAAGTAAGGAGGTAGTACAAGAATACTTGGCTAGTTTAGATGTATTCAAGTCTCCAGGGCCAGATGAACTACATCCAAGAGTATTAAAAGAACTGGCAGAGGTGATTTCAGAACCACTGGCAGTTGTCTTTGAGAATTCCTGGAGAACAGGCAAAGTCCCAGCAGACTGGAGGAGGGCAAATGTTGTCCCTATTTTCAAAAAGGGGGACAGAGAGGACCCAAACAATTACCGCCCTGTCAGCCTGACATCAATACCAGGAAAGATTCTAGAGCAGATCATTAAGCAAACGGTCTGTGAGCACCTAGAAAGGAATGCTGTGATCACTAAAAGTCAGCATGGGTTTCTGAAAAATAGGTCATGCCAGACTAATCTGATCTCATTTTTTGACAGAGTCACAAGCCTGGCAGATGAAGGGAACGCTGTGGATGTAGCGTATCTTGATTTCAGCAAGGCCTTTGACAAGGTGCCCCATGATATTCTTGTAAATAAACTAGTAAAATGGAGGCTAGACAATGCTACCATTCAGTGGATTTGTAACTGGCTGACTGACCAAAGCCAAAGGGTCCTCATCAATGGCTCCTCCTCATCCTGGAGAGTAGTGACTAGTGGGGTGCCACAGGGTTCTATCTTGGGCCCAGTCGTATTCAACATCTTTATCAATGACTTGGATGATGGGCTTGAGGGCATCCTGATCAAGTTTGCAGATGACACCAAATTGGGAGGGGTGGCTAATACCCCAGAGGACAGGATCACACTTCAAAATGACCTTAACAGATTAGACAACTGGGCCAAAGCAAACAAGTTGAATTTTAACAGGGAGAAATGTAAAGTACTACACTTGGGCAAAAAGAATGAAAGGCACAAATATAGGATGGGTGACACCTGGCTTGAGAGCAGTACATGTGAAAAGGATCTAGGAGTCTTGGTAGACCACAAACTTGACATGAGTCAACAGTGTGATGCAGCAGATAAAAAAGCTAATGCAATTCTGGGCTGCATCAGTAGGAGTATAGCATCTAGATCCCTAGATCCCTAGGTCCCCAGCGCCTGCATATTTCTGCCTCATTAGCGAAATAAGCAACAGTTCCGAACCCCTGAGGAAGGAGCAGAAGAGAGGAGGTAAGAAAGTCCTCTTCTCAGAGAGTAGCGCTCAATCCCTGATCTTTCCTGACAACTGCACATTTGGGAAAGATGCTGAGCGAGAGGCTCTCGGCTCCTCACAACGGGCAGCTCTGCCTTGGCGGAGCTCGGATCGCCCGCTCCGACCTTTGCCGCTCTTCTGGACAGTTATCCTGCAATTTTCTTGTCAGCCTTATTATGAAACACTTGTGGCGGCCTCGCTAGCCAGGAACGTGGCTGGCCCACCACCAACACCAGCCCGCCAACCACCCTCGTTAGTCTTAAATTGCTGCTGGTTTATCCTGAGGCGCTCCTCCCCCACCCTCGCCCCGCCCGCCATTAGGCGCCATCAAACACCCTCACACAACGGCGTTTGTGGCTGGAGCAGGACACTGGAGCGCGCGGGCGCGGCTGCTGGTTGGGAGGTTGGGAGAGAGAGCGGAGGGAAGCGGTGCGTTTCCGCGCAGGCGCGCGCGCTGTTCCGTGACCGATCTCACTGAATCCTTACTTGAAATCTCCTCTCCAGACCAAAAATAGCGCCGGCCCTCTCTCTCCGAGCACCATAGAGATAAAGGAGGGGCCATACAGGGGAAAGGAGGGGGGAGGGAGGGAAAAAATGTGGCGGTTGGTCAGCTGGGAGAAGCCTGGCAAGCGGGGTTATTATGGCGGGCGAGGAAGAGGCCGGGGACACGGAGAAGGTAAATGAGCTGGGAGCGGAGGTAAATGAGCTGGGAGCGGTTTTTGTGCTGTCAGCAGCACGCCAACCGCTCAAGACCTGAGCCGGGTGGCAATGTGAGAGGGGAGTGCGTGGGTAAGCGCTGGCGAACGCTCTGCGTCCAATCCCTGTGTCCCTGGGGCACATGCGCCTTAGTGCACAAAACAGGACACACGGAATCTGGACGCAGAGACACAGGGACTTTATTATATAGGATTCTATGAAGATATAGGACATAATATACAATTCGAGGATTGGGGAAAACTATGGAAAGTAGATTTGACATTTACAGATTGTTCTCTTCTGAAGGAAAATTACATGAAAATGATGTATAGATGGTATATTAAGTAAACATGGCAAAAATGTACAAAACCGGGTCAAACACATGTTGGAAATGTAAAGAAAAAGAAGGTACGTTTTATCCTATGTGGTAGGAATGTAGAGGTTAAAATGTTTTGGGAGATGATATATAAGGAATTTAAAAAAAAGACTTATTAAAAAACCAGAAGTATTTTTGATAGGGATTTTAGGACAAGAAAAACTAGGAACTAATTTATGTATGCTACAACAGCAGCAAGAGTCTTATTGGCACAAAATTGGAAGATTGAGGAAATCCTGAGGAAAGAGCAATGGCAAGATAAATTGATGAGTTATGAGGAGATGGCAAAGTTAACATACAGAATACGTGAGAAGGACAATCATGACTTTAAGGAAGAATGGGAATTTTTTACAATTTACTAAAAAAGACAACAAAAAGACTTGGACTCCTTGGCAGGTTTTGAATAAACATTCACAAATTTATTGGCAGAACATATGACAGATAGAGAAGCTCTATACAGCCAGCAAAAACAAGACCTGGAGCTCACTGTGGCTCAGATCATCAGCTTCTTATAGCAAAATTCAAGCTTAAACTGAAGAAAGCAGGAAAAACCATTGGGCCAGTAAGATACAATCTAAATCAAATCCCTTATGAATACACAGTGGAAGTGAGGAACAGGTTTAAGAATTGAGATTTGGTGGACAGAGTTCCTGAAGAACTATGGATGGAGGCTCGTAACATTATACAGGAGGCAGCAATGAAAACCATCCCAATTTAAAGGAAATGCAAGAAAGCAAAGTGGCTGTCCAATGAGGCCTTACAAATAGCGGGGGAGAGAAGGCAAGCAAAATGCGAGGTAGATAGTGAAAGATACAGGAAATTGAATGCAGACTTCCAAAAAATAGCAAGGAGAGACAAGAGGGCCTTCTTAAATGAGCAATACAAAGAAATAGAGGAAAACAACAGAATGGGAAAAACCAGAGATCTGTTCAAGAAAATTGGAGATACGAAAGGAAGATTTCATAAAAAGATTACCATAATAAAGGACAAAAGTGGTAAGGACCTAACAGAAGCAGAAGACATCAAGAAGAGGTGGCAAGAATACACAGAGGAATTATACCAGAAAGATATGGAGGTCTCGTACACCCCAGGTAGTGTGGTTGCTGACCTTGAGCCAGACATCTTGGAGAATGAAGTCAAATGGGCCTTAGAAAGCACTGCTAATAACAAGGCCAGTGGAAGTGATGATATTCCAGCTGAACTATTTAAAATTGTAAAAGATGATGCTGTTAAGGTGCTACACCCAATATGCCAGCAAGTTTGGAAAACTCAGCAATGGCCAGAGGATTGGAGAAGATCAGTCTACATCCCAATTCCAAAGAAGGGCAGTGCCAAAGAATGCTCCAACTACCGCACAATTGCCCTCATTTCACACGCTAACAAGGTTATGCTCAAAATTCTACAAGGCAGGCTTAGGCAGTATGTGGACCGAGAACTCCCAGAAGTGCAAGCTGGATTTCGAAGGGGCAGAGGAACCAGAGACCAAATAGCAAACATGCGCTGGATTATGGAGAAAGCTAGAGAGCTCCAGAAAAACATCTATTTCTGCTTCATTGATTACGCAAAAGCATTTGACTGTGTCGACCACAGCAAACTATGGCAAATTCTTAAAGAAATGGGAGTGCCTGATCACCTCATCTGTCTCCTGAAAAATCTCTATGTGGGACAAGAAGCTACAGTTAGAACTGGATATGGAACAACTGATTGGTTCAAAATTGGGAAAGGAGTATGACAAGGTTGTATATTGTCTCCCTGCTTATTTAACGTATATGCAGAATTCATCATGCGAAAGGCTGGACTGGATGAATCCCAACAACAACCTCAGATATACTGATGACACAACCTTGATGGCAGAAAGTGAGGAGGAATTAAAGAACCTTTTAATGAGGGTGAAAGAGGAGAGCGCAAAATATCGTCTGATGCTCAACATCAAAAAAACCAAGATCATGGCCACTGGTCTCATCACCTCCTGGCAAATAGAAGGGGAAGAAATGGAGGCAGTGAGAGATTTTATTTTCTTGGGTTCCATGATCACTGCAGATGGTGACAGCAGTCACAAAATTAAAAGACGCCTGCTTCTTGGGAGAAAAGCAATGACAAACCTAGACAGCATCTTAAAAAGCAGAGACATAACCTTGCCGACGAAAGTCCGTATACTTAAAGCTATGGTTTTCCCAGTAGTGATGTATGGAAGTGAGAACTGGACCATAAAGAAGGCTGGTCGCTGAAGAATTGATGCTTTTGAATTATGGTTCTGGAGGAGACTGTTGTTAGTCCCTCGGACTGCAAGAAGATCAAACCTATCCATTCTGAAGAAAATCAGCCCTGAGCGCTCACTGGAAGTATTGAGGCTCCAATACTCATGAGAAGAGAAGATTCCCTGGAAAAGACCCTGATGTTGGGAAAGATTGAGGGCACTAGGAGAAGGGGATGACAGAGGACGAGATGGTTGGACAGTGTTCTTGAAGCTACCAACATGAGTCTGACCAAACTGCGGGAGGCAGTGGAAGACACGGGTGCCTGGCGTGCTCTGGTCCATGGGGTCACGAAGAGTCAGACATGACTAAATGACTAAACAACAATGGCAGATAAAGTAACGATATGTACAAATTTATAACATGCAGAAAATAATATGTATTAACAAATCAGAATGTGGAGCTGAGGGAAGTCTCGAGGGGGTGGGAGAGGGAGGGAGGGAGGAGGGGGGAAGGGGAAAATAATTGATTATGTTGATTGATAATTTGGTTTGCTAAAACTGTCTAATAAAAAATTTATTTGAAGATAAATAAATAAATAAGCAGATGTTCCCCTGCTCTGCACTCAAAAAAGGACAGAGGGATTGTGTGAACTGGACAGAAGGTTCTCTGATAGCCTTAAAAACATGTCTATTATATATTCCTAAGAAAGTGGGAAGCTCCTTTCCAGGGATTCAGAGAAGAGTCTTAACCTGCCCTGCCTGGAGATGTTGGCAATTGATCTTGGGGTGCAAAGCAGTTGCTCTCCTGCTGAGTTACAGCCCTTTCTACAACCTACAGGGAGTTTCTGTGTGGGAGAAACAGGCTTCCTATTACCTTTCATGTAGCGATTGTGATAATCTTCCAGGAACTGGCGGATTCGATCAGAGGGGATGGCAAAGGAGATGCCAGCTGTGACCTTCAGGGTGTTCATTCCAATGACTTCACCATCCTAATGGAAAGAGAGCAGCCGTTGTGGCCAAGTGGAAGGATTTCCATCCCTTGATATGTCGGAAGAAGCAAGAATTATGAGAGTGGTAGTCGGGGGGTGTATGTGTTCAATTAAGGCCAGCAGGTCGGCAGCAACAATAGCTCTGTTGGGAGGGCAGTGCCCATACAGAAAGAACTCAAACCAACCAAGCTGGCCAGAAGAAGTCCTGAAATAGTCGAATCCAATTTTTGAAGTGGTAAAAGCAAACTCTTAACAATACTTCTAAATACTAATGCTTTTTAAAGTAGAATTTAAGTTGGGATGTTAGCTAAATCTGCTTCTCATGCAACTCAAAATCCTACTGCCTTCACCCCCAGAGCTACATAGAAAAATGAGTGAGATTGAACAAAGATGATTGCAGAGCATTGCAGAGAAGTGTATCTCGCTCTTGGAATCCCAATTATGGAGGAATAATCTGAGAGTAATTGGCATCATAGAATCATAGAGTTGTTATAGACTAGTCATCTATCTAACCCTGCAATGCAGGAATCTCAGCGGAAGCATTCATGACAGAGGGCCATCCAACCTCAGCCTAAAAGCCTAGAAGTAAGGAGAGTCCAGCTCTCCACCTCTCATGGGAGTCTGTTCCACTGCTGAACAGCTCTTACTGTCACAAAGTTGTTTCTGGTGTTCAGTTGGAATCATTTTTCTTGTAACTTGAAGCCTCCTGAGCAGGAGAAAACAAGCTTGCTACTTCTTGCATGTGACAGCCATGGAGATACTGTACTTGAAGATGGCTCTCATATCTCCTTTTCCAGGCTAAACATACCCAGCTCCCTCCACCATTCCTCATAAGGATTGGTTTCCAGACCCTTGATCATCTCGTTCGCCCTCCTCGGCACACCTTCCAGCTTGCCAACAACAAATTGTGGTGCCCAGAATTTGACACAGTATTCCGTGTGTTCTGACCAAGGCAGAATAGAGTAGGACTATGACTTCCCTTGATCTGAATACTATGCATCTGTTGATACAGCCTAGAATAGCACAAGCTTTTTTTGCTGCTGCATCACAATGTTGACTCATGTTCAGCTTGTGGCACACCAATATGCCTAGATCCTTTTCACATGGACTGCCAAGCTATATTTGTGCACCTGGTTCTTCCTGTCTCAGTGCAGAACTTGCATTGGTCCCTATTGGAATTCATTTTGTTAGCTGGGGCCCAGTTCTCCAATCTTTTAAGATCATTTTGAATTCTGATTCTGTCTTTTGCAACATTAGTTACCCCTCCCAGTTTGGTCTCATCAACAAATTTGATGAGCATCCCCTCAATTCCTTCAAGTAATTTATAAAGACGTTGAACAACAACAGGCCCAGGACAAAACCCTATGGCACCCGACTTGTCAGTTTTTTTTGCCTGCCTCCTGTCTGCAGCGACCTCACCTATTCTCCAGGAATTCTCCAAGATCATAGACAAAGGCTCAGAGTACAACCACAAGCTCCTTTAGTAACCTTGGATGCAGCTCTTCACACCTTGATTCCCTTTAATCAATGGATTGACAATATGACAACACTTGCAGCTTACAGGTGAAACTCGAAAAATTAGAATATCGTCGAAAAGTTCATTTAGAATAGAATAATAGAATCATAGAGTTGGAAGAGACCACAAGGGCCATCCAGTCCAACCCCTGCCAAGCAGGAAACACCATCAAAGCATTCCTGATATATGGCTGTCAAGCCTCTGCTTAAAGAAATCCAAAGAAGGAGACTCCACCACACTCCTTGGGAGTAAATTCCACTGTCGAACAGCTCTTACTGTCAGGAGGATCTTCCTAATGTTTAGCTGGAATCTTCTTTCTTGTAGTTTGAATCCATCGCTCCATGTCTGCTTCTCTGGAGCAGCAGAAAAAAACCTTTCACTCTCTCCTATATGACATCCTTTTATAGATTTGAACATGGCTATCAAATCACCCCTTAACCTTCTCTTCTCCAGGCTAAACATACCCAGCTCCCTAAGCCGTTCCTCATAAGGCATTGTTTCCAGGCCTTTGACCATTTTGGTTGCCCTCTTCTGGACACGTTCCAGCTTGTCAGTATCCTTCTTGAACTGTGGTGCCCAGAACTGGACACAGTACTCCAGGTGAGGTCTGATCAGAGCAGAATACAGTGGTACTATTACTTCCCTTGATCTAGATGCTATACTCCTTTTGATGCAGCCCAGAATTGCATTGGCTTTTTTAGCTGCTGCATCACACTGCTGACTCATGTCAAGTTTGTGGTCTACCAAGACTCCTAGATCCTTTTCACATGTACTGCTCTCAAGCCAGGCGTCACCCATCCTGTATTTGTGCCTTTCATTTTCCCCCCCCAAGTGTAGTACTTTACATTTCTCCCTGTTAAAATTCATCTTGTTTGCTTTGGCCCAGTTGTCTAAGGTCATTTTGAAGTGTGATCCTGTCCTCTGGGGTATTAGCCACCCCTCCCAATTTGGTGTCGTCTGCAAACTTGCTCAGGATGCCCTCAAGCCCATCATCCAAGTCATTGATAAAGATGTTGAATAAGACTGGGCCCAAGACCGAACCCTGTGGCACCCCACTAGTCACTTCTCTCCAGGATGAGGAGGAGCCATTGATGAGCACCCTTTGGCTTCGATCAGTCAGCCAGTTACAAATCCACTGAATGGTAGCATTGTCTAGCCTGCATTTTACTAGTTTATTTACAAGAATATCATGGGGCACCTTGTCAAAGGCCTTGCTGAAATCAAGATAGGCTACATCCACAGTGTTCCCTTCATCTACCAGGCTTGTGACTCTGTCAAAAAATGAGATCAGATTAGTCTGACATGACCTATTTTTCAGAAACCCATGCTGACTTTTACTGATCACAGCGTTCCTTTCTATGTGCTCACAGACCGTTTGCTTAATGATCTGCTTTATTTCAGTATTCAACTTAAAATGTCAAACCAAAATAGGAGATAGACTCATGACATGCAAAGCGAGATATGCCAAGCCTTTATTTGTTGTAATTGTGATGATTATGGAGTACAGCTGAAGAAAGGGACAAAGGTGAGAGCTGTTTCCTTGTTCTGCTGGATCTCTCAGCGGCTTTTGACACCATTGACCATAACATCCTTCTGGACCGTCTAGAGGGCTTGGGAGCTGGGGGCACTGTCATGCAGTGGTTCCGCTCCTTCCTCCTGGGCCGTGTTCAGAAAGTGGTGGGGGGGGATGAGTGTTCAGACCCCTGGGCTCTCACTTGTGGGGTGCCTCAGGGTTCTGTCCTCTCCCCCATGCTTTTCAACATCTATATGCAGCCGCTGGGAGAGATCATCAGGGGGTTTGGGCTGGGTGTCCATCAGTATGCTGATGATACCCAGCTCTACCTCTCTTTTAAATCAGAACCAGTGAAGGTGGTGAAGGTCCTGTGTGAGTGCTTGGAGGCGGTTGGAGGATGGATGGCGGCTAACAGATTGAGGTTGAATCCTGACAAGACAGAAGTACTGTTTGTGGGGGACAGGAGGCGGGCGGGTGTAGAGGACTCCCTGGTCCTGAATGGGGTAACTGTGCCCCTGAAGGACCAGGTGCGCAGCCTGGGAGTCATTTTAGACTCACAGCTGTCCATGGAGGCACAGGTCAACTCTGTGTCCAGGGCAGCTGTTTATCAGCTCCATCTGGTACGCAGGCTGAGTCCCTACCTGCCCACTGACTGTCTCTCCAGAGTGGTGCATGCTCTAGTTATCTCTCGCTTGGACTACTGCAATGCGCTCTATGTGGGGCTACCTTTGAAGGTGACCCGGAAACTACAACTAATCCAGAATGCGGCAGCTAGACTGGTGACTGGGAGCGGCCCCCGAGACCACATAACACCGGTCTTGAAAGACCTACATTAGCTCCCAGTATGTTTCCGAGCACAGTTCAAAGTGTTGGTGTTGACCTTTAAAGCTCTAAACGGCCTCGGTCCGGTATACCTGAAGGAGTGTCTCCACCCCCATCGTTCTGCCCGGACACTGAGGTCCAGCGCAGAGGGCCTTCTGGCGGTTCCCTCGCTACGAGAAGCCAAGTTACAGGGAACCAGGCAGAGGGCCTTCTCGGTGGTGGCACCCACCCTGTGGAATGCCCTCCCACCAGAGGTCAAAGAGAACAACAATGACCAGACCTTTAGAAGGCATCTCAAGGCAGCCCTTTTTAGGGAAGCTTTTAATGTTTGATGGATTTCTGTATTTTAGTGTTTTGTTGGAAGCCACCCAGAGTGGCTGGGGGAACCCGGCCAGATGGGCGGGGTATAAATATATTATTATTATCATTATTATTATTATTATTATTCAAAATCTCAGAAAATTAGAATAGTGCTTAGCTACTCAATCCATAACACCTGCAAAGGGTTCCTGAGCCTTTAAATGGTCTCTTTGTCTGCTTCAGTACGAATCACAATCATGGGAAAGGCTGCTGACCTGACAGTTGTGCAGAAAGCCATCACTGAGACCCTCCATAAGGAGGGAAAGCCTCAAAAGGTACTGTATTTTCCTGCGCATAAGACTACTTTTTAACCCAGGAAAATCTTCTCAAAAGTTGGGGGTTGTCTTATACGCCGGAAAATACGGTACTTGCAAAAGAAGTTGGATGTTCCCAAAGCACATTAATGGAAAGTTATGTGGAAGGAGAAAGTGTGGAGGAAAAAGGTGCACAAGCAGCAGGGATGACCGCAGCCTGCAGAGGATTGTCAGGAAGAGACCATTCAAACGTGTTGGGGACTTTCACAAGGAGTGGACTGAGGTTGGAGTTAGTGCATCAAGAGCCACCACACACAGACGGATCCTGGAGATGGGCTTCAAAGGTCCTATTCCTCTTGTCAAACCGCTCCTGAACAAGAAACAACGTCAGAAGCGTCTTACCTGGGCTAAAGAAAAAAAGACCTGGTCTGTTGCTCAGTGGTCCCAAGTCCTCTTTTCTGATAAGAGCAACTTTTGCATCTCATTTTGAAACCAAGGACCCAGAGTCTGGAGGAAGAATGGAGAGGCACACAATGCCAGATGCTTGAAGTCCAGTGTGAAGTTCCCACAGTCTGTGTTGATTTGGGGAGCCGTGTCATCTGCTGGTGTTGGTCCACTGTGCTTCATTAAGTCCAGGGTCAACACAGGTGTCTACCAGGAGATTTTGGAGCGCTTCATGCTTCCTTCCGCATACGAGCTTTATGGGGATGCAGACTCCATTTTCCAGCAGGACTTGGCACCTGCCCACACTGCCCAAAGTACCAAAACCTGGTTCAGTGCCCATGGGATTCCTGTGCTTGATCTATGGGGCATTGCCAAGAGAAAGATGACACCGAGCAATGCAGAAGAGCTGAAGGCCGCTATTGAAGCTTCCTGGTCTTCCCTAACACCTCCGCAGTGCCACCGGCTGATAGCATCCATGCCACGCCGCATTGGGGCAAATTGGGCAAAAGGGGCCCAAACCAAGTACTGAGTACATATGCATGCTTCTACTTTTCAGAGGTCCAATATTGTTCAATTTGTAATCCTTGTTTTATTGATTTCATTTAATATTCTAATTTTCTGAGATTGTGAATTTGGGGTTTTCTTCAGCTGTATGCCATAATCATCACAATTACAACAAATAAAGGCTTGGCATATCTCGTTGCATGTCATGAGTCTATGTCCTATATTGGTTTCACCTTTTAAGTTGAATTACTGAAATAAATGAACTTTTCGACGATGTTCTAATTTTGTGAGTTTCACCTGTATGACGTAGACTTTGTCTAGACAAATATATTAATATTTGGAGCCAGTTTATACAGAATGTAGTGAGTTATTAATAACATGTATGTATCCCCGTGACGGTTGTGAGCTCCCGTTGCTCAGTCCCAGGTCCTGCCCACCTAGCCGTTTGAAAGCATGTCAAAGTGCTCCTGCTCCAGCGGGAAGGTAAACGCCATTTCCGTGCGCTGCTCTGGTTTGCCAGAAGCGGCTTAGTCATGCTGGCCACATGACCCGGAAGGTGTACGCCGGCTCCCTCGGCCAATAACGCGAGATGAGCGCCGCAACCCCAGAGTCGGGCACGACTGGACCTAACGGTCAGGGGTCCCTTTACCTTTATTACAATAAAAATATCACACACACACATATATGTATGGATACGAAATTGATGACACTTAATGTATTACACTGTATTTCCTATACTTTTTCCCTTTCACACCTTTTTTCTCTTCTTTTATCACTTGTTTTCTCTATAAATGTATTTTTTTTAATACACAAAAAAATACGGATAGTGGCTAGTGGAAGAATGCTAAAGAAAAACACACATTTTAAATTTAGACAAAAATGAGGGGTGAGAAAGAATGAAATAATATCTTACCAGGTTTACCAATGGCCCTCCAGAATTCCCATACTGCAAAAGAGAACGGAATTGGAGGTTAATCAATCCATTCCAAATCCACCTCCTCTTACAGAATTCACAGGTGATTGAACATTTGCCAATGCGCTTCCAAAGTGTTTACAGCCCATTCTGCCTACAATCATCAGAATTTTCTTAAGTCTGTAGTGTGTTAAGTAGTGTGTTTTTTAACTCCATTAAAAAAAAAACCCAGCCTCTGCTGACTTGGCTTCAGCTTCTCAACCACCTGTGCTTCTGTGCACTCATGGAACTCATGCATGTGCTCAAGGAAACTTGCATTTAACTTTTAGACATGTATTAAACATGTATTTAACTTATAGGAGGAAACACATTTCAAAGCAGCAAAACTGTATGTGTAAAATATGTGCCTGCCTGAATATCCCAGTGGGTAACTGCATCAGGCCAGATCCCCCATCCCTACTTGTCAACACGACACAATGTCAGAGGACCCCTTTTTCTCTTGCAGCAACGTGGCAAATTGTACAACCATGGAAACTCAAAGGCCAAGCAAGCATTGCTTGAAGTTCCTGCTGATTGGTGCTGACTTCAAGCCCCCCTTGGACAGGGTCCCCCCTTGCTGGCTTCAGGCTCCATTTCCTGGCAGGGCTTGGCTGCGTTATGGACTTCCCTGTGGCTATCTCCTTGGGCAGCCTGTCACTGGCAACCAGCTGACTAGTGCAAACGACAAGCCTCTTTTCCAAGGCACTCTCAGAGGCATGTTGGCAGCCCCTTCTCTACCTGTCCCACAGGTATGATGATGTTGAGGTGTGGCAGGCGAGTGTGGTTTTGAGGGAAACTCAAGGGCCAAATTTGGCTTGGAGGCTAGAGGTTCCCCAAGCCTCAAAGAATCCCTCCTCATTCATTTCTACCCACTGCAAGATCAAAGAGGCAGAAGGAGAAACCCAAGAAGAATGGAAAGCCAAGACTTCACCAAACTGACTGCCCCATTTGAGCTGGATGAGCCCCCCCCCCAAGTCTCTTACATTTATGATGGCGTCAGTCTGGATGTATTCCATGTCGGAGTCCTTAAGGCCAAGCTCCTTCCCATCTCTCTGCGTGCTGCTTACAATTCCCGTTGTCACTGTGTTTTGCAGGGAGAAAGGGCTGCCCAGAGCCACCACAAACTCCCCAGGACGCAGGTCAGAAGACTTGCCCAGCAGGAGGACTGGGAGGGCCGTCTGCACAGGGTTTAAAATAGGGTTTTATTATTTAAAGGGGTCACTCACCTGGTCCCCTGTAGCAATTCAGACTTGTTTGTAGGCAGAGAAGCTACCATTGTTTCTCCTTGCCTATAAGTGGCTAGTGGGCGGACCAGCAGGCTGGAGAGGCAGCAGTTGTAGTGGCTGCTCTCTCAAATACCAGCCCAGTTTATGGAATGAATTCTGCCACCCTCTTTACACCACTGTAACATGTCAAGGAAGAGTCTGAGCCTTGGGGGTTTCTTGCCCTGCTGAGAAACAAAGCCATTCTCACCTGGGGGTCTATTTTGATCAGGGCGATGTCCAGTTTGTGGTCAACATCTTTGACTTTGGCATCAAACTGGTGGCCATTCTTGAGCTCCACTTTGATCCTATGCTTGTTGGTGAGAACATGGGCATTGGTGAGGATCAGGCCATCCTCAGACACAATGAAGCCCGACCCGCTGGACACCAGGACTTCTTTATTTGTGTAAGGTGACCTGCCACAAGATCACACAGAGACAAATTCACTACCGCTAGCCACAAAATCTGAATTCATTTATTTATCATTTCAATTTGTATCCCACCCTTCCTCTCAAAGCCCATGTTGCCGAACACATCAGCAACAGAATAATACAATTAAAAATAAAATTAACACATGTTTAAAACAGGTAAAAACAAAGGTCTGAGCAATGACGCTGGAGATATAGTATGTTTAGAGCAGTGAGACTGTTTACCATGCCTACAAATCAGTCCAAATGTAACCTTACCTTTCCTTGTGACAAGCTTGGGGCAACTATGAGAGAGAAACACATCCACTTCAATGGGAAAAAGCAAGCAATGCAGGAGTCTGATTGGCCAGCATCTGTCATGCCACCAACATACAGTACTTATATTACATAACAATTTTGCAACATCCATAAAAATGTTTGCTTTTTTTTTTAAAAAAAGCAAGAAAATAGCATGAGGTGAAAGCTGTAAAAAAATGTAAAAATCGTGAAACTGCGTGTTCCACTTTTCTCCGTAACCGCTTGACCGATCGTCCTGAAATTTTGACACAATGATCCAGGCCACTCCCCGAGCGTTGTTGAGGACAAAAATCCCTCAAATCACACACCTGGGCAGGTATAGACCTGGTTTTCCACCAAGTCAAACAGCGCCCTCAAGTGGCGTTATACCCTCCTCCACCCCCTCCCTCCCTGTGAAATCTAATCCACACCCACAAACCAAATGACATCATCAACCAAGCAACTGAAACCACCAAGGCGGCCATTATCAGACCCCTAGGCCCCTGCCAGGCTCCTAGGTCTCCACTAGCCCGGGGGGGGGGGGGAGAGAGAGAGGACGAGCGCCCAGATCGCAGGTCACACATTGCCAAGTGGAGGTAGGGGCCTGCCTGGGGGATGGGGGGCCGAATAGGGAGCAGGGATACGTAATGGGTCAGAACAGGGTGGGGGGAGACACAGGGATGAAACCTGCCCTCTCCACAGTATCTCGCCTTGACTCAGGGGGACTCTGAGGCTCAGGGGGATCTGAAGGAGGGCTATTACCCTCCATTTCACAGACTAACACACAGCAACGCGTGCAGGGCCAGCTAGTACATGAATAAAACACACAACCAAACATACCATGTGTTTTTAAAACTGTTTGGCCTGTCCAGGAGGAAAATCAAGACTCACACATTTCACCCAGCATCTCTCATCTTGCTGGAAGGTCTGCACGTTGCAGAAACTTGCAAAATCAGGACAAATCTAGGCTTGTGCTGGAAGTGAAGAGCCTGCTCTGTAAATACTATATCTGTCCTATTCTTTAGAGTTTGATTAGCAAAATACAAGTAGGTACCAAAGACTAAATAGATACCAAAAACACCTGAAGTCAGCCTTGTTTAGGGAAGTTTTTAATGTTTGATATTTTCTCACTTTTTAAATATTCTGTTGGGAGCCACCCAGAGTGGCTGGGGAAATCCATCCAGATGGGCGGGATATAAATAAATAAATAAATAAATAAAGTTTGAATAATAGTTCAAAGTTTGATATAAAAACAAGAAAATAAAGGGAAGTGATGCAGCTCAGTGACCAGGTACATGTTTTGCTTGCAGAACGTCCCAAGTTGCGTCTCTAGGTGGACAGACAGCTGATGGAGCTAAACAAGGCTTTGGTCATAATCCAATACTAAACTATATGCTTAAGCCCATTGAAATCAAGCAGTGGATCTATTTCTATGTCAAAAGTTCTGCTAGGTAGAAGATAACTGATTAGTACATTTCAAATACTTTCCATCCATCCTCATTTGAGGGCAATGGAGAGAAATTAATTACACCAACTGCATGCTGGTGCAGCCTGAGAGGAATGGATTTACTTTGGATTACGGAGATCCACCATCAGCTCTGCCTTGCCCTTCAAATGCCCAGTTTGAAGCTTTCAAGCTCTTTCAGTACATTTCCGAGCACAGTTCAACGTGTTGGTGCTGACCTTTAAAGCCCTAAATGGCCTCGGCCCAGTAGACCTGAAGGAGCGTCTCCACCTCCATCGTTCTGCCCAGACACTGAGGTCCAGCACTTAAGGCCTTCTGGCAGTTCCCTTGCTGCGAGAAGCCAAGTTACAGGGAACCAGGCAGAGGGCCCTCTCAGTAGTGGCGCCTGCCCTGTGGAATGCCCTCCCATCGGATGTCAAAGAGAAAAACAGCTACCAGATTTTTAGAAGACATGTCAAAGTGCAGCCCTGTTTAGGGAGGCTTTTAATGTTTAATAGATTATTTTATTTCATTTTTCTGTTGGAAGCCGCCCAGAGTGGCTGGGGAAACCCAGCCAGATGGGCGGGGTATAAATAATAATAATAAATAATAATAATAATAATATTTCTCAGGGGTCACCGCAAGGCAGTGCTTTCTTCCACCATCTCCTTAACCCCTCCAGCAGGAATCACTAGGCAGTTAGCGTTGCAGCCTCAATCAAGTGCCTTCATAATTACATAGCTTAGTTGCACTGGGAAACTTTTAAAAAAAATTGATGGTTTCTGATATGGTTTCTAACTTCTAAAAACTGCAATGGCCATATTAGAAAAGGCATTCTCTCTCACATTGCATGGTGCCCTGCTGCCACACAACCATGCATTGTTTAAAATATGGTTACATTATTCAAAAACTGTTTTTATTTACAACCAAATGCATGCAGATTTAATTGATTCATTAATCATTTAAAATTCATATGATGAACTGAACAAGATTTATTAAACCAGGTGACCAAGGTTCAATATGCTGTAATAAAGTAAAATAAAATAAAATAAAAGTGTGCATGCCGTGGTGACTGTGTCTTAAGCATCTCCACACAAGACCACCCTTCCCCCAGGCTGAAAATGGCCTCATTCACTGCTTTGGCTGAAGCTCCTGGCTATAAAGCAGGCATATGCAAACTTGGCCCTCCAGATGTTTTGGGACTACAACTCCCATCATCCCTGACCACTGGTCCTGTGAGCTAGGGATGATGGGAGTTGTAGTCCCAAAATATCTGGAGGGCCGAGTATGCCTATGCCCGGTTTAAAGAGCTAGGAGAGGCAGCTCCTATAGTGCCACAGTTGACCAAGGAATAACCTCTGCAAAAAAAGTTAATGGGCAGAAAGTTAGTGGCTAATTTCTCCCTCTAACTAGATGGAGCCTACCTGCGGAAGAGTTCCAAGTGCACGACAGCAGGAGCAATCTTCTCCACCACGTCAGCAATAAAGTTGAACTTGTACCGCAGACTGTTGGGGTCCACAAGACCTGTGAAGCAAAGGATGTGTCTGGCACTTGTCCAAGACCATGTTGGATCTCAGGATGCTCTGCAAGCAGGGACAGGCAAACTTCAAACTGGCAGGATATATTTTGTTTTTATACTGGATCCCAGAGAGTCTCTAGCTGGAGCAAGATGCAAGAGAGCAGCGGAATGGCAACATATTATTAGAAATATGGAGCAAGGGGCCTCTGAGCAATGCTTAGCCCAGGCAATTGTTTTCAGTCCTGTCACATGAAAAGCCACTCCTGGTTTTCCCCTACAGCTGCTTTCTTTCAAAATTAGGGAGCTGAGAGGAGTCTTGCTTCCCTACTGTAAATCACCACAAGGCTATCAATAGATCCACTCTCCCAAACTCCACCCCAGCCCCATCTCATAGACCACTTGAAAACTGTGGTGTCTTGATAGACCATTTAATGATATTTCTGTCTGTTGCAGCAACTGTAATGCACATTGTTTTTAACTGCATTACAATCAATAATATGAAGATTAAAGATTAATATGCACTGCAATAAATGTGCCATCTCCCATGTTCAGCCACAAATCCAGACATGTCACAGACCACCAGGATGAAGTTTGCAGATCAAGTGTGGTCCATAGACCATGGATTGAGATTGCCTGCTCTACAGTCTAGAGCAGGCATCCCCAAACTTCGGCCCTCCAGAAGTTTTGGACTACAATTCCCATTGTCCCCGACCACTGGTCCTGTTAGCTGGGGATCATGGGAGTTGTAGGCCAAAACATCTGAGGGCCACAGTTTGGGGCTGCCTGGTCTAGAGTCTGCATCTGACACCAAAGAAATGCACAAAGGACACACAAAGTGTATGCCGAAAGGATCAGAGTGGAGCAGATTTTATTGGACTGCCACTCCCCGCCCTCATCCCTAGCCATGATGGGAATCGGAATACCAAAGTCTGAAGAGTACCAGGGAAGAAAAGGCGCCTCCTTCCCCTTCCGTTCCGTACCTTTTTCTCCGCAGCCGCCCTTCTGGACGGCGATGACCGGCAGCTCCCTCCGACGGCTGCCTTGCTGGTTCTCGGCGCGCAGGTGGCACAAGCTCCGGTAGGTGCGCCCGTCGCTGCCGCACACGGCCAGCGGGGACTCGGCGCACGAGCACGTGCCTCGCGCGCCGCCTCCGCCCGGCGGCCTCCGGCACACCAGGCCGCCTGCGCAGCGCCCGCCCGGGGCGCACGGCTGCCCTTCGCCCGCCGCGCACTCCCAGCAGCAGCCGCAGCGGTCGGGCCGCAGCTCCCCGCCGCCCGCCTGGCACGCCAGCGTCGAGCGCCCGGGGCAGCGCTCCGGATCACACCTCGGCGGGCACGGCGGCGGCGGGGGCGGCGGCGGCGACGGGGCGGCCGCCACGGCCAGCAGCGCCACCAGCAGCCAGCGGAGCCGCGGAGCCGCCATGGCGAAGAAGGGCAGGCGGGCAGGCAGGCAGGCAGGCAGGCAGCACGTGGCGGGGCTCCCCTCCAAGACGCCGCCGCCGCAGCCGCCCGGCCAGCGCCTCTGCTCGACGGACGCGCCGACGGCGCCTTATAGGCCGGGCGGGCGGGGAAAGGGAAGGCCCTCGGCGCGCGCCCACGGCCAGGCAGCCCGCCCGGCCAAACCGCGCCGTCTCCGCGTGGGGAGCAATCGCAGGAGGGGGCGCCGGGCGGACGGAAGAGATTGTTTAACTGCGCGCACTGTCCAAAACATAAAGCGAAATGCTGAATATAGTAATTCATTCCAGGGTAAAGCACATCGTTTTAGAAAATGTGTAGATTTCTTAGATATGAGTGTAGGTTGTTTTGCACAGCGGGAAAGATACGCCTTAGTGTTGATTTTCCTGTCCACTCCACTCCTGATCACTTTCTCAAGGATGGAAACTGCAGTGTAAGAAAGAAAATAAGGCGCTATAGGGATGTGATGACCATAGTTTGTAGTCAAACTAGTCGCAATAAGGCATCTGGCATGGCAAACGGCTGGGGCAAGACTGTCTAGAATCTAGATCATACATTCTTAAATTCTAGACCACAGGTGTTGTGTGGCCTGGAACCCTTTTTGAGATGGCCCATGGATGCTTGGCGGTGATCCTTGGCCCTGCATTGGTAAGCCTGCCAGTGGAGGTCAAAGTGGCCTCAGGCAGGCGACCCTCTGGGCTCAGAATAAGTAGACTATTCCCACCTAACATTTTACCAGTTAAAACAGTGGTTCTCAAAGAGTGTGGAGAGGATGGCAAGTGTGGGTGGAAGATTCAAGGACAATCAAATCTTTGAACATTTCAGTGTGGTGTGATATGGGAGGGTGTATCCCCCATTATCAGATTATAAAGTAGTTGTGCACTGTGTTATAAATCAAGCACTGCTGGTGGTTGTTTCTTTTTGTTTCCCAATGTCTTATCAGTAAAAAGTTGAGTATGGCATGAGCAAAAACGTTTCTGAAAGTGTGGAGAAAAGTTTGAGAACCAACAAATTAAGGGTCCTTTCTCAGTGGCTTAGCTTGGGACCCACCTTTTCCACAATGCAGCACACCTTTTGTTCATGTTGCCAGTGCTGAAGAAAATAAAATTGCTTTTAACTTTCTCAATATAAAGGCAAAATTTTGGTTTTTAAAATACAATTAATGTATGTGTTTTTTTATTACGGGGAGGGGAGTGTATTAAAGGGCCTGCCATGATCAAGCCCACCAGCAATTTTCAAGGATTTGGTGAAGGAGATACCCTTGAGATCACTGTACCTTAGGAGTGGGGAACATCAGGCGTTGGGGCCAAATGTGGCCCTCCGGACTCTCCCTCCCAGACCAACCCCCTCTCCAGCCCTGGGAGGGTGTCCTTGAACTGTGATGATCCCTCCTGCTTGCCTGGAGGATGGAGAGAGGTGACCTTCGTGTTCACTAAATATTGCCTCCTACTCAGAGATGAAAGTCCTATCCTTTGTTCTACCTACAAAAGTGGGATATTGATGTAGAACAAATACCGGTAAGAGAACAACAGGAGGCATTCCGTTGTTTTAAAACTGGATAGGCCATTTTTTTTATTTCCCCACAATACTGAATAGGGGAGGCACAAAGCATTGCTTTTCTGATCTGTTATTAAGACTGCAAGTTGCATCAGACAGCCTCTGAAGCACTTCGGACTGAATTGTGCCCTTTTCTGAAATGTTGAATCAGGGTCCGAACCAAATATTGTGCTTGGTAAATAGCCCTCCTTTAAGCTACATGACCTGCACCCTCTTGGAGTGGTTACATAACCATTTTTTGTCACTGCTAAGCGGGAAAATACTAATTTATAATTTTCATGATTTAAAAAGTAATGACATCTTAAATTACTCCAGACAGCCAGAGCAGGAAGAAAAACACATTAAAATGTTCATTCTGTTTTATTAAAACAGTTATCCCCAATTACTTGTTCGGATTAAGCAATTGTACCACATAAATTTTGCTCAGAGAAAAAAATTACTCTTTCTACAGGAGCGCAATTCACACCTGAGAGTTATTATTGGGATTACCATAGCATAACATTCAAACAATTCCAAAACCTTTTTCTTAATAAAACAAGAAAACAGTTTTGATGATGGATCGGTTTGTTTTTTCCTTGAACCCACTGGGTGGATGCTTGGCAAGGAGAGAAAAATTATTACAACTTCATCCATCTGTAGGCTAAATTAAGACAAATAACTTGGATTTACTTCAACAGGACCACATCCAAGCATTTTGGTTTAGGCAGATTCTAGACCAAGTGACAGTTCCACCGATGCAAAACAAGCATCACCATCATCATCATGTGATTTTAAACAGGTTTACTGGGCAGTCCTGTTGAATTCAATGGGGCTTGCTCTCTCGTAAAAGTGGGGCCTAGGCCTGCAACCTTATAGACAAGGGAAATTTCTCTCCTGGCTCAGCCAGACACAATAAACGACTTTTCCACACAGTACGAAAAACAAAAGATGAGGCCCACTGCCACAAGACTGGCTTAGCGGTTTTCAAAAGGAAACTGGGTAATCATGGTATTGAGAGCTAAATGAAGTCTTCAAATTCAGGAGCAGTTGGAGTTATCCATCACCTTTGTGAATCCTTCCTGGTAAGATTCCCAGAAGGATCTAGCTGGGTGAACCTTTTCAGCAGTAGATGAGACAGTTGAAAGTCAAGGGGTCCTTTGTGAAAAGGTCCCTCCAAAACAGAAGCTGCCCAAGTGAAAGGAGGTCATAGAATCATAGAGTTGGAAGAGACCACAAGGGCCATCCAGTCCAACCCCCTGCCAAGCAGGAAACACCATCAAAACATTCTTGACATATGGCTGTCAAGCCTCTGCTTAAAGACCTCCAAAGAAGGAGACTCCACCACACTCCTTGGCAGCAAATTCCACTGTCGAACAGCGCTTACTGTCAGGAAGTTCTTCCTAATGTTTAGGTGGAATCTTCTTTCTTGTAGTTTGAATCCATTGCTCCGTGTCCGCTTCTCTGGAGCAACAGAAAACAACCTTTCTCCCTCTTCTATGTGACATCCTTTTATATATCTGAATATGGCTATCATATCACCCCTTAACCTTCTCTTCTCCAGGCTAAACATACCCAGCTCCCTAAGCCGTTCCTCATAAGGCATTGTTTCCAGGCCTTTGACCATTTTGGTTGCCCTCCTCTGGACAAGTTCCAGCTTGTCAGTACCATTCTTGAACTGTGGTGCCCAGAACTGGACACAGTACTCCAGGTGAGGTCTGACCAGAGCAGAATATAGTGGTACTATTACTTACCTTGATCTAGATGCTATACTCCTATTGATGCAGCCCAGAATTGCATTGGCTTTTTTAGCTGCTGCATCACACTGTTGACTCATGTCAAGTTTGTGGTCTACCAAGACTCCTAGATCCTTTTCACGTGTACTGTTCTCAAGCCAGGTGTCACCCATCCTGTATTTGTGCCTTTCATTCTTTTTGCCCAAGTGTAGTACTTTACATTTCTCCCTGTTAAAATTCATCTTGTTTGCTTTGGCCCAGTTCTCTAATCTGTTAAGGTCATTTTGAAGTGTGATCCTGTCCTCTGGGGTATTAGCCACCCCTCCCAATTTGGTGGTGTCTGCAAACTTGCTCAGGATGCCCTCAAGCCCATCATCCAAGTCATTGATAAAGATGTTGAAGTCTTTGCGGATTCGAGCATTTCAACAAGGCTTTCAAAGGAGAATGTTAGGATGTGGATTGTCCACATCATGGGTGTAGGGAGGAGTGGCATCTCCTATTAGACACCTCTGCTCTGAGTCACATGCAGTAGAACTTGCACAATAGATTCAAAACACTGAGGGGTTCAGAAGCTTATTCAGGGACAGCCCCATGGAGGCCATGCTTTCCACAAAGTCCCAAGCAGCCCTTTGTAAGGTTGAGTCAGAATCGAGGAACCTAGCTGTCTCCTCCACAAGAGGTCCAGAGGGTGGCAATATGAGAACAGGCTTTTTCTGCAGTGGCTCCCTGCCTGTGGAATGCTCTCCCCAGGGTGGTCTGCCTGGCACCTTCATTCTACACTTTCAGGCGCCAGGCAAAAACATTCCTCTTTAATCAGGCCTTTGGCTGACTGATATCTGATGCGCTTTTAAAATGTGTTGTGGAAGTGGGTGATTATTGGGTTGTTTTTTGTTTTTCAGTATTTTTATATTGTGATTTTATGTTGTGAACCGCCCTAAGACCTGCGGGTATAGGGTGGTATACAAATTGAATAAATAATAATATTAGAAAGTGTGGGTTAAATAGAAAACTGCTCAGAACTGTGCTATCCAGGCTTTGGGAGGAGCTCCAGAAGGTGTTGCCAACTCTTACTAATACAGAGCAATGCATTTCCAAGTCCCCTGCGGCGCCTGTCAAGTGTCTGGCTCAGCTGCCATTTCAATTTATTAACAGCAACATAGCTGGAATTTCTAGCCCCAATGTTTTTGCTTCACATTAAATCTATAGATTCAAGAAAAGGCAAGTGCAAGCTGTAACACACTGGTCCTGTCCTGATCAGCTTTACTCAGGAGGTTGCAGTGACTTCAATGAGGCTTCCCTGCAGGCTGTGTGCTTAGGAGTGCAGGGCAAGGGCCACCAATCCAACGCACATTTAAGGGGGGAATGCGCCAGCCCTATTGAAGCTGTATTTCAAAGTAAACACACCGAGCATTGAGTGTCCTGTGCTTAAGGCAGCCTTCCTCAACCTGATCCCTCCAGATGTTTTTGACCAAATCTCCCACCACCTCTGACCATTGGTCATGCTGGTTGGAACTGGTGGGAGCCAGAGTGCAACAACACCTGGAGGGGGATTCTGGCTTCAAGGCTCTTCTCCCTGATGTTCCTGTCTAAGCAGACCTACCTACGTGAGAAGTCCACTGAAAGAAATCCACAGGGTTTCAAATTCAGACTACAATCCTACACAGACGTACTCTGTGGGTGGAACACAGTGGAATTTGCTTCTGAGTAAAAATGCACCGAATCACATGGCATGTGTGTTTCAAACACAGTCTAGGAGAGGAAGACTGTTGTGGTATTTACACACATTTCACCTAGACCAAAGAACTTTTTCTTTTAGCAAAGTTGCAGGGCAGGTTGAAACGGAGCAGAGGAAGAAGTGGAGTGCAAAGCATTGCAGCCACCTGACCTCTGCCTACTAAAAGCAGACAAGGATTTCCAGGAAATTATTGGCAAACTTGACAAGGTACTCACGGGTTTAAAATACAAGTTAGTGCAAAGGAATACTTATTTTGAAAAACACACAACAGAACAGTATTAGTCAAATGTACATTTTTGTAAGCAAAGAAAAAGAAAAATGGCCATCTGGTTCAATACTACTTCCATTCATTCAAATGAATTTTCATCGTTTCCAGCAAAGTCTACTTTTCCACCATAAATCTCTTTTAATAATTATTTTGCATGTATTCACAAGGAAAAAGCAATGTGTAAGCCTCTTCTCTCCCTATAAAAGAGCAGGGAGTTAAGGTGCAGAATCCTGAAACATCTCCCATCTTGAGCCTTGGGCCACATTTCAACATTATTAATTTGATTAATTCCTTCTTTTGGGATGGGGGTCCATAGCTCAGCAGCAGAGCTCATGCCGTTACTGGCGTAGGAAGCCGCTCGGGCACTTGGAGCGGCAAACATGACACGCATACAGGGGCGGGGCGTCACTACGTAGTGCGCATGCGCAGCATCACTATGTATGACATATGCGTCGCTACATACGACGCATGTGTTGCTACGTGGCACTGCTGCGCATGCACACTACGTAGTGGGGTGCCGCCGCTTGCGCTACCCCCAAAAGACGGAGCTGGGAGCGGGCTGCCCCCTCCGCTCCCCCCTTGCTACGCCCCTGCATGTGGTGGATGCAGAAAGGACCAGGGCTGTGGTGTGCATGTTGAGATCCTGGGGGATGCAGAAAAAGTGCAGAACATGGTATCAAGACGTGGTACAATTCAGCTTCTTGAGGAATTCCACTTTTTAAATTGGAGGGCTGGCAAGAGAAAAAGAGCAATATTTTGACAGCTACAAAGTGTGTTTGCAATGCCTTCTAAAGTCTTTGAAGAGCAAAACATGGCTGCAGTCTTGGGCACACTTGCTTGGGGAGTAGGCCTCACTTAGTAGGACTTGCTTCCAAGTAAGCAAGTAATACTTGAGCAAGTTTTCTTCTACTTCCTTGCTTTTCTCTAGCTCCCTGTGGACATTCCAAATAAATTGGCCAGCTAATAAGCTGGCACATATTAGCTCTATCCACAATATCCCCATCCCAACAGGGCACAGCTTCAGACCAGGCTGGCAGGGAGAGGGCAGCCTAGGGCAGCCTTTGCCCACCTGTGGCCAGCCATTTGTTGCTGGACTAAAAACTTCTATCATCCCTGGCTATTGCCCATGCTGGGTTGGTCTAATGGGGAGTTGCAGCCCAAGCATATCTTTCCCTACTTCAGACTGTCATGCATGGACTATGAAAATATAATGAGAATGCCTGGTTGCTGGCCTCTCCACACAGAGGGTCGGAAGCAAAGCCTTTAAGCACTGCACAAATTGTCTTAAGATTTTTATGATGAGAAAAACCAGAATAGTAAAAAAATTATTTAAAAAATTATGCAAACAGTATTCTTTTTTGTGCAGCACACACACTTTATTCTCTGTATCTTTATTGCTTCAGATATTAACCAGAAGCTGTTCCAGGTTAATGTTGGCATTAAAAGGGGTGGGTGGGGAGTAATCCAGCTTGATATAAGTTATCACAGCCCACTCAAAAAACAAATATGTTTGTGCTCCTGAAAAACCTGCCATACAAAAAGGGAGCATACCTGAGTATATTCTGATCACAGATGTTCACACTGTTTGTGAGTCGTCTTCACATAGCAAAATCCTCTTTGATCATTTTTCCTTGCTAGATTTGCGTTTTGCTTTGCTTTCTGTTTTAGTCAGGCACCCGGAACAATTTAGGGGGGGGATGATCACAACTCCAGCCCTTTGCAAAGGCAAACGTTATTTAGAGGACTACATTGTGACCTGGAAATATGGGAGAAGGAAATGTTTAGAGAGGAGCTAGTCCTCACTTTCCTTCTGTCCTGGACATTCAGAGCTAAGAAGTTCCCTTAATGCAGATTTGTCACATCCAAACCATACATGTAAAGCACTCTTTATACCACTGTAACCATCATGGCACCCCTCCCACCAGAGAATCCTGGGAACTGTCATTTCCTAAGGGATCTTCTAATAACTCTCAGCACCCTTGGCCAACTATAGTCCCCAAATTATCTGGAGGAAGCCATGGCTATTACAAGTGTTCCAAGAGGGCTGTAAATGCATGGTGTAGCTGTGTTAGTGTGTGACAGTCCTCATTTAGGAAGCCAGAGCCAAGGGCTGAATTTTAGAACAGTGATTCTGTTGCACTGACTTCTGTCCGGCCCTTTCTCTGCATTTCTTCATACTCCAGGCAACACAAGGAAGGCTGTTAAAAAATCTTTGGAATTAAATATCCTAAACTGCAGTGCAGTTGCACAAACGTCATCTAGGGCAGCCCTCCTGTAGCAAGTGGGCCTTGCTAGTCTTGGGCCTGATAAGCATCAGTGAGGCATTCACAGCCCTTTCCCCTATGGATGCATCAGAGTGCAGGGCGGGGTGGAGGAAAGAGCGGCAGCAAACGTATTTTGCAGTCAAGTGAAGTTCCTGGCCTTTCCAGGTAGGAGTGGAAAGATCCTGGCTGAAGTCCTGGAGATCCGCTGACAAATAATGTAGACAGCGTTGAATTCGATGAGCCAAGTCTGTTGTGGCACAAGACAGTTCCTGGGTTAGGAACGGAGTTTTTGGTTGCGCCAGTTCTGGAAAAGTTTTTCATGGATTTTCTGTTGTTGTTGTTGTTGTTGTTGTTGTTGTTGTTGTTGTTGTTGTTGTTTACTATTATTATAATGGTCTCACACACCAGCTGAAAGCACACTGTGTAAATCCGGGGTGGGGAACCAGTGAACAGCCAGGTGTTGGTAGACTTCAACTCTCATCACCCTTGACCACTGACTGAACTGGCTGGGCTGATGGGAGTTGGAATCCAACATCTACAGGGTCGTAGGTTGCCTGTGCCAGTGTAAATATAGCTTTAGCCCGTTTAACACACTGCAGACCACCAGAATGTCCCCATACCAGAGTCTGAAGAATCCTTGCCATAACCTTGTTTGATTTGCCTTCTGTGCAACTGCATTGATGCTGCTGTGTAGGAAAGGGCTTTGGCTCAGTGCTGGATCAAATGCCTAGCATGCAGACGGTCCCAGGTTCAACCCCTGGCATTTCCAGGTGGGGGGGGAGAAATGCCCCCCTCTGAAATCCTGGATGGACAAGTTGTCTCAAGATAAGTCAGCTTCCTATGCTCCCTTCTGCAGGAAAAGCTCTCCAGGAACTCCACCTTGTTCCAACCTCTTGTACCTTGACAAAAAGAGTGCGTGGCCACCCCACATCAGCAGCATGGCTCACTGAAGATGAAGAGCAGCTGTTACACACACAGGTTAGACATTCACATCGAAACTGACAGTGCAACACTGTTCCACAGGATTTCTTCAAAAGCCACACTTATGGAAGAACCCTCAAAGTCTCTCCCACAAAAGTTAGGAGTGCGCCTTCAACTCCCCTGCAGATCAAGCATGCCAGCCAGACCACCAGTGTGCTGCTACAAAAACAGTGGGGTGTACCTGGGCACATTGCCAGAAGAGGTCAAGATGACTCCAGTGAGTGACACACACACACACACACACACACACACGGAACACCCATACCAGGTTTCTAGCTGATTGGCTACATGGGAAGGCATCTGAGATGAAGGAACCACATTGCACTGAAAATGTCCAAGGAATGACTCCAGGGCTGGAGGTTGCATCTCCTGTCCTTCCCGCATTGAAGGTCATCACATCACAGTGACTGCTCCAGCTGCAGCTTCCTAAGCATGTGCAAGCTAGCTAGCATTTGCCCCAACACATCCATGTGTCAGGACCAGGAAGCGTCAACATGGTCTGTACATCGACAGGCGCTGCTTTGCAGTGCACAGTCACACATCCGAGGTTCGGATGCTCTCGTCATCCAGGTCAAAGGGAAATGGATGCTCTTTAAAGTTCTGGGGCTCTGATCTGTGCCGGAGACGCCCGCCCTGCGTGGCTCTAGCATCTCGTTGGGCAAACAGAGGGGAGAACTCCGAGTCTTTCTGCAGGCCAGCCTTCTGCTCTGCTGCAGGCTGCAGCTTCCCTTCTGACTGCGGCACCGGCATCCAAGGCAGCCAGCATGAGGCTGACGGGCTTTTGGCGGAGGCCTTGGGCTCCCCTCCCAGATGCTTCAGCCTCTCAATGGAAGGCATGGCTGAGCTGGGGCTTCCACGCTTGTTCACTGAAACAGATCTCACCAAGTCCTGCATGGGGTGGAGGGGTGTGGGGCAGAGTGGGAGAGAGAGAGAGAGAGAGAGAGAGAGAAGAGACACACCTTGCAGCTTATGCATGCCAGAGGGGGTGCCAGCACAGTGCCCATGGGTGCAATGGCGCCCCTGAAGTCTTCCCAGGGACCAATGAAGCCCCTGGGCTCCCTTGGTCCTGTGGAATGCAGGGGTTTCCTTTTTCTCCCTTGAAAGTGCTTTTCAAGGTTCAGACTAATTCTACTGGATTCAACTTTCCCCAATGACTAATTGCTTAAAGTGCATATTGTACAGGTTGAAGAATTCAACATTTCTTGGTGCAGAATATTAATATATTTCAGTTTCCTGCAGTGAAATTGTTTTCTGAATGCTCCTCCATATGGTCAGAATGCCTGGCAGACATTTGAGCCAAGCTTCTTCAGGTTGCCTTGAAAATGGATATGATCTTGTACAGATGCATTCCCAGGAACCCTTTGCTGGTGGTAGGGAGATGGGAAAGGGTTTTGGTTTTGGTAAAAAATATAACCTAAACCAGGGATGGGTAGATTTCCATCTTGTATCTCTGCTTTTTCTAACAACCCTGAGGTCCACTGCTCATGAGCCAAAGGGAAAATAGTGGCTTAGAAAGAGGGGTGGACATTGACTTAGAATTAAAGAAAAGATGATTGCCCATCATCCCATGAACTTGTTTTCAGTACCAGAACTGAGCTCACAGCCCTTTCATACAAAAATCTAGTCCTGGTTCCCCACCACAATCCCTCAGCTTTCTTCATTTCAGCAACCTAATTTGGGAGGAAAATTGTTGCTACAGTGGTACCTCAGGTTAAGAACTTAATTCCTTCTGGAGGTCCGTTCTTAACCTGAAACTGTTCTTAACCTGAGGTACCACTTTAGCTAATGGGGCCTCCCACTGCCGCCGCCATGCGATTTCTGTTCTCATCCTGAAGCAAAGTTCTTAACCCGAGGTACTATTTCTGGGTTAGCGGAGTCTGTAACCTGAAACGTCTGTAACCTGAAGTGTCTGTAACCTGAGGTACCACTGTATTGTTAAACAATTGGGAGTAAGAAATCCCTGGCATCTCCAGGAAGGGCTGGGAGAGACTGCTGCCAGTCAGTGTAGACAATCATGAGCTAGGGGGATGAGTGGTTCTAACAAAGTATGAGACTAAAGCAAGCCTCAGCCAACTCCTACAAGACAATCAACAACATACTGTACAAGAAGCAAAAGAGAAACCACAAAGACAGTGGTACAGAGTCAGTAAGGATCTTTTCCCTCACAGAAGGAACCAGAGGCAGAACTGGAGAGCAGGACGGCTCCTCTTCCCGGAAGAGGAGGCCAAAGACTTGAAAGGCCCTGACTCTCAGGTGGGAGGAGTCAGCCTCCTCACTGCAGGTCCTCCAGTGCACTCTGGCTTCTCTGATCACAAGAGTCTCTCCTTCTGTTTCTTCCCTCTGCAAAACAAGTTGCTAGCCCTCATTGATTATTTGAGGGCAAAATATTTGAAAGTGGTGCATCTAATAACGGAAACCAGAGGTGGACGGGGTGGAATATCTAGGACAGGGTGCAACAAGTGTGGCCACTGAGAAACAGGTTTTTTGATTCTGTGCTTTGGATGGGCAGTGGTTATTCCCTGGTCCTTTCACCTGTGGTGTTGGCTAAAAACTCCTTGTAGAGGCATCCCTCGAAGGGACTAAATAAAAGAAATGAGACTGAACTAAGTTACACCAACTTGCAACTTGTTCCTATGTACAGTCATACCTCATGTTGCATCCGCTGCAGGTTGCGTCTTTTCAAGATAAGAACGCATCAAGCCCCAAAAATGTTTACTTCCGGGTTTTGCCGCATGCGCAGAAGCGCCATATTGTGCTTTCACGCAAAAGCACCGCTCTAGTTACGGACTTTTCGGGGTGCGAACAGCACAATGGAACAGATCAGGCCTGTAACTAGAGGTACCACTGTAAATAATAATAATCAGGTCTACAAAACTGGACTGCATGGGATGGGAGTGGGTTATAAAGTCGCTCCAATTTCTAGCCACCAATTTCTGCTTAATTTCTAAACCACAGAATTATGATTAATATATTTTTCCCCAAGGAAAAGTTAAGCAAGTTTTGCCAAGTTGCTTGCAGCAGCTGTAGGGAGGTGCGGACAGATCCATGTTCCCATTGCATAAGGCTCATTAATTTCTCCAATCTCACCCGCTTTCCATTCCCTGTTTCTGTGGGATCAAGCCAGAGACTAGAAAGCTGCCTCCAGGAAGTGAGATATTTCTGAAATGTTTGCCCACGACATTAAAATGGATGATGTCTGCTTAAGAAAACAAGCATGAAAAGCTAATTGCATGCAAAGGATATGACCTACCCTAGGGCAGCTCTTTAGAGCCTGCACAGCCCCACTGATCTCCTTGATCCAGCTGTGCATGTCCTCAGGGCTATAGGCCTGCAGAGAGAAAGAAGACAGACATTAGCCAAAAACAACACAGCCCACGAGACTCCCATCCCGAGAGCTGGATTATGCTGCGCCATGACATTTCAGGCCAAGAAGAGGGTCTGCGGGTGAACAGACCTGGTAATTGACAAGTGGATAGTCTCATCCACCAGTCATAGCTGCCTTGTGGGGCCAGTTCGCCACTCCTGCCCTAGCCAAGTGGCTACCATGTTAAAGTTCCTTCCCATCGTGTTAAATGTGAGAAGAAGGGGTGAAAACCTGAATCAGATTAGGCTCTAATAGGTTCTGTGTAAGATCCATGTTGGGACATGGGTGGCGCTGTGGGTTAAACCACTGAGCCTAGGGCTTGCCGATCAGAAGGTCAGCGGTTCAAATCCCCACAACGGGGTGAGCTCCTGTTACTTGGTCTCTGCTTCTGCCAACCTAGCAGTTCGAAAGCACATCAAAGTACAAGTAGATAAATAGGTACCGCTCCGGCGGGAAGGTAAACGGCGTTTCTGTGTGCTGCTCTGGTTTGCTAGAAGCAGCTTTGTCATGCTGGCCACATGACCTGGAAGCTGTACGCCGGCTCCCTCCGCCAATAAAGCAAGATGAGTGCCGCAACCCCAGAGTCGGTCACGACTGGACCTTTACCTTTTTAAGTTCCATGTTGGACCCAGGACTGCTGGAGATAATCACTAGACCAGGCATCCCCAAACTGTGGCCCTCCAGATGTTTTGGCCTACAACTCCCATGATCCCTAGCTAACAGGACCAGTGGTCAGGGATGATGGGAATTGTAGTCCAAAACATTTGGAGGGCCGAAGTTTAGGGATGCCTGCACTAGACAATGGTTGATGTCCTGTTTTGAAAAATATAAGGGCCCCTCCAATAGACCTGCTTATCAAGCATTCAACCGGACTTGCTGGCAAGAAGCTTATGTGGCAGTTAGCCTATTTGCAGTCTATTTGGAGCAATCTTCTTATTTGTATGCAGGGCAGTGATATGACAAGGAGCATTTGCCCCATATTCATTCTGATTTGCTTGCAGCATGTTTACATTTCTTCCTGTTAGTCATTTGTTCATCCCACACTTTTCAGTGCCTTTTCTCACCTCTCCCCAAACCACAAAGTCAGTGGGTTTGTTTGGTTTTTAAGTGGGTTTGTTGCACAGGGGTGACAAAGCCTGTCTGCAAAATAGAGTCTACACTACAGGCACATGAAATTCACCTGTTGCCATGCAAGCTTCCACCAGGGGACAGAAGTGAGGCTTCAGAAATACATTTCTCCAAAGCACACATACTGGTACACACACACCCCAAACGCAACAAATCCCCAGGGCCTTTTTTTTTTCTAAATTGCTTTCTGAGAAAGGGAAGCAGTTCCCTTCCAGATGGGCAGCACAATCTCAGACTGACAGCTCAACTACATGAGTAAGCCCCACTGAAGTCAACAGGATTTGCCCACACATAACTAGTAGCTAGATCTCACCCCAAATATCAAGGGAAGGGAAAGTTCTTGTCACTGACTGCTGCTCATCACAGCATGGGGTGAACAAAACACGGAGTAGCAGGGGATGTTCTCATCCTGGCCTTGAAGAAAGACACTGGAGAAGCAGCAGAAGCTAGTAGTTATTTATGTATTTCATAAAATATATACACCAGATTACTTGGGGTGGGGGGACTCAAAGCAGTCAGAGCAAGGGTTGCCAATGTGTCACCCACGGGCAGCACAATGATATCTTTGCAATCTTCCCCTGGCACCTGCTAAGCTCCTGAGCCTCTTGCCTATGAGGTGCAGAGGGGACCTACTTTTCCTTTCCCTGAAAAATGCATAGAGCTGCCAGGGTTCTGTCTTGGGCCCAGTCTTATTCAACATCCTGAGCAAGTTTGCAGATGACACCAAATTGGGAGAGGTGGCTAATACCTCAGAGGACAGGATCACACTTCAGAATGACCTTAACAGATTAGACAACTGGGCCAAAGCAAACAAGATGAATTTTAACAGTAAAGTACTACACTTGGGCAAAAAAACCGAAAGGCGCAAATACAGGATGGGAGACACCTGGCTTGAGAGCAGTACATGTGAAAAGGATCTAGGAGTCTTGGTAGACCACAAACTTGACATTGAGTCAGCAGTGTGATGCAGCAGCTAAAAAAGCCAATGCAATTCTGGGCTGCATCAATAGGAGTATAGCATCTAGATCAAGGGAAGTAATAGTACCACTGTATTCTGCTCTGGTCAGACCTCACCTGGAGTACTGTGTCCAGTTCTGGGCACCACAGTTCAAGAAGGACACTGACTAGCTGGAACATGTCCAGAAGAGGGCAACCAAAATGGTCAAAGGCCTGGAATCGATGCCTTATGAGGAACGGCTTAGGGAGCTGGGTATGTTTAGCCTGGAGAAGAGAAGGTTAAGGGGTGATACGATAGCCATGATCAAATATATAAAAGGATCCCATATAGAGGAGGGAGAGAGGTTGTTTTCTGCTGCTCCAGAGAAGCGGACACGGAGCAATGGATTCAAACTACAAGAAAGAAGATTCCACCTCAACATTAGGAAGAACTTCCTGACTAAGAGCTGTTCGACAGTGGAATTTGCTACCAAGGAGTGTGGTGGAGTCTCCTTCTTTGGAGGTCTTTAAGGCATATGTCAAGAATGTTTTGATGGTGTTTCCTGCTTGGCAGGGGGTTGGACTGGATGGCCCTTGTGGTCTCTTCCAACTCTATGATTCTATGGAAGTGGAAGTTGGAAGAATGTCACTTCCCCCCATTTCAGCTCTATATAAGAACATCAGAAGATCCTTCTGGATCAGGCCATTGGGCCCACCTAGTCCACCATCCTGATCTCATAGTGCCCAACCAGATGCCTGTGGGAAATCTCCAAGCAGGACTTGAGCCCACGACGAGCCCTGTCCCCTCCTGTGGTTCCCAGAAACTCGCATGCAGAAACATGATGGCCTCTGGCTGTGGAGGCAGACCATAGACATTGTGGCGAGTTGCCATGTGGCGAGCCTTTTCCTCCATGAATTTGTCCAAGCCTCATTTAAAGCCACACAGTTGGTGGCCATCACTGCCTCCTGTGGGAGAGAGTCCCGTAGTTTAACTCTGTAGCACATGACAAGGTCCTTTCTTTGATCTGTCCTGAATCTTCCAACATTCAGCTTCACTGGATGACCCTGAGCTATGAAGGAGGGAGAACATATTTTTTTCTATCCACTTTTCCATGCATGCACCATTTTATAAGGTGCCTTCCAAGTCTCAGATTAACTCCACTAGCTCCAACTTCTGCCAAGATCTCTGGGAAGAGTAAAGTGACCCAAGGGGGGCACCAAATGTGCCTCTAGGCAGATAAAGGTTGGCAGTTCCTTGCATAAGAGTCTCAGACTCAAGACTCAAGGAGTCAGTCCCTGCTCAGCTAGGAAGCTCACTGGGGGGTCCTTAGGCCCATCAATATCTCTCAGCTTGAATCTAACTCACATGGGATAAAATTAGGTAGGTGAGGAGAGAACCATGGGTGCCACCCTTGGAGGCGCTTGGAAGAAAGGTGGGATACAGATTAAGTAACTGTTTGTTCCTTTTGCAGTCATGCCAAAGTACTACATCAGTGTAGCTGACATGGTCCTCTGGGTGTCAATGGACTACAATGCCCACAATCCCTGACCATTGATAATGTTGGCTGGGGCTGATGGGAGTTGTAGTGCAACAGCATCCAGCAGGCACCATATTGGCTATCCCTCCACCACAGCGGCCAGCCCCACTTCCTGTTGTGAACAGGTCTTGTGGGAGATGCCATGGCAGTGTCAAAGAGGTGGAGGTACAAGACTCAGCAAGAGCAGAAGCTTCTTTGCTGTTCAGGCTGGCCAGCAAGCTAGACCTATTGCTTTACATCCTGCTTCTCCTCCAAGAAGCTCTGGGCTATGTACTTTGAACAGAATCCAAACATTCCTGTGGTTTGTTGCCTGCAGGAATCAACCTTTTCTTCCTGGTCCACTGAATTCCCAGAAGGCCTCTGTCCCTGGCACTTTCCCACCTTGTTGGCCCAGCTCAAGAATGGGGAACCTCAGGCATAAGCCCCAAATGTGGCCCTCCAAGCCTTTCTATCTGGCCCTTTGGACTCTCCCCAGGCCACACACTTCCTTGCCCTGCTTCACACCCTGAGGGTCTTTGCCACAGGGGGCTGCTACATCGATTGCATAGGGATTCTCCAGATTTAGGAAGGAGAAAGTGTGTGTGAGCAGCAGTTGCAGGAGAATGTCGCATGGAGTGGTGTTTTTAAAGGAGGCACAAGGGGTTCCATATTAAGTTGAGGTATGGATGGGCCCTGAATCAAACCGCTGGGACCTATACCACCTGCTCTGAATGGCAGCTGTTGTCCACGGCCTTAGGTCCTCCTAACCAATATATTTTACACTTGAGATCCCAGGGATGGAATCTGCCTACTTCTACAAACCAAACATATGATCTCGTGCTTCTGAGCCAAAGTGCTGCCCAGCGTGATGTTGGCACGCTCCCCTGCACAAGACCTTCCCACAGTTATGTGACTGATAAACAAAACTCAGCCAAGTGCAACTCCTTGACATGTGCACAGAACAGCCATCTGCTTTGCAAAAACCATTCTGAAAAACAGCCTTTCCACCTGCCCCTATTATTCTGTTGTTGTTGTTTTGATGCAAAAAAGTTTATTTATTCTTCAATAATTTATAAATCAAATTCAAACTCTGATCAAATTCATTTACAAAATACAAACTCATAAAATACAGATTCCAGTAACAGGATATTTGCTAACAAAAGAAAAAATACTAACAAATACTAACAAAAGAAAAAGAAAAGAAAAAATGCCCCTTACCCATCCTTTCTCACCCTCCACCCTGTGCTAACTTCCAGCCTATTCTCTGTTTCGGTTTACATATCCAAATTTCTATTTGTATGCCTTTTGCATGTTAAATTCATTCTGCTTATTTTTCTTGAACCCTTAACCTGTCTGCTAAAAGATCAGCATTTTCCACAATTTTTTTGCAATCTTGATCAATTTTCTGCTTTGATATTCCTTTGCTTTCTCCTACTTTCCTTGCCATATTTTGGTATCTTACCATTTTGATTTGCCAATCTTCTATTTTCGGAATTACATCACTTTTCCAATTTATAGCGGTCAGAAGTCTGGCTGATGCGGTAGCATACATTGTTATACACCTGTCTTTTTCATTTATGTCTTCACTTAACATTCCTAGCAGAAATAATTCAGGAACTTTTTTAAAAGAATATTTCAATATTTTTTTCATTTCTATATAGATCTTATCCCAAAATTCCCTGATTATTTTGCATTGCCACCATACATGCATATACGAGCCCACCTCCTCATGACACCTCCAGCATGTATTCTCAATTCCTTTGTATATCTTCGCCAATTTCGCCGGGATAAGATGCCACCCATTTTTAGGACATTTCCCCTTAAATCATAATTTGGGGTAAATTTGATACAGCATCTCTTATCCATAATTTTTCCCATTTCTCTATCATTATTACTTTTCCTAAATCTTGTCCCCACTTAATCATAACTTCTTTCGTTTGTTCCTCTTTAGTGTCCCATTCTAATAACAAATCATATATTTTTGTCCCCTTCTAATAATATTTTATCAAATTTTGAGTATCCTTTTTCAAATTCCCAATATGATGGTGCATTGAATGCTAAGGCCCCAATTTATTGGTTGGTACGGGAATACCAACCAGTACCTTGGGACGCGACGGAAGGCTCCGTCGGTCCAAATAGGAAAAGTGGGGAATGTGGAGGAGTGATTTGCTAATTGTATTATTGAGCCAAATCGGATCTTATAGTTTGCATTGCTTGCATTGTATAAATTCTGACTGTATGGCTGTAGCCCTGGGATGTCTTGCTTTTCAGTGCCTCTGTGTCTCTGCACCAAAGTGTGTCAAAGTTCAAAGCAAAAGGAACAGGATGCCCAGCTAAGCTATCAAGGCCAGATGAGCTGGTCCTGCCTGGAACGCAGAAGGACTTATCAGCTGCGTAGTCTCACTCAAGGCTACTGGAAGTGCTAGCTTGACGCGTAAACTGAAGGCTAAGGGTTTACGCACAGGACGTGTACTAGTGACCCCCTTGCGTGCGTGAACCCCTTGCGTGCGCACATTTACAGGGAGGGGAAAGGAGCCCACAAGAAGTGTATAAAGAAGCTTTGAAATCTGTGTTTCTTTACTCTCGTTGTGGAACTAGCCACCTTGAGTCTCTTAAATTTAAGAATTAAATTCTTTCTCTGGATTCAACCCCCCCGGTGTCATTATTGGCTATCTCTGTCCTGCCTGGGCGCAACTTAAAGGACCCTTATCAGCAATAAAGCTACACTGTAATCTTTGATTAATTTGGAAATATGCCAGCCAAACATTTAAATATTTTTTAACCTTTTCATATTCCTTTAGTTTTATATTCCCTTCATTTTCTTCCAATAATACCTTTATATGTTGGCCAATTCCCTTCTAAATTTTCCCTTTTTACTGCTATTATCTCCTTTGGTGATATCCACCACGCACCTGCCCATATCATTCTGATCTTCCCTCATGTTTAGAGCATCTGCTTTGTATGCAGAAGGTCCTTGGCATCTCCAGGTAGGGCTATGAGGAACTCTGAAGAGCTGCTGCCATAGACAACACCGAGGGAAATGAAGCAACAGTATGACTAAGTGCAAGGCACCTTCCTATGTTCCAAATCTGAGTGAACTCTATCAAAACCAACTAAAAATATTCCACATGACACAACTCTGGTGCTGTCCAACATCCGATGCTGCTTGAGTTCTCAGAGACTTGAGCTGGCCACCTTCTGTACCCTTGTGTAGACTGATATTCTGTGCTCAGGGCTTCCCACAGCCTCCCACCCAAACCTCCTTAGCACTGGTAATCCTGCAGCATCTGGTGAGCCAAAGGTCATATGCGGAGCCAACACATTCATTCCTCCAAAGGGCCTCTCCAGACTGGCAGTGGTCCCTTGGCCCTTGATGTCTCCTCGGTTCCCCGGAGGGCGCTAATAAGAGCCCCCGAGAGCGAGCTGAGTGGAAGACGTGGGTGCTGTGGATACTTTTGCTACCTTCATCGTGCGAAGCTACTGTTCCGGAGGATCTTGAGCGGTCAATTCTTCTTTAAATTGTAAAGAAATCTGGACAATTGAATACCGTGAGTAAAAAAGGAAAATTTGAGTTAATTGGACTTAATTGGTCCAATTAATTGGTCACGGGGAAGGGATTTAGAAAGGAAGCCAGTCCCTGACCACTGATTGAGTCGGAAGGCAGTAACATTCTCCCGAAGCCGAGAACACTTTTTTGAGACTTTAAAACTTCTAAAGATTGAGCTGAAAATTCCTCCCCAGAAGCAGGGTAAGGGGAGGAGGAATGCTATCTGAGAAAAATCGCTGCAAATGCTGGAAAAATTGAATGAGAAAAGCTGGAAGGTGAGACACCATCATCATTAAGGAATTTGCTTTGTTCTCCGAGGCTTCGAAGCCCTGGGGAAGGGACAGACTGAGGTTGGATTGCTACTAATAGAAATTGTAACCTATTCTTGATGGGGTGCTTTAAGGATTTTAAGGAATAAAAGAGGAATTTAGAATGATATTATGTTGCCAGTTGGAAAATAACTTTTCACTTTCAAGTCTGGAGACAAAGGATTCACCATTTCCTGTTTCTCAATCTTGCTGTGTCCTTGAAAGAGGAGGAATGGCTGTAGACGATACACCATCTGGTTTTGAACAGAAAGTCTTGAGGCTGCTTTCGGAAATTGGAATGGAAGTAAAAACGAATCGACTTCAGATTGAAAGGTCGAAACAAATTGTTGGGGCTGAAGAAGATATTACAGAAATAAAACAAGAGACAAGAATGGAGGACTTTGCAGGTGAGAGACAGAAAGTCCAGAAAGAAGAGAAAGTGGGGGACTTTTTGGGTGAGAGGCTGAAAGTCCATAATGAAGGAAGGGAGCAAAACCAACAAGAAGTACTGAAGAACTTCGTTTTTGCGCAAAAGAGAGAGAGCAGGATTTATTTCTGCGACAGAAGCTAATGAAAGAAATTGGAAAAGTCAGGAAAAGTGGATGCCAAATAGAAGGGTTGATGGTGATAGGGGGCAGTGGGGGGAGGAAAGGTATTTGGGTTTTAAAACATGCTAGAAAGGGAGTGGGGTGAAGAAGGAATCTTGGTGTTAGAGGTATAGGTTAATCCAGACAGAAATTGGACTGATTTATGGAACTTGCCAAACTGATTTGGGAGAGTTAGTGACCAGAGGGAAGAGATGGTGGGGAAAGATAGGAAATAATAAATAATTATGAGAAGTGTAATATAAATATTTCTAAAGATGGTTATCTTCAGAAGAGACAGGAGGTAGTAGGGAATGGAATATAAGGTTAATTTTGTGAGAATTGAAATTAATTAAATGTGTTTATTAAAGGATATTATTGTATAATGAAGTAATGGTATATAAAAGGATAAATATTAGGTGATATGATTTAATTAAGATTAAAATAGTTAAAGATAGGATTATGGAAATTGTAAAAGATGAAAATAGGCTAAAATTTGAGAACAATAGGTTAAAGACATGTTTAAATAATGAGTTAAAGTTATGATGTATGAAAACTCCCAAAGATGAATTTAAATGAAAATCAGATAGGGGGGATTTGAGGAAGCCCATCCAATTATGTTTAGAAAGTTAGAAGATGAAAGTAAAATTTTGCTTATCGTGTATGTCTTTTGTGTTTCTTCTTTTCTTTCTTCTTTATTTTTTTCTGTATTGTTGTTATATTGTTTTATTATGACAAAATGAATAAAAATTATTTCTGGGGAAAAGGAATGGTCTAGCAGGCTCTTTTTATGTCCATGAATAGCAAGGAATCATGCACAGCTTGAGAATATGCTGGACTCTTGAGCACCATGTGCAAAACCCCAACTCTGTCCATTGTCACTTGTTGCTGAAGGCTCTAAGCCAGGAAACGGGGAAGCTGTTGCCCTCTGGGTGTTATTGGACCACGAATCTCATGAGCCTTAGGCATTGTGGCCCAAGGGCAGAGATGGTGGTAGGGCCAGCTGTTCCCTATCTCTACTAGAAATGGCCAACCTGTGCAGTTCTCCAATGTACAGTTCTCCCATTCACATCCGTGGGGATTGCACAAAGTAGCTTTCAGGTGGATTGTGTATTTAGGAAGCTTCCTCCCCAACGGTGCGTAACACAGGAAACATAAATGGAGAAGTCTTCTTCAAAAAAGACCTAGACCTGCTCTACCACACACTGTACATGTGAACAATCCCCATCTTTATGGTTCTCTTTTGCACCTGCACAAATAACTTTCACTATAAATATGATGGAATGGAGAAGTGAAATAGCTGCAAAAGCAGGCTGCCCTTGGTACGGAGGCCCAGAGGCCAAAAAGGAACTGTGTACAAAGTCTCAGCTCACTCAACCCTTTCTGCTTGAAAGGTTGTCAGAAAAGCATCCTGTTTGGCAGGGCAAGACCAGAGTTAACTGTCAAGGGCTAAATTAACTGTTGAGGAAAAAAAACTTTAAAACAAATACAGTCCTCCCAACTGGGAACAAATTTTGAAATTGCATAATGTGTACTGATCACTTGAGGACCAGTATACACAGATGTATATTTATAACTATGGAAGTATTCTGGTTTGATAGTAGGGATGGATGGAATTGTCAATTTTAGCTTCTCTCAAGTTTCCTCTTTCCCACATTGGTTTGTGGTATTTCTTAACCAGTCATGAAAAGTTGTCAGCATTTTAGTACAAATTTATTCTAATATACACATTTATGTATGGAATTTCATTGAGTATGTCTATCTCTATCTCTATCTATCTATCTATCTATCTATCTATCTATCTATCTATCTATCTCTATCATCTATCTATCTCTATCGTATATATTCGTAACACAGCCTTTCCGAATATGTATGTTATTTGTTGTATGTTATTTCCCCCAATACATGCATCTTTATGCAGAAGCAGTTTTAGGGTAGCGTGCCCAGTTTGGCTGCACTGGGTGCTACATTGCAGGGACAACACAACAATGCTGTAGAACAGAGTGCAGGGGGGGGGGGCACTAAATTTTAGCACTGATCAGGGTGCTGCTGAAATTAGAGACCTAAAGTCCGCCACTGGTTTATGCACAAGTAGCATTTTCGTACATCCTACTTGGCTGGAGAACTGCAAGGCAAAATTTGGAGAAGTGCAAATTTTGAAGGATGCCTGTGTTTCAGTTCTCATACTGTTTTAGAAAATGTAAATTTGCTAGGTTCACTTTTAAACATTAACCAAATTGAATTTCTTCCCCATCTCTACACAGAGGAGTCTTCTGAGGACTATGACTCATCAAATGCAGTAGGGAGATATTCTGGGGGGTGTTCTGGGGTGCAGTTAGACCCTGGTGTGATGGACAGACCACTGGGTCATCCTCCTGGAGGCTCTTCGCCAATCACGGCAGGGAGGAGAAACAGCCCACCAGGAGAGAGTAAAGAGAGAAGTTGGCATTCTAACTGGCAGGGCCTGGACTAGGGAAGTAGCAAAGGGAGTTGTTTGTCAGGCAGAATTAACTGGTTTAATTTCCTCATGTGGAGCGAAGAGGGTTAGAGATGTTTTACAGGCAGAGTAAAAGCAGATAGCCATTCTAGGAAAAAATAGACTTAATCGAAGCAGTTCTGTTGTGGGGGGATTATAGGTAAGAGTTCTTGTTTAAACCTGAAACAGTATTTCTGACAGAAAATAAGTATTATGCCTTTAACAGCAAAGCCGTCAAGCTTTATCCTTCATGCTGTGTTTATTAATAATAATTAAAAGATCAATTCCATTGTGCCGCAACTTCAAGAAAGAAGTTGTCACAGGAGCCTCTATAGCTGCAGATTTACATTATATGCCACCACATAAAGTTGTTGTTGTTGTTGTTGTTTATAGTCGTTTAGTCTTGTCCGACTCTTCGTGACCCCATGGACCAGAGCACGCCAGGCACTCCTGTCTTGCACTGCCTCCCGCAGTTTGGTCAAACTCATGTTCGTAGCTTCGAGAGCACTGTCCAACCATCTGGTACTCTGTCGTCCCCTTCTCCTTGTGCCCTCCATCTTTCCCAGCATCAGGGTCTTTTCCAGGGAGTCTTCTCTTCTCATGAGGTGGCCAAAGTATTGGAGCCTCAGCTTCAGGATCTCTCAGATTTCCTTCAGAATGGATAGGTTTGATCTTCTTGCAGTCCATGGGACTCTCAAGAGTCTCCTCCAGCACCATAATTCAAAAGCATCAATTATTCGGCGATCAGCCTTCTTTATGGTCCAGCTCTCACTTCCATACATCACTACTGGGAAAACCATAGCTTTAACTATACGGACCTTTGTAGGCAAGGTGATGTCTCTGCTTTTTAAGATGCTGTCTAGGTTTGTCATTGCTTTTCTCCCAAGAAGCAGGCGTCTTTTAATTTCGTGACTGCTGTCACCATCTGCAGTGATCAAGGAGCCCAAGAAAGTAAAATCTCTCACTGCCTCCATTTCTTCCCCTTCTATTTGCCAAGAGGTGATGGGACCAGTGGCCATGATCTTGGTTTTTTTGATGTTGAGCTTCAGACCACATTTTGCGCTCTCCTCTTTCACCCTCATTAAATCCATGAATTATCGGTTGTTATGGACAGGGAGAAACCAAGGCTAAAAATACCCAGACTCGGTCGTGTTGCCCCTTTCCCATTTGCTACATCTGAACAGCAGCCAGCCATGTCAGCCAGGCTCTCTGGGCTGCTGGTAATTCTTAAGTCTCCCCTGAAGAGGAAGTCAGAGAAAGCTGAGGAGAACCTAGAGCTCCTGGCCATCTCCCCCCATCCCAGCTTTATGCCAGCATTCTCCAACCTGGTGCCCTCCAGATGATTTTGGACTACAACTCCCATCAGCTCCAGTCAGTGCAGCCATCTGACCTAGGAGGCAAAGGAGTCTTAAAGGGTCCCTGATGGCAGGGTTCGTAAAGGATTTTCTCTCCAAGGAACCCCTAGGGTGCTCCCGAAAAACTGCCCCACCTGCCAAGTTTCCACTGGTCAGTAAGGAGGGTATTTTACCTGGATATAGAAGGTCCTGTAGCTCGTTGTGATTTCAAAGAGATTGTCCCGCATTAGAAGATCACTAGAAAACACAGAAGGAAAAGCCAACATGTTGACACCACACTTTTCTTCTTTATGTCAGTTATTCCACAAAAGTGTTGCAGTATTCCTTTGGCAAGACATTAAATGGCTATTGCACCATGTCATGAGACAAAGGTTCTTAAGAGCAGGAGCAGTAAGGCAAGGCCTACAAGGCCGACACAATCATTCAAGTCTGCTAACTGCTACTACGCTAACTATTAACAGCAAACTGCCTCGGAAACCTCGGTTTACTTACTTCCGGTTTACTAACTTACTTTCGGTTTACTTACAATCATTCATAAACCGAAAATTCGTAACCCGAGGTGTTCGTAAACCAAGGTTCCACTGTATGCTCTTTAACTTCCGGTATGCTGTTTCTAAACAAGTTTATTTTCTTAAGTAAAAGTTTTATTCTGTTTATGAAGAAGACTCTGTGTTGATTAATTTACCGCTGCACAACACACCATGTAATAGGAATACACACATGCACACACATGCCAGCAAAAAACAACAGTTCTCCCACACTATTAAGTTATCTTCTGGAACACAAAATAAACCTGCAACCACCAGTGAGAGAACAGCTGCTTTGCCTACATCAATTCCAAGTTTCCCTTCCCAGCATCTCCAGGCAGGGCCGGGAGAGACCCCAGTCGCTTTCCAACAGTGGAAACATCCACCTTAGGCATTCTTGCCTTTTGTAACTTCCTTGACTCTGACTCTGCTCACGTTGGAGACATGAATACCAGGGATATGCATGGCCTGTGTGTGTACCCCAAATTATTATTAATAATAATAATAAAAATAGTAATAAATTTTCATTTATACCCCGCCCTCCCCAGCTCAGAGCAGCTAACACCAAATATAAAACAACTAGTTAAAATATAACTCAACAACAAGACTAAATACATTAAAATTAAAAATAAAAATGCAGCCTCATTCAAAGGGAAAAAGAAAGGGAAAGTGGGGGAGGGGATCAGGTTGGCTCTAGGCCAAATGCCAGGCAGAACAACTTTGTCTTACAAGCCCTGCAGAAAGAAATCAGGTCCTGCAGGGCCCTGGTCTCAGGAGACAGAGCGTTCCACCAGGTTGGGGCCAGTGTTGAGAAGGCCCTGGTTCTAGGTGCGGCTAATCTGATTTCCTTCGGGCCCAGGACCTCTAAGGTGTTATTATTTATGGACCTTAAGGTCCTCCGCGGGGCATACCAGGAGAGACGGTCGTGTAAGTACGAGGGTCCTAGGCAATAAAGGGTTTTAAAGGTCAAAACCAGCACCTTAAATTTGACCCTGTACTCCACCGGGAGCCTGTGCAGCTGGAAAAGCACTGGGTGAATATGCTCCCAATGGCAGGGACCCCGTGTGGAGCCTTGCTGCAGCATTCTGCACCCGCTGGAGTTTCTGGGACAGCTTCAAGGGCAGCCCCACGTAGAGCGAATTACAGTAGTCAAGCCTGGAGGTGACCGTCACATGGATCACTGTGGCCAGGTTGGGGTGGGAAAGGTAAGGAACCAACTGCTTAATGCAGCGAAGGTGAAAAAATGTCTGGATACATACCTGATCTGTTCCGGGGTGCCATTCGCACCCTGAAAAGTACGTATCCAGAGCAGCGATAGAGCGCTTCTGTGCATGCGTGAAGCACGCAGAATGCTAATGTGCATGCGCGCGCAGCGCAACCTTGAAGTAATCACTTCCGGGTCCGCGGAGTATGCATCCCGAAAGTACATAACCCGCAGCGTACGCAACCCAAGGTATGACTGTATTCATTTCGCCATCACTTTCCTATCCACAGAAAGCCCATTTCTGTTTTAAAGTAGATTTGTTGCACCAGGACAACTGAATGTTTTAATTCACCTTAATTGCACAGGCCTATGTTTCCTGAAACGTGGGTGGCGCTGTGGCCTAAACCACAGAGCTAGGTCTTGCCAATCAGAAGGTTGGTGGTTCGAATCCCCACAACGGGGTGAGCTCCTGTTGCTCGGTCCCAGCTCCTGCCAACCTAGCAGTTCGAAAGCACATCAAGTGCAAGTAGAAAAATAGGTACCGCTCCGGAGGGAAGGTAAATGGTGTTTCCGTGTGCTGCTCTGGTTCGCCAGAAGCGGCTTTGTCATGCTGGCCACATGACCTGGAAGCTCCCTTGGCCAATAATGCGAGATGAGCGCCGCAACCCCAGAGTCGTTGGATTCTTATCTCATTATGCATGATCAAGCTTTCTTTAGCGCCTCAGCCCTTGCTTTTCCCCCTCAGGACCAATTGCAGTTATCAGCAGTCGTTAACAGCCATCTACAGGTTTACCACTCCCATCAGCCCATCACCCATTCCCACCCACCACCACCACCACCCTCTGTATATACATAAGGGTCTGACTCTTCTATTTCAAGTGTATCTGAAGAAGTGTGCATGCACATGAAAGCTCATACCAAAATAAAAACTTAGTTGGTCTTTAAGGTGCTACTGAAGGAATTTTTTTATTTTAATATTCCAGGCTTAGCCTTATGTCTGAACAAGGTATGGTGGTTTGTTTCTCTTCAAATAAACCATAAACCCGAACCCCGTTTGGACAAAACACTAAGCCAAAGACGAGAGTTTCTGCTACTATTTGCACTAGGGAAGAATCTGCTTGATTTGCATTGCTAGTGGGTGGTTTTGAAGACCGGAGGGCTAGGAGGTTGCCTGCTCTTGATGGGGTTACACTCCCTCTCATGGAGTGGGTATGGAGCTTGGGGGTACTCCTGGATCCTTTGCTCTTGCTTGGGACTCAGGTGGCCCAGCTGCACCCCTATCTGGACAGGGACAGCCTAACTATTGTCATCAATGCTCTGCTAACCTCTAGGTAAGACTACTGCAATGCGTTCTACGTAAGGCTGCCTGCGAAGATGGTTCTGAAACTTCAGCTAGTGCAGAATTTGGTGACCAGGCTGCTCACCAGAACAAAATGGTTTGAGCATATCACAGCTGCCAATTAGTTTCTGGGTCCAATGCAAAGTGCTGGTTTTGACCTATAAATCTGTAAATGGTCCCTATGAACCTACCCAGACCCTGAGATTATCCTCTGAGCCTCTTCATCATGTGCCTCCTCCAGAAGAGGTCTGGAGGGCGGCAACACAAGAATAGGCCTTTTCTGCAGTGGATTCCCATTTGTGGAATGCTCTCCCCAGAGAGGTGTGCCTGGCACCCTCATTATACATCTTTAGGCACCAGTCAAAAACGACATTTAAATGTATTTTGGGGGGGGGGGATTGGTTCGTTTTCTGTTCTTATTTTTATTATGTATCTTATGTTTTTTATATTGTAATTTTATTTTGTGAACTGTATACAAATTAGAAGAAGAGGAAGAGGAAGAAGAAGAAGAATCTGGTATGTGCATGAAGGAATAAGAGAGACTTGGTTTAGGGCCATGGTCTGTGAGAGAGGGTTTAAACTTCTATTCTCCTCTGAATCAAATCACTCCCCCCACTTTGAGCTTTTCCCTTAACTATTCCTTGATGAGGCACCTGAAGTTCCATTTGTGTCGGGCAAGAGAGGAACTAACTGCAAAGGGCTGACAGAGCTCTTCCTACCAATCTTAGCAGCAATCTTTTCTTTTTAAAGTCCCATATTTACAGGATATTGTCAAGTAATTGGGGCTGCCGCTATCTCTATCTCTCCAGTAAGGTGCTGGGCCCCCCCAAAACCTTGGGTCTCACTGGTCCTCACATGAGCAGACAGAACCTGCAGAAGGTGACTCCAAGGGCCAATGCCAAATATAAAACCCAGCTGGAAACAAAAGCCATACCCAGATTTCACTAGACATTCATGAGTCTTCAGCACATCCTTCAGGAGGATTGACCGCAATGGCTCTTTGTCCTGCGGAGACAAGCAAAACAGATGCCAGATAGTTAAACTGTCAGCAATGAGAGCAGAAAATCCAGGCAAAAGCAGTTAATGGAGCCATTGAGTTGGCAGGTGAGCTTCTGGGACGCTGGTGGCAAGAGCAATAACCTTGGGAGGAAAGGTTACAACTTTAAAGGATTTGAGCAGGAAAAAAGTTAAGTTACGGAGCTTGTGTATACATGATAGAGCTGTACAAAGCTGTACAAAGAGGCAACAGAAGCTTCTCTTCCTGTCTCGTAATACTAGACCTTGGGCTCATCCCACAAAGCCAAGTATTGGAAGATTCAGAATAGACAAAAGGAAAAACTCCTTCACACAGCAATGAGTTGAACAAAGGAATTCACTACCACAAGATGTAGTGATAACTGTCTTGAAAAGGAGGTTAGAAACATTTACCGAGCGCAAGGCTTCTCCATGGTTGCTAGTCATGATGTGCCTGCGTGCAACCCCCAGGAAGAGAGGGAGTGCTCCTCGGAATTCCAGTTGCTGGGAACACAGCTTGCAAAGCATGGTTGTGCTTATGCCCTGCCTGCTTGCATCTGGCTGCCCACAGTGAGAAAAGGATCTCAACTGGCCTGACCTTTGGCCTGAAACAGTAGCATTCCTCTTGGGTGCTTATGACCATAAAGCAACTTTCCTTTTAGTCACCTTAATCTTCACTCGTCCAAACCTGACTCCCTCACAGCACGGGCTGGAGAATGAGATCCAGCTGGCCAACCAGACCCTTCTCTCTCCCACCCACCCTCTGGGGGCTCTTTGGCAGGTGGCTGGGGGGGGGGCAGCCGCTGAGGTCACAGTGTCATCAAGGGAACTGCTCTGGCCCGCACCATTTCTAAACAAACTGTGTGCAGAGCTTTGCAGGCACCTCTGGTCAGATGACGGACGGCACAAACCCACTTTCAGCCCAGTTGCAGCTTTCCTACGCTTGCACCTGATGCCACCATGCACAGGAGTTGTGGCCGGCAGTTTCCCACCATGGACATAGCAGATTCACATCAGCCTCCCTTTTTTGCTTAATGGAAAACAGGCATTTGTCCTGAAGGAACTGGGGGCCCCTTGCACCAGCCATGAGAGAGGCCAAGAGAAAACGGCAATGCTCAAAAGGCACAGCATCATGGCTTCCCTGAGGAGTCACCACTCTGGCTCCGGCAGCAGCTGTAACACAATGCCTGCAAAGCTTGACTCTAAGCTTTTTTTAAAAAAAATTAAACTTAAAAAATCAAGTCTCTAGCCCAGGGGTTGTCCACCTGGTCCCTACTGCCCACTAGTGGGCGTTTCAGGATTCTAGGTGGGTGGTAAGGGGTTCTACGGCACAAGCTGAATCCTCCTTCTGAAAAATGAAGGCAAGTGTGGAGTAGCCAACCAGCACATTCTTCCTAGTAGGAACGTTCCCTGTTGCTGTCTTTAGGAGGAAGGGCAGGATGCCAAGGGTGGCTGTTTCTCTAGTTTTGCGCTGTGCCATGTTCCTAGTGGCAGCCCATTTGTGTGGTGCACCTGCCCCATCACAGGCATTTTATGACTGGCACCCGAGGCACTCTCTCAAATGCAAAATGTGCCCACTGGTCCAAAAAGGTTGGTGCCCCCGGCTTACCTGCTCACACTTGAAGTAACTGATGGAAAAGTCATCCAGGGTGAAATACCGCCGTTTCCAGCTCTTCCTCTACAAGACAGAAACAACCCCTTTGGGATGCTGATATATTCTATCAAAGTCTCCCACAGCTATCCCAGACACTCATTTCACAAGGGCCTGTGGTCTTGCTCTCTGCACCATACAGACTTAACCCATGGGATTTGCTGCCGCCAGGTTAGATAGCTTTTCAAAACAACGTACAAGAATGGAGAGTTTCGGGATGGGATTCCTCAGCCACAGGCATAATAGCGAAGTAGAGCCCTTGTGCACAGAGGCTCTGAATGGTCAGTGTTGGGGACAAGCAGAGGATAGCATGGGAAGCAGACCCTTGGCCTGACCCGTATCAGGACTGGGGGAATCCCTGCAGATGTTTTTGGCCTACAACTCTGAGCATTTCTGATGGTTGGCTGTTCCGGCTGGGGCTGGTGGGAACTGGAGGCCAGCGGATCCACTCAAAAGGGTCTCTCACAGGTCTGGCCCTACCATTAGGCAGGATGTGGCAGCTGTCCCAGGTAGAATGTTTTTGTCTTGAAATGACAGAAAACTGGTAGTTATTTTAGATTTACTATTGATGTATTTTTACTGCCAGATGAGGAGGGGAGGTGCTTATGAGATGTGCTGTCTCAGGTGCCAAGATAACTTAGGTACCGTAACCATAACTTGAGGGGGTGGGGTGGGGCTACAGGTGGGTGAATTTCTCAGTTTTGCTTTCTCTCAGTTTTCAGTTCAGTTCTCCACATTTCCTCATGATTTTGTAAAATGCATTTTTAAAAGTCCTCATAAAGATTTATCAGCATTTTTGTGCAAATCTCTTCTAATATACATTTTTTATTTAACTTTGTCAAATATACACTTTCACATTTCCCCCCACTAATATGTGCATTTCTATGCACACTTTACCTGAGTACATGCATTTTTGTGCACATTGCCTGGCGAGAGAGCTTCATTGCAAAACTCAGAGAATTTCAAAATTTCAAAATAATCACTGGGTTTGGGTATGCAATGTTTCAGAAAGTGCAAATTAAGTGGGCTCAGCTTCAGATGTGAACCAAAAGGGATTTCTTCCCCATCCCTAGATAGCCAACACTGTTTGCTACTCCGTTGTGGGCCTACCTGGAATTCTCTCCAAGATAGACCACAACCACCACAACCAGCTTCCTGTTCAGTCACCCCCCCCCCCCGGAGCCTCACTGGGCAATTTCATCACCCACAACAGAAGCACCAGGTTTTAAAAGCCAGCACTACTTCATCCCCCAGGCCGGCCAGGGCAGAGACCTACCACATTCCCCTGCTTGACACAGTAGCCGCTCTTGAGGACGGGGGGCCCACTTGGCGTTTTGGTCCTGGGGATGTAACTCTGAGAGCGTTTCAGAAGATGATGCACAGCTGGCTCTCCGCTTTCGGAGCCATCCCCTCCATTCTAGGAGAGAAGAACACACACTCCAAGAATCAGGCCGCCACTGAGGATGGACAGGAAAGGAACACTGGTCATCTGTTTTGCCCAAGTCCCATAAGTGCTACACAAGACCCCAAGAGCCAAACTATATACAAAACATGTATGCAATTAGTCATTAAATGTAAACTGCAGGCATAGGGGCTGTTATGTACTGAGCTGAATCATAGAACAATAGGATCCAGAATCAGCAGTCTGATTGGTCCGCAGGAGCCACCCAATCCAACTCCAGGTGGAAGTGAATCCGCAACCTGATTGGCCTGCAGGAGCAGCCAATCAGGCTGCTGGCAGAAGTCAATCCACAAACTGATTGGCCCACAGGTGTAGCCCTGAAGTAGCCAATCACGCAAGGCCCATTGTGTGAATAATGTATATAAGCAGATGGTTTTGGGGAAAGAGCCATTCTTCTCTTCTTCTCCTTTATGACTATGAGCTGAATAAAGAGCATGAAATTCACTCTCGACTCTGAGTATATTTCAGGGGCCTTGATCAGGATTGGGACTATGGTTTCTGGGGGCAGGAGGTTAATAGGTGCCTTACTCCTAAAGGTAAAGGTAAAGGTAAAGGGACCCTTGACCATTAGGTCCAGTCATGGACGACTCTTGGGTTGTGGCACTCATCTCGCTTTATTGGCCAAGGGAGCTGGTGTACAGCTTCCAGGTCATGTGGCCAGCATAACTAAGCCACTTCTGGCAAACCGGAGCAGCGCACGGAAGCGCCATTTATCTACTTGCACTTTGACGTGCTTTCGAATTGCTAGGTTGGCAGGAGCTGGGACAGAGCAACAGGACCTCACCCCGTCACAGGGATTCGAACTGCCGACCTTCTGATCGGCAACCCCTAGGCTCTAATGTTTAGACCACAACGCCACCCATGTCCCTAAATGAGAGCTCCCTCTTCCCCACAATTCAAACAGCAGCCGATTCCTACTTCAGCATAGGAACTTTGTACCCAGCCAGATGGCTGGTCTATTTAGTCTGGTACTGTCTACACTGATGGGCAGCAGCTCTCTGGGGTTGCAGGCAAGGGTCTCTCTCAGTCCCACCTGGAGCAGAGCAAATGGCCTAACTGAGCTCTTTCCTGAAATAGGTGGAAGCAGGAAGCAAAGGGATAAAGCCTGCGACTCCTAACTCCAGGGTCCCAGTTTGCATCAGGCCTCTAACACTTGCAATTTGCTTCTGCAAAATCCACTCATGAATAAATGGCATCTGGCCCAGTTTGCCCCTTCATTATGGTATATATGTGGATAAAATTAATTGAGAGCCAAGTCAAGGCGGTGCAGAAGGGAGCGCTGGGAGCAGTTTGCAGTCCATCGGACAAGGGCTCCCGACTCCCAGATTATTCACAATACCAACAACTGAAAGGGTTCCCTCTTCCAAATTAGGCTGCTGAAACACCTGCCTCCTGGATCCTTCCCCATCCTGGCTTATGAAAGCTAGCCGGGAAGGGCTGGGCTTTGTGGGGTGGTGAATGCTTCTCTCTGTGAGGCAGCCTTCCCAGACCCGCTGAAAGAGGCGCTTATTAAACCGCTTCTTAAAAATCCATCTTTAGATGCGGCTAATATGGCCAACTATCGCCCAGTCTCGAATCTTCCATTCTTGGGCAAGGTGATTGAGCGGGTGGTTGCTGAACAACTCCAGGCACGCCTGGAATAAGCGGACCATTTGGATCCCTTCCAGTCGGGATTCAGGCCTCATCATGGGACTGAAACTGCCTTGGTCGCACAGGTTGATGATCTCTGACAGGCTAGGGACAAAGGTGAGAGCTGCTTCCTTGTTCTGCTGGATCTCTCAGCGGCTTTTGACACCATCAACCATAACATCCTTCTGGACCGTCTAGAGGGGTTGGGAGCTGGGGGCACTGTCATACAGGCCGTGTTCAGAAAGTGGTGGTGGGGGATGAGTGTTCAGACCCCTGGGCTCTCACTTGTGGGGTGCCTCAGGGTTCTGACCTCGCCCCCATGCTTTTTAACATCTATATGCAGCCGCTGAGAGAGATCATCAGGGGGTTTGGGCTGGGTGTTCATCAGTATGCGGACGATACCCAGCTCTACCTCTCTTTCAAATCAGAACCAGTGAAGGCGGTGAAGGTCCTGTGTGAGTGTCTGGAGGCGGTTGGAGGATGGATGGCAACTAACAGATTGAGGTTGAATTCTGTACTGTTTTGGGGGGACAGGAAGCGGGCAGATATGGAGGACTCCTTGGTCCTGAATGGGATAACTGTGCCCCTGAAGGACCAGGTGTGCAGCCTGGGAGTCACTTTGGACTCACAGCTGTCCATGGAGGCACAGGTTAATTCTGTATCCAGGGCAGCTGTTTGTCAGCTCCATCTGGTACACAGGCTGAGCCCCTACCTGCCCGCGGACTGTCTCGCCAGAGTGGTGCATGCTCTAGTTATCTCTCGCTTGGACTACTGCAATGCGCTCTATGTGGGGCTACCTTTGAAAGTGACCCGGAAACTACAATTAATCCAGAATGCGGCAGCTAGACTGGTGACTGGGAGCAGCCGCCGAGACCACATAACACCGGTCTTGACTCCCAGTACGTTTCCGAGCACAATTCAAAGTGTTGGTGCTGACCTTTATAGCCCTAAACGGCCTCGGTCCAGTATACCTGAAGGAGCGTCTCTGCCCCCATCATTCTGCCCGGACACTGAGGTCCAGTGTCGAGGGACCTCTGGCGGTTCCCTTGCTGCCAGAAGCCAAGTTACAGGGAACCAGGCAGAGGGCCTTCTGTGCAGTGGCCCCCGCCCTGTGGAACGCCCTCCCACCAGATGTCAAAGAGAAAAACAACTACCAGATGTTTAGAGGACATCTGAAGGGAAGCTTTTAATGTTTAATAAATTATTGTATTTTAATATTTCTGTTGGAAGCTGCCCAGAATGGCTGGGGAAACCCAGCCAGATGGGCGGGGTATAAATAATAATATATTATTATTATTATTATTATTATTATTATTATTATTATTATTACCAAACCAAGTTTAGGTGGAAACCAGGAGTTGATTTTTGTGTCGAAGGGCTGATACTGAAAAACAAATTGCTGGGTGTGCAAGTGTCAGAGACACCCTGCTGCTTTCAAGTGAGCATGCGCCACCTGCACCACTATTTTGAACATGGGTCTGGTGGGTGGACCTGTGGGGTTTGTAGATCCTGCAAGCCTGATGTCTGCCACCACTACCCCCAGTGCAGTGGTGAGATTGCTGGCCTTGGGGACAAGAAAGCTGAGTCCCCGATCCATGCACAACCCCAATCTTCCCTGGATGACTCAGGGCCAGGCATTCTCGGCCATCCTATCTCAGACATGAGAATGGCATGAGACCTTGAACTGAGTGATGGCAATTGGGATTATATCAAGGCCTGTGAGGTTTCAAAACTAGGATTAGAGGCCGCCAGCCTCTAGTGTGTACTGGCTAAAATTGGGATTCTGGGCTCCCTTTCAGGACAACACCATTTAAGGATGCTACAGAGCACAAAACCGACCTGAGAATACAGCTTCCTTGCCACATGGAGTGGGAGGGAAAGGAAGGGAAGAGAAAGAGAGAAGGGGTGTGTGGCATGGGAAATGAATTTTTCCATCTGCAATTAAAAGAAAAATAAGCCAGTGACAAAAAACTAGGCTTTCACAAGCTCCCCTTGGCTAAAGAGAGAGTGAATAAAGCAAACTGTTCTACTGATGCAGCTTTGACTTCTACAGAATGGGAGCCAAAGGCTTTGCTCTTCAAAGAAGAAAGTGGGCTTTTGCTAGCTGCATAAATTTCATGGGTGAGTGCCTGCTTATTGCTTCTGAATAAGTGCAGTGCCCAGAGAAAAAAGGGGGCAGACACTGGGCGCCATTGTGTGGCACAATTTAGGTAGCCAACATGCTCCACTGGGGCACCAGCCTTCCCTGGCATGAAGGGCCCACAACAAAGCACCACAAAGCACCCCAGTGTCTGTGCCGTGTTGGGGAAGAGCACAGGGCGAACACAGCACAGCAGCTCCCAAAGATGACATTTGTCCCTCTCTGTATCAGGTGTTTTGCCACAATGAACAAGCAGCACACACAGAGAGAGACCAGTAGGAACTGAACAGGGATGGAAGTTTCCCAAACAAAAATGAGAAAGAAGACAGGGAGAAAGAAGAAGGGGGTGGGGGTGGGGGTTTCCTGTGAGATAAGCATCCCTGGTTCTCGCTTGAGCAACGCCCTCAGAGATTTATGGCACAAAGTGATCCAAGTTTAGAAAAGGGCTCCAAGTGGAATCAGTGCCCTTCATCCTTTTAGAACCCAGGACAACTTCATAGCAAATCACTCTTTCAGAGTCTGAAGCTGCTTCCCCAATCTCCAGAGTTGGGTCCAAGCTCAGCTATTCCCAACTGTTTTCTGTTTTCAATTGAACATGAAATGGGTCATTGTAGAGAAAGATAATTATGTTAGTCTGCATTTTTAAGCAAACCAACATTATTTGCACCTAACAGACCAAAGGGAACATCATTTTCCTTCAGATTTCACACTTCTCCAAATTTCACAATACGGTTTTAGGATCAAAAAACATACATTTTAAAATGGGATAAAATATGTATTTAAACATATTCATATGTTTTTATTCTTTTAGAATTAACCCTAACTCTAACCCTAACCCTATTTAGATCACAGATTAATGTGGAAACAGGGTGGAATAGACTTATGTGCAATTTAAATGGAAAGGAAACAGACTGATTTGTCTCTCATTAGTTCATCAGGTACAAAGTATCTTTTTTTTACCCATCAATAACCATAACCAGAGCTTCCACACATCTTGAGGGTTTGGGTTTTATTTTTTTAAGGGGTGGGGTCCAGATCAGAAGATTCGACTTCCAGGCAGCCTGGAGTCTCAACAGATCTCGTTTTCATTAGCCATGATGAATTGTTCTTGTGGCCTGTGCTGAACAGGGAGGATTTCTCTTATCCACAATCCCACTCAAGCTGGCCATACCTTGACAGCAGCGCAGAGCAGTGGATGGTGGGGAGGAGGAAACATCTGTTTGCAACAATACAAAGCAACAACAGCAGTTAATAAAACAGTTTCCATCATAAAACTAAAAGCTTGGGGAATAATAATAATAATAATAATAATAATAATAATAATAATAATAATATAATAATAATAATAATAATAATAATTTATTATTTATACCCCGCCCATCTGGCTGGGTTTCCCCAGCCACTCTGGGCAGCCTCCAACAGAAAAATAAAACACAGTAATCTATTAAACATTAAAAGCCTCCCTGAACAGGGCTGCCTTCAGATGTCTTCTAAAAGTCTGGTAGTTGTTTTTCTCTCTGACATCTGTTGGGAGGGCGTTCCACAGGGCAGGCGCCACCACCGAGAAGGCCCTCTGCCTAGTTCCCTGCAACTTGGCTTCTCGCAATGAGGGAACTGCCAGAAGGCCCTCGGTGCGGGACCTCAGTGTCCGGGCAGAATGATGGAGGTGGAGACGCTCCTTCAGGTATACTGGACTGAGGCCATTTAGGGCTTTAAAGGTCAGCACCAACACTTTGAATTGTGCTCGGAAACGTACTGGGAGCCAATGTAGGTCTTTCAGGACCGGTGTTATGTGGTCTCGGTGGCCGCTCCCAGTCACCAGTCTAGCTGCCGCATTCTGGATCAGTTGTAGTTTCCGAGTCACCTTCAAAGGTAGCCCCACGTAGAGCGCATTGCAGTAGTCCAAGCGGGAAATAAAAGGTCTCTGCCTGCCACTGGAAGGACAGCAAAGCAGGCAACAGGCATGCTTCTTTGAGGAGCATGTGATAGGATTTTTGAATGCTCCCTTGTGTAAAACATTCCCTACAAGTGGAAATCTAGCAGTGGGCTGGAAGCTCTCTCATGGATGTGGTGGTTTTATTGTTGTTATTATTTTCTTTCAAGGAATTACCTCAGGGTGACAGTGGCCATGCTGCATGGGCCTGTATCCTTGCCTCTTTCCTACTTCTTCCCACAGCTAAGAGAGGGAAGAAGTAGAATTGCACTATGTTTGAAAAGCTAGATGCTCAACTCCATTGGCTCTGCTGAGAAGCCAGCTCCATCAGGCTTTTCCTCTGTGTTTCTCAACTGCCGCCTTGCTCCACCAGGCTGCAGCAGAGGGAGAGCTTAAAAGCAGGGCTGTCAGCTCAGCTAAGAAACCCCTTCTATCGAGGGCTTCTTCCACCCAAGGTCACCTGGCAGCTTCAGCATGGGCATAAGAAGAAGCAACTCAGCTCAGCGACTTTTGGCTCCGCTCCTCCACTTCATTCCATCGGGACATGACAAAGAACTAGGGCCTGAGTTTGATTTCCACCTCCCGGTCTCCCAGTTCCTCTTCCTTTTTGTGTCCTGTCTTTTAGATTGTGGGCCTGAGGGCTGGGACCGTCTTATATACTCATCTTTTAAAAGTACCCTGGGACTTAAGAGAGGGGTAAAAACACTTTCAATAAATTAAGAAATGCTTTAAAAAATCTCCCTGCAGTCTAACGTGGCACTGTCTTCTCTACCATCTCATTCTACTTTGTGCAAACAGTCCCAGGTCTGCAATTAAACTGGGTCTGCTAATTGGACACAGAAACCATGGATGCCTGCTGTTTGTTCTCAGCAGAATGGAGCAGAGCACCTAGAGGTTGAGTGAGTGTGTGATACACACAGCCAAGCCACTTAATTAAACATGTGGGGCCACGCCTTAATTAAGGGAGACTCACATAAAACATGCAACTGGCAACAGCTGTAATGAAAAGCTGGCAAGACTTCCTCTTGTAGTCAAGTATTCTGTACCTATTGGGTTGGTTGGCACGGTTTCTTTCATGCCCTATCCTGCCCTGTCCTGAGGGCTCAGGGTGGACAGCAGCCCAAGAACCACAGGCCAGAAAAGCCAGTAATGAGGATACTGGGATATAGAAACAGAAGTCAATCTACATGTTCAGCAAAAGCACACAGGACAGTCCCTCCTGGCACTGAACCACTTGTTTGAATGCTAAGATGGCCAGGTAAAAGACAGACACAGAGAGAAAGGACACAGAATCTGCATCTTTAACAATTGTATAGAGGATCCCTACAGTGTGTGTAACTTTGTATTGCGCTTTAATTGTACTATAATAATAATTTATTATTTATACCCCACCCATCTGGCTATTGCAAGGGTCGACAACCTTTAGGGACCTATGGGAATATTTGCAAACTGTTGTGTGCACCACAGGTGTGCTGCAACTCTTGGCTCCCAACTGTAAATATGGCTTCTATTGGCTAAAGAAGGCTTCTTTCGAGCCTAATTTCAGCTGGGGGGGGGTGTGTGACTCTCTGGCGCCAGGGAACGTCTCTGCAGCTGCACATGCCTGTCCTCCAGGAGTGGCCCACAGGTAACCCCTGTTTCATTGTATCCCTACTCAGTTCATGACTAGGAGCCCACTGAGCCAAAAAGCAGCATAGAAGTAAGCTACAATAAGAGAGGAATTGAAGGGCGTATTTGAGATGTGTAGCTTCTCATGCAAACTACACCTTATAAATTCCATCTTTTCCACAACTAGTAAAGGTGAAGGCATGGGTGGGTGGGTGGAAAACTAGGGGGAACAGGAAGGAAAAGTGCTTTTGAGAGGAAGACATGGCTGCTGGCTTCCTGGGGAGAAGCACTCCACATGGCAACATTATTTGGCAGGTACCATTGTGTTCTTTTTGCTTCTTAGCCACATTTCAAGCCATGGTTCAAAGGAAAACGCTCCTGCTCCTCCAGTCTCTTCCCTAACCTTCTGAATCTTGCATCACAGGATGAGCAGCTTCCTCTTAAAAGGGAAAAAAGGCACACACTGCTAAAAAGTGGAGGGTGGCACACTTTTCTCTGGCAAGTTAATGAGGCATGTCAGGCCATTTGGCAAGGAGGCAAAGCAGCTGCTACGCCCCAGATTTTGTGATGCCCAAGGGTTGGGCAGGGTGGTATTATTGCTGGGATGTCTCATTTTCATCTTCGTTTTGCTTATGCCTGACTACCAGCAGGCACAGACAGACAGCCGTAGGGAAGCTGCAGCCCTGCAGATGCCGCCAGACTCCAGCTCCCACCAGTGGCATCCGCCAGCACCATCCATCATCTGGAACTTTCCAGAAGCACCTGGCTGGCCACTTTCAGAAATAAGATGATGCACTGGGAGGCTCTTTGCACTTATTCCACTGGGCTTTGTTTAGGTCCTCATGGCAGCAGTAGCTAACCTTTGGCCCTCCAGATGTTGCTGAACTCCAAGTCCCATCATCCCTGACTGTTGCCTGATGGGAGTTGGGAGGGGCAACATCTGAAGGACTACAGCTTCCCCACTCGAGTCAGATCAGGACTCACGTTCGTTTTATCACCCTTCACTGCTACTACAAGAAGTTGATGTGCTTTTTCGGCATGCATCCCAGCTCACCGGAACAGTCATTGCCTGAATTTTTGTATTGCATTGCCCTCACTGCTTACGTTTCCACCCGAAGCAATGTGTACATTGTTGCACGCAAGCCCCAGTCTCTGAGTGGTGAAGGACTCCAGGGGTGCTTTCCCAGGGTTCAGTTTCTTTAGAATGCAAACCAGCAGAGACTGTGTTGTCTTTTAGGACATACACACAATGCAAGCACAGGATGGAAGGGATTGCAGCATCACCACTCCAACAGATCTTGCTTTCCCATTAGCCCCAAGCCCAGCACGGAACAAGACATGCCTCTGTGTCTCCAGCTTCCAGCACTGGCCCCATGCACAGTGGCCCCTTGCCCTATTGCTCTCCATCCTGGGTGAGGCAACCATTTGTCTCTAGGGCAACCTCTGCAGACTCATAAATCATAATAACTTTATATTATTATTATTATTATTATTATTATTATTATTATTATTATTAATCACAGTATTAACTGGCCAGCCGAAGCCCGGAAACGATGCCTTATGAGGAACGGCTTAGGGAGCTGGGTATGTTTAGCCTGGAGAAGAGAAGGTTAAGGGGTGATATGATAGCCAGGCTCACTGGAAGGACAGATCGTGAAGCTGAGGCTCCAATACTTTGGCCACCTCATGAGAAGAGAAGACTCCCTGGAAAAGACCCTGATGTTGGCAAAGATTGAGGGCACAAGGAGAAGGGGACGACAGAGGACGAGATGGTTGGGACAGTGTTCTCAAAGCTACGAACATGAGTTTGACCAAACTGCGGGAGGCAGTGGAAGACAGGAGTGCCTGGCGTGCTCTGGTCCATGGGGTCATGAAGAGTCGGACACGACTAAACAACTAAACAACAACATGATAGCCATGTTCAAATATATAAAAGGATGTCATATAGAAGAGGGTGAAATGTTGTTTTCTGCTGCTCCAGAGAAGCGGAGCAATGGATTCAAGCTACAAGAAAGAAGATTCCACCTAAACATTAGGAAGAACTTCCTGACAGTAAGAGCTGTTTGACAGTGGAATTTGCTGCCAAGGAGTGTGGTGGAGTCTCCTTCTTTGGAGGTCTTTAAGGAGAAGTTTGACAGCCACCTGTCAGGAATGCTTTGATCGTGTTTCCTGCTTGGCAGGGGGTTGGACTGGATGGCCCTTGTGGTCTCTTCCAACTCTTATGATTCTATGATTTGGGCTTGAGGGCATCCTGAGCAAGTTTGCAGATGACACCAAATTGGGAGGGGTGGCTAATACCCCAGAGGACAGGATCTTCCTGACAGTAAGAGCTGTTCGGCAGTGGAATTTGCTACCAAGGAGTGTGGTGGAGTCTCCTTCTTTGGAGGTCTTTAAGCAGAAGCTTGACAGGCATATGACAAGAATGCTTTGATGGTGTTTCCTGCTTGGCAGGGGGTTGGACTGGATGGCCCCTGTGGTCTCTTCCAACTCTTATGATTCTAAGAACGCACTGCAGTTGGCGTGCCGTGCGCAGGGGCATTGGTCACCTCCCAGTTCAGGGAGCTAGTCTGAGGTTCTAGGCAGGGTTTGGGGTTTGGAGCAAGGTGTCAGATCCCCACTCCTTCCTGAAGTTCCCTTGGTAGTGCAGAGTTTTTGCAAAGATTTTTTAAAAATGGGTATAGGTAGTGCAACTCCAAGCTGTGGGTGGGCAGGGAAAGAAACATAAATGTCATTGGTGATTTAATATAACTAGTAATGAAGCTGTGGGTTGAGCAGATGCTGTTGTTTCTTCAGGAGCAGTACAGTGCCCCTTTTGTCACAGAAAGGGGTCTTGCTTTGCATCGCTGTCGTTTTAACTGCTGCTAACTGGTCTGGAGTTTGGCTACTGGAGCTGGCTAGGGCATCATTGCAAAGTGGCAGGCTGTGGGGCAGTTCTGCACTATGGGGAGATTCTGCTGCACAAGTTCTGTTGCCACAGAGAGAAATGGCCCAAGAGCATGCTCAAAGAGAAACTCTATGATTCTATGATTCACTTAAGAAAGGGACTGGTTGGGTCAGTTTCCTCTTATTGATTCTACCTCACATAAACAGGATCACAACTTTGGGACTTACTTTTGCCACAAGACTGACTAATGCAGTGCCAGGGACGTGGCTGAATCGAATGCCTGGGAAGAGTCAAACTCTGAAGACGAAAGAATGCAGACAGACCAGGAGTGGGTTAGCTCACTCACACACACCAAGAGTTCCCAGACTCAGATAGAGCAGCAGACTCAGACAGCTCGTGGGCAGAGGGAGGGGAAGAGATAGACAGCATTGAGGGAGTTGCTATGCAACCAGGAGGGAAACAGCATTCAGAGGGCTCTTCTTTTAAGAGTGGGGGGGATTCCACCCACCTTCTCCCCGAACCAGAAGAGCTGAAAGGGTTAAAATTCAACAGAAGTGCAAGGGAGGAAGGACTAGACTTAGGCGCCCTTTGTGTGTGACAGGGGTGGAGACTCAGAGTGACCAACTCGCATCAAAGAGCGGCAGGCTGGGAGCTGTGCTCTGGATGTAATTTATAAATAAAATGTACCATAAAACTGCCAGAGACTTGTTAATTCTTATCAGGGCTTGCTTGCCTGCCTGAGATCATTAAAAGCAACTACCCTTCTGGAAACAAAACCATGTCTCTATAGGATCTTTGATCACGGTTAAGGCACCAACCCATAGACTCCTGTCTACGTATTATATGTACACCAGGCTTCCACAAACCCTGTCTGGCCCCAAGTTTGCTTATTTTCTCATTCCCTCCTCATACCTTTTCCCTTTTGTGCTTTGTATTTAGATTGTAAGGCTCCAGGCACAGGCTGTGTGTTTTTACAGTAGTCTTATCCACTCTGGGAGCCTTTTTGGCTGCAGAGGGGGGTAGAAATGCTGTCAACTTCTCCATCTCCATCCCTTCTCCAAAGCAACAGATTTGGCTGACCAGCAATTCCCTTCTCACCTGGTTGACTGAGATTGGCGTCTGCACAACCACCCCACCAATGATCTCAGTCCTGTAGGGACTCTTGACAACTTCTGCAGTTGGAGGGAAACTTTCACCCTTTGGAACCTAAGAGAGACAAAAGGACAAGTTACAGTATGTCTTGTGCCCAAAACCAAACAAGATCTGCCAGGCTCTCACTACAAGAGACAGCATCCTTCTAAATCCCTCCAAATGTACCCTTTTTTGAAGTGCTTTTATCAATTGCTAGAGTGACATCTGAGAACGTATATGAAATCCCATTCAGCAAGGATTTCATAGAATCATAGAGTTGAAAAGTACCATGAGGGTCATCTAGTCCAGCCCCTGCAATGCAGGAATCTTTTGCTCAATGTGGGACTCAAACCCATGACCCTGAGATGAAGGGTCTCATGCTCTATCCAAGACCAGCAAAGAGTCCAGCTGATTTGTAGAATTCCTGCAGGACTCCACTTTGAAATAGGGCTGCATTCTGGAACTAATAGGCTGCATTTATTTGCATGATATACCTGTACTAAAGAAAAAAGTTGGTGTTTTAAGATCAAATAATTTTGCTCGAATATTTTTTTGACAGATGGATTAGCTGGATTTGAATGACACAAGAGCCCCCAACCCAGCACAAAATCTGATTTGCATGTGTGTTGCACATTCTTGATAGTATTTTTAAAATGTACATTTTTAAAGACCTAGAACTCCTTAATGGGATCTATGTATCATCTTTCCTGGACTAGCAAATATGTCTTTGTACTTCAGCCCTGGTCCAACTTTTCATACCACAGCCTTGTCACACAGGGGGTGGGGAGCGAGGCCAAAATTTGATGCCCACTCCAGTCCTCACACTGGCTTCCCAAAGCCAGCTAAGTGAGGCACTGGGCTTTGGAAAGGTGGTGTGAGGCTCTAACAGGGTCCTAGGGCCCTCCCAACTCCTTCCTTGGGAACCAGTGTGGTGTAGTGGTTAAGAGCGGTAGTCTCATAATCTGGTGAACCGGGTTTGCGTCTCCGCTCCTCCACATGCAGCTGCTGGGTGACCTTGGGCTAGTCACACTTCTCCAAAGTCTCTCAGCCTCACTCACCTCACAGAGTGTTTGTTGTGGGGGAGGAAGGGAAAGGAGAATGTTAGCCCCTTTGAGACTCCTTTGGGTAGTGATAAAGTGGGATATCAAATCCAAACAAACTCCTCCTCCTCCTCCTCCTCCTCCTCCTCTTCCTCCTCTGTCTCCTCCTCCTCTTCTTCTCCTCCTCCTCCTCCTCCTCCTCCTCCTCCTCCTCCTCCTCCTCCTCCTCCTCCTCCTCCTTTCTTCTTCCCAAAGCTGGGAACACAAACTAGCATTTGGGATGGAGGAAGGAGGACTCTTGGACCCTGTCAGAGCCTTATGCCTCCTTCCCAAAGCTCAGTGCCTTGCTTTCACTTCTGCTTGACCCACACTTTCTAGGCATGGGTCCCAGTGGTTTGCCCCTTCCCTGGCTCCTTTCCTAGTGCTATTTTTCTAGCAAAAGAGGTGCCAGAACTCACCATGAGCAGCACCTCCCTCTTTCTCATGGAATGGCACCTGAGAGGGGCCAGAACTGCGTTCCGGTGAGTTGCCCATGAAAAAAAGCCACAGGAAAATCTACCATTTTGCTTTAAATTGGGGCAAATATCAATCTGGAGAAAACCTGATTGACATTTGCTCTGAGTGCTAAAGATTGGGTTTCCCTGGGGGAAAGTGGTGGGACAAACGGAAGTCTGGATGAGCCCCGAGTCTTGTTTAATTGTACTGCCTTCAATAGGATTCACTATGCCTAATTCTAAAATGCATTGAAGTAACCATTATATAAATTAATAATAAAAATTTCCTTGTATTAAATTAGACAGAACTGCCCATGATTTCTACAGCCATATTATTAGTATCTTACTCTGTTTCCAACGTTGTGCTCACACCAAGCTTCCATATTTTTTAAAAAAACTTCTTTCTCTGAGGGATTAGTACCGTGTTTCTCCAAAAATAAGACACCGTCTTATATTTATTTTTCCTCAAAACAAAACAAAACACGGCGGCTTATTTTCAGGGGATGTCTTAATTTTTTTATTAAGTATGGTACAATTTAACCTACAAGGTTAAACTGCCTATCACTATGGCTTATTTTTGGGGTATGGCTTATTTTTGGGGTATGGCCTATTTTTGGGGTATGGCTTATTTTCGGAGAAACACGGTACCTTTGATTTGCAAAGCCCAATACCAGTCTCCTCTGGTGGTTCTACAGTATATGGGGCCATTCATGAAGTTATTTGCCCTGCAAAGGTACTCAGGTGTCCTCCGACGGGGGTGATGGCAACAGTAGCAGCAGCAGCACGCTCCTTCAGGTGCCAAGCAGACAGAGACATCGAGTCCAAGCCTAAATGTGGGTCTAGATCAGATTCAGGAGGAGCCTGTGGCTTTCAGGATGCATTTCCCCTGCCTAATAGCAGAAATTCTGATCTACAATCTGGTAGCAAATGCTGGGAGGATTCACTTTCCAACCTTCCATCAGAAAGGTGAAGGTACTCTGTAGGCTGGGCAGGTAAAACTGGCTTTTACTAGGCTAACACCTACCTGACCCAGATCTCCGCCTCAGCTGGTCCAGTACATAACATTCTAGGGCTGATCTCAAACAACCAATATGGGGAAGGAATTGCACAGGCTGTCTCTGGATGCAAGTTCTCCATAAGATGGTTAGAAGGGCTCTGCTGGATCAAAGGGAAGCTTCCATCTAATCCCAGACCCTCTTTTTCCCATGGTGGCCAACCGGACACATCCAGAGAGCTGTCAAGCACAGCATGAAGGCAACTGCCTTCTTCTGCTTCTCAGCAAAGCCACTAGTTTAGGTGTCTCTTGAAGAAGATTAGACAAATTCACATGAGAAAGGGGCACCAATGTCTCATTTCATCAGATTTTGACCTTCCTGGAGCTATATGCTGCTGTTGGGGGGGGGGGGCGCTGAGGCCAGTGGAGGGAAAGGACAGGGCTGAAAGTGGCTGGAGAGCACTGTCAATTTCTGTCAACTTCTTCCCCCGTCCCCTACCTGCCCACTGCCACTTGCATGAAATTAGAGTGAGGGTCTCACGTGGTCCTCAGGCCACAGAGTAATGCAGGGATGGGCAAAGAGCAATTATCTTCACCCTGTACTTGGCGTGGGAAGAAGCTTTTGGCAACTTTTGACCCTAGCAAATGCCTATCAGGGTCATATTCCCACATGGGCGACTTTCCAGGGCCCACATGGTGAAAAAAGTCAGAGGTTTCTACACACATTTTGTAGCACCCTGCTTGTGGTTGACACTTAGCTGGAATGAAATATTCAACGCAGCAATAGAGAAATTAAAATAATAATTTATTTGTCAGACAAATAAATGAGAGGCACAGTGGTATAGTTACCAAAAAGCTCTGCCTGCTCTAGCCCTGCTGGTCAGCACTTATATTCCCTCAGCCCAGCTCCCTTGCTCCTCCTTTGGCTGCCTCTGTCCAATCAGCTTAGTTGAAATTCCTATTGGCTGTGTGCTAGAGCCAATAATAAAAGATACACCCATTTCCTATTACCTTTTATGGGAGACAAAGAGCTATATATCCTTCTATCATAAATGGCAGACAAGTAGTCATATATCTTTATATTTGCCAAAACAAGGAACCTTAATTACCAGATCACCTTTGCCCTTGCATTCCAACACAAATGGCTAAAACAAAATGATTAAAACAGATGGCTATGGTAATAAATTCTATCTAAACAAAAGCCTGGCTGTGCATTCCCACACACCCAGGAGCCATAAGAATCTAACATAAGAATCTAACATTTCTTACTTTCTAAATCCTTTAGAAAAGTAACATTTCTTACTTTCTAACTCCATTAAGCCAACAAATCTCATAAAAGGCACATTGGTTTATAATAGTATACAATACTGTATAACAGAAACTTTTAGAAAAAGGTTTGTGTGCAAAAGACCTCAAAGCAGAGGCTTGAAAAGGCTTCTTTAGAAATGAGCCCCCCTTTCCATGAGCCCCCCTTTCCTTCTCCCAGCTGCTGTTGTCATTAGCTCTAACATGCTCAGTAAACCTTAGACTTTAGAAAAATAATGGCTATGACTCTCTCATGATATCACTTTCTGTTAAACAATATTTACCAACTCTTAATTAGTGTATTTGCAGCTGGATTGTATTTTCTAAATATGCAGGGTCATCTCAAGCCAGTAATTTTAACCTTTTACAGCCTGTGAGGCTCATAGCTGCCAAGTTGTCCCTTATTTTAAGGGATTTTCCCTTATGCTGAATAGGCTTCCTCGCGAGAAAAGGGAAAACTTGGCAGCTATGGTGAGGCTGTAAAGGTCTTTTGCTTGTCATAAATCAGGGGGCCCTAGCAAGGAGAGCAGGAAAATAAACAAACAACAGTTAGAATGCTTTAGCCGGCTGGAGCAGCATTAAACATTTGCAAATATATCTTTTAAATTCATACAGGCCTCAATCAGGTGCCTCAATTTCACTCTCCTGGCATTATCACTCTTAAAGGACGCATTCGAGCCAGCCAAAGGCCTTTGAGGAAGGGATGAACAGGCCAGAGAGAAGCCTGACTGGCCACGTTTGACTCCCAGGACTGAGGTTGCTCCCCTCTGGTGTTTTAATGATACACATATTTGCAAACACAACTTTGCTCCCACTTGGTGCTCACATTTAATACATCTTAGATGTATGCCTAACACAGCATGCAAATGAAGCCACTATTGATGACTTCAGGAATCTAAAAAGGTTTCCGTTCATATTCATTTCTCAGTTCTTAAGATAATAATCCATGTTCCAAAACAGCAACCAGTTTTTGAAAGTCAAGTCTGGCCAACTGAAGGGGAAGTAGCCAGCCCTCATGGACAGGGAAACAGGAAATAAGCATGTTGTTTCAGAAGCACCACAGCGATTTTACAGGGTGAGTGGATATGGGGAATTTAGTCAAGTTGCTGTCAAGTCATCCCTGTATTTAAGGCACCAGTGGCCAACCATTCTGGCAAGTGGGGCACAAGCTATGCCCACAGAGCTCTACTCCTTGCAGAGTGGCGGAGTTGACAGGAGGCCTCTCTTGCCCTCACATAGAGCTGCATACTACTCTGTGAAGAGGGATTGGTTCCTGAACCACTGTGGGCATTGGTGGTCTTTGAGGAGTATAAGGGTCCCCTAACAACCCTCAGCACCTTTAACAAACTTCAGACGCCAGGATTCCTTGGGGAAGCCATGACTGCTTAAACAGCTATGATACTGTGTTAAATGTATAGTGCAAGTGGGACCCAAGTTGGGGAGGGGGGGGGGAGAAAGCATTGGTTTTCTTTGCCTTTCAATGGGAAGCCACCTAATTTGCATGTCTTGAACCAATAAGCAAACCGAAACACAGCTATTATTTGAAATTCATACTACTCTGAATTACTCCAACCAACCAGTGAGTACAAAATACATCATATTAGGGGGAAATGTGCAAACCCCCCATCCTATATTTGTGTAAACAACATGCAGAAATGAATTTTATTATGGGAAATTACTTTCAAAGATGTGTGTGTTAGTCAAAATTGCACACAAAAATGTGTTTATTAGGAAAAATTCACACAAAAATGCTGATTGATTTTCAAGAGTGGTTTTTTAAAAAGACACACAAATTGCTTCAAAAATGTGGAGGCCTGATTCTGAGACAAGAAAAATGAGACACCGAAACTGACTGATTTGTCTTTTGCTACTCAGTCCATGTGCATCTCCCCAATGCTCTTAGAAGATGCCTCTAGGCCTCCAAGCGCAACCAAGCTGCAGGTGCACAATGGCAGAGCGCAACGGCTATATGGCACACAAGCTGCCTTTCAGGAAAACTTTCCATCCCTATTGATCAGTGGGGAGCCACTGGCGCCTTTCCAAGGGAGCTGGACAAAAAACCCACAGGCTTAGATCACTGCAGCTGCAGCTTGGCAACAGGTCTAATGTGAGCTATGCAGGAGGCAGGGGGCATTTGATATTCCAACCACAGGTGTTGGTAGTGATACAAGATACCCCCCCCCACACACACTTCCCCAATGCCAGAGCCATCAACACCCTGAGCAAGGCATCCTCAACCCAAAGGTTCCATATGATGGGGCAAATGGGAAACATTTTGGACAAGTTGAAAGAAAAAGAAAAAAAAGTTGAGAGACAATCCGAAAAGTTAGGAAGTTCAAAAAGAGATAAAAGCTTTGCAGGTACAGTATTCCCAAATAATAAATGAGGAAATCGAATGGAAGATTAGAAGAATGAAGCAAAGATCATTTGAATCGGCTAATAAATGTGGGAAATTGTTGGCCTGGCAATTGAAGAAAAGACAAAAGGAGAATACAATTATAAAAATTATGGACGAAGGAAAATCTATTGAGAACCCTGCAGAGATAAGGAAATGCTTCACAAAATATTATAAACAGCTATATAAAAGGGAAAAAGAAGATATAGATGGAATAGAGAAGTTTATAAAGGAAAATGGATTACAGAAAATTCCAGTACACCAAAAGAACCTACTGAATGGGTTGATTACAAGACAAGAGGTTGAAACAGCAATCCAAGAGTTGAAAAACGACAAGGCCCCAGGACCTGATGGACTTACCTCCAAGTATTACAAAACATTAAAAAACTGGTTGATACAACCATTAATGGAGGTAGCAAATGAGATTTTAGGGGGAGGCAAGGCACCAGAGACTTGGAAAGACGCTTTTATCTCTCTGATACCAAAACCGGATGTGGATAAGACTCAGGTTAAGAATTATAGACCAATCTCCTTATTAAATGTGGATTATAAGATATACGCTAGCATTTTGGCATCAAGACTGAAAAGGGTGTTGAAGGACTTAATACATAAAGACCAGACAGGATTTCTGCCTGGAAGGCATATGAAAGACAATGTAAGAATTATAATAGACATTTTGGAGAGACTGGAAGTGAAAATAAACACCAAAGCAACGTTAATTTTTGTAGATGCCGAAAAAGCTTTTGATAATATTTCTTGGATTTTTATGAAACGAAACTTTGCAAAAATGGAGGTTGGCCAAAATTTTGTTAATGGGATTAACGGTATCTATTCTGAGCAAAGAGCCAAAATCATTGTAAATAATGTGGTCTCAGAAGAGATAAGAATTGAGAAAGGAACAAGACAAGGGTGCCCACTCTCCCCCCTGCTATTCATTTCCGTCCTGGAGGTCTTGCTGAATATGATTAGGAGCGATGAAGGTGTTAAAGGAATTACAGTGGGTACAAAACAATATAAGCTAAAAGCCTTTGCAGATGATTTAGTACTGACTTTGCAGAACCCTGAACAAAGTGCTGTAAGAGTATTGCAGATAATTCAAGAGTTTGGTAGAGTGGCAGGCTTTAAGTAAAATAAAGGGAAAACTAAAGTGTTAGAAAAGAATTTGACGATGCAAGAGAGACAAAGAATAGAGGACTGCACAGGACTGAAATGTGTGAAAAAGGTGAAATACCTAGGAGTTAATATGACGTCAAAAAATCTGAATCTGTATAAGGATAATTATGAGAAGCTATGGAAGGAAATTAAAAGAGATTTGGAAGTGTGGACAAGGTTGAAATTGTCCTTAATGGGTAGAATAGCAACTGTTAAAATGAATGTATTGCCGAGAATGTTGTTTTTATTTCAGGCCCTTCTGATAGTAGATAAGATGAAATGCTTTCAAGAGTGGCAGAAGACATTGTCTAAATTTGTCTGGCAAGGGAAGAAACCTAGGATTAAATATAAACTTTTGACAGATGTAAAAGAAAGAGGAGGATACTCTTTGCCAGACTTAAAGATTTATTTTGAAGCCGCAGCTTTTTGTTGGCTGAAGGAATGGTTTTTGCTAGACAATGACGACTTGCTGGATTTAGAGGGCCATGATAATGCATTTGGGTGGCATGCATATTTATGGTATGATAAAGTAAAGTTGCACAAAGGCTTTAAAAATCATATAATTAGGAAATCATTGTTTAATGTTTGGATTAGATATAAAGATTTGTTGGAAAGAAAAACTCCTAGGTGGATTTCACCACTCGAGGCAAAGAAACCTAAAAGGACAAATATGGATGAGAATAGGCTGAAATATAAAGATATTTTGATGGAGGTGGGAAACCATTTTAAGTTAAGGCCATATGAACAATTGAAGGACAGGCTGAGTGATTGGTTTCAGTATGTGCAGATAAATGAAGCATTTAAATTAGATAAAAAAATAGGATTCCAATCAGAAAAGTCGAAATTAGAAATTGAATTGTTAGAGACAGACAGTAAGAATCTGGCCAGAATGTATAATTTGTTGCTAGAATGGCATTTGAAAGATGAGCAAACAAAATCGGTTTATGATTGAATGGGCCAAAGATTTGGGCCATAATGTGATGATGTCGGACTGGGAAAAACTGTGGAAGAAGGGTATGAAGTTTACGGCATGTACTGTGTTGAAGGAAAATTTGATGAAAATGATGTATAGATGGTATTTGACGCCGGTTAAGTTAGCTAAAATGTACCATAAAAGTGACAACAAATGTTGGAAATGTAAGGAGGATGTTGGCTCATTTTACCATATGTGGTGGACATGCCCTAAGATAAAAGGCTTCTGGGAAATGATTTATAATGAAATGAAAAAGATTTATAAAAACACTTTTTTGAAGAAACCGGAGGCCTTTTTACTTGGAATAGTTGGGGAAGAAATCCCCAAAGAGGATGTTAATTTGTTCATGTATGCCACCACAGCTGCCAGGATTCTAATAGCAAAATATTGGAAAAAAGAGGAACTGCCTTCGTTGCAGGAATGGCAAATGAAAATGATGGATTATATGGAATTGGCAGAACTGACAGGAAGACTCCGGGACCAAACAAGTGACAAAGTTCTAAAAGATTGGAAGAAGTTTAAAATATATATAGGGAAAGCATTTGACAATTAGATTTTGAATATCCAGGAAAATAAAGAAGTTAAGGTAATAGGGAGACAATATAAGATTAAAAGTAATAAATTTTGGTAGATGTTATTAAGATGAAATTAAGAAGTGTTAAAGGGATTACATGATGGGTAAGAAAGATGATTTAGAAACTGCTATAGAAGCTTATAAAAATGGAAAATCAGATAGTGGGGAACTGGGGAAGCCAGAAGACAATGAATATTAAAATGGATTGGAGATGATATGTTTTTGTTTTATGTTGTTTGATGTTGATGTATTTTTGTATTTTTATTTTTTTGTATTTTTATGTTTTTTGTATTTTTTATGTGTGTTAGATAAAACTATTAATAAAAAATATATTTTTTAAAAAAAGAATTATTCTGAATAAATTTTAAAACCACGCAATTTGTGAAATTGCTCAGCCTGGCTGGTCTGCAGGTGCCCAATTGCAGTTGCTTTTGCAATTCTCCTGGAGTAACTTTAACTAGAATAAATGGCTGGGGAAGTGTAACAAAGTGCTGTGGGTGCCCCCCCCCACCTGTGGTAGTACAGGACTTTTCAGGCTCTAAAATACTGACAGCTTAAAGGGGTCTTTCTCCTATTTGTGCCCTGGGTGTTCTATCTGTTGTGCATTTCCTGGGGTGAGTTGTTAAGAAAATTGGAGTAGGAACCTGCTTGTTATTACTTCTTACTTTACTATTTAAAGACTTTCTACACTGACTTTTTACATTGGGCACTTCCAGATAATCACTGTTTTCAGATGGGATTCAATCCTATACCAGCAAAAATTGGTTCAACAATTATGACTGGGAGGTCTTGTACAACAAACCCACTTCCTCAAAGGCCACATGTTTTGCAATAAGGTAAGTGACAGCAAAGTGTGGGATAACATTTGCTTTGATGCAATGTTGTTTAACTTCCCCATAAGCAAATTGGAATGAATGCTCATTTAACAGCTAACATTGTCTGATCTACCTGCAAACTAATCAGGATGAATAAAAGAATAACCGGGGGGGGGGGAGAAGAAGATAAGACGTACTCCCTGTACCATAAGTGCAGACCCCTCTCCTTCCCCAAATTAATGCACTCCACCTGTTCAATTATGTTTTAGGATTCTGGCCAAGATGCCCACATAATTCAGCTGAAAGGAAAGGAAAGAAATCCCTACATTCCAACTACTAGATTAAAGCCTGAATAAGAGGAAATCAACATGACCCCTTCTTTCCACTGAACACCAAAAGGATACCCAAAGCACTGGGCAAACCTACCGTGATCTTGCTGGCCCGATTTAGTGCCTCCACCCAGTCCTGCAGGTCCTTTTGGTCATTGGCTTGCAAAACATAGCGCTGAGACAATGCATTAATAACTGTGGACACAGAGATCAGTGTCAGTGTTTGGCATCGTTCAAAGTAATGGACAGCAACCTGTGGTCTTCCTCCCATTATTTTCCCCACCCTTCCTACCACAAGCTGAGATCCTCTACGAAAGGACCTCTGCCATATCGGTCCAATGGATAGCTACAAGATACAGGGTCTTCTCAGTGGTAGCACCCCACTGAGCATAGAATACACCATTTGTTTAAAGCACATTTCTCCCCCACCCCAAATTCTGGAAATTGTAGTTAAGGCTATTGGTAAATTTATGGTAGCTCTATGAAGAGTGAACAACAGTTCCCAGGATTCTTTGGGAGATGTCATGTGCTTCAATCATATAGATTGGATCATAGAATCATAGAGTTGGAAGAGACCACAAGGGCCATCCAGTCCAACCCCCTGTCAAGCAGGAAACACCATCAAAGCATTCCTGACATATGGCTGTCAAGCCTCTGCTTAAAGACCTCCAAAGAAGGAGACTTCACCACACTCCTTGGCAGCAAATTCCACTGTCGAACAACTCTTACTGTCAGGAAGTTCTTCCTAATGTTTAGGTGGATGTAACATCGAGGCTCACCTGGAAAGCTCTCCCCACCACCACCCTCTTTCAGATGGAGAAAACAATTCTGTTCTAGAAGGCATTTGCCCTCACAGAATCCAATCTGATCTAGTTGCTGGTCTTAGCACTTAGATTTAAAAGGGTGTTTGCATTGGGGAATCTAAAACCGAATGTCACTCTAAAGTTCTTGGCTTTGGATATTGTAAGGGGGCGGAGTTACAGAGAACATTCCCCCATCATAAAGTCCAGCTCCTCCAGCAGTCAGAGCTCCAGCAGCGGGTCCAGTGAAGGGCAGGAGGAAGTGAGCAGGTCGGTCCAGGGCTCCGGCAGAATCCAAGAGCCGCGACTGCAGCCTAGAGCTCCTCTACAGGAAATGGCCAGCAGAGGAGCATCGGACAGGCGCCCTTTCCCCCCAACGCCTGATTTGAGGCGTGCCAGCTCCCGTAGGAGCAAGGGGTGGCACTTGGGGGTCCCCAAACTACTTTGCTGGGCACGTGGCTGGAAAGCGCCATTGCGAGATTCTGATGAAGACTGAACAGTCATGTTCTCTTGCACTGTAAATAACTATGCACCAATAAAAGTCTTAAAGACACGACGGTGTGGCGCGTCGTTACTCGAGGGTAGCCACTAGCATCCCTCACAGATTTTATGGCTGGGTTTATAAATTCTGCAAGTGGGACCTGCAATAAAATGCCACAATGTATGCTCCCCTTCTAACAGGAGATCTCCAGCCAGCCAGCCAGACCCACTGTCCTCCAGGGTGGTATAAATGGTGAGGGCAGGAGTGGGGAATCTGTACCCCCTTGAAGTAATGTTGTGGACTACAATCCTACCAGACCCACTCAGCCAGCATGGCCAATGGCCAGAGATTATGGGTCCCTACAATTGGCAACTGAGGTGGTGACACCTCAGGGGGCTGCCTGGTTTGCATTGACCTATGACAGGGCCTTTTCAAGGATGAGTCCCTGTTTGTTTGTTTGTTTGTTTGTTTGTTTGTTTGTCTGTTTGTCTGCCTTCCTTCCTTAATACTGACATTCAGGAAGCATCTAAAAACATTCTTGCTTAGCCAGGCATTTGATGGCTGTTCCTGGCAAAACCAAAATCACTGGCTAAGAGAATGCTTTTAACTGTTTTTTAGAGTGGTTTTAACCATGTTTAGTACTGATATGCTGATCTCCTTTGGGAGGAATACCAGGCTCTAGGTGAAATCATCTTCATCATCTGAGGGGTCACAAGTTCCCTACTTTTCTGTCAAGGTCCCAAACAGACCAATGCATCCTCCTCCTGACCCCTCGTTTTCTGTTTTATTTTTCCAAATGACACTCAATATTCTGTGGTTTTGGAGAATACTCCATTCTCATTGTTGGAATTTTAGAAGGGGTGGGATTTGTTTGTTGGTTCGTTTTGGTACTTCTGCCAGCTTCAGGATTCTCTGAATCAGGCCAGTCACTGGCGGAGAAAGAAGAGTCCGGGGGGAGCGCACCGCCCCCGGCAGTGCGATCCCGGCAGTGTGCCATTACGGCTGCAACCCGCCCTGCCCCCAGGATGGGCACCAGCCCCGCCCCGCCTGCCCCCCCCCCTGTGCCAGAGCATGAAGCTCCGCCACAGAGGCCAATACAACCTCTTTATTCTTGCTGGTCTCATTTTGGCTCCATTTCTGTTGGGACCAGAGTTTGCTACCGTGTTTCTCATATTATAAGACATGTCTTATATTTATTTGTTCCGCAAAAAAACACACTATGGCTTATTTTCAAGGGATGTCTTATTTTTTTCCTCCTCCTCCTGCCGCAGCCGGCATTGCTGCTGCGCCTATCACTATGTCTTATTTTCGGGGTATGGCTTATATTCCTTGAATGCTTAAAAATCCTGCTATGGCTTATTTTATGGGTATGTCTTAAAATATGAGAAACAGGGTATTAGGGGGAGTGATATTGATATTTCATTGAATATATTTTTATTCTTCACAAATTTAAAAAATACGTTAAATGCATTAAAAAATACATTGTGCTGGGGAATGTAGATGGGAAGTTGAAATGCAAGCAAACTTTATGTTTTTTAGAGCAAATGTTACTCACTGCTTGTATACAACCACCTTTGGGATGGGGGTTCGGTTATAAAGACCATCATGCATTTTGCAGATGGGCAGAAGGAGTGCAGAATATGGTACAGTCCATAGAATTCAGCTCTCTGAACATCCCAGTTTTAAAGTCAGCTTCTAGCTCCTTAAACATCTTCTGGTTTCTATGATTGCAAGGTTTTGCATTGACAAAATCCTCTCAAAAACCAGAGGGATAGCCAGGTCAGTTTCCCGAGGGTTGGAAGTGTGGCTGAGAAAGGAGGGAATCAAATTCACAGAATAAGCTTGTGGTGGGGTGGGAGGAATCTGAATCCACTTCAAGGGTGCATGAAGACACTCATTGAAATCTAAACTATGGTCTGAAGCATCCTTCACTAACCTGGTGCCTTCCAGATGTTTTGGACTACAACTCCCATCAGCCTCAGCCAGCACATGCCAGCTGGGACCGATGGGGATTGTGTTACAACACATCTGGAGGGCAGCAGGTTGACAAAGGATGAGCTCTGTTCTCCTGCCTCCTCCCTTGCATGTCATGCATAATAATAATAATAATAATAATTTATTTATACCCCGCACACCTGGCCCACTCTGGGAGGCTCCCAACAGAATATTAAAAATAGAATCAAACATTAAAAACTTCTCCAAACAGGGCTGCCTTCAGGTGTCTTCTAAAAGTCAGTTGTTTATTTCCTTGACATCTGATGGGAGGGCGTTCCACAGGGCAGGTGCCGCTACCGAGAAAGCCCTCTGCCTGGTTCCCTGTAACCTCACTTCTCGCAGTAAGGGAACCGCCAGAAGGCCCACGGAGCTGGACCTCAGTGTCCGGGCAGAACGATGGGGGTGGAGACGCTCCTTCAGGTATACTGGGCTTAAATCATTAAGTTACGTTTTGGAGGTAAACTTAACCACGGTTTGCTGGTTCAAATGTAATGGCAAATTATGCTTTGATGAAAACAGGAAGTGACAAAAGTCTGAATGCAGCCCAACATTCAGCCCACGCCATCTAACTGGCATAGTGTTAGCTTTCCTCTGCAACCACGAAATGAAATTAGAGCCCTTTTGGGGAGACTTGAACAAAATAACCATATTACAGAATCTCTGGTGTCCATCTTCTCTTTGATGGACAACTTATGCATCAGCGTCCCCTAATTGATGGCTGAAAGTGACATTGAGTGATGACTTGTGTCCATAAACACAAGTCATACAGGTTTAAAAGCCACAGGAAGCGTTAAGTGTTGCAAGTGCAGCTGCTGGTTTTCAAGTGTCCTGTGCTCTGAAGACTTACACGCCCTTTCCCTTCCCCCCTCCCCCGGAATGCCTTCTACTTACCAAAGCAGAGGGGGGTTTTGGGCTTTTGTTTGGGGGGAGCCACACTGACCTGAAAGGAAAGAAGCACAGAGGTGAGGTGAGATGGCTGATGACGCAGCTCTGAGTAATTGTGTCCTAGTTGTTGGGTAAGTTGCACATGTTTTTTTCCAGGGTGCCTTTAGCCTCGCAGCCAAACCCTCAGCACCCTAAACCTTTCTCAGCAGTTAAGGCAGGCAGGATTGAGCAGGTGAAGCCTTTCCTACCATGCAGCATTTAAAGGAGGGGGGAACTTTTGCAAGGCCAAGGGCCACATTCCCTTGCAGACAAACCTTTGGGGGCCACATGCTGATGGTGGGCATGGCCAGAAACACAACTGGGTGGGTCAACAGCTGTGACTCTGTCCTTTGCCTAGCAGGCTACATTCCAGCCATGTCAGAAGCAGAGCTTCCTCTGCATCCCCCATGGAGACAAGGGACAGCCCTTGTCACAGGTCCAGGATGATACTTAGCCCATAGAGGCACTTAAGTGTACCAGGCGCCGTGGCGCGATGATCCCTCCGGCGTCCCTCACGCTCTGCCGGGCAGGGCCAGGCGCAGTGGGCAGCCGGAGGGCGCAGCGCAACAGGCTGGGACACTGCCAGCTGTGCTCCGCCTCCGCCTGCTCGGCTGAAGCGAGACAGCGGCAGCGAAGCTACCTCCGTTGGGGGAAACCTGAACCTGGACGTGGCTGCGGAGCATTGTGGGGCAGCGCTGTCTGTGCTCGCTGTGACTTGAAGGAGTGTGGGCGGAAGGTAGCCCAGGTCCAGATTTCCCCCAACGGAGGCAGCTCTGCCGCTGCTGCTGCTGCTGCCCCCTCGCTTCAGCCACCGCTGCCAGGAAAGGAGCGGAGCAGGTGAGGCACCTTGTGCCTTTTTGATGCGCCCCCTGCTGGGCGGGCGCTCTGGCACACCATGCCAGTCAGCCCAATAGGAAGGACGACCCTGGGCATGGGGCACCAGGGCACCAAGTTCTGGAAGGCGCCAGGAAGTAGGCGGAGGCTGGACACGGTGTCTCCCGGCATCAGCTCGCTGCCCTTGCCTGCCTCCATCATGCCGCACTGAAGCAGCACCGTGCCCAGAGCCTCCACCTCTTCCCTGCTGGAGGAGCTGCCCTCCAGCTGCTGCCCGCCTCCTTCAGCCCCGCAAAGCTGCCGGCAGCACCGTAAAAAGGTCAGCAATTTTGGGAAACTGGGGGGGGGCGTGGAGGGATCTTTCAACCACAGCGCCGGATATGCCTTCACTGACAGCAACACACGGCTCTGCAGCCAAAGGACTAGAACAGGAATGAATGGGGAAGACTGCGCCCCTCCTGATATAGGGCAACAACTGCTATAATCCCTGGGCACTGGCCATGCTGGTGGGGGCTGTGGGGTGTTAGGCTCCAACAACAGTTGGAGGGTCACAATTGCCCCCGCCCGTGGCTTTTAATAAGGGGATGAAATGCCACCCTTTGCAACTGGCCCCCTGACCCCCGGGTTGCTCTCTGCCCCAGCAGCAGCAGCAGCAGCCTACGGTAGTTCTGCCTTCTTCCTCCACATTAGGCAAAGGCTTCCTCCTTCCCCCAAGAAATTATACTTTCTTCAATTGAGGATTTGTGAATCATTGGGTTATGCTGGGCAATGAGAAACAGGTTTGTCCCCAGTGGAAGTGGTGGCATTTTGTGTCCAGCTATGGATACATTGCTACTCAGCAGCACTGGGCCATGCAAACCAATATCAAGAATGCAGGAATGGGGCCATCCTTGACCAGGGATCTGAAAAGAGCCCGTCCAACCAAGCTCAGATTTTGTCTATTCTGTCACAAACTCAGGTGGTTATAAGAGTGAGTGCACCCATAGTTATAAGCACAGAACTGGTGGGCTTAAAACAATAGCAACAAAACCTTGAGGACTAGAAGAGTGGAGAAGAGCAACAGCCTCTGCCACTTTCCTGCCAATCATATCTCCACCTTGTTCTTACCTTCGAGATGTAGGTCAGCTGCAAAGATCCCACTGCTTTGGCCCCCACGGCCAAGTTCTGAAATGGGTTAAAAAGTCAATCAGTCAAGTAGCAACAAACAAACGAACCCTCAGATTGCGTATTTAGAATTAGTGATGCCCAGTGGCAAGGATGCTAAAATTAAGCGACTGGAGCAGCCTTCTTCAAGCAGCCTGGCGTCCTCTAAACCCCTGACCCCTGGCCATGCTGGCTGGGGCTGGTGACAGATGGAGACAACTGGAAGGCACCATGTTGGAGAAGGCAGCTGTAGAGGGTCTGGCCCACTGCCCGCCTGCCCTGGAGCATGGCTGCCCTTCTTTCTCACGCCAATACATCACCCTTCATTCAAGATGCTCAAGGGGTCTTACCTAGGTCACTCTTCACTTTATGCTCACAACCCCCTTTTGAGATAGCCCAAAGAATTATAGAATCGTAGAGTTGGAAGGGACCTCGAGGGCCATCTAGCCCAACTCTCTGCAATGCAGGAAGCACAGCCAAAGCATCTGTGACAGACCTCTGCCTAAAAGCCTCCAGGGAAGGAGAGGCCACCACCTCTTGTGGACGTCCATTCCACTGTCAAACAGCTTTTACCCACAGAAAAGTTCCTGATGTTTAATCAGAATCTCCTTTCTTGCAACTTGAAGCCATGAGTTCGAGTCCTGCCCTCCAGAGCAGGAGAAAAGAAGCTTGCTCCATCTTCCATGTGACAGCCCTTAAGATATCTGAAGATGCCCACAGAGCCTAGGGCTTGCCGATCAGAAGGTCGGCGGTTCGAATCCCCGTGACGGGGTGAGCGCCCGTTGCTTGGTCCCAGCTACTGCCAACCTAGCAGTTCGAAAGCACGTCAAAGTGCAAGTAGATAAATAGGTACCACTACCGCGGGAAGGTAAATAGCATTTCCGTGTGCTGCTCTGGTTCGCCAAAAGCAGCTTTGTAATGCTGGCCACATGACCTGGAAGCTGTATGCCGGCTCCCTCAGCCAATAACACGAGATGAGCGCCGCAACCCCAGAGTCGGTCACGACTGGACCTAATGGTGAGGAGTTAAAACCTGTCCATTCTGAAGGAAATCAGCCCTGAGTGCTCACTGGAAGGACAGATCGTGAAGCTGAGGCTCCAATACTTTGGCCACCTCATGAGAAGAGAAGACTCCTTGGAAAAGACCCTGGTGTTGGGAAAGATGGAGGGCACTAGGAGAAGGGGACGACAGAGGACGGGATGGTTGGACAGTGTTCTCCAAGCTACGAACATGAGTCTGACCAAACTGCGGGAGGCAGTGGAAGACACAGGTGCCTGGCGTGCTCTGGTCCATGGGGTCACGAAGAGTCGGACACAACTAAACGACTAAACAACAACAACACCCACCAAACTAGCAAAGATGTGCAAAATGAAAAATAAGAACTGTTGGAAATGCACTGTAAAAGAGGGCAATTTTTTCCAGATGTGGTGGTTGAATGTGACAAGGTGAAGACTTTTTGGGATAGTGTGTATAATGAGTTAAAAATATATATTTAGGTACACCTTTTATAAAAAAAATCTGGAGACATTTTTGCTAGGAATGGTTGGAGAGGACATTAAAAAAGAAGATCAGAAATTCTTCCTGTATGCCACAACAGCAGGAAGACTACTCCTCACACAGAGATGGAAACAACAGGATATTCCGACAATTGAAGAATGGCAACAGAAAGTATTGGAATATGCGGAAATAGCAAGGCTAACTGGAAGAATCTGACAGCAGGACGATGAGAAATTCCAAAAAGAATTGTCCAAATTTATAGTATACTTAGAGAAAACTGTACATAAATAAAGACACTCACAGGACTGAAATAAAACTCATAACGTTTATTGTAAACATTTGGTTAGCTCATAAGATGTAATGCTGTAATATAATAAGGAATGTATGTTTAAAGTATAATACAAAAATTTATTAAGGAATTATAGACATTTATAGAATGTATATATAGTAAACAAGCTTAAATAAGAGCAATGTAGAGAAGCCAGAAGAGGCGTGGAAGGAAGTTAATTTGGATAAGGTATAGATTTTAAAGGAAAATAATATTGTTAAGCTGTATTGTGTTTTAAGATATTTGGAAAAAATTAATAAAAATTATTGGGGGGGGGGAGGAGAAGATGGCTATCCTATCTCCTCTCAGTCTCCACTTTTCCAGACTTAGCATACCCAGCTCCTTCAACCATTCCTTGTAAGGTTTGGTTTCCAGACCCTTGATCATCTTGTTCCCCCTCCTCTGCAAAGCTTGTCAACAACAAATTGTGGTGTCCAGAATTGGACACAGTATTTCAAGTGTAGTCTGACCAATACAGAAAAGAGTGGTATTATGACTTCCCTTGATCTGGATACTATGCAGCCTAGAATAGCATTAGCCTTTTTTGCTGCTGCATCACCCTGTTGACTCATATAGAGCTTGTGGTCCACCAAGACCCCGAGATCCTTTTCACATGTACCTTTTCACAAATCTTATATTTGTGCACCTGGATCTTCCTGCCTTAGTGCAGAACCTGACATTTGTCCCTATTGAAATTATTTTTATTAGCCTGGGCTCAGTTCTCCAATCTGTTAAGGTCATTTTGAATTCTGATTCTGTCTTTTGCAGCATTAGCAACCCCTCCCAGTTTGGTATCATCTGCAAATGTGCTGAGCATCAGACCAAGAGAAGATACCTGGTCAAGCATCACACATGGCTGAACAGAACCCATGAGGACAATCCCATCAACTATTCATAGACAACTGTTCTCGTCTAAATCTTCTGCCCATGTGTGTTATAGCACACTGAGCCCTTGTCCTACTGTTCCTTTTAAAATACTAAGTAGATAGATACTGAATAAAAACTGTGGTAGTTACTTCAAATGGATGAATGCAGAGGAAGGGCTGCAGATCCCACACCAGCTTCTAAACTGACTTTGTTCAGTTCTCAGCTTGCAAAGTCCAGTTGTCCAAGGGGGTTTCCCAGACAAGACTTTTTGTTGTGGCTTCCTTGCAAAGATGCTCAGAGAGTTCAAGGCATGATATGAGTCACAGCAAACCGCTGGGTCAGATTTCCTCTTTGAGCTCATGAGGCTGAGCTTCACAAGAGCTGGTGTGTGTGTGTGTGTGTGTGTGTGTGTGTGTGTGTGTGTGTGTGTGTGTGTGTCTATTTTGATGTTTGGTGGCAGCATCCAGACTTGAGATCCTGTTTGCAGAGTTCTGTCTGGTGTTCTGGAGTGTGAGACAGGAGCTGGGTCTGAGTTACCATAGAAGGTGAGTGCTGTGGCCTTAGGAGAATGGAAAGGAGCAGAGGTGCAAAACATCAATTATGCTGACTGACAGCTCGAACTGAGCCTTTGGGTTGGCCAGTCTTGCTATAAATGTGAGAAGCTTGGCTTTCTCCCCGCCCCCAATCAACAGAGAAACGTCTCCCTGCTGCCCAAGCAACTGCTCTAGCATAGGACCCTCTTTGCAGCTATAGCCATGGACAGCAGGGCTGGCATTAAGCGGTGGGATGGTCAGTCATCTGCTAGGGGCCCCCACTGCAAAAGGGAGCCACCAGGACCTGCTGCAATGAGGACATGCTCATAAAACTAGAACACGTGGACTTCCAGTGAAGCTGAACATTAGACAATTCTGGACAGATACAAGAAAGTCCTTTGCATAGCACATGGTTAAACGATGGAACTTGCTCCCAAAGGATACAGTGAAGGCCATCAACTTGCATGGCTTTAAAAGAGGGTTAGGCAAATTCATGGAGCTGTTTTACAATGCTTCTGAATTCTAGTTGCTGGAAAGCACAGGGGGGAGAGGGATCTTGTGCTCAAATCCTGCTTGTGGATTTTTCACAGGCATCTGCTCAGCCACTTTGAGAACAGGAGGGTAGACGGGATGAGCCATTGGCCAGGTGTAGCAGGCTCTTCCTATACAGTACTCTTAGGTTCTTAACCTCACACTGGAAATTCTCTGAAGCATCACCGAGTCCAAGCCACCTTCTCCACACATGCCCACATAACTGGCAGAACCAGAAGGCGGGGAGACCTGCAGCATCACTCCAATAAGAGCCAAGGTGGTGCCAGCATCACATCTCATGAGCAGCTTAAGCGCCTTTTTTCAGTAATATTTTGCCCACCCCTCATCGTGTGGTCCCAGGGCAGGTTGCAGGACAATAAAAAACCTAAAACAATTTCCATAACTGTCACAGTGGCCGGAGTGGGCTACTTCAGAGTAACGACGCTACGCAGCTCTGCATTTTATTCTTTTATTGGTGCTGCGTATTTACAGTGCTGAAGTCATTGCTATTTACACGGAGTGATGTGGTCAGTCGGTTCCAGAACCTCCGAATGGCTTTTGGCGCGTCTTTCTCCAACACAAAAGCTTTGGCAGACCCATCCTCTTTCCCCTCCTCTTTCTGCGTAATTCCGGAGTTGGGGGGATGGGTCTCCCCCCCTTATTCGCCCCTTCCTGTCCCACCTGGGACCCTGGCTCCTCTACCTTGCCTGAGCCTCGGACACGACTTCCTGCTTCCCCATTGGAATCGGAACTCTCTCTGCTTTCCCCTGTGCTCGGGGATGGGCTTGAACTCAGGAGGGGAGGGACTTCGCGATATCCCCTGTCCCTCACATCCACCCCCCTCCCAAGCTCTCCTTCACCCCTCCCCAGGTCCCCCCCAGGTGTCGGTGACGACTGGAAGCCTAAGAACTCAGTGCCTTCCGAGCCCGTTGGTGTGAACACCTCCCCCCAGTCCTGCGAGCCCCCCCCTTCCGCCTGGGAGGACGGGAATCCCAAAAAGTCCGTGGCGTCAGAGCTGGTAGGGGTAAAAATGTTCTGCCAATCTGCTCCTTCCTCTGACTGGGTGGATCTCGGTGACACCCATACCTCATCCTCTGGTTCCTCAAACTCCGCTTCCCAGCGCCATGGTGAACTGCTCTCCCGTGCTTCCTCCCCCTCCCCCTCCCTTTCCATGTGCCAGGGCTTGGGTCTGTGGGGAAAGAGGGCGTGAAATTCTTCTACCAGGAATTCCTCCTGTATCTGAGTGGCTGGGACCCATTCATTCTGGGACGGTGGAGCATCCTCCCATGCCATGAGGTACTCCAGGCCCCCCACCCCCCTCCTTGAGTCCAGGATGGCCGTGGCCTCATTGAGTTGCTCCCTGCCTTCTCTCTCCCCCCCTCCCTCAGGGGTTTGTTCGCTGCCTCGGAGCCTGCTGCTTTCCCTGTACGGCGACAGCAGCGATCTATGAAACACTGGGTGCACCCTCATGTCCTCTGGCAGTGCCAGCCTGTATGCCACCGGGTTGACCTGTTGCGTGACCGTGAAGGGGCCCAACCTTCTGGGCGCCAGCTTTTTGCACCTCCCTCTGATGGGAAGGCCCTCCGAGGACAACCAAACTTTGTCCCCCACCCTAATGACCTCCCCCGGTCGCCTGTGGCGATCTGCCCCCTTCTTGTACGCTTCCTTGGCTCTCTCCAAGTGTTCTCTGAGCTGCTGGTGCACCGTCTCCAGTTCCTCTGCCCAATCCTCAGCCTGTGGGCCCTCCTCCTCCTCCTCCCCCTCCCTCTCTGGGAAAGATCTGAGGTCGCGCCCGTAATTGGCCTTAAAGGGCGACACCCCTGTGGAGACGTGCACCGCATTGTTGTAGGCAAATTCTGCCAGTGGCAGGCGATCCACCCAGTCCGTTTGCCGCTGGCTGACGTAGCATCTCAGGTACTGCTGCAGAATGGCGTTGACCCTCTCCGCCTGTCCATTGGTCTGCGGGTGTCTAGCCGTCGACAAGCTGACCTCCACCTGCAGGAGGTTCATGAGCCGCCGCCAGAACCTGGAAACAAATTGGCGGCCACGATCCGAAATAACCCTTAAAGGTAATCCATGCAGTCTGAATACGTGATCCACAAACAGTTTGGCTGTCTCTTCTGCAGAGACCGCCCTGGCACACGGTATAAAGTGGCACATTTTGGACATGAGGTCCACCACCACCAACACTGCGGTCTTGCCCCTGGAAGAAGGCAGATCTGTGATGAAGTCCATGGACACCACTTCCCACGGCCTGTGTGGCGTGGCTAAGGGCTCCAGCAATCCCGGTGGCGCTGCTCTGACCACCTTTGCCCGCTGGCAGGTGTCACAGCCCCGTACATAGTCTCGAACATCTTCCCGCACCCCTGGCCACCAGAAGTGTCTCATGACTAGGTGAGCGGTTTTGTCCCTCCCAAAATGACCCGCCGTTGGGTTGTCGTGCATCTGCTTGAGGACCGTACGTCTAAGCTGGGTGGTGGGCAGGTACAGTGCACCCTTGTAGAAAAGCAGCCCCCTGCGTTCTGCAAAGTCTTTTGCCTGCTCCCCCCCCCTCTCAGTTCTCTGAAGATGCGGTTGGCAAATTCATCCGCTGCCGTCAGTGCTGTGAGTTCCGCCTCGCTCACTACTGCTGCTCCGCAGGACCATGCTGACGGGGGGGAAATGTGCCTGGGTGCCGGTGGCGCCTCCTCCTCCATGTACTCTGGCTTGCGGGAGAGGGCATCCGCCCTGACATTCTGCTCTCCCGGGATGTAGTGTATGGAGAAGTTGAAGTTCGAGAAGAACTCTGCCCACCGTATCTGCCGCTGGTTGAGCACCCTGGCAGTTCTCCAGAACTCCAGGTTCTTGTGGTCTGTGCACACCTGGATGGGGTGCTTGGCGCCCACCAGGAAGTGTCTCCAGTGCTGGAACGCAGCGTGGATCGCAAGAAGTTCCCGATCAAACACCGTGTAGTTTCGCTCTGGCTGGGTCAACTTCCTGGAGAAGAAGGCACAGGGTCTCCACTCTCTGTTGGCGTCCAGTTGCAACAAAATGGCGCCCACAGCTTTATCAGAAGCATCTGTCTCCACGCGTAGGGGCGCGTCCTGAACCACGTGGAACAGGTTCTGGTCTGAGGCGAACACCCTCTTGAGGCTTTCGAACGCTGCTTGCGCCTCTGGTGTCCACCTGAACTTCTGCTTGCCTCTCAGGCAGTCAGTGATGGGAGCCGTAACGCGAGAGAAGTTCTTGATGAACTTCCTGTAGAAGTTGGCGAAGCCTAGTAGGCGTTGGGCATCTTTGCGCGTCCTGGGGCTGTGCCAGTCCAGGATGGCCTGCACCTTGTCCTTGTCCATCGCCAGCCCCTTGTCTGACAGCTTGTAGCCCAGGAAGTCCACCTCCTTGGTGTGAAACTTGCACTTCTCCAGCTTCACATACAGGTGGTTCTCCTTCAGGCGCTGCAACACCTCCCTGACATCTTTCACATGCTGCACTGGGTCATCGGAATAGATAAGGATGTCATCCAGGAAGACCAAGCATTTCCTGAAGAGGAGGGACCCCAGGACGTGGTGCATGAAGGCCTGGAAGCATGCTGAGCCCCCTTGCAACCCGAAGGGCATCACCAGATATTCAAAAGAGCCCAGAGGCGTGAACATCGTGGTTTTCCATTCATCGCCTTCCCGGATCCTGATCAAGTTGTACGCCCCCCTCAGGTCTAGCTTGGTGAAAATCTTGCCCCTGCGTGCCGCTGTCAGGAGATCATCCACTCTGGGCATGGGGAAAGCCACTGGCTCTGTCACTGAATTCAGCCGTCTAAAATCCACCACAAGACGGCGCTGTTGCGTGTCTTTCTTGTCCACCCAGAAGACTGGGCTGCCCCCTGCTGCCTTGCTTTCTCTGATGAACCCCCGCTTGAGGTTCTTGTCGATGAAAGCGCGCAGATCCTCCAGTTCCTGGTCTGACATGGCGTACAGCTTGGCTGGGGGTATAGTTGCCCCTGGCACCAGGTTGATCTGGCAGTCAAAAGGCCTGTGTGGGGGTAGGTGGTCGGACTCCGCTTCGCTGAAGACCTCCTGCAGGTCCCAGTACGGCTTGGGTATCGCCTCACCCCCTTTGACGTGCATGGTGGCCACCGTGGCTATCGGAGGCCCCTCCCCTGGTTGGTGCTGCATGCAATGTTCCAGGCAAAAGTCCGATCCAAAAGTGATGCATCTCTGGTGCCAACTGATGGAGGGGTCGTGGCGCGCCAGCCAGCTCATGCCCAAGACGATGGGGGGGTCTGAGATGGTGGTGACGTTGAATGCCAGTGTCTCTGAGTGCCTTCCCACCGTCATTTTCATGGGGGGGGGGTTTGATGAGTGATGGCCCCTCCCAGCAGCTCTCTGCCGTCAATGGTCGCCACGTGCAGAGGAAAATCCAGCTGCAGAAGCTGGATCTGGTGCTGTTCTGCAAAGGTTCTCGAGAAGAAGTTCGCTGACGCCCCACTGTCAATTAGGGCGAGGACCGTCAGGGGATAGCCATTTGGGAGCGTGAGCGTCACTTCTAGAACCACTCCTGCTCTGGGAGGGGTGGGCTGGCTCTGCTCCTCTCTGTGCGGGTGGGTGGGCTGGGGCTGTTGTCTGCTGACTGTGCCTGGCTGCTGCCCCTTGTCTCCTGCAGCCAGGCTTTCCCGTTTCCCTGCTGTGGTGCTGCGTCAGTGGGGGAGGGCACAACCGTTCCCGCCTTTCCTTGCCACTCCCTGCGATGTGGGCAGTCTCTGATGAGATGCTGGGGGGAGTTGCAGAGAAAGCAATTCCCACCCCTTCCCTCCTTGCGTCTTGGCGCCGCTGGGGTTTGAAAAGCCCCCGCGCGCGCGCTATCAATCTGCATGGGTTCCTGGTCCTGGCTGGCCCCAGGCGTGGCTTGAAAGGGTTGTTGGGGGAGTGGCTTCTCCTGCGACCGTGGGAACCAAGCCCGCTTTGCGCGCGTTGCTTGCTTGTCGCTCCACCGGGATTCCTGTCTCACCCCCACCGCCAGAGCCGCTTTGCTCAGCTGATCCATATTACTGGGCTTTGGACCTCTCGAGAGCTCATCCTTCACCTCCTCATGCAACCCCAAGTAGAACGCCGCTTGCATTGGGGGTGACTCCAGTTCCCACCCCAATCTGTGCACCAGCATGGTGAATTTCGCCCAATACGCGCGAACTGTCATATTTCCTTGGCGTAAATTATGAAGTTCCTCCTTAGTCTGGTCCATATGACTATCGGACGAATACATCGTTTTCAAACCTTCTAGAAATAGTTTGACATTCTTCATGCAAGGATTCTTTGTTGCGATTAACGGTCTTAGCCACTCCCTGGCTGCCCCGGTAAGGTGCTCCACAATAAACGCTACCCTGTGCTCATCATCAGGGAACTCATCGTGGTGCAGCTCAAGAGCATACACAATCTCAGTCTCAAAGCCCTGATATTCCCTCGGGTCTCCATTGAACTTGCTTACTAGGGTCCCGGCTCTCCTTCCTGGCAGCACTTGGACTTGGGGTGCCCCTCACGCCTTGTTTTTCTCTGCATCCAGCTTGTTTTGGAGGTCTACCGCCACCGCCCTTAATTCCTGCTCTCTTTCCTGTAGCGCTCTCACCTGTTCCGCAAGTTGTAGCCGGTCGTCCTGGACCTTCTTAGTCTCTTCTTTAGCTGCCTTCAATTCCCCCTGCGCCTGCAGCGACAGCTGCTGCAGTTCTTGCTGGGCTTTCTCCGCGATCTGCCGCCATCTCTCCGCCTCTGACACGCTCATCCCGGCAACTCCAAAGTAGCCCAAAAAAAGGATTCGGAGGTTGCTGTCACAGTGGCCGGAGTGGGCTACTTCAGAGTAACGACGCTACGCAGCTCTGCATTTTATTCTTTTATTGGTGCTGCGTATTTACAGTGCTGAAGTCATTGCTATTTACACGGAGTGATGTGGTCAGTCGGTTCCAGAACCTCCGAATGGCTTTTGGCGCGTCTTTCTCCAACACAAAAGCTTTGGCAGACCCATCCTCTTTCCCCTCCTCTTTCTGCGTAATTCCGGAGTTGGGGGGATGGGTCTCCCCCCCTTATTCGCCCCTTCCTGTCCCACCTGGGACCCTGGCTCCTCTACCTTGCCTGAGCCTCGGACACGACTTCCTGCTTCCCCATTGGAATCGGAACTCTCTCTGCTTTCCCCTGTGCTCGGGGATGGGCTTGAACTCAGGAGGGGAGGGACTTCGCGATATCCCCTGTCCCTCACAATAACATTAAAATACAACCAAGTTCAGCAGAACCAAGAGGATAGAAGACCACCCATAGGTCATCACGATAGCAGCAGTCGAACAGCCCATGGAAATTACTACCCCACAAAATCCTGGGCAAAAGAAGTAGGTCTTTATCTTGGGTTGTATCTTGGGCCCTTCCCAAGCCTGCTTAGAACTTAGTGGCAGAGGTTACTGAACCAGCCAGATTGGTTCCTTTGTCAAGGCAATGACTGGCTGGCCACATCAGTACAGTGGTGCCTCGCTAGACGAATGCCCTGTAAGACAAATTTTTCGCTTAACGAAGAGATTTTTCGAGCGGAGGTTGCCTCGCTAGACGAATTCTTTTTATGAAAAAATTCATCTACCGAATCGCGGTTTCCCATAGGAATGCATTGAAATTCAATTAATGTGTTCCTATGGGCAAAAAAAAATTTTTTTTTAATGCCTTCCTATGGGATTCGCTAGACGAATTTTCCGTTATACGAATTGACCCGTGGAACGAATTAAATTCATCTCGTGAGGCACCACTGTACTGCTATTTACCACACCCAAAGAGGTTGCCCTGTTGCCATAGAGCAGCCATCCCCAAACTGCGGCCCTCCAGATGTTTTGGCCTACAACTCCCATGATCCCTAGCTAACAGGACCAGTGGTCAGGGATGATGGGAATTGTAGTCCAAAACATCTGGAGGGCCGAAGTTTGGGGATGCCTGCCATAGAGACAAATGGGTGGGCCTTTTCCCACCTCACCTGACAAGATGCCACATCATTATATGGATGGGAAACAACAAGCCAGGGGTTGTGTCTGGGAGAGTTGGGTGCAAGAGTTTGGCCCTATATCCCAGTTCCCAGTGCGCTTCATTCCAAGGAAATGGTGCCTTGGGTATCTCTTTCAGTGCATCTGAAGAAGTGCGCATGCACACGAAAGCTCATACCAAGGACAAACTTAGTTGGTCTCTAAGGTGCTACTGGAAGGAATTTTTTAATTTTGCTTTCATACAATTAACATTGAGTCCAGTGATACAGAAGTAGCACCTCAACATCCATCTCAGCTGGTTGACCAAATGGGGCACTGAGACACTGGAATGTGCTTCTTCTTCTTCTTCTTTTTATCACATGATTTCTATATACAGTAAATCTAACAGGACTGGGGGAGGGGGGAACTCTACAAAGGACCGGAAGAATGTCACAGAAGGGCTGCTGCTTTCAGGTGGGCCACTGGTGTCTACTTCTGAGTACAGGCTTTACCTGGGGATTGTCCATGTACCACAGAAGGCTATTGGCTTGGGTATCCAGGATGAAATATCTTCGCAGGAACTTCCCACAGGACTCATTGTCCTCAATGTCCAGGAACCCACAGATTCGGTTCTGACGATCCACATAAGGCATTCCGGGCTCCTTCTAGCATCACCCTGTGAAGCACAGATACACAGAGATGTGAACCAGGCCTTTTGCAAGCATAGGTGCCCTGTAAAATGCCCCCCCTTCCTTATTCTTGCTACAGAGGTCTCTACATCTCATGACTCAGTCGAGTGACAAAACCTGCCCATGCTGGTCAGTGCTGCTGCCATGCAGTCTGTGTGTACCAAGAGTGACATCATTCTTTGACTGGCCAGAAGAGGCCCCACTTAAGTGTCCACTATTCAAATGTATAATCCAGAAGCCACAAAGGACAGGGCCTGTTTAGTGGTGGCCTGTGGAATTTCCTTAAGTGGGATGTGCTGTTTCTAAAATGACCATAAAGCAGAGGTGTTCAACTTTTTTGAGTCCCTGGCTCCCTTGACCAACTACATTCTTTCCGCATCACCCCTGTGGGGCTCAGGAGCCCAGTTATGTCCCCCCTTGCCTGCAGAGCTGGCAGCCTCTCACCCTTTTTTGAACACCCTCCCTTGCGGAATGTTCCCTCATCCTCCTCTCCTCTCCCCTCTCCTTGGGACTCCTCTGGGCAGCTGCAGCTGCTACCACTGGTCTCTGAGCTGTCCCCCCCCACCCCAAGGAGAGCTGCCTCCCAGAGGCACCATTCACCTGCAGAGCTTATAGCCAGGGGTGCTGCAATAAACAGCTGTGCAAGCCTTTGGGAGGGAGATGTGAGAGGACATCAGAGGAGGGAGGGAGGGAGGGAGGGAAAGAAAGAAAGAAAGAAAGAAAGAGGGACAGAGGCCAGTGTTGCCCATGGCACCTCTGACCATCATTCAAGGCACCTCAGGCCTTAAAGGACTGGCTATTCCAACCTGCTGAAATGAGTTTGCTTATGACTTCCGCTTGGATCGCCGTAGAAGATGGCTGAAAATACCATCTCTCCGGTTCCCACGGGGTAATTTACAAGGCTGTAAAGGGGAGTATGCAGCCTCCCAAAGTCTTCCCGGGGTACGGGAAGATGCAGTCTCATCCGCAGATGCCCACTACCAGCTTCGACTTCAGAAGGAAGGAGAGGTTGGGGGCACTGGATGGAAAGCCCCCATGGGAGTCTAGATCCCCCGGATGCTGATTCTACAAACGAATACAGGCTCCATACAAGAGAAAGATTGGATATAAGTCGTGGGCATGCTTCAAACAAGGAAAGAAGATTTATTCTGCTAAGCTCAGCCACTGAGAAAACAAAAGATAACAGGGGAATGTAACCAGCAAAGAAATGGTATGTGACGGAGCTGAAGGAGGGAGCGAGAACTTTATAATTCTGATTTATTATGCTTTACAATTCACTTAACAAAACTCCCTCCTGAAGAACCGTAAACAACATTTATAAAGCAAGCGAGATCTTTATTGAATTAATATGGTTTCTTAAATATAAAAACTGTGTGAATTTAAAATATAAATAATCAAAGTATGTATTCTTGGATTCGCTTGGAATGTGGTTAAAGATTCCTTAAAATATGGACATCAAAGAGAAGCAATCTCATTAGCGGCTGGAAACTTGTCAAGAAACTTCTGAGTTATGACGCAGCTATAATTTAGATTCCGCCATATTGGAGATAAAGCTGGCTACGATATTAGTCAAAGGGGGAGAGAGCCATAAATAAGACATTAGATGTGTGTTTATAGTTCTGATCTGGCAAATCTCCCCTGAAAAGGCTATATTGAGTAGCGATCTGGAACGATCTGGAGAAATCATCACAGAGGCTTAAAGATTTAAAGACTGCTCGAAGATGGCTGCTGCTGCTGGCTGTAAGAAGGATCATTGGATTTCTGGACGGACTTGGCAAGATACCAGCATGAGAGGAGACAGTGCTAATTTACAGAGGAATCATAGGCATAAATTTACACAGAAACATACGGTTTGGTCAAAATTCCTTGCTCGAAAAAGGGGCTTGAAAGAAAATAGAAGGATTTTAATAGACTATTGGATAAGATCGGGACTTTATTGATTAGAAAGCAGTGACTATAAGAAGACTAGGCTTTCTGAGTCTAGTCAGAATGGGAAGTCAAATTTAAATTTGTATAATTTGGCAGAAGATTTGGATTGTTTAAATGATATTTGTATAATTTGAAAATGGATTAGATATTTAAATTGGAAAATCATAATAAAAATGTTTATCAAAAAAAGAAAGAAATGAGTTGCTTATATATGATTTTAACTGCTGCTGATTCATTTGGAAATGCCTTCTCACTAAGAATTGCATAGCAGGTGAAAGGATTTGTCATTGTGTGCAGCAGTTCAAGATGTAGCATCTGAAGGATGGCACATTTTGGCTGTGTAACAGAATTTGCTGCCAAGAAGTGTGGTGGAGTCTCCTTCTTTAGAGGTCTTTAAGCAGAGGCTTGACAGCCATATGTCAAGAATGCTTTGATGGTGTTCCTGCTTGGCAGGGGGTTGGACTGGATGGCCCTTGTGGTCTCTTCCAACTCTATGATTCTATGATTCTATTCTCCGAACATTTAATAGCTTGTTTACAAAGCTATTGTACTACCAACCTTACTACCGTATATGCTTGTGAAACATGGACCACTTATAAACGCCATCTCCAACTCCTTGAAAGATTCCATCAACGGTGGCTCCGAAAAATTTTACACATCACTTGGGAAGACAGGCGAACTAATATCAGTGTATTGGAAGAAGCAAAGATCACCAGTGTTGAAGCAATGTTTCTTCAACATCAACTTCATTGGACTGGTCATGTTGTGCGGATGCCTGATGATCGTCTTCCAAAGCAACTACTCTATTCCGAACTTAAAAATGGAAAGCGTAATGCTGGTGGTCAACAAAAGAGGTTTGAAGACTGTCTCAAGGCAAACCTTAAAAAATGTAAAATAAAAAAAATTCCTTCAGTAGCACCTTAAAGACCAACTAAGTTTTTATTTTGGTATGAGCTTTCGTGTGCATGCACACTTCTTCAGATACAGTGAAATGGAAGTTTCCAGGCACTTATGTAGAGAAGGGGTGGGGAGGGGTGGGGATGGGGAGGGGGGATCACTCAGAAGGGTGGTGGAAATGGGTGATTGACTGACTGATAGCTGTTGATGACCGGAAACGACTGCAAATGGTTTTGCATGAAAAAGCAAGGGTTGAGATGGCTGAAGATCGCTTATCATGTATAATGAGATAAGAATCCGATATCTCTGTTCAAACCAGGTCCCTCCATGGTTTTGAGCTTGGTGATAAGTTGCAATTCAGCACCTTTTTTTAAAAAAAAATTTTTACTTCGATCCAGACCAACACGGAACCATGCATACCTTCTGTGAATTTCAAAGAAGGACTTCCCAATGGATTGTGTCTCATGTTTATTAGTGTGAGGGATGATGCTTGGTTTTTCTGCTTCCAGCCCCGAAACATCTTGGGTCAGTCTATAAGCTCACTTAGATCATCTAGGGAAATTCAATTCATGGCAAGGCTTTAGTCTCTCAGTCACGCCGATCTTTCAATTGGCAAGCCCAAGGGGCTCAGTGGTTTACCCCACAGCGCCACCCGTGTGTCCCCCCCCCCCGAATTCAAATCTGCATAACGGGGTGAGGTCCCGTTGATCGGTCCCAGCTCCTGCCAACCTAGCAGTTCGAAAGCACACTAGTGCAAGTAGATCAATAGGTACCACTGTGGCGGGAAGGTAAATGGCATTTTTGTGCCCTAGGTGTTTCGATGCGCCAGAAGCAGTTTAATCATGCTGGCCACATGACCCAGAAAGCTGTCTGCAGACAAACACCGGCTCCCTCAGACTGAAGCAAGATGAGCTTTTAACTGGACTTAACTGTCCAAGGGTTCTTGACCTTTACCCTAGTCTCTCAGCCACACCAATGCTATGAAAAGTCTCATATTCTTATTCACCACAGATGATGAGGTAGGTAGATATTCACAAACCCGACTTATTTCCATGTCCATCAAGCAGACCCTAGGCCTAGTGACATGGGCTTCTTCCAACTATACTAGAAAAAGAGGAATAGTCCATGCGTCCACCATGAGTGCTCTCCCTGCTTAGCTTTCAGCCCCTGTCCCAACCTAAGGCAGCGTCTTCCTCTCTGATTTCCTTCCTCACTCACTGCGATTGGAGGGCAAGTCCCAAAGCAAAGTCACAAAGAATCCCCCTGCTAAAGGGAAACTCTGAAAAGCTTATTATGAAACCACCACAAAGTCCAGGGCAACTGTGAATTTGTCACGTTTGCTTTCCCAAACAATGCGACAGATGGAATCTCTACCCTGGTGAGGCAGTTTTCAAATTCTCTGGCCAAACTCCCCAGTGTGGTTCCTATGGACCTTCATGGGCTGACAGAGGATTGTGGGAGCATATTATTGAGCACCCATGAGAATTCCCTCCCCTTCTGCCAGGGCCAGCTGCACCACCAGGTAGAGGAAGATGGCTGCCTCAGGTGCTGCTTCTTCCTCCGCAAAAAGGACAGAGGACACAGCTTGTGCCCCATCCTCAGAGCCAGCCAGTCGGCCCATAACTGCCTAACGGAATTGTTAGAGTGAAAGGGGTTTTTACTGTTATTATCACTCCTTATGGCTTCTGGCTAACCACCCCGAATTACATTTTCCAGGGTTGAGATTATAAACATTAGAGCAGCCTTTTCATGTACTTATGCTCCAATCTTAAGGACAATTGCGAAGACGTTTTGGATGAAGGAGTTGTACCTCCTTGCAGGATCTGGATACGACGTCAAAAAAGTGCTAGCGCTTTGATTAAGCTACAAAGGCGAGGAATGAGATCGGCTTTACCATCTATATACCTCTCAAATCTTCACACACTTGACAATAAAATGGATGATCTGCACCTTATTAATCAAGAAAACTCAAGGAAACTCCGATATGCTCAAGAGGAGGGTTCGAGGAAAGGAGACAGAAATTTGTACAACCAAGCTAGGAGCGCACTGACGAAGCAAAACGAACCTATGATTCGGACTCAATTCTCAAACATGTCTTGGCTACTCTTTGGAAGAATTTACAGAACATTTCTGAATATAAGAGAACATCTTCTTTTACTGAATATAAGAGAACATATTCTTCTGCTCCGGGGAGTCAAAAATTGGCAAACGACCTGAATCAGTTTTATAGCAAAGTCAAGCATTATCAACTAGAGCAATTCACTCGGTGCCAGAGGCACCAACAACCACCTCAACCTGTTCTGAAGTCACTACAGGGACAGAAGGCAAAAGCTCCAGGCGCAGTCGGAGGGGCTCCTCTTTGCTTGAAATAGTGTTCTGCACACTCCGATCCTCACACAGATATTTAACAGATCTTTTGTATAAAGTACATTTACATTGTAAAATTAGCCAAAGCAAATTCCAAGTACTGTATGTAAGTACTTGGCGAATAAATTACTATTCTATTCTATTCTATTCTAAAGTGGGGAGAGCACCTGCACCGGGCAGCAGAAGTGCAAGAGAGGGAGACATTCTGGCACGGGAAGAAGAGAAGAAGAAGAAGAGTTTGGACTTGATATCCCGCCTTTCACTCCCCTTAAGGAGTCTCAAAGCAGCTAACATTCTCCTTTCCCTTCCTCCCCCACAACAAACACTCTGTGAGGTGAGTGGGGCTGAGAGACTTCAGAGAAGTGTGACTAGCCTAAGGTCACCCAGCAGCTGCATGTGGAGGAGCGGAGATGCGAACCTGGTTGCCCAGATTACGAGTCCACTGCTCTTAACCACTACACCATGCTGGCATTGCGACCCATCTTAGCTGCCTCTGCGAAGCCCACTAGCAAGCCGTGAGGAGCATGGCTCTCTCCCGCTCCTGTGCCCAGTGACTGGCATTCAGAGGCTTACCATGTCTGATACAGGAGGTCATATACAAGCATCATGACTAGCAGCTATTGGCAGCCTTGCCCTCCATTAATTCGTCTAACCCCCTTTCAAAGTCCAAGTCCAAGCCGGTGGCCGTCACCATTTCCTGAGGGACATAGGCACTGGGGGAGGGGGCTGGGTGCCCCAGGCCCCACAACTTTCCCCATGAAGGGGCCAGGCCCCCACATTTTTCCCCGCTGGGGCTGCGTGTGCTGATGTCAGATGCACATGTGCAAACGGTCCTTGGGCCAAGCTGGTGGGCCTGCTGAGGGAGGGGACTGCATGCTTTCATTATGCACTATATGAGAGAGAGAAAGAGCTTATTCATATCCACTTTCTCCATCCCAGCTATATACATTTTCACATCTCTATTATCTCTCTCTCACTCCCCTACATGCCTTCCACCCCCCACACACAAAAAAACCCCAAACTAAACAAAAACTAAAAACCTGACCCAACTACACTATCCAGTAAAATAAACATCAGCAGAAAAAAGACAACATTGACTATAGAACAGGGTTGAGTAGAAGGTAAGTTTCTATCCTCATTACACTTCCCCACCTGCAATATTTTTTTTTAAAAAATTATATTTATTGTCATTTTCAACTTAAAATTTCCATTCATATCATTATCTCCATATAACCATATAACCAATCATCAAAAAAAAGAAAAAGTCCAAAAAAGACAGAAAAAAGAAAAAAGCAAAAATAACTAAGAAAAAAAAACAGACAAAAAGCAAAAACAAAAGGAAAAAAGAAAATAATACCAATCTATTATTCATCACATTATCATAACATTGACTTCCCCGCTCCTCCCTTCCCGAGCCTAAATATAACCCCTATTTAGCAATTTTCTAATTAAATTGAAATCTCTCCAATAATTCACCAAAAAATATTCTAACATATACAATTTAGCATTCTAACATATACAATTCTTTAAACCGCATTACCAATTTAATTAAGCCTCTAATTACACCCTTTAGCCTCTTAAATTTTCACTAAAATTATTCTAACTTATCAAAACAATTATTCTTTCCCTCCAATTACGATTTTAAAAACCTAAAAACCTCCACCGGATGACTTTCCCCTAGATATCCCAATCAGCTCATGTGTTCAGTCCAAATCCAAACCATTTAATCCATCCCTTTGTTTACAATTCCTCTCAACCCACTCCATCTCTCACCCACTTCAGCCCAGCTTCTTCGCTCCACCAACCCCTCTGCCATCCCCAGTCCAGTTGTTCCTTTTTCTTAGCCTCCCAATTAGCATGTTCTTCACCTGGTTCTTGCCTCCCCTCTCTCACTAAGGAGGTTTGAACCAAGGCCTTCACTTCGGTCTTTGGCACAGCTTGATTATTTTTTCCAGGAACCTGCTCTCCCTCTCTCACTGGGAGACACAGGTCCTGGGAGTCTCTATCGGATACAGTTCTATTGTTGTAACTCATGTCCCGTGCAGCCTCTCCCACCGGCTGCACTTCGTTCGAAGTCTGTAACTCCTCTCGGTCTTCTTGTCTTGAAAAATTGAAGTTTTTATTTTCTAAAGTTTCAGTCTGTGCGTCAGTGCTGTCAGCGGAGAGGGGTTGGCGTAGGTTTTCAATGCATAACTTTGTCAGTCTCGTATATTCTTTAACTCCCTGCATCACCTCTTGCACTTTTTCCCACACAGTTTGCATCTCTTTCTCACACAACATGTCTGGTTATTTTGACTATCTCCGTCCTTTGTCTTCTCAAATTACAATATGGCGCATAGGCTGTTGTGCCCGAGAGTAGGTCCTTTTTTGGCTGGCCAGTACATCCAGGCTTCTGTCACCCCGCTACCGGAGAGTTTGTTCTTATTTGTATCCAAAATTTGCGGAGATCCAAATTAAATATCACTCACCTCCCCTTGGCTCCGCTACCACCGGGGAGGGGTTCAAATTGCTTTTTAGCAAAGTCCATAGTCCCGTTCCAGCGTTATGGCTGCAGGCTCTGCAATTGCTTGATGGTACCTCGGTAGGGGGGGGGAACGACCTCCGTTTTCTTTTAAATTCCCCTCCTGTGTCCCAATTCCGTCCAAATTTGTAAAATTTCTTTACTTACAAGTCCAAATTTCTTTCTTTGGAGGTATCTAGCGTGCGTTGTCGCCGGCACGGAGCTTACCACCTCAGAGGTAGCGAAAAGACCCAAGGCTCCGTCCCGCTCTGCCTGCGCACGTCATCCCCCAAAAAGGGGGTTGTCGGGCGGCGAACGGGGCTCAAAGGAGCTCAGCTGGGTACCCACGTCCCCGAAAAGCCAAATTCGGGGGTTCTCCGGGTGGCCGCTTCGCCCGAGCGGCTCTACCCCCCCCTGAGGCGCCGGGAACCTCGGAGCCCGAAAATTCCCCTCCGGCTTCCAATGGCGCCAGACCGGAAGTCCCCCCCACCTGCAATATTTGGTTGGGAGAACTCTGATCTTGAGACAGACAACAACAACAACAACAACAACAACAACAACAACAACAACAACAACATGTGTCTAGCTTAGAACCTAAGACTATAAGAAGAGTCTGAGGGTCAAGCCAAAGGCCCATCTAGTCCAACATCCTGTTCTTTCAGGGGTCAATCAGATGCCCATGGGAAGCCCGGAAGCAGGACTTGAGCACAGCAGCACTTTCCCCACTTGTATTTCTTTGAAACTCACATTCAGAGGCCTACCATCTCCAACAGAAGAGGTAATACATAGCCATTGTGGCTGGAAGTCATTGACATCTTTCTCCTCTGTGAATTCGTCTAATCCTCTTTTCATAGAATCATAGAGTTGGAAGAGACCACAAGGGCCATCCAGTCCAACCCCCTGCCAAGCAGGAAACACCATCAAAGCATTCCTGACATATGCCTGCCAAGCCTCTGCTTAAAGACCTCCAAAGAAGGAGACTCCACCACACTCCTTGGTAGCAAATTCCACTGCCGAACAGTTCTTACTGTCAGGAAGTTCTTCCTAATGTTTAGGTGGAATCTTCTTTCTTGTAGTTTGAATCCATTGCTCCGTGTCCGCTTCTCTGGAGCAGCAGAAAACAATATTTCTCCCTCCTCTATATGACATCCTTTTATATATTTGAACATGGCTATCATATCACCCCTTAACCTTCTCTTCTCCAGGCTAAACATACCCAGCTCCCTAAGCCATTCCTCATAAGGCATCGTTTCCAGGTCTTTGACCATTTTGGTTGCCCTCTTCTGGACACGTTCCAGCTTGTCAGTATCCTTCTTGAACTGTGGTGCCTAGAACTGGACACAGTACTATTACTTCCCTAGATCTAGATGCTATACTCCTATTGATGCAGCCCGGAATTGCATTGGCTTTTTTAGCTGCTGCATCACACTGCTGACTCATGTCAAGTTTGTGGTCTACCAAGACTCCTAGATCCTTTTCACATGTACTGCTCTCAAGCCAGGTGTCACCCATCCTGTATTCATGCCTTTCATCTTTTTTGCCCAAGTGTAGTACTTTACATTTCTCCTTGTTAAAATTCATCTTGTTTGCTTTGGCCCAGTTGTCTAATCTGTTAAGGTCATTATGAAGTGTGATTCTGTCCTCTGGCGTATTAGCCCCCCCTCCCAATTTGGTGTCATCTGCAAACTTGCTCAGGATGCCCTCAAGCCCAGAATGCCCTCAAGCCTTTTAAAGCCATCATAGTTGTTGGCTGTCACTGCCTCTTGTGGGAGCGTCCTGACTGGTGTCTCCTCCAAGCTGGCAAGATCCCTTCTCACTTAGCAATGCTAATATTTATAAGGGACTTTGACCAAGAGCAGCTGCCATACAGCCAGAATCGCAATTGGGGTATCCCAAGGGCATTTGCAACCATGGGGACAGAATGGTTGCTTAAACAGAAAAGAAAACTGATACCCTCCATTTTTTGAAGGCAGAACTAAAAATCTATAAATAAAAAGGTTTTCTTTTTTTAAAAAAGTGTTGATATGATAAACATGCACAAGAAAGGAAGGATGTGGCCACCCTCTGATAGACACAACCAGCAAGAGTTAACATTACTGCCTATGCCCCTGAGGGGCACAAGATTCTTCTCAGTTTCACATGCAACAGCGAGAGGACAAAAGGTGACAGGAGCAACGCAGGGTAGCTCTGGCCAGGGCCCTACAACTGGCAAAGCAGCCACTGCCCCAACAGTGTCCCCACCCCCTTCCCAGAAATCACTTTTCCAGGGAGCATCCTGAAAGTTCACCCGCACAAGATCTTACAGGTGACAGAAGAACACCTGATACTGGGGATAACATTGTACCTAGATGCACAGGAAACTGAGGTGGTGCTCCAGAAACCTGCTAAAGGGCAAGAAACAACCAGAAGGAAGCAGCTGGAGGGAACAACTTGCGGGTTCGGTTGTCTGTACACAAATGCACAGAGTATGGGAAACAAGCAAGACGAATTGAAGCTTTTAATAAAAGATGGCAAATATGACCTGGTAGGCATTACTGAAACCTGGTGGAACCGGAATGTAGGGATTGGAACCTGTTCAAAAGGAATAGACAAAACAGGGAGGGAGGAGAACTAGCAATATATGTAAAGAATGTGTACACTTGGGAAGAGATCCATGATCTGGAACATGGAAAGCAGATTGAGAGTATATGGGTAAAAATTTGGAAACCAAATCTCAAAATATTGAAAAAGTGACTGAAGAATTGAAGGAAGAACAAGAGGTAATAAAGCAAAACATGAGAGGACTATCTGGCAGGCAGGACCAATTTGAGGACCAGCTAGCCCTTTTAGAAATGAGACAAAAATCTAATGTTCTCCAAATGAGATGTCTCCCAGAAAATGAGGGGTATCAGGACTTAATGATGTATATAGCTACCGTGTTTCCCCCTTTTTAAGACGTAGCCATAATATAAGACAGCAGGATTTCTAAGCAGTTGCGCATATAAGCCATAACCCGAAAATAAGACATAGTGATAGACCCTTCCCCCCTCCCGCCAGCCAACTCCCCCCCATAAAAATCTCTCCCCATTTTACTGTCACTCCAAAGACACGTATTTCTTTTAAAAGCTTGTAAAAATGCACCGTAGAGCCGTTGCTGCAGCCTTGTGATTTCCCCTCCCGTTTCTGTAAGCATTTTTTAAAATACCTGTAAAAGGATTCCAAAATATTTTTTTTAGCTGGGCTGTGTGAGCTCTACTTGGTGAAGAGGAGAAAAGTGGCATTTGCGGTGGGGAGAAGATGAAAGCACGAGGGAAAAAAGAGGGGCGATTGAAGACTCTGCCTTCCCCTTTAGGGAGAGACTCTGTGTGCACGTCTCTCTCTCTCTCTCCCCCCCCCCCCGCGTCTCTCTCTCTCTCTCTCTCTCTCTCTCTCTCTCTCTCTCACACACACACACACACACACACACACACACACACAGCCCACCTCTCGCTTCCCCCCACCTTTCCCCCTTTTAATAGCCTTTTAAAAAGTGAGGATTCTTTTTTCTTTCTATTGCTTGTCTGTAGAGCTTCCCCTTTAAGGATTTGTACCGGTACCGGGATCGCTGCCGGTGGCGCAGTCCTTGCCTTGGGGATTAAGGACTTTCCCCTTCTCGCTGTTTAGGAGCTGCTAAACACTGCCCTACACCCTACACAAAAGTTAACATTTTGTGGGTAAGAGAAACACGGATGGGTTGTTAGGACCAGCAGATTATCTCACCCCGCTTTCCTGCTGGCTCAATTGCTACTTAATTGCTACCATTTACCATCTTAATTGCTGCTCAGCTGGCTTCTTTGTTTTCTACAGTATCTCAGCCGGTAACCTCTTTGCTATCAGTGCTACAAAGTGCTACATTGTTGGAACTTTCGCTCTTAAGTCTTGGGCAGTTGGCTGGCTGGTAGAGATCCTTATTTGCTTTAGTATAGACTACTGCTACGACTGCATCACACAGATAGATTCCATTATACTGTACTGGTTTAAATTTAAGAAGCTCCAGTGTAGCAGATTGCTATTAAGTGAGTCCCCACCTGGGAGGAGAGAGAGAGAGAGAGAGCAGCCCTTCGGAGGAGCTCCCTCCCTCCCTCCCTCACGAACATCCCAGGGCCGGGGAGAGAGGGCTGGGCCAGCGATGCACACACCTCCCTTCCCTCAGACTCCCTCTCATGGAGCTTGGTGGTGGCTGTTGCCCGTCATTTTCTTTCAGTCAAGAGTCCTGCCCCGCAGGGAGACAGGGAGCAAGAGGGGCACTGCTCCTGATGTAATAAAAATACCGGTAAGACATTCCCTGAAAATAAGCCACCCAGTGTTTTTTTGAGGAAAAAAAGTTATAAGACGGTGTCTTAAAATGTGGGGAAGACGGTAAGACATTTGCTGAGTGGCTGGAGGAGGATCAGGCATATGTGGAAGGAACTATACAGAGCTTCGAACAGGTGCAGTCAAAGTCAGCTAAAGCTAGAAAGCAACCTGGAGACAGTTTGGTAGCATTTGTTTTTTAAAAAATTAAGGACGCTATTGTCCCCAAAAAATTATGAATACAGACTCCAGGTGGACGGTAACCTGGTTGCCATGTTTAAAGAGATCCCTTCCAGATTGCTTCAAAAACGCCAGAAATTCCAAATTCAGATGGGAATTCCCAGAGCGAATCTCCTTCACATACAAAATAAGAACTACAGATTGGCAAATGAAGATCAAGCATGGGAATTCTGGTGAAAATATGGTAAAGATTTTGACTTTGACAATCCATATAATGTACCAGAACCACTGGGAGCAGGAGGTGGAGCAGGGGAAGGACCAATAGTAGGAGCAACAGGAGGAGTGATAGATAAATTAAATAATCAAGACAAACAATAATAATAATAATAATAATAATAATAATAATAATAATAATGGGCGGCTTCCAACAGAAATATTAGAATACACTAATTTCTTAAAGATTAAAAGCTTCCCTAAACAGGGCTGCCTTCAGATGTCCTCTAAAAGTCTGGTAGTGGTTTTTCTCTTTGACCTCTGGTGGGAGGGCGTTCCACAGGGCAGGTGCCACTACTGAGAAGTCCCTCTGCCTGGTTCCCTGTAACTTGGCTTCTCGCAGTGAGGGAACCGCTAGAAGGCCCTCAGCACTGGACCTCAGTGTCCAGGCAGAGCTATGGAGGTGGAGACGCTCCTTCAGGTATACTGGACTGAGGCCGTTTAGGGCTTTAAAGGTCAGCACCAACACTTTGAATTGTGCTCGGAAACGTACTGGGAGCCAATGCAGGTCTTTCAAGACTGGTGTTATGTGGTCTCGGCGGCTGCTCCCAGTCACCAGTCTAGCTGCCGCATTCTGGATTAATTGTAGTTTCCGGGTCACCTTCAAAGGTAGCCCCACATAGAGCGCATTGCAGTAGTCCAAGCGAGAGATAACTAGAGCATGCACCACTCTGGCGAGACAGTCCACAGGCAGGTAGGGTTTCAGCCTGCACACCAGATGAAGCTGGTAGACAGCTGCCCTGGATACAGAGTTGACCTGCGCCTCCATGGACAACTGTGAGTCCAAAATGACTCCCAGGCTGCGCACCTGGTCCTTCAGGGGCACAGTTACCCCATTCAGGACCAGGGAGTCCTCCACACCCGCCCGCCCCTTATCCCCCAAGAACAGTACTTCTCTCTTGTCAGGATTCAACCTCAATCTGTTAACCGCCATCCAACCTCCAACTGCCTCCAGACACTCACACAGGACCTTCACTGCCTTCACTGGTTCTGATTTGAAAGAGAGGTAGAGCTGGGTATCATCTGCATATTGATGGACACCCAGCCCAAACCCCCTGATGATCTCTCCCAACGGCTTCATATAGATATTAAAAAGCATGGGGGAGAGGACGGGACCCTGAGGCACCCCACAAGTGAGAGCCCAGGGTTCTGAACACTCATCCCCCAACACCACTTTCTGGACACGGCCCAGGAGAAAGCATGGGAACCACTGTATAATAGTGCCCTCAGCTCCAAGCTCCTCTAGACAGTCCAGAAGGGTGTTATGGTTGATTGTATCAAAGGCCGCTGAGAGATCCAGCAGAACTAGGAAACAGCTCTCACCTTTGTCCCTAGCCTGCCGGAGATCATCAACCAGCGCGACCAAGGCAGTTTCAGTCCCATGATGAGGCCTGAATAACCAGATGCACAAATATAGGATGAGGGACACCTGGCTTACATGTGGAAAGGATCTAGGGGTCTTGGTGAACCACAAGCTTCACATGAGTCAACCGTGTGATGCAGCTGCAAAAAAAGCTAATGCAATTCTTGGCTGCATCAACAGAAGTCTAGTATTCAGATTAAGGGAAGTCATAGTCCCACTCTATTCTGCCTTGGACAGACCACATGAGAGGTGGTGGATTCTCCTTCCTTGGAAGCTTTTAGGCAGAGGTTGGATGGCTATCTGTTACAGATGCTTTAGCTGTGATTCCTGCATTGCAGGGAGTTGGGCTAGATGGCACTTGAGTCCCTTCCAATTCTCCAATTCTATCATTCTATGTACCTAAGGCCCTCCAGATGTTGCTGGACTATAACTCCCACCATCCCTACACACTGGCCATGCTAATGATGTCATTTATTTATTTCCATCAACCAACTATTGCATATTTCAGTAAAGATTTTGTTAAATCATCATCATCATCATGACCCAGGTGGCGCTGTGGGCTAAACCACTGAGCCTAGGGCTTGCTGATCAGAAGGTCGGTGGTTCGAATCCCTGCAACGGAGTGAGCTCCCGTTGCTCGGTCCCAGCTCCTGCCCACCTAGCAGTTCGAAAGCATGTCAAAGTGCAAGTAGATAAATAGGGACCGCTCTGGCGGGAAGGTAAACGGCATTTCCGTGCGCTGCTCTGGTTTGCCAGAAGCAGCTTTGTCATGCTGGCCACATGACCCGGAAGCTGTCTGCGGACAAACGCCGGCTCCCTCGGCCTATAGAGCGAGATGAGCGCCGCAACCCCAGATTCGGATACGACTGGACCTGATGGTCAGGGGGCCCTTTACCTTTACCTTTTTACTACTACCACCCTGGAATAAAGATAATAAAGGGTGGGATATAAATACCTAAAACAAAACAAAACATATTTATTTCTTCTTGTGCAATCAGGTAGAACCCTGCTGCTTGCCCATTTCCCCACTTATGTCTTGTAAGTAAAAAGCAACAGAGACATTTTTGTTTGCTCATTTAAATGAAACCAAGGGGTGCTAATAATAATCATAATAATTATAATAATTAGAATTATTATAATAATACATTTATACCCCATCCATCTGGCTGGGTTTCCCCAGCCACTCTAGACGGCTCCCAACAAAACATTAAAAACACAATAAAAGATCAAACATTAAAAACTTCCCTAAACAGGGCTGCCTTCAGATGTCTTCTAAAAGTCAGATAGTTGTTTATTTAATTGACATCTGATGGGAGGGAGCTCCAGAGGGCGGGTGCCACTGCCGAGAAGGCCCTCTGCCTTGCTCCCTGTAACTTGGCTTCTCAAAGTGAGGGAACCGCCAGAAGGCCCTCAGAGCTGGACCTCAGTGTCTGGGTTGAACGATGGGGGTGGAGTTTCCGTACAGCCTCTGCACTGGCGGCACTGTAACACGCACCCAGTGGAATGTGTGCACACTTTAGCAGAGTTCCGCAAGTAGACAGAAGGTGAAGGACTGTGGCATCACGATTTTATTATTTCATAGAATCATAGAATCATAGAGTTGGAAGAGACCACAAGGGCCATCCAGTCCAACCCCCTGCCAAGCAGGAAACACCATCAAAGCATTCTTGATATATGGCTGTCAAACCTCTGCTTAAAGACCTCCAAAGAAGGAGACTCCACCACACTCCTTGGTAGCAAATTCCACTGCCGAACAGCTCTTACTGTCAGGAAGTTCTTCCTAATGTTTAGGTGGAATCTACTTTCTTGAAGTTTGAATCCATTGCTCCGTGTCCGCTTCTCTGGAGCAGCAGAAAACAAATTAAACAAATTTACAGCAAATTAAAACAACAAAACATGGCTGGTGTGAACAGCATCTCACACACCCGCCTTCTCTGTCGGAGAGCAGAGAACAAAGAGGCAAAAACCAAAAGCACACAGAACAGAAGTTGTCTAGTCTCAGTTCCATTCCCACACTTACAGCGTATGGAATGTAGACATGGGATCAAATGACCCCAGCAATGGGAGAATGAATTACTGATACACTCCTTCAGGTCTACTGGGCCGAGGCTGTTTAGGGCTTTAAAAGTCAGCACCAGCACTTTGAATTGTGCTCAGAAACGTACTGGGAGCAAATGTAGGTCTTTCAAGACCGGTGTAATATGGTCTCAGGGGCCAATCCCAGTCACTAGGCTGGCTGCTGCATTCTGGATTAGTTGTAGTTTCCAGGTCACCTTCAAAGGTAGCCCCACATAGAGCGCATTGCAGTGGTCGAAGCAGGAGATAACTAGAGCATGCACCACTCTGGCGAGACAGTCCGCCGGCAGGTAGGGTCTCACTCTGCGTACCAGATGGAGCTGACAAACAGCTGCCCTGGATACAGAATTAACCTGCGCCTCCATGGACAGCTCTGACTGCCAGGTTGTGCACCTGGTCCTTTAGGGGCACAGTTACCCCATTCAGGACCAGGCAGTAACCCACAACCACCCTCCCCCTGTCCCCCAAGTACAGTACTTCTGTCTTGTCATGATTCAACCTCAATCTGTTTGCTACCATCCATCCTCCAACCGCCTCCAAGCACTCACACAAGACCTTCACCGCCTTCACTGGTTCTGATTTAAAAGAGGTAGAGCTGGGTATCATCTGCATATTGATGGACACCCAGCTCAAACCCCCTGATGATCTCTCCCCGCGGCTTCATATAGATATTAAAAAGCATGGGGGAGAGGACGGAATCCTGAGGCACCCCACAAGTGAGAGCCCAGGGGTCTGAACACTCATCCCCCCCCCACTTTCTGGGAGAAGGAGCGGAACCACTGTATAACTATGCCCCCAGTTCCTCTAGATCAGGGGTGGCCAACTCCCGAGAGACTGTGATCTACTTTTAAGCTTTTTTTAGAGAAGGGGAATGCCCTGTTTTATTGGGGTTAGGCTCTAACTTTGGAAGCTTTTTTTAAAGAGGGGGAATTTCACGTTTTGAAGGGGTTCTTTCACTCACGCGGAAACATCTCAATGCAAAGACTCTGCTTTCTCCCACAGAGCAGCATAAAATGCAGGGAGGGGAGAGGGGGCGGGGCCAGGTGTTCTTAGGGAAAAGCAATGGAAAAGGAGCCTGCTCGCCAAAGATCAACTACAGCCTCCCCAGGATCGACTAGTTGATCGGGATTGGCCTGTTGGCCGTCCCTGCTCTAGATCAGTGGTCCTCAACCCCCGGGCCACGGACCGGTAGCGGTCCGTGGATCAATTGGTACCGGGCCGCCTAAGGATCATTAAATACAATTAAATTAAAATGATTAAATCAAAACAATCTAAATAAAATATAAACAATAAACGTCCCCCCCTCAGCAGGCCGCACTAAAATTATCAAACGTTGACTGGTCCGCGGCGATAAAAAGGTTGGGGAGCACTGCTCTAGATTCTCCCTCACAGAGAGAAGCATTCACCAACCCGCAGAGCCCATTGCCCAGCCCCCGCAGACTCGCTTTTATGGGCCAGGATGGGCAAGGATCAAGGAGACAGGTGGGCGGTTTCACTCGTCCAAGCAGCCTGTCCACATCCTCGGAGGTAAGAGATTGGAATTGATCCCATGCAACTTGACCAGGCAGAACTCTAGCACTCTCCTGCCCTGGCCCTGCTCCCACGGTGGAATCTACCTCTTTCTGAATCTGAGCGACTTTATCTGCAAAAAAATTAGCAAAATCATTGCAGGAGATCTTGGGGTCCCTTACCGGGCCTCAATGGTGAAAGTGGTTCCATTAGATTGTGAACCACCTGAAAGAGTCTCCTGCTGCTGTTTTCTGCAGATGCAATAGAGACAGTGAAGAAGGTCCTATTTGCCGTCGCTATCACCACTTGGTAGGCTCGACATTGAGCTTTAACCCGTGTCCAGCCCAATTCAGAATGAGTTTTCTGCCACCAGCACTCTAGCCATCTGAGCAATTGTTTCATCGCCCTCAGCTCTGGGGAAAACCATGGGGCTGTCTGGGCTCCATGCAATCGGAGAGGGCGCTTCGGAGCCAGACAGTCAATAGCCCTGGTTAACTCCATTCCAGCGGGCCACCAGGGAATCAGCTGAAAGGCCATCGACATGGGATAAAGCATCCCCTACCACTCTCTGGAAACCATTTGGATCCATTAAGTGGCGGGGGCGGCCCATCCAAATCAGTCCCACCTCCCTGCAGAAGAGAAGGGTCGCGGAGAAGTCCAGTTGCACCAGGAAGTGATCTGACCATGGCACTTTTTTGTTTCACTTTTACTTAGTGTCTGATCACCCACATCTATAGAGGTGAACACCAGGTCTAAGGCTACTGTGACTTTGGCCAAGCTTATTCAGGGACAGCCCCATGGAGGCCATGCTTTCCGCGAAGTCCTGAGTGGCCCCTTGTAAGGTCATGTCAGCATGGATGTTAAAATCCCATAGGGCAACCAAACTAGGTGTCTCCAGGAGAACATCTGCCACGACTCGAAGCAGCTTGGGCAGGGAATCCTTGGTGCAGCGGGGAGGTCGGTACACCCAAAGGAATCCTGTACTGTTCCGATTGCCCAACTTCCAGAACATGCACTCAGAAAACTCAGTCTTCCCAATAGGACGCCTGGTGCAAACTAATGACTTCCTAAAAATCACTGCAACCCCCCCTCCCCCCTATATGACCTGGGGTTGCTGTGCGTAAGAGAAACCTGGTGGACAAGAACAGGCCCATCTGCTTCATCCAACCAAGTCTCTGTCACACACGCCAGGTCAAGTCCTCCATCCACGATCAAGTCGTGGATGGCAGTGGTCTTATGAATCATGGACCTGGCATTGCACAGCAGCACCTTAAGGTCATGTGTGTCTCCCTTGTTGAATCCAGTATCATTCCGGTGCAGACCAGACCTGGAGGTAGGGCTAGTCCTCAAACAACGACTAAGCCTGCCTCCTCGGCAATGATCCTGCCTGTGATCACTGAGATCAGGTGTCCCAGTGCACTCCCCCTTGTGAAACCTGCCCCAGCCATTCTGTTGTCTGGGGTCCATTCCCAGGCAGCCCTGACCCTCCCCTTAAGAGCGAAGTATAAATGATACAATGGCCAATAAAACAGTAGGGGGAAAAATAAAAAATACAATTATACCCAAACTAAACCAATCTGGAGTCCCAACCAAACACCCACCCCACCCCACCCAACACAGCAAAAAACAAAAAACCCAAAACTTAAAACGCCACTGACTGCATAAGAAGATTTCAAAACACATGGACATGTGGAACAGGGAAGCAACAGCCGAACACCTGCCCCCCCCCACTTCCCCAGGAGTTCACTCCCGTGAGTCCAGCCCCACCCAATGGGCCCTGCAGTCCTCACTGCCACAGGAGTGGGAGAGGGAGGGCCTGGGCCCCGTCCCCTAGGCCAGCTGGTAAAGGCTTTGGAAGGGAGCAGGCCCTGCAGTCCTCCCTGCAGCCCCTCCATGACCGGAGTCTTAGGTCTACAGACGCACTGCCATTCCAGAAAGCTTGCACAACCCAGGCACGTTATCACAGGCACGACAAACCCTCCAGAGGGTGTACATGGGCCACCAGGAGGCAATTAGCCTGCATCTTTTAGGAGTTCACCACAGCCTTAATTTCTGTAGCCAAAATTAGGCTCCAGCACATTGTGTTCTGGAATGCACCCAAAGGCTTTGTTAGCTCCTCGGCTCACCAGATCTCTGAGCACCGTCTGAGGTAACACCGCCTTTTCCTGTACGGAGGGGGGGGGGAGCTTGGTTAAGTGTAAAGGATTTTCTGCCATCTCTCTCAGCAAAGTCCAGAAAGGAAGGAGCCTTAGCACTGCAGCAGCGGCCCCACCCTGGCTCTATTAGAGCTTGTCGGCACCTCCTCATTACCACAGCCATTGTGTCACACTGTAGAAAGAGGAGCACAGGCCTTGCCTTGGGAGCGCTGAGCATCAGGAATGCGAAGTCTTGAACTATAGGCGTGGGAGTGGAGGCCAAGATCTGCAAGATACGCAGTGTGTCTCTTGCATCTCAGGGTGTGAGAGTCTGTAAAAGAACAGCAGATGCAAAGGGGCAGGGGGAGTATTGAGATCATGCCACATGTAGAGGGGAGCTAACCAGGGGGGTTTTCGGGGCTGAACCCTGCTGGTGGCAAGTGGTTTCATCCCTCCAATAGCCACTGTAAAGGCCCATCATGCCCAGAGTGACCATCAGTGCACTGCAGGCATTTGCAATAGGGGCTGCCTGGAGCTCAAAGAAATGCTGGAGAAGTTGGCCCAGGGCAGCAGCACTCACAGCAAAGGCCATTGGCAAGTGCACAAGGAGGCCACTGCAGACCAACCCTCCAGGAACTGAGTTATGGAGGGGGCACACACATAGAATCATAGAGTTGGAAGAGACCACAAGGGCCATCCAGTCCAACCCCCTGCCAAGCAGGAAACACCATCAAAGCATTCTTGACATATGCCTGTCAAGCCTCTGCTTAAAGACCTCCAAAGAAGGAGACTCCACCACACTCCTTGGTAGCAAATTCCAGGGTCGAACAGCTCTTACTGTCAGGAAGTTCTTCCTAATGTTTAGGTGGAATCTTCTTTCTTGTAGCTTGAATCCATTGCTCCATGTCCGCTTCTCTGGAGCAGCAGAAAACAACCTTTCACCCTCCTCTATATGACATCCTTTTATATATTTGAACATGGCTATCATGTCACCCCTTAACCTTCTCTTCTCCAGGCTAAACATACCCAGCTCCCTAAGCCGTTCCTCATAAGGCATCGTTTCCAGGCCTTTGACCATTTTGGTTGCCCTCCTCTGGACAAGTTCCAGCTTGTCAGTATCCTTCTTGAACTGTGGTGTCCAGAACTGGACACAGTACTCTAAGTGAGGTCTGACAAGAGCAAAATACAGTGGTACTATTACTTCCCTTGATCTAGACGCTATACTCCTATTGATGCAGCCCAGAATTGCATTGGCTTTTTAAGTTGCTGCATCACACTGTTGACTCATGTCAAATTTGTGGTCTACCAAAACTCCAAGATCCTTTTCACATATACTGCTCCATATTCTTAAGGTCGGGTATTGTTTTCTTTTTTGGAGAAGACTGAGGCAAAGAAGGCATTGAGGAGTTCTGCCCTTTCTCTGTCCCCACATTTCACCATCTTCTCCTCTAAGTGACCCCACTGTTTCCTTGTTTTTCCTTTTGCTACGGACATACCCATAAAAGCCCTTTTTGTTGCTTTTAACCTCCCTAGCGAGCCTGAGTTCATTCTGTGCTTTAACTTTTCTGACTTTGTCTCTACACGTGCTGGCTATTTGTTTGAATTCCTCTCTGGTGGTTTTCCCCTTTCTCCATTTTTTGTACATATCCCTTTTAAATCTTAACTCAGTTAAAAGTTCTTTAGATAGCCACCCTGGCTTCTTTAGGCACCTTCCATGTTTCTGCCTCATTGGTATTGCCTGAAGTTGTGCTTTTAATATCTCCCTTTTAACACTTTTAAAAAACTCCCAACCATCATGAACTCCCTTCCCTTTTAGTATTGCTGTCCATGGTATTTCACCCAGCGTTTCCCTAAGTTTTCTGAAGTCGGCTTTCTTAAAGTCTAAAATTTGAGTCTTAGTATGATTGGTTGCTCCTTTCCGCTGTACAATAAACTCCAGAAGAGCATGGTCACTCCCACCTAATGATCCTGCCACTTCTACCCCACTAACCAGGTCATCAGTATTGGTTAGGACCAGATCTAAAATGGCTGATCCTCTTGTTGCTTCTCCCACTTTCTGGACAATGAAATTGTCTGCAAGGCCAGTGAGGAATCTATTTGACCTTATGCTCTTGGCTGAGTTTGACATCCAACAAATATCAGGGTAGTTGAAACCCCCCATTACTACTATCTCACTTCCTTTTGAATGCCTGGTCATCTGTTCCAGGAAGGCTTCATCTGTGTCCTCAGTTTGGCTTGGGGATCTATAGTAAACTCCCACAATAAGATCACTGTTATTTTTCTCTCCCTTAATTTTGACCCACATACTCTCAATATGGCTTTGAAGTTTTAAATCCTGGATCTCACCACAGGTATACACATCCCTGACATATAACGCCACTCCTCCTCCTTTCCTGTTTGGTCTTTTTATCTGAAATAAATTGTATCCCTCTATGACTACATTCCAATCATGAGACTCATCCCACCAGGTTTCAGTGATGCCTACTATGCCGTATTTAGTTTGCTGTACCAAGAGCTCAAGTTCATCTTGTTTATTTCCCATGCTCTGTGCATTAGTATACAGACATTGAAGACCATTGATCATTCCCCCATGTCTCTTATTTAAGGATTTTTTTCCTCCCACCACTAAGTCTGCGTGCTGTTTGCTCCATTTGGTCCTTGACTTTTGGGTGATCATCTTCAGCACTTGGTAGACTCCTACCTTCAGGACCACTGTCTCCCTCCCCCACATAAGTCACTTTAAAGCCCTCCTGATGAGGTTTTTGAATTTCATGGCAAAAACATTCCTCCCAACCCTTGTGAGGTGCAGCCCATCACTTGCCAGAAAAAGCCAGGGTTCCTTTCTGGTTTGTTTAGCTGCTTTGCCAGATAGGATGGACACTATGCTTTATTGAGAAAAGGTTTTTGGCTTACCTGTACATGTGACTGTGGGCAGAGTGCAGCCTTTGGCCACCCTCAGCTTAAATATTAGGAATTCCACTGTCTGCCTGGCCAACAATGCTTGGTCTCCTTCTGCTTCTGCATTTCAGCTTCCAGCTCAAGCCAGTGACTGCAGAGAACCTGAGTTCATACGCCAGCCGACAGCCTGCTCCACAAGTGTACACAGACCTTGGTTGGTCAGGTCCCAACCTACAGCCTTCTGCCTTAAAGCTGGACAACGAGTTCTGAAACAGAACAGGGCACAGTCCTCCTGAGATGGCAGGTGGCAAGAAAACCATACACTGCCCCTTATAGGCAAAGCTCCATCCCACCAGAGGAAAAAGAACCACAAGCACTTCTAGAGCACAGACAAGAATAGATGGGGAGAAATGGCGAGGTTGATAAGGAAGGAGCAGACAGACAGACTGCTCACCCTGGCTGCTGACTACCCAAATTTGTGTAATCCCTCCAGGCACAAAAGCAGGCTTCTGTTTTTAACATCATAAGACTGTCTTCACGCTGCAAGATTTGCAGTTTCCAATTTTATTTTGCCACCTTGCTTACTAAGGGGCCAACTGAAGATATGATTCAGTCAACCAGAGACCACTAACTGTGGCAGACTCCCAAATGAATTTTGTCAGCACTGTCTTTGTGTGTGTGTGTGCTCAGATTAAAATTCTGCCTTTAGAGTTCAATTCTACAACCAATGTGTGTTATACAAATTAAGAGAATTTGCATGCCTCCTTTTATTTTGCATAAGGATTAGGTGTGCTTTTGTGTGTGCCAGTCAGGGACCTACAGAGGCACCTTGACTATGGGAAACCCTGTGACACGCTTTGCCAGGTTATGCATTGCTAACACACTTTCACTGCCTGGAGGGCTAGAAACTTGTATGTACTGAAAGATTAGATTCTCAATATGCTAATTTTTTTGTACAATAAACCACATTCCTGATCATTGAGCTGCAGAACTTGCAGTGCCCTGTATAAAGTCTGGCTGCCAGAAGACCTAGAGGCAGTAACGTCTAGCTAAATTGATAATGGCAAGTCCATTCATTTTGTTTAATTTACTGGATTTGTACCCTGCCTCTTAAAACAAAAGGATTCACAAGACAAGAGAACCGGTGGTGACTGATTACCAGGAGGCAGTATTTCCTGACTTCTACGCTTGCAAACATTTTCAGACCCTTCTCCCTTCCATTTCCTCAGCTCTTGTACAATTAAAAGCAGCTGTAATATATTCCATCCTGGAAGTCACATGAAATAAGCAGATATACACTCCTTCATGGATCACTGCCTTGTTGTGGCGAAGGGGCTTGAATAACTCAGAGAAGCTATGAGCTATGCCGTGCAGGGCCACCCAAGATGGACAGGTCATAGTGGAGAGTTTTGACTAAGTGTGATCCACCTGGAAAAGGAACTGGCAAGCCACTCCAGTATCCCTGCCAAGAAAACTCCATGGACAAAGACAACAGGCATATAAAAGTTATGACACTGGAAGATGAGCCCCTCAGGTCGGAAGGCGTCCAACATGCTACTGAGGAAGAGCGGAGGACAAGTACAAGTAGATTCAGAGCTGATTAAGCGGCTGGGCCAAAGCCGAAAGGTCGCTCAGTTGCGGATATGCCTGGAAACGAAAGGAAAGTCCAATGCTATAAAGAAAAATATTGCATAGGAACCTCAAATGTAAGAACCATGAACCTTGGTACGCTGGATGTGGTCACAAATGAGATGGCAAGAATAAATATAGACATCCTGGGCATCAGTGAACTAAAATGGAGAGGAATGGGCAAATTCAATTCAGATGACCATCATATCTACTACTGTGGGCAAGAATCCCGTAAAAGAAATGGAGTGGCCCTCATAGTCAACAAAAGAGTGGCAAAAGCTGTACTGGGATGCAATCTCAAAAATGATAGAATGATCTCGATATGAATCTAAGGCAGACCTTTTAACATCACAGTACAGGAATCCAAGTTTATGCATCAACTACCGGTGCTGAAGAAAGTGAAACTGACCTTCTATGAAGACTTACAACACCTTCTAGAAATGACACCAAAGAAGGATGTTCTTCTCATTATAGGGGATTGGAATGCTAAAGTAGGGAATCAAGAGATAAAACAAACAACTGGCAAGTTTGGCCTTGGAGTTCAAAACGAAACAGGGCAAAGGCTAATAGAGTTCTGTCAAGAGAACAAGCTGGTAATCACAAACAGTCTTTTCCAACAACACAAGAGACGACTCTACACATGGACATCACCAGATGGGCAGCATCAAAATCAGATTGATGCTATTCTCTGCAGCCAAAAATGGAGAAACTCTATTCCAGGCATCCCCAAACTTTGGCCCTCTAGATGTTTTGGACTACAATTCCCATCTTTCCCGACCACTGGTCCTGTTAGGTAAGGATCATGGGAGTTGTAGGCCAAAACATCTGGAGGGCTGCAGTTTGGGGATGCCTGCTCTATACAGTCAGCAAAAACAAGACCTGGAGCTGACTGTGGCTCAGATCATCAGCTTCTTATAGCAAAATTCCAGCTTAAACTGAAGAAAGTAGGAAAAACCACTGGGCCAGTAAGATACAATCTGAATCAAATTCCTTATGAATACACAGTGGAAGTAAGGAACAGGTTTAAGGATTCAGGTTTGGTGGACAGAGTGCCTGAAGAACTATGGATGGAGGCTCGTAACATACAGGAGGCAGCAACAAAAACCATCCCAATGAAAAGGAAATGAAAGAAAGCAAAGTGGCTGTCATGTTTATTCGGCTTTACGCCCATCATAAAACACAAAACAACAAAATAAATCAAATAAAACAGCGGACTCGTACAAGCCACAAATAATATAACACAATTAACAGCTCACAAGGACAAATATTAACAATTCAAAAAGAAAAGTTTAAGATTATGATTAAAAATTTAGGCACTACGCTAAAATCAGTATCTGATGTCATTATAGAAAATTCTTATAACTATAAATAATCTGCTAACATTCCATTCCGTCTCTTGTACGAGAGGACGGCTGTTGGGAATTTAGCAACCTGTAGAGTAATATAAGGATCCACATCTTGAAGAACCCAGGCAAGCTGTAGGTCAACTGGTTTGTCAGCCATAGGCTGGATTATGGAATTTAGTATACTAGCACGAGCCGAACTGTACATAGGGCAGATAAACATAACATGATGTAGAGATTCAGATGTTTTAATTTCACAAGCACACATTGAAGAGACTTGGCCCTGAGTAAATCTATGTCTCAGCACGTTTGTTGGGAAAACATTGAACCTAGCTTTAATGAAGGCATATCGGTGAGACGCGGCCGTAAGCGATGTTAAATAGGACGGAGCATGGTAAATAGGGGTTATGACGAAATTTAACGGCGAGCAGACTCCACCACCAGCTAAGAAATTTTGGTATAGCTCTGCATCATCCAGCCTTTGATTTATACACCTTTTTGCCGCATTTAGATCCAGTTTGAGCAATTCAGTGGGCGAGATCTCATAGGACAGCAATTTGGCATGGATTTTTCCTGACCACAAATTTGTGAAGTCATCCCGCCACATGCATTGAATGAGATAGTGGTTCGGGAGTTTATGCCATAGGGATATCCAATACTGTAAATCAAAACTCGCCTCCATAAAACTAACTCCACTAAGGGGATCTTCATTTCTAAGCGAATAGCCGCATTACTTACGCATGTTGGTAATTTTAGAAGTCGGCGTAAGAATTGGCTTTGAAGCGACTCTAACGGTGAGAGATTTGCAAAGGCCGCCCATAAAGGTGCAGCATAGGCCATTGTGGCCATCACTTTGATGCTATACACTTTCAAGGCCACAGGGATGAATAAGGCCCCCTCAGAAAAGTGGCTGTCCAATGAGGCCTTACAAATAGCGGGGGAGAGAAGGCAAGCAAAATGCAAGGGAGATAGGGAAAGATACATGAAATTGAATGCAGATTTCCAAAAAATAGCAAGGAGAGACAAGATGGCCTTCTTAAACGAGCAATGCAAAGAAATAGAGGAAAACAATAGAATGGGGAAAACCAGAGATCTGTTCAAGAAAATTGGAGATATGAAAGGAACATTTCGTACAAAGATTACCATAATAAAGGACAAAAGTGGAAAGGACCTAACAGAAGCAGAAGACATCAAGAAGAGGTGGCAAGAATACACAGAGGAATTATACCAGAAAGATATGGAGGTCTCGTACACCCCAGGTAGTGTGGTTGCTGACCTTGAGCCAGGCATCTTGGAGAGTGAAGTCAAATGGGCCTTAGAAAGCATTGCTAATAACAAGGCCAGTGGAAGTGATGATATTCCAGCTGAACTATTTAAAATTTTAAAAGATGATGCTGTTAAGGTGCTACACTCAATATGCCAGAAAGTTTGGAAAACTCAACAGTGGCCAGAGGATTGGAGAATATCAGTCTACATCCCAATCCCAAAGAAGGGCAGTGCCAAAGAATGCTCCAACTACCACACAATTGTGCTCATTTCACACGCTAGCAAGGTTATGCTTAAAATTTTACAAGGCAGGCTTAAGCAGTATGTGGACCGAGAACTCCCAGAAGTGCAAGCTGGATTTCAAAGGGGCAGAGGAACCAGAGACCAAATTGCAAACATGCGCTGGATTATGGAAAAAGCTAGAGAGTTCCAGAAAAAAACATCTACTTCTGCTTCATTGACTATGCAAAAGCCTTTGACTGTGCCGACCACAGCAAACTATGGCAAGTTCTTAAAGAAATAGGAGTGCCTGATCACCTCATCTGTATGTGGGAGAAGAAGCTACAGTTAGAACTGGATATGGAATAACTGGTTGGTTCAAAATTGGGAAAGGAGTATGACAAGGCTGTATATCATCTCCCTGCTTATTTAACTTATATGTGAAAGGCTGGACTGGATGAATCCCAAGACGGAATTAAGATTGCCGGAAGAAATATCAACAACCTCAGATACAACCTTGATGGCAGAAAGTGAGGAGGAATTAAAGAACCTTTTAATGAGCGCAAAATATGGTCTGAAGCTCAACATCAAAAAAACCAAGATCATGGCTACTGGTCCCATCACCTCCTGGCAAATAGAAGGGGAAGAAATGGAGGCAGTGAGAGATTTTACTTTCTTGGGCTCCTTGATCACTGCAGATGGTGACAGGAGTCACGAAATTAAAAGACGCCTGCTTCTTGGGAGAAAAGCAATGACAAACCTAGACAGCATCTTAAAAAGCAGAGACATCACCTTGCCGACAAAGGTCCGTATAGTTAAAGCTGTGGTTTTCCCAGTAGTGATGTATGGAAGTGAGAGCTGGACCATAAAGAAGGCTGATCGCCGAAGAATTGATGCTTTTGAATTATGGTGCTGGAGGAGACTCTTGAGAGTCCCATGGACTGCAAGAAGATCAAACCTGTCCATTCTGAAGGAAATCAGCCCTGAGTGCTCACTGGAAGGACAGATCCTGAAGCTGAGGCTCCAATACTTTGGCCACCTCATGAGAAGAGAAGACTCCCTGGAAAAGACCCTGATGTTGGGAAAGATTGAGGGCACTAGGAGAAGGGGATGACAGAGGACGAGATGGTTGGGCAGTGTTCTCGAAGCTACGAACATGAGTATGACCAAACTGTGGGAGGCAGTGGAAGACAGGAGTGCCTGGCATGCTCTGGTCCATGGGTCACGAAGAGTCGGACACAACTAAACAACATGCAAACACATCCTCTATTTCTAAATTTGGTTCTGGTTACAGATTTGGAATTACATGTGTTGCTGCAGAATCTAAATCCAAAGCTCATGTGATCCTCCCTAAAAAAAAAAAGTACCTACTGTCTGAAGGCAGGGCCAGCAAAACAACAGCAACAACAACAAAAAGTACCTACTGTCTGAAGGCAGGGCCAGGGCCACCATGCACAAGCCTGACAAAAGGTGGTGTGTCCCCAAGGTCACTTCCCCATTGGAACTTGGGTCTTGAGTAGAGGCCTGGCAAACAGGGGCCCAAACTGCTAAAGGAGACCACCAGGCTCCCAGCTGAAGCCCCCCATTCATTTCCTTGAAGACTCCTGCTGCAGGAACTGCCAGTAATAACATCTTACCTAAAAGACAAGCCCCCTGATGCCCCAGCCATTCACTTCTGAAAGCTTTTGCACAGCGGATAAGATTTCTGAGTTCATAGCGAAACAGACTACGAAGCTTGACGTTTTGTAAAAAGGAGGAACCATATATTGTGCAAACCGGTTGCAGTAAATGATTTGTCATGCTTGTTGTGGGGCCATTTTTTCGCTTTGCATATTGAAGATTGGGGGGGGGGGAGTTGGGAAACAAATGTACCATATCCTGAAATGCCTCTACAACTCCCAACATTCATGGTTATTGTCCATACTGCATGGGACTGATGGGAACTATAGCCCACAAAATCTGAAGGGCACTATGCAGACTTTACCAACCACCACTCTTAGGTCACATCCGCAGCATCCATTCAAAGAACAGGACTTCCTCCAAAGAATCCTCAGAACTGCAGTTTACCCTCACAGTACTACAATTCCCGGAACCTTTTCCAAACTACAGTTCCCATGATTCTTTGGGATTCAGTCACCTGCTTTGAACGTATATTGTGGATGTGAACTATAGGTGGAGGAGATGTTAGGGATAGAAGCTGGGACCTTTGGCACATAAAGCTCTACCAACAAGCTATAGTCCCTCTTGAAACACAGCGCTTTTGCATGGAACCCATTCCCACATTCATGCTGCTAGTCCCCATGTACATGAGGGGTGGGGCACCTCAGGCTCAGGGCTCCATGTGGCCCTCTAAGGTTCCCTTTCTGGCCCTCGGGATTCCTCCAAGCCAAATGCCCTCCTAAGCGCCCGCCCCCCGCCTCACTCTGTACTTTCCTCAATGCTGTTGGAAAATGCCCTTTAAGTCTGATAGTGTCTCTTAGTTACTTACCACACACACACACACACACACACACACACACACACACAGAGCTATTCATAATTCATTAAAAAAAAAATAAGACTGGTTAACAACAACTGGACACAAAAGAATACCATGAACCCAATATTAAAAATGTTCAAATCAGAAATCAGCTAACAATCATGGGGAAAGGTATTCTTAATTTCCTGCAAAAGCCTGATGGAAGAAGAGTAAAGGGTCTTTCATCGGGCATTCAGAAGTTGAAGCAGAAGACACTTGCTATGGACTCAGAGAGCTCCAACCAAATTTACACTGATATGCTAAACCTGTTTCTGGTCACTATCACTTCAGAATGCAGGAAAAGGTTCACTGCAAGAAAAGGGAGTCTCAGCTTTGCCCTTGTAGAACACAGTAGGGAGAGCATTGGAAGGAAACTAGAGCAGCTTGGCTCTCCCTAGGGTTGCTCTGGCGCCACCTACTGTTGGCCTCCCTGCCTTCCGACCCACCCATCCCAAAGGGCACCACAGCCCCAGGAAACCACTAGCCATGAAGTTCACTGGGCGACCTTGGGTCATGCACAGTCTAACCTACATCACAGGGGTGCTGTGAAGGAAAAACAGAGGGGGAGAACCATGCATGTTGCCTTAAGCTCCCTGGAGAAAGGTGGGAAATAAATGTTGTAAATAAATAAAACAATTTTTTTTTAAAAAAATCTTCCCCATTCTCCCCACAATATTAATTTTCCAGAGGAAGTTCAAACAGAGGAAAATTCAAATCATGGAAGAGCCTGGAAATAAGACAATCCTAAGAAGATAAATGGGACACGGGTAGCGCTGTGGGTTAAACCACAGAGCCTAGGGCTTGCCGATCAGAAGGTCGGCGGTTCGAATCCCCGCGATGGGGTGAGCTCCTGTTACTTGGTCCCATCTCCTGCCAACCTAGCAGTTCGAAAGCATGTCAAAGTGCAAGTAGATAAATAGGTACCGCTCCGGCGGGAAGGTAAACGGCGTTTCTGTGCGCTGCTCTGGTTCGCCAGAAGTGGCTTAAGTCATGCTGGCCACATGACCCGGAAGCTGTATGCCGGCTCCCTCGGCCAATAATGCGAGATGAGCGCCACAACCCCAGAGTCAGTCACGACTGGACCTAATGGTCAGGGGCCCATTTACCTTTACCTTTAAAAAGATAAATACCGGTAGGTACCGCTCTGGCGGGAAGATAAATGGCGTTTCCGTGTGCTGCTCTGGTTCACCAGAAGCGGCTTTGTCATGCTGGCCACATGACCTGGAAGCTGTATGCCGCGAGATGAGCGCCGCAACCCAGAGTCACCCACGACTGGACCTAATGGTCAGGGGTCCCTTTACCTTTAAGAAGAGGACAGGTTTGTAGCCTTTGCCTCTCAGCAACTTGAGTTATTACACTAGACTGCCTTTCCTTCAGGTGGCTGAAGGGGCCAGCCCTAGATGTGCAGGCACTGCCACAAGTACCACAACCTTTGGGTGATTAAATTGTGGCCAAGACGATGCTTCTTGTAGTTGGCTTATTTAAACTAGTCCCTGACTGTAGCCCTTGAAATCGGCTGAGGAGACAAATCCAACCTCCCGGTCTGACCTGGGAGAATTCTGAAGGCTGTGCCAGCTTCGGATGTATTATCTCAGTAATTTTCTACAACAACCTGAGTATTAAGGACCTCATGGACTGCTGGAATTGGGAGAGCAGAGCAGAGGAAACCTCACAATTGTTCATGAATCACAACCCAAAGGCACACTGTGGCCCAAATAGCCTCATCCCCCACTTTGGTGAGACTGTGTCTTAACTGTGTGTCTTAACTGCTCATTTGCAAATTTTGAGGGACTAGAGTGCTGAATAATAATAAGCTGAGCAAGGATAAATTTATTTGGGGGGAGGAAACACACTTAACTTAAAATAATTACAAGGCTAAAATTAATAGGTCCTCAATTCTTTCTGGCAGAACACAAATGCAGATGCTGAGGCACCATAACTAAAACTATTATTAGGTCAACCATCCGAGAGGGATGCTGGTTTTGAATATTGTGGTATTAGTGCATTTGCAAACTCCCCCCCCCCCAACACACATTTTTTCCAGATTTAACTTGCAACACACCAAGCTGGTAGCCCATCAGTTAGTTATAGCAGCCCACCTAATTCTGCTGCCTACCTGTGAATGCAGGAACGGGGGGGGGGGCGGCGGGGTGTGTGTGTGGAGGCAGGAGGAAGTGTTACAACCAGCTACAAGTGATAGCTGGTCAGCTGTGTTTAGTTTGCTTGGTGCAGTGTTAAAAAGAGCCTGGATCAGGCCAGGGCAGCCAAGAGCTCTCTCCCCCTCTTTGGCAGACATGGCATTCAAAGGCATGTGGTGTCTCACAGGGGAGGGAGAACAGGGTCATATCAGAACAGGATGAGTGGCCATGGACAGCCTTATCCTCCAGGAATTGGTCTAGTTCTTTTACAGACTTCCAAGGTGGTAATTATCACCATATTCCATAAGAGCAAATTACATAGTTCAACTATGCACGGTGAATATAAGTTCTTTCTTTTGTTTGTCTTGAATCTCCCAATATTCAGCTTCACTGGATGGCCCCATTAGGTCCTAGTATGATGAGAGAGGGAGAAAAACTTCTCTCTATCCAAAGTGGGGCCAAAGAGCAGTTCCAGATTCAAACAAGCTATACCTTAGGGCCCCACTCTCTTGGGGCCCCCAAAAAAATTAAAGGGGAAAAAACCTGGATGTACATTTCCAAAATATAAGATAAAAAACAAATGAAATAAAACCTACATACAGCAACAGTGTTTTGTGTTGTGTAGGCTCCTATGATGTAAGTAATGGTAGCTAGCCTGCTAGCCTTCTCCCTCAAATATCACTGCTTTGCTCATTTCTATATATAGGTTATGGGACGCGGGTGGTGACTCTAAACCACTGAGCCTAGGGCTTGCCGATCGGAAGGTCGGTGGTTCGAATCCCCGCAACGGGTTGAGCTCCTGTTGCTCGGTCCCAGCTCCTGCCAACCTAGCAGTTCGAAAGCACGTCAAAGTGCAAGTAGATAAATAGGTACCACTCCGGCGGGAAGGTAAACGGCATTTCCGTGTGCTGCTCTGGTTCGCCAGAAGCGGCTTTGTCATGCTGGCCACATGACCTGGAAGCTGTACGCCAGTTCCCTCGGCCAGTAAAGCAAGATGAGCGCCGCAACCCCAAAGTCGTCCGCGACTGGATCAGGGGTCCCTTTACCTTTACCTTTTATATATAGATTGCCTACATTCAGCATGTGCAAATGGCTTTAGATACCTATTAGGTCCATAAATTACCATACAGCATATATTCAACACAAAAAACAGTGACGATTTGTTGTTGACAAAGGACAGCTGGACATATAAAGGGCCCCGTTACCTTCAGTAGCTGTGGGCCTCATCAAACCCTGCCAAAGAGTCTGCGTTTTCATTCTCCTGTGGCAGCGCCTGTTCCTTGAAGATGGCTGCAGGGCCTCTCTAGTCAATCAGCAGAACACCAGCGACATTTAGCCGCTCCTTTCCTTGCGCTCGTCCATTGCAGCTGGGCATTACAAGAATGCTGTTACTAAGGGGGCTAATGCCTACTTTTCTCCTCCCTCCCCATCTCTTTTCCTTTTGTGTCATGCCTTTTACATTTTAAGTCTGAGGGCAGCATTTGTCTGTCAGCCAGTACAGACCATGCTAAGCTACATGGACGCAATGATCTGGCTGACAGACAGCTTCTTACGTCCTATTTTTGATATTTGTAAGCCACTCTGGGAGTCTTTTTCAGCTGAAGAGCTGGTAAAAAATTCTTTCTTCCTACACACATCAACATTTAAGGTGCTGTAATGCTCTGAGCTGCTCATTGGCAGAGCTGCTAAGTGCAGGGGAAGACCCTTCACACAGCAATTTAGCAAGCCATGGTGTGGAGTGATAGAACAGGGACCCCAAAGACCATCTAGTCCAACTCCCTGCAATGCAAAAATATGCACCCATATGGGGATCAAACCCGGGACCATGCCCTAACCAACTGAGCTCATTGGCAATTGCATGGCCACTCCTTAAAAAGGGCTTGGGCTTTGGGGCTTGGGGTGAGCAAGTGAAGGGATAGGCAAGAGGGTAGGTGAGCTGGGGGGGGACCTTTGGTTGGGGTGGAAGAGGAAAAGGGTGGGCAGGCCTGGCAGGCAGAGACCTCAACCCCTACACAATGATAAAGAAAATTATCCACAATGCCCTTCAGGACAGTGTAAGAAATGAAAATGGCAGCCTCCAGTTGGAGTCTCAGAGCCAGCATTTAAGTCTCTCAACATGGCATTTCCCCAGGACATTGCAAGTAAATAAAACAGTGTCTGTTTGTGTCCTGCTCTCATCCGAGTGTTGCTGCCTGCTACTACCACAACTACCGGGTTAACCTGCCAGAGATCCCTGCAACGTAAGAGGGGGCCCACCAGCAGGTATTTTTCTAACAGCCCCCTCAAACCTGGAGCAACACCCGAGTACAGACCCATGTATGCAATCTCAGTGAGAACAAGGACAAAACTGAGCCATTCCTGCAGCACACACAGCCTGGCAATACTAAACTAAGTTGCATAGATGTGACACCTTGAACACACCTCTGAAGCAAATTCTTTCCCTCCAAGAATTCTGAGCAGTTTGGTTTACCTCTCACTGAGCTACCATTCCCAGCACCCTTAACAAACTACAGTGCCTGTAATTCCTTGAGGGGGCAAATGCAGAAGTAAACAAGCACACCCTAAGAAAGGGAAAATATTGTTTCCCTGTTCTGGTAAGGCATTCAACCCTCCAGTGATAGAAAGGTTGTTTTGTATGAAGCCAAGCAGCTCAACTGACCCTTATTTTTCAGAACCTCATCCCCTGGGAAGGCTGCCAAGTTCCTCTGTGCTTGCAGTCTACACAGCTTCCTCTTTGGGTGTTCACAAAGCACATGCTGGCTTACATTGTGTGTAAGAGGAAGGCACACTAGAAAAATCCCTTTTCAATAAAGAGGGGAAGGGACAAGGACCTCTGATGCAGAAGAGATCCAGACAATGGACATTACAGAGTATCTTGCGAATCAAAATACGTATCTGAAGAGGAAAAGCCAACTTTGGCTGTGCACACACCATACAAAGCCTCGGCCCAGTATACCTGAAGGAGCGTCTCCACCCCCATCATTCACCCCACTGAGGTCCAGTGCCGAGGGCCTTCTGGCAGTTCCCTCATGGCGAGAAGTGAGGTTACAGTGAACCAGACATAGGGCCTTCTCAGTAGTGGCACCCACCCTGTGGAATGCCCTCCCATCAGATGTCAAAGAGATAAATAACTACCTGACATTTAGAAGACATCTGAAGGCCATCACTTCCGGTCTACCGTGCTGGCGGAGAGGCGCAGAAACCTCGAGCTCCGAGGTTTCTGGCATCGCAGAGGGGGGGGGAATCCGCAGGGGCACACGGATCCCCATAAAAACCCCGGGTAGAGCGTCCCGGGGGCATAGTAGCCCAGCGGAGCTCCAAACGCGACTCCTCCAATGCCCGGGAAGCTCGGCAGAGCCCCCGAGAGCCAGCGGAGTGGTAGTCGCGGGAGCCATTTTGGGCGCCATCGTCACCTCCAAGAAGCGAAGCTCCAAGCATACAGCCTGCAAGCGGTGGATTCTTCCTGCAAAAAGACTAGATTTTGACTAAGTAAGTCAAACATTTTCGATTTGGACTAAGAATTTGGCGCTGGGAGGAGGCTTAAAAGGGAAGTCAGCCCCCCCCAACTGAGTACTGGATGATGCAGTAAAGCTATGGAAAGCTCAGAAATTTACGTAAAAAAACTTTTTCCTGATGCAGAGTAAGGGAAAAAGTTAAAGTGCATTTAATCTCTGCAAAAGACTGAGATTTGACAAGGGAAAACCTCCCTATGAACTTGGAACCGGGTCAAAGGGAGCGGTTAGCCGTCTTTGTGACGTCACAATACAATACAAAAGAATGTGCCTCTCTGAGAGCTAGAGACTGAGAGCTACAGATAAATAAAAGAGGAATTTTTAACCTTAAGGCTGCTCAGTACTGAGTTGGATTCGGATGGTTAAGAGAAGAAGAAAAGAAATAGAGGTTGGATCCATACCAGACAGGATCTTATCTTTTTTTTAATTTTACATATGGATAATACAAAACAAGGACAATAACAACACCCCTTCCTGCCTGTTACAAATATGGAGGAGGAGAGCATTAGCAGACTAGGAGAAAAGGTTCTGGATGGTGACAAGGAAGACACACAGTGGGATTTGTTGATTTTGAAAACAATTCTGGAAATGACAGAGGAGATTCGTAATTCTAAACTTGATATAATGTGCATGTATGAGAGGCCTGAGGAATTACCAGAATTGAATATTGAAATAGATGAACTATTTGAACTTAGAAAGGAAGAAAAGGGAGAAGAACGACCAGAAGAACACGTATGCTGTGATGTGACTTGGAAACTTCAGAAAGGGCAGAGGAGAATCATAATCTTGAAGGACAACTTGCTGAACCAACAGAACTGATTTCTGAGATAGAGGAGGAGGAAGAAGAAATCACTGTTCCACTGGTGGGAGAGGTGGAACAGGGATCAAAAAAAATCACTGTTTCTCCAGTGGGAGAGGTGAAACAGGGAAGGGTTGTGATTCAAATGCCCCTCAAAAAGGGGAAAAACAAAAAGGTTGTTACCCCGGTGAGAGAGGGGGAGAAGGAAGTAGGAGAGGGGCAGAAAGAGAATGAGAGTGGAAATAAAGTGATGGGAATACAGCAGGGGGGAAGGGTTCAGCAAAATTTAGATTGGGACGGGACAGAGCAGGAGTGGGGTGAGTGAGAATTGTAAAAAAATTATGGATTGATAAAAAATGGTCTGAATTCGGAATGTATTAAGGAGCTGGCTGAAATTTCTGGATACCGATTCCAAGGAAAGGGGGTAGATTTAGTTTCGTGAATGGGAATAAAAAGGGGGTAAAAGAGCTTGACAATTAAGTCTGAATATTTCTGGGTAAAAGGGTAGAGAACATTGGGTAATAAGGCAATGTGAAGTATGAAGGGTTAATGGTTAAAAAGAACTTATATTTTGGAAGAAAGAAAGTGTGGTTAGAATTGGAAACTGCAATAACTAGTGAATTATTGAGAACTCAAGAAGGGGGAATGAGGAAGTCCGAAATATTTAGAAATAAAGTTGAAAAGCATGATAATTTTTTTATATTTTTTATTATTAATATGGGCATTTTCTTTTTATTCCTTTTTATATAAGTGAAGAATATTGAAGAAACAAAATTTGAGGAAGTTATGTTGTATTTTTGTATTTTTCTTTATGTAAAATCCAATAAAAATTATTATTATTTTTAAAAAAAGACATCTGAAGGCTGTTCAGGGCAGTTTTTAATGTGTGATATTTTAATGTATTTTAAATCTTTGTTGGAAGCTGCCCAGAGTGGCTGGGGAAACCCAGACAGATGGGCGGGGTACAAATAAATTGTTGTTGTTGTTGTTGTTGTTGTTGTTGTTGTACATTAGACCACATTTAAAGCACATTTTCACCTCCAAAGAATCCTGGGAACTGTTAGTTTGTTAAGGATGCTGGGAACTGCAGCTCTGTGAAGGGTAAACTATAATTCCCAGGATTGTTTTTTGGACAGGAGAGGAAAATATGCTTTAAATGCAGGGCACCTTTGCAGCCCTCATCACTGCCACTCCTCAACCTTAACTCATGCCAAGACATGTTTCCAAATCTGAGGAACAGTCAAAGAGGTGATGGTCCCTGCTGAGGTTTTTTGATGTTCCTTTATAAGAGCTTCTGCAGTATTTATGGTTGCCAAGGCTCTTCTAAAGGCAGGCTACTTGTATAGGTCTACCCGAAACATTTGTAAGGTTGGCAGAATTTTAACAAGGGAAGCTTTTGTCTGGCATGGAGATGAAAAAGAGACGAGCTTCAGCTATGGAGTTTTCTGCCTCTAATGTAGGGGCAGACGAGCCTTTCCATGAAGGAATGTGGTAACATTAACAGTGCTCAATAAGTAGCCAAAGAAAAAAGCATCCACTCTATTTTTGTTTGTTTGCAACAGCATAACGGTTCCAGTTAAAATATCTTCTCATGGGATTGCTTTAGGCAAACTAGCAGCTTCCCTCCCCATCTGCAATACAAGGATAACACCAAAACTAGCTGGACGATATAGGGGAGGTGCTTTGAATAATTGAAGCAAACTAACAGAAAAGCTGGGACGCGGGTGGCGCTGTGGGTTAAACCACAGAGCCTAGGGCAGACATCCCCAAACTTCGACCCTCCAGATGTTTTGGACTACAATTCCCATCATCCCTGACCACTGGTCCTGTTAGCTAGGGATCATGGGAGTTGTAGGCCAAAACATCTGGAGGGCCGCAGTTTGGGGATGTCTGCCCTAGGGCTTGCCGATCAGAAGGTCAGTGGTTTGAATCCCCACAACGGGGTGAGCTCCCGTTGCTTGGTCCCAGCTCCTGCCAACCTAGCAGTTCGAAAGCACGTCAAAGTGCAAGTAGATAAACAGGTACCGCTCCGACGGGAAGGTAAACGGCATTTCCGTGCGCTGCTCTGGTTTGCCACAAGTGGCTCAGTCATGCTGGCCATATGACCCGGAAGCTGTCTGTGGACAAACGCCAGCTCCCTCGGCCTATAGAGCGAGATGAGCACCACAACCCCAGAGTCGTCTGTGACTGGACCTAACGATCAGGGGTCCCTTTACCTAACAGAAAAGCATATGTTCTCCAAGGCATAATGCATATAGGTTTCTAACTTAAATACAATTAAGAATACTTGACCCTGGGAAATAATGGGTAGGTGGGGGATACAGTTTGCACAATTTTATTGACTATAAGCACAAAGATGCAGAACCCCATCACCAGAACGGGTAACCTCTGTCCCACAGCTAATACCTTTCACTCAAACACCTAGTGCACAGAGGATTCTGCAATTACCCACAGAGAGACCTGTTTGCAACATGCTCTAGTGAATGTCCTAATCACATTTCACTCTAGCCCAATACATAAAAAGAAGAAGCAAGCCTTATTTTCTCTGGTTAAGCCCCACCTGATCGCACCCTAGGGAAAAGCCAAGGGTTGCCTTACCCAAGCTGGGCTCTCTATCATTTCTCCACAACAGCTCCAATCCGTACGCCTGTGCTGGCTGAGCTGAGGGGAATCTGGAGGGCACCAGGTTTGGCAGGGCTGATGTTTGGCCTACATGGTGGTCCTTTCACATTATCCAAGTTCACAAATACTTTGTGGTGGGAGAATAAAAAGCCACAAGAATGCATCTCAATACACCTGGCAGCAAACTCAAGAGGCTCTGCTTGCAGGCTTCCCGTCGGCATCTGGTTGGCCACTGAGAGAGCAGATGGTGAGCCAAATGAGCTCCTGGCCTGATCCAGCAGGACTCTTTTTCCTTTCTTAAGAGGGCAGAGTTCAAATCTCTATGCAGCTCAATGGATGACCTTGGACCAGCCACCTTCCTCTTTCTCTCTCCCTTATCTGGTTGATGGGACAGTGTGTAGGTGCCCCAAGTGTCCTAGAGGATGAGTGGAATACATATGCAATAGAGAAACTGTTTCTGGGAGGTTTCAAGGCACAGACTTCCTAATTTGGCGCTATCAGCGTCCAGGGCAGCAACTTTTATTTCAGATGAACAGAAGTAACAAAGCCAGAGAGATACCAATGGGAACAGAGAATGTATTTTATTGAGTAGAAAAATAGACATTGCAATTGATTTTTAATATTAGTAGCACTAATGAAGAGGTGGGGAGGTCCTCATTTGAAGTCTACTTTCTCTTGTTCTTTATATAAAACTCTCCATGGACCATAGATGCAATAGCAAAACACTTCTATGGTGCTTTCTGTGGGGGCCTCCCGATGTAGGCTTACTGGTGCAAATGGGTTTTTAAGATACCACAAACAGGCCATTTTTGACAGGTTTTGCTTTGTTTTTACTTACAGTATTGCATTTCCAGCACAAAGTGTAAATCTGGATTGGGGTGGGCAGGCTAGCATTTTAATGCAAAATCATGTGGCACTGCAAAAAAAAAAAACTTGGACAGATGAGGAGCACCAACCCCCACAATAAACATCCATCTTGAAGCATCCTCAGGCTGAGAAAGACTCCTGTAGGAAACCCCTCATAGTCCATTCAAAGGGCTTGGGGTTTTAAGACCTAGGACCCACCTTGAGCTGAAACAGGCTTTTCCCCCCTATTGGTCTGACTCAATACAAGGTAACATCCTATGTTCTTCAGGATGGAATACACACACACACACACACACACACACACACTTTGTGTGAATCATCTTTGCAACAACCCCTGAAAGTAGGCCAGTATTATCATGTGCCTATTGCAAATGAAGCAACCTAGTTTGGCTTGCAGTCAAGTTAAAATTCGGACATGGGACCTCCCACTCCTCCCAGCACCTATCTTGAGCTGCCCCATGAAGTCAAACAGGACAATGTGTGGGCAGGCAGTGTGTGACCTTGGGCTTCTTAAGGCAAGATCTCCTGGGAGCATCACCCTTGCTTCTCGACCTCAGACGGGGGTCAGAACTCTTCCAAGAAGTAAGGTAAGAACATTAGAAGAGCCTGGTGGATCAGGCCAGTGGCCCATCAGGTCCAGCATCTTGTTCTCACTGTGGCCAACCAGATGCCCCTGGGAAGAACGCAAGCAGACCCAAGTCCAACAGCCCTCGCCCTCTCACCCTGGGATGCCCAGCAACTGGTATTCTGAAGCATTTCTGCCTCCCACAGGGGGAGAGCATATTTCACCAGGGTTAACAGCCACTGAGATCCTCCACAAATTTGTCTAATCCTCTTTGAACACCAGTTAAAGGTCTGGAGAGGAGACAGGACTCAGTTGCTGTTTTAAAATCATGCCTTGGCCTGGCGCATAGGGCAGCCTAAAGGGACACACCCACCGGCCTCACCCCATGCCAAAGCACAGCAGTCGCTCTTCCTGGGATTTCCAGAGATGCTGCATGGAAAGAAATGTTCTGTCTGCAAACTTACTTGGGAGGAAAGTCGCATTTAACTCGCGGGGTGTGTGTGTGTGTGTGTGTGTGTGTGTGTGTGTGTGTGTGTGTGTGTTTACTTCTGAGGGTGCAGAAACTCCGACTGCAAGTTTCTTACATTTTCTTAGCCCACTAAGAAATGCACATGGGGAGCGGGGATTAGAAACGGGAGTTCCCACGGTTCCGGGGCTGAGTCCGAGCGAGCGTGTGGCTGCTTGTGCGTGCATTATGCCGCCCCAGCTTTCCCCCAAGCGCCCAATCCTCCCCAGCGAAGGGCACCCGCTCCCCTAATGCCGCCCCCCCCCCCGGGGACCCTCAGCCCCGGCACCTCTCTCTGTGCGTGTCTCTCGGGGCCTCCGACGGCCGCATCCTGCACTCACCCAGCTGCGTCTCTGGCCGGCGCGCGGAGCTCGGCAGGCGGACCACGGACATGACCCGCGACACTCGGAGGCGGCCCGGCCGCGAGCAGCTCCTGTCGCGCCTCGGCAGCGCCTCTTTTTTCCGGGTTGCTTATGGTTCCCGGAGCCAAAGCCAGCCCCGGATGTGAGTGCCGGGTGCGCAGAGAGCGCCCGCAGAGGCTTGCCGCCGCCCGCCCGCCCGCCCATCCGCCGGGGTGCGGCGGCGAGAGCGAGCGCCCCGTCGAGGCGGGAGCCGTCGGGGGGGGGGCGCACCTGGGCATCCTCGGCGGGGCGCGAGCGAGCGCAAAGAAACCCAGGCGGACGAGCGACGACGACAAACGGACCCTGTTCAAGTTGCAAACTTGCAAACCAAAGAGAATGAAATCCAGAGTTCCTCTGCCTTTAAGCATAGCCCGGGAGGAAGAAAGGCGTGCGTGTTCGGTAGAGCAAACCCCCTTGCCATTAGCAGGGCCGACTTCTGAAGAAACGCGCAGATGATCGAGCTAAACTAAGAACCTGATCCTGCTGGGGGAAAAGCCCCACGGAGCTGAGCGGGAGTTACCTTCCTTGTTGCCACGCCGTTGGGGAAGTCGCTAGCAACTCGTGAGCATGGATTGGGTATCAAGACGGCGGCTTGCTCTTGCCATTAATTTTGCCTGTAAAGGAAATCTTCATTAATTACATGCATGGCCTGCCTTTCCACCAAAGAGCTGGAGGTGCTGTACATTGTTTCCCCCTTCCCTTTTAAATATGTACAACAAGCCTGCAAGGTAGGCCAAGCTGAGAGAAAATTACCACCTCATGGCCACTTTATGTCTGAATGGACAGGGATTTTAACCTGGTTCTCCAGTGGCCTTGTTCCAGCCACTGCACCATGTTTACTCTCAAATGCTTAGCATTTTTATTGTGGTTTTAGAATCTGCAGAGTGATCCACATTTTTTATTTTTTGCCCTATCACAACATATGGGACCCATTCTCCTTCCAACACCATCCCCAAAACTGAAGAGTTTGTATAGAACAAGTACCAATATATGCTGGAAATGTAAAGAAAAAGAAGGTACATTTTATCATATGTGGTGGAATTGTAATGTAACTAAAAAATTTCTGGGAAATGATATATAATGAAATGAAAAAAAATGTTTAAAATAACTTTTCCTAAAAAACCAGAAGTTTTTTAACTAGGAATTATAGGTACCGAGATCCCAAAAGATCAGAGGAAACTGTTCATGTATGCTACAATGGCCGCTTGGATCCTGCTAGCCCAGAGATGGAAAGAAGGGACAACCCCAACCAGAGAAGAATGGCAAACCAAGTTGGTGGACTATGCCAAAATGGCAAAATTATCAGGGAAGCTCAGGAACCAAGACAAGAAATTTTAAAAAGAATGGGAAATGTTTATAATGTACTAGCTGACCCGGCCACGCGTTGCTGTGGTTCTTTCCTGTGATTCCCCCCCCCCTCTGTCCTGATCCATGACGTATCCTGCCCCTCCTCCCTCCACCCCAGCTCATCCCTGTGTTTCGGTAGGATACCCTTCCCTCTGTTGTCCCTGGGGAGTGTTGGCCCCTCCCCCTGTATCTCCATACCTTGGCCCCCACCCTTCAAAAAGGAACTGTTAGGTTCTGGATTCTATTTCCCAGCATGCACTTTTGTCTGAACCCTCTGTTGTCCCTGGGGAGTGTTGGACCCTACCCCCGGTATCTTCCTACATTGTCCCCCACCCTTGGAGAAGGAGTTGTCAGTTTCTGGGTTCCATTTCCCAGTATTTACTTTTGTCTGAGCCCTCTGTTGTCCCCTCCCCCCTGTATCTCCATACATTGGCCCCTGCGCACGCATCGTGAACATTTCTATCGGGGGGTGATGATGCGCCCTGGGACCCAGAGAACTACTTAAAGAATCCCAACCGGGGGGGGGTCAAATAGTGAAACCCCATAGCCCCGTAGCAACAGACAGGCCCAGACAGAAGGAGGGGGGTCATATGGGCCACTTGGTGCGGGCCTCCGAATCTAAAGGGGGCCTCAGTCAGCATATTCACAATCAGTAAAATGAAAAAGTAACAAAAGTAGCAAAAACAGGACCTCTGCCTGGCCCTGCAAGGGCCTGGCAACAGAAGGCGCGTTCTGAAGCACCCGAGTTGTTCAATTCCATAAAAAACCCAGGAAGTGGCAAGGGGAAGGTAGGGGATTGTGACCTATTTGGGCTCCTCCCCCCCCTACCATCCAGGGCTCCATTTAGGATAGTATTTAAAGGGCTGTAGACTGTAGACTGGTCTGTAAAATGGAGCCAAGGCCTAGTCTTTAAGCTGTAAAGTAGAGGCGAGGCCTTGGCTTGGGCTAGTATTTAAATGTGACCTGAGGCCTCTGCCCTGTATCTCCATTCCTTGGCCCTGGCCTGACTCTGTGGGTTGTCTGGTAATAGGCCCCCTTCAGATCCCCCTGAGCCTCAGAGTCCCCCTGTTTTACAGGATCTGGTGGCGGAGGTGGGGTTTGTGGGTGTGGCGTGTTGTTGTGGCTAATCCCTGTGACTGCCCCCACATGTCCCGATCCATGATCTATTCTGTTTGTCCCCCCCCCCTCCTCCGTGACCGGCGTATCTCATGACGTTTTGAAGGATGGTATTTATTTTTGTCTTGTGGTTTTTTGGTGGGGGATTTTGGGGGGGTAGTGGTGCTAAATTGTAAAGTAAAAACCGCTTGCCATGCCCCCAAGTGCGTTGCTGTGGGTTATCCCCCCCCCGGGCCTAGTGGGGGCCTGGCAGCAGGGGCCTACCCGTGTTTCTCCGAAAATAAGACACCGTCTTATATTTCTTTTTCCTCAAAAAAACCACACCGTGGCTTATTTTCAGGGGGTGTCTTATTCTTTTCCTCCTCCTCCTCCTGCCACGGCCGGCAATCCTGCTGCGCCTATCACTATGTCTTATTTTCAGGGTATGGCTTATATTTGTTGAATGCTTAAAAATCCTGCTACGTCTTATTTTATGGCTACGTCTTATTTTCGGAGAAACAGAGTACATAAAACAAAAGCCTAGGGGTCTGATAATGGCCGCCTTGGTGGTTTCAGTTGCTTGGTTGATGATGTCATTTGGTTTGTGGGTGTGGCTTAGATTTCACAGGAAGGGAGGGGTGTACTGTGGGAGGAATTCCACTTGAGGGCGCTGTTTTACTTGGTGGAAAACCAGGTTTCTACCTGCGCAGGTGCGAGATGTCAGGGATTTTTGTCCCCAACAATGCTCGGGGAGTGGCCTGGATCATTGTGTCAAAATAACAACGCTCAGGGAGTGCCCTGGATCGTTGTGTCAAAATTTCAGGACCATCGGTCAAGCGGTTACGGAGAAAAGTGCGGCCAACAATTTCAATATTTTTACATATATATAGATAGATAGATATACAATATTATTGTAAACAGGTCAAAACATTAGCAGGATTTTAAATAGACTTGTAATGTAACAGAATGTATAGGAAGATGAAAAATTGGAGAAGTGTTGATATGCAGTTGAAAACAGAATCAAAAGGACACATGTAAGGGATAGAAGGAAGTCAGGAGATTCAGAGTAATCTCGATATTTGGATTTTGTACTTTTTAAATGTATCTTTATTCCCCCCTCTTTTTTGAATGTTCTGGCAGAATTTAATTATAATATGCTATAGGAGCTGATCTTGCCTGAAAAAGAAGGTGTAAATGTTTTTTTAACTCAATTAGAACCTGATGAAGTGACAGACCTCAAGGTTCCCTTCATGTTCAGATCCACTGTAGCTGAGACCTGAGAGACAGTGATCTCCATTGCCACTCTGTTTGCTGCTTCAGCTGCATGCTCAAAGGAGTGGATGGCCACAGCTACTTAGAGATGGCCCAAGATATTCTGCTACCTGAGACAGAAAATCCGCATGGCAGCCCAAGTGGTAATAAATGGGTGCAATGTCAGCACATCTGGTGAAAGCAGTTTCTTCTGTTCATTTGAAACAAAATAAAAAAATCCTTCCAGCAGCACCTTAAAGACCAACTAAGTTTTTTATTTTGGTATGAGCTTTCGTGTGCATGCACACTTCTTCAGATACACTGAAATAGAAGTCCCCAGACGCTTATATAGAGAGAAAGGGTGGGGAGGGGTATCACTCAGAAGGGTGTTGGAAATGGGTGATTTATTGACTGACTGATAGCTGTTGATGACTGTAAACGACTGCAAATGGTCTTGCATGAAAAAGCAAGGGGTGAGATGGCTGAAGATTGCTTTATCATGTATAATGAGATAAGAATCCAACGTCTCCGTTCAAACCAGGTCTCTCCATGGTTTTAAGCTTGGTGATAAGTTGCAATTCAGCAACTTCTCTTTCCAGTCTATTTCTGAAATTCTTTTGTAGTAAGACAGCTACTTTGAGATCTTGTATAGAATGTCCTGGGAGATTGAAGTGTTCTCCTACTGGTTTCTCTGTCTTGTGATTCCTGATGTCAGATTTATGTCCATTTATCCTTTGGCGTAGGGTTTGGCCTGTTTGTCCAATATAGAGAGCTGAAGGGCACTGTTGGCATTTGATGGCATACACAATGTTAGAAGATGAGCAGTTAAATAGTCCTGAGATGGTATGTTGGATGTTGTTGGGGCCAGTAATGGTGTTGTCCGGGTGTATGTGGCAGCAAAGTTGGCATCTGGGTTTATTGCAGGCTCTGGTACCAGGGTCCATGTTAAGTCTGGTGGTTGTATTATTGTGGGTGAGGAGTTGTCAACAGCTATCAGTCAGTCAATCACCCATTTCCACCACACTTCTGAGTGATTTACAGTTTATTTTTACACAGACAAAAATTAGGACTCTTCTTCAATCCTGTCCCCCACGTTGTTTAACATCTACATGAAACTGCTGGGTGGGGTTATCCAGTTGTTTGGAGTACGTTGTCAGCAGTATGCTGGTGACACTCAGCTCTACTTCTCCATTACATCTGCAGGTGAGGCAGTGGAAGTGCTGGACCAGTGTCTTGCTTGGCAGGGGGTTGGACTGGATGGCCCTTGTGGTCTCTTCCAATTCTGAAGCTCAATCCAGATAGGATGGGGGCACTGTTAGTGGGTGGTTCCCTAGACCAGATGGGTGGGAGATCACCTGCTCTTGTCTGAAGGAGGAGGTTCATAGCTTGGGGGTCCTCCTGGATCCTTTGCTGTTGCTCGAGGCTCAAGTGGCCTCAGTGGCCCGGAGTGCCTTCCATCAGCTTCAGCTGGAGGCCCAGCTACGCCCCTATTTGGACAGAGATAGCCTAACTACTGTTGTTTGGTAACCTTAGTTAGATTACTGCAATGCATTCTACGTAGGGCTGCCTTTGAATATGGTTTGGAAACTTCAGCTAGTGCAGAATTCTGCGACCAGGTTGCTCACCAGAGCAAGACACTTTGAGTATATTGCACCAATCCTGGTCCAATTGCACTGACTACCAATTAGTTTTGCTGGTTTTGACCTATAAAGCCTTAAATGGCTCAGGACCACAATACCTCAAGGACCGGCTCTTTCCATATAAACCTACACGGACCCTGATATCATCTTCTGTGACCCTTCTTTGTGTGCTTCCTCTGAGAGGTCCGGAGGGTGGCAACATGAGAACGGGCCTTCTCTGCAGTGGTTCCCCATCTGTGGAATGCTCTCTCCAGGGAAGTTCACCTGGCGCCTTCATTATACACCTTTAGGCACCAAGCAAAAACGTTCTTCCTTAACCAGGCCTTTGGCTGATCTGATTGACATCCTATGCCCTTTTAAAATGTGGCTCTTTTGGGGGGTGGGGGTGTTATTGGGTTGTTGTTATATACTAGCTGTACCCGACCACGCATTGCTATGGCTCCGTCAGGGCCCCTGTTTCACAGGACAGGAGGAAGATCTCACCCTCCCCCCCATCCCCCTCTCTGTTTCCCCCTCACATTCTGTATCCACAGTTTGGGGAGGTTCTGCGTGGTTCCCTCAGTGGATCCCAGTGGGCGAGGGGGCAGGCCGGCCAGGTGCAGGTCATGTTGGGGAGGGTCTCCCGTTTCCCCCGCCATATTCCGGCAGGCGAGGGGGCAGGCGGGCAGGTGGAGGTCGTTAGGGAAGGCAGACATGTTGCGGGTGGCGGGGAGGGCCGAGGTGATGGCGACAGAGGGAGAGGATCCCATCCTCAGTCCCCCAGAAGGCACCGCTGGTCACCCGCTCCCAGGATGGTCTGCATGTTGGCATCGGAACAGCAGCTGTGGCTGCGGGTGGTGGGAGGTGAGGAGAGCCGAGGCCCAGCCTGCCACCCTCCCTCTCCGTCCGGCGGCTATGGATCTGGAGGTGTTCGAGGAGGCCGGGAGTACCGCAGGGGAGAGGCCGGGGCAGAAGGCCTCGATGGCGAGGGAGGAGGAGGGGGGCGGTTGGGGGTGCCAGTGCTGCTGGAGGCTCAGTCAGACATGGAGGGGTCCCGATGTGGGAGTTCTGTGGGGTGTGTGTGCGTGCTTGTGTACGTGGGCGAGTGTGGAAACATTGTTTATATTCCAATTCCCTCCCCTCCCCCCTAGATTGCCCGAGGCATCCTGGGAGGTAAGAATGTTCTATAGGATCTTTTCCTTTGACGTCCAACAGATGGCGCTATTGTTACACAAAAGGATATGGCATCTGTTCCTTTGACGTCCAACAGAGGGAGCTATTTTTACACAAAATCATGTTTTTACCTGTGACAGGTTTGACATCTATATAATCTAAGTTTTTTACAAACTCTCCCATATTGGAATGGAACGTTGTTTCAAAATTTCAATGCAATCGGTCAAGCGGTTTCGGAGATTACTGGTCGCACACAAACATGGACATTTTACATTTTTATTTATATAGATAATATATATTATGGTTTTTATGTTTATCTTTTTTGTGAACTGCCCTGAGACCTCTGGGTATAGAGCGGTGTATAAATTCAATCAATAATAATAGTGTGGCACACAAGATTAGACCCTAATAATCTGGTCTGCACCTGAAGAACTTTGGGCTGCAGGCAGAGTTATTCAGCAGATCTCATGTCTGACTGCTCTCCAGGCTCCCCCAAACCCGCTCCTGGCACATAGAGAGCATCTTGCCTCTCAACTAGGCTGAGCTCCTCTTACTGACATATTCTCTTTGTCCCTAGAGAGCCAGAAGCGATGTGCTGGGTAGAGTTTCAGATTTCCACAACTGTGAAGCTCACGGGATGATCTTTGGGGAGGCTCTCTTCCTCTGCCTAAGCTGTCTTGCAGGACTGTTGTAAGGATGAAAGATGCATGTGTAAACAATATACACAACCTTGAGCTGGTTGGAGGAAAGGGTGGGATAAAAATGGAACAAAATAAATTAGGAGTTTTTCCAAACATGTAACACTCCACTTTCTGCATGAAATAACAGTTTGGGAACTACCGTTCCACTTAATTCTGCTGAATTCCTAGACCTTGCAATATTCACATTTCTTTATTTATTTGCAATTCTTAGTTTGGCTTTGAAGGACTTGTTTTGTCAGCATATGAAAGAAATGACATTTTCATCTGCTTCTGCTTCTCCTTCCCACCCCCGTAACTGTAAGTTCTTTACTTTTTCCCTTCTGAAACTGGGGCATCTTTTGTAAACCTTGTGACTGCCTGAGGTCTAGATCTGAAACATTTTTTCTGACAGTCAGACATGAACAGATCACACACATGTTGCAGAACTATTTATAGAACCTGGAAAGCTTGCAATTTACTTCCCTATGAGAGAGTCTTTTCTGCTCTACCTCAGCTTTGCTTTAAATTCTGTTGTTCCAGGCACAAGAGTAAAGAAAAGTGGCACCCCTACTAAAGGAGTTTCAACTGTGCATAATTTGGAAAAATACTTATCACTTTGCAGAAATCTCTCTTGTGTCTTCACTGCAGGATCCATGTTAGAAGGCCAGGAAATGTCCATGTTGCAAAATGTGTTGCTATACAAAACAACTTTTGTATCTGGACTTTTGAAATATGGCAACCCTAATACTGGAGCTAAGAGCACCATTTGCAAGGGAGAGCACAGCTAGCTTAGCTGTCCAGCCTCCAAGTAGCGGGGAGGTAATGGTAAGGAGGCCAGAGTTGCCAAATGACCATTACAAACAGAATGGCCTGCTCCAGCGCCTTTATCCGCAACTTCATCTACGAAAGCAACTTGCCTGTACAGTTACATCTGTTTTGTTCACACCAGTCATTTTTTCCTTGTGAGCTATAGCTTCTTCCTCTTATACCTTAACTGTCTGTTCTTCTCTTGTTAGAGGATTGGGGGTTTCATATGAATGTCTTTGAGTCCCCTCCAAACCTGAAATTTTATGTTTGTAAGACTGGAGTTTGTAGTTTCTTTGTTGTTAATGGGCCTGATGAAGTCTGTGAGGCATCTATTTATATGTCTAAAGGGTTGGTCCAGTACAGATGTGTTACTATAGAGACACCTAGGTAAAGGTAAAGGGACCCCTGACCATTAGGTCCAGTCGTGACCGACTCTGGGGTTGCGCGCGCATCTCGCATTATTGGCCGAGGGAGCCGGCGTATAGCTTCCAGGTCATGTGGCCAGCATGACAAAGCCGCTTCTGGCAAACCAGAGCAGCACATGGAAACGCCGTTTACCTTCCCGCTGTAGCGGTTCCTATTTATCTACTTGCACTTTGATGTGCTTTCGAACTGCTAGGTTGGCAGGAGCTGGGACCAAGCAACGGGAGCTCACCCCGTTGCGGAGATTCGAACCGCCGACCTTCTGATCAGCAAGCCCTAGGCTTAGTGGTTTAACCACAGCGCCACCTAGTCAGAGATATTTCCAGAAGGAAGGGGCAGGCCTTCTCCTCTCACCCCAGAGGAAGGAGAACAATAGGCCAGGGGATGGCTGCCTTTTGTCGAGTCTCCTGTGGAGCTAGGGAGCCACAGAGGTGTGATTTGATTTTGGTGCTGAAACGAAAGCTATGGCTTTTTGGGGTGGGGTGTGTGGAAACCTAGCAGAGAAGCCAGATTTGTTGGAGTGTTAATGCTGTGAGCCCTCCCATCTTATGCTCTGCTTGTATATATGCACAAATGCAATCATATATCATAAACACTCCACCGTTCAAAGGAAACTGACCCCAGTGGTAAGCACTGGCACTGTTTAAGCATCTTGCCACTTGGTGGAGGGTGTAAGCGTGCGTATTGTGAAACAATACAATTCAGTAAACAAATGCATTTTAAAAGGTGTAGGCAGGAGCATGGACTGAGGAAAAGTTGGCAACCTCAAGGAGGACCTGGGCTTTAAGGGGAGGCTTTATGCCAGTAGCTAGCCAAGAAATTGGGGAGCTGGTGACTTCATACATGTGGTTAAAATGGGACAGCCCATGTTGTGCAAATCTATCTGAATCTCTTCAGTTCCCATCTGGTAAAAAGGCCTTGCCTTCACTTTCTCAACTAAACAGAGCCCTCAAGTGGCAGCTAAGGAGGCAACTTGCTAGACTGCTTCCCTGCCCCAGCCCCCACCAGAAAAACAGATGCCCCAGAATGCTCACATTTGCAAATTTTGAGTTTTGCTGAGGATGAGGTATTAAGAAAGGGGAGGAGAGAAGAATCCCAGCTAGGAGGTAGACTTGACAAAACAGCTGTAAACATTATTCATTTAAAGGAACAAGTTGTTTAGATACAGAAACTGCTGCTTATTCGTGCAGTCTGTTGTTCTTGGTAGGTCTGGCACCACTTGGCCCTTGCCTACCTCATTCTGCCATATGAAGTGTTATGTAGTGCTCACAGCTTTGGCTACTAGAGCATAGGCTTGCAAGGGCACAGGACAGCCCCCAATGCTTCAAAGCTTTAGAGGACTTCTTAACATTTCCAGGAGATGGACTTGACTCTTGGGGTCAGAAGCCACCCTTCCAACAACGCATACTGGATTAGAAATGGAGAAACAGTAGAATTATTCTGGAGGTTAAAAATGAACTGGGTTACAAATAATACACTTCCAAAGTATTGTTAGAGATTGGGGGGGGGGACCTCCCATAAACCCAAGAAATTAATAAATGGTAGGATTTTTCACTTTCGGGTGCTGTGTAATAGCAAGCCTGACAGGCTCAATCGTCACTAGAGGCTGGGGGAAGCGCTAAGGCAAAGTGCACCCCCCAACCCCCCCCAAGGGAACACTTGGGGCTCCTTGGGGTCCTGTGACCTAAAAAAGAGCTCCCCTGTCTCCTTTCTCTCTCTCTCTCTCTCTGCTCTGAAAGGGGGTCGGGGAGGAGCCAGGATCTGAGCCGGTGGTTAAAAAGGCTCCACCACAACAGCGAAGAGAAGCCTCGGCTCCAGCCAACAGCAGTTTTCCTCTCCAAAATTCTTCAAAGCTGACTGAAAAACCTCATCAGAAGGCAGAAGGTAAAGAATTTAATTTGGCTTTATTCGGCAAAATGACGGGATGATAAAAAGGAAGCCCATCCCATTGGTGGTGCAGTTTTCTCTAAATGGGAATATTTTACAAGTGAATCAAGAACGCTTTGCTTTTTGTGGTGGACATCAGGGACGTAGGCAGGGGGGCAGTCCCCCCCCAGAACACAGGCGTACCCAGGGAGGGTACACCCCTAGAAGCTAAAAAAGGAGAGAGAAAAGCTCGCGGTGCGGCGCACGTTTTTGTTCTTCTTTCCGTCTTTTTTTTTCTCCGTCTTTTTGGCAGGGAAAAGAGCAGAGGACTGCCCCCTCCCCTTGGGGGGCGTGGACATTGGCCACACCCCCTGGAATCCCGCCCACATCATCGCCAGCCAGCCAACCGAGGGTGTCACTCTGTGCCATAGCCCTGCCCCTCGCCTCTGCATGGCAGCCTCGGAAAAATACAAAAGAAAGCTGCAGACGAAAGCATGGTTGGATCTCCAGTCTCCAGACAAGGACGGTGATATGGGAGGTGCCGGGGGAGGGGGGGAAGCAGGGAGGAGGAAGAAGGGACTGCAGAAAAGAAACTTGAAAAGTAAATGGCCAAGCTCTATGTCCCTCCCCGCCTCCCTCCACTTCTTGCAGAGCAGGGTGTCTTCTTTCAATGAAATTGCGAGTCGGGGGGGGGGGAGGGATTTAATTGAGAGAAGCCTGCTGCTGGGATGGCGGTGAATGGGAACTTCTCTCGCTTTTGCAAGTACATGTGGCAGATAGGCTGTGCAACATACACAGAGAGAAAGCAGAAGTAGCCAGGGAACGCAAATCTCAGCTTCCTCCTTCTGGTCTGAAAAAAATACTTTGCTGTATTTTATTATTCTGAAGGAGTGGGGAGGGGAGGGTTGGGGTGGGCTGGAGAGGGAAAAGGCAAGGAATGTGGGTGTTTTTTCTAGCTGGTGGCCAGGGCCGGTGCTAGGGTTTTTTGCGCCCTAAGCGAGATCACCTTCTGGCGCGCGCCCCCCCCCATGTGATTCCCTGCCATGGCAATACGTATGCTCTCAAGAGACCCAACCTTCAGCAAAGTAGCCTGTCAGTTTTGTTCAGTGTACATGCTGTCAATTACCGGGGCCCGGGGCGGGGTGTGGCGGTGACACAATGTCCTCTGCCATGCTACCTGATAAACTGCAAATATGGTACTCACAGGTACATAAACTGCTTAGCTGCTTGTTTATAGGAACAAGGGAGTTGCCTTATACTAAGTCCATTGGTCAATCTTTTTTAGTATTGTCTACACTGGCTGGCAGCAGCTTTCCAGAGTTTCTGACTGTACCTGGACATGCCTGCAACTCAACATGGGGCGCAATGCAAGGCAGGTGATCTATACTGAGCTACAGCCCAGAAAGCATAAACAAGGAACCAGAGGAGCAATTACAGTAAGAAAGGACAGTAACAGTTTGCTATAATTTGGCAAGCTTTGGCTACCTAAACCAGCTCAAGAGAGTGGCTTGCAAAAGGCACCTTTTGTTTATTTGAAACCAAAGAATGTCACGGATTTGCAAGATGCTCATCAATGGCTCCTCTTCATCCTGGAGAGTAGTGACTAGTGGGGTGCCACAGGGTTCTGTCTTGGGCCCAGTCTTATTCAACATATTTATCAATGACTTGGACGATGGGCTTGAGGGCATCCTGAGCAAGTTTGCCGATGACACCAAATTGGGAGGGGTGGCTAATACCCCAGAGGACAGAATCACACTTCAGAATGACCTTAACAGATTAGACAACTGGGCCAAAGCAAACAAGATGAGTTTTAACAAGGAGAAATGTAAAGTACTACACTTGGGCAAAAAAGAAAGAAAGGCACAAATACAGGATGGGAGACACCTGGTTTGAGAGCAGTCCATGTGAAAAGGATCTAGGAGTCTTGGTAGACCACAAACTTGACATGAGTCAACAGTGTGATGCAGCAGCTAAAAAAGCCAATGCAATTCTGGGCTGCATCAATAGGAGCATAGCATCTAGATGAAGGGAAGCAATAGTACCACTGTATTCTGCTCTGGTCAGACCTCACCTGGAGTACTGTGTCCAGTTCTGGGCACCACAGTGCAAGAAGGATACTGACGAGCTGGAACGTGTCCAGAAGAGGGCAACCAAAATGGTCAAAGGCCTGGAAACGATGCCTTATGAGGAACGGCTTAGGGAGCTGGGTATGTTTAGCCCAGAGAAGAGAAGGTTAAGGGGTGATATGATAGCCATGTTCAAATATATTAAAGGATGTCATATAGAGGAGGGAGAAAGGTTGTTTTCTGCTGCTCCAGAGAAGCGGACACGGAGCAATGGATTCAAACTACAAGAAGGAAGATTCCACCTAAACATTAGGAAGAACTTCCTGACAGTAAGAGCTGTTCGACAGTGGAATTTGCTGCCAAGAAGTGTGGTGGAGTCTCCTTCTTTGGAGGTCTTTAAGCAGAGGCTTGACAGCCATATGTCAAGAATGCTTTGATGGTGTTTCCTGTTTGGCAGGGGGTTGGACTGGATGGCCCTTGTGGTCTCTTCCAACTCTATGATTGTATGATTCTAAGATGCAAATTGAATTCCTGGCCCCAGGCAAATCTACTGTACTTGGGGTGCAAATTGGATTTGAGCTCACAGCTCCTTCTTTTATGTTTCTGGGCACAGGAGGAGGTGCTGCTAAAAAGATATATTAAAAAGCTTTTGAGGCTATGTATCGTAATAATTTTCACAACTTGCCAGACGGAAGTGAACTAAAGAGTGTCACAAGAGGAAGAGGGGGTTAGGATTAAATGTTCCTGGGGATAAAAGACAGAGAGAGGGAGGGAGGGAGGGAGGGAGGGAGGGAGGGAGCTTGCAGCAGATCTCTCCCCCACCCGTCCTATCAGCCGCTGGGGGGAGGTGGTGTGTGTGTGTGTGAGAGAGAGAGAGAGACAGAGACAGAGAGACAGAAAGTGAGATACAGAAAGTGAGAGAGAGAGGCTTTTTTATTGAAAGAAAAAACAATACAAAACCACATTCACATAATATTCCATTTCAATACCCCCCCATCCCTTAAAATTTTAGGAGCACATTGCTAAAAACATAAAGACAATCACTGTCAACAAAATCTTTAAATATATTAGTAGTAGGAGAAGGAGTAGTGAAGGTAGAGAGTGATAAAGGAGTTAAAGGTGTGCTGAAGGAAGATAAAAGACTCAAGAAAGTGGAGTCTAGGCTTAGGCTGAGTGCACACCATACATTTAAAACACCTAGAAAAAGCAGCACCCAGGAAGCTGTAGTTAGTTAAGAATGCTGGGAGTTATAGCTCTTTTGGGGTAAGCTACAGCTCCCAGAATTCTTGGAGTGTGTGTGCTTTAAAAGTATGATATGTATAAAGCCTTAGATAGCTTTAATAGGGAATATAACAGTTTTATAGAGGACAGAGATCTACCAACAGTCCAAAACATTCATATTAATATACGTGCTACTAATTTTCTCTTCCTTTATTATTCTGTTGCTCTAATAAACTGTTTTATTATGAAAAACTGTATTCCACTGCACATTTACTATTACTATCATAATTTGATTTTTATAACCATTTTCATTTCATCAGTAAAAGAAGTTACACACAACTATTTAAAATATTTAAAAATAATTACAAATGAACCATATGCTAAAAAGCAGATTAAAATACATGTCCACATTTTACATGTCTGGATGGGCTTGCCTAAACAAACATTTAAGAAAAGGAAAAAAGAAAAAGTAGTGAAGGTACCTGCCTGGAATCAACAGGCAGGGAGTTCCAAAGTCTACCTGTGCTGCCACACTAAAATATTGATTTTTCAGAAGTGCAGGTGTTTTATGTGGAACCAGTAACTGTGCTAGTTTTCTCAGATCAAAGCAGTTGAGTTGGGAATACATGGGGAAGGCAATCTCTCAAGCAAACTGATCCCAAGTTGTTAAGAGCTTTGTAGTCCAGCATAAGATGAGTGGGATCAGGCCAATGGCCCATCTAGCTCTAGAAACATGGCTTTAGGGATTATTATTTTTTAAAAATACAGGTAGATAGCCATGTTGGTCTGCCATAGCCGAAATAAAAAAATTCTTGAAAAAGATTATTAAAAAAACTCTTCCCAAAAAATTCCTTTAAAAGAATCAAATCCTTAAACTTTTTTTTCTAAAAAAATTCCTTAAAAGAATCCTTCCAAAAATTGTCCAGTAGCACCTTTGAGACCAAATAAGTTTGTTATGGGTATGAGCTTTGGTGTGCATGCACACACTTCAGATATTTGATATCAGATATCTGAATAAGTGTGCATGCACACCAAAGCTCATACCATAACAAACTTAGTTGGTCTCTAAGATGCTACTAGACAATTTTTGGAAGGATACTTTTTTAGAAAATAAAACTTTTTTAAGGAGAGATAACACACACACACACCCCCAAACCTCGCAAAGTGGCACCATATTTTCAGGATTCTTTCCACTAGCCCAGACTTGCTCTTCCGAAAGAGAACTTACCCCCACCAAAAGCAGGGATCCCCAAACGTGGCGCCAAGGGGGAAGGGAAGAGAGCCCACAAAAAATTCAAAGCCTTGGAATCAGAGCGGAAGCAGCTAGCACCATAGAGAAAAGGTGAAGAGTGATCCCCGTGTGCACACTTCCTCCTGGCTCTGCTCGCAAAGCAAGTCTTTGTACCGGGAACAGACGTGTCCATAGAGATAGGAAAAAGTAAAGAGTGATACTCGCGCGCACACTTCCTGGCTCTGTTTGCAAAAAAAAAATAACAATTATGGGGGAATTACAGGATATTTACCCACTCGGGATGACAGCGGGAAATGGCTTTTAAAACGAGGGTTTCCCAGGGAAAACAGGAGACTTAGCAGCTATGTAAGGGTGCTCAGAGAGGACGAATGAGAGTGGCGAGGGGGGCGGAGAGAAGAGCCTTAAAGGAGACCACCCTCCCGATGCAGAAGCCCCTCCAGCGGTGGTTGCGGGGGGGGGGAGGAAGGTGGAGCACCCATCGCGGTGGAATGGGGTCCTCCCCCCGCCCCCCTGTGGGCTTCGCAGAGCCTCAGCAAGACATTGGGGGGGTGTTTGCTGCTGGCGCTAACAAAAGGGGCTCCCCGGAAAAAGGAGAGGAGAAAGAGATAGAGACCCCCCTGCAACTCCCCCCCCCCCAGCAAAGAAGGGCAAACCCGAGCAAGGCGGCATCCATCTTTGCACGCAGGAGGGAGGGAGGGAGGGAAAAGGCAGCAGCCAGCCTTTCCAGCCTGAGGACTCCCTGCGCCCCCAGTGGCAGCTATGGGAACTGCAGGGCTCTTTCCGAGCTCTGTTCAGCTCGGCTCTCCCGGACGACTCCAAGTCAGCCCGGACTCCAACCAGGTGCCCACCGGGGTGGCGGGGGGTGGGGGGCACCTGGTTGGACAGCGCCCCCTCCATTTTCGCGCCCTAGGCCGTCGCCTAATTTGCCTAAATGGACGCTCCGGCCCTGCTGGTGCCACGGGGGAGGGGAGGCTACTTAACAACAGCATTGCTTGCCATGCCAGCAGCTTGATTAGCCTCACCTTGCCCTGTTGTGTTGAATTTGCAATAAAATCTGCTGGCCGACTGGCTCTCTAGAATATGATCAAACTCTGCTGGCTAAATTGCTCTTTACATTGTTCCCCCTAATCGCCTTCCTATATTGTTTAACCAACACACGTACACAGACTGCAGGGGAGGGTGCTTTTGTTGGAAAGAGTCATAGAATCATAGAGTTGGAAGAGACCACAACGGCCATCCAGTCCAACCACCTGCCAAGCAGGAAACACCATCAAAGCATTCTTGACAGATGGCTGTCAAGCCTCCGCTTAAAGACCTCCAAAGAAGGAGACTCCACCACACTCCTTGGCAGCAAATTCCATTGTCGAACAGCTCTTACTGTCAGGAAGTTCTTCCTAATGTTTAGGTGGAATCTTCTTTCTTGTAGCTTGAATCCATTGCTCCGTGTCCGCTTCCCTGGAGCAGCAGAAAACAACCTTTCACCCTCCTCTATATGACATCCTTTGATATATTTGAACATGGCTATCATATCACCCCTTAACCTTCTCTTCTCCAGACTAAACATACCCAGCTCCCTAAGCCATTCCTCATAAGGCATTGATTCCAGGCCTTTGACCATTTTGGTTGCCCTCTTCTGGACACGTTCCAGCTTGTCAGTATCTTTCTTGAACTGAGGTGCCCAGAACTGGACACAGTATTCCAAGTGAGGTCGAATGTGTTTCTCAGGGAGGGAGTGATTCATCTTTCTTTCTTTTTTTGTAATTTTAATGGGGGGGTGACAAAAAGTTTTTTGACCCCAGGTACCAAATTGCCTTCCTACACCCCTTGCCCTCGATCACCACGGAGGCATGCCAGGCCAGCCCCTGCACTGAGTCCACGCTGGGTGGCGAGGAGGAGCACGGCGGGGCCACCCCCCCCCCCGAGGCAGAGGTGCCCAGCAGCAGGAGGAGGACAAGGCGCAGCAGCAGCAGGCTGATGCCACAGCAACAGCAGCGGGGGGGGGGGTATGGCCAGCAGGCAACGGCAAGGGCAGCCCCGAGCTCTCTTAGCGCCGGTCGCCGCCAGCGTACCCCTCAAGCCTCGAGCTTCGCCACCTGTGCACCGCCTGGCCTGGCCGAGAGGGTAGGAGGGTGGCAAGGGGATGGTGCCTCTGCCACCACCGCCACTGACTGAGGAGGGAGGAAGAGGAAGGCGGGAAAGCGCCTGAGGGGTGGGCGGGGGGAAGGGGCCGCTGCTCTCTAAGCCCCACACGCCTCACCGCCGCTGTGCGCAGTGGCGACCGTGGCCAGGGAAGACACTGCTTGATATTGCCCAACTGTTAGCAGCAGTCCTCTCTAGCCTCTGCCACCAGGAGCAGCTCCTGCAGTGGCTGAAGCTGACTGACGGAGGAGAGGCAGGGAGGCGGCGGAGTTGTCACATAGCCGGGGGGGTGGGGGGGTGAAAGAGAGGCCCTTTGGTGTGGTGCCAGGCTCCCTACAGGTCCAATCCCACAGCGCGATCCCATCGCCCTTGCCCGCCCCGCCACCCCCTCTTGCCTGCCCGACCCTCCCGTCCTCTTCAGCCAAGCAGGGTAGCCGACGCCGACGCCAGCCCCAGAAGCACAAGGTGGCCGCCGCCGCCGTGTCGCCGGGCCCGCTGGCCCTGTAGCCCCGCCCACGTTCCCACTTCGTGGCCCCTCCCCTCCTGTGCCTTGGCCCCGCCCCTGAATGACCATGGCTCCCCCCCCCCCAGATTTGATCCTGGGTACGCCCATGGTGGACATGCAAGCTAACAAAAGCATTCTGGAAAATGATTTACATTGAGTTAAAAAAATGTTTAAAATAATGTTTGTGAAAAAACCAGAGGCTTTTTTGTTAGGTGTTTTAGGGACAGAGAAACCAAAGGAGCAGAGACGATTATTTATGTATGTGATGACAGCAGCGTGGATACTATTGGCCCAGAGATGGAAAGAAGACAAAGTTCTGACCAGAGACAAATGGTTGCTAAAGATGATGTACTATGCCAAAATGGCGAAATTGATTGGGAAAATCAGGAACAGAAGGATTTTAACAAGGAATGGTAAACCATGGAAGGGCAGAGGGGAGACAAAGGATTCAGGGGATCCTAAATGATGGTGTTTTGTTTGAATTTAAACTTGTTATGCAAAACTCAATAAAAATATTTTTTTTAAAGAATAATTTGTTTTTATGGCTTTGTTCTAGTTAATGATAAAGTTGGAATATATGGGTGAATGATCCCCTTCCTTTGACTCTGGAAAAGGAAGCTGTAATTCAGAGCTTGACTCCGATTTTCACTTTGAATTTGGATATATATATATATATATTAAAAAATTCAATATATGAACTTGTGCTTCAAATTTGAACTTGGACTTTTAAGCTAAGTAATTTGGATTAATAGGGATGCAGGTGGTGCTGTGGGTTAAACCACAGAGCCTAGGGCTTGCTGATCAGAAGGTCGGCGGTTCGAATCCCTGCGACGGGGTGAGCTCCCGTTGCTTGGTCCCTGCTCCTGCCAACCTAGCAGTTCAAAAGCACAACAAAGTGCAAGTAGATAAATAGGTACTGCTCCGGCGGGAAGGTAAACAGCATTTCCGTGTGCTGCTTTGGTTCGCGGCTTTGTCATGCTGGCCACATGACCTGGAAGCCAGCTCCCTCAGCTAATAACACGAGATGAGTGCCGCAACCCCAGAGTCGGTCACGACTGGACCTAATGGTCAGGGGTCCCTTTACCTTTACTAATTTGAATCTTGAATGTGGATTTTGCATATTAACTTTGACTTTGGGGCAGGACTGTACTGCAAGAATCGCCCTGTTAATTAAAAAAAAACCTTTATTGTCACTATACCACCACTACCACAGGTATTGTCACTACGTGTGTGCAGTAAAATGAAACGAGCCCCCCTCCCCCCAACATACACTCAGTCTTGTTCACACTCTGTGTGCTTGTCGGAAGTCAATTGCACCACTATTTTTTTCCATTCAGCAGCCCAATAGCCCACGGATAAAAACGGTTCTTTAACCTGTTGGTGTGGCTGACTATACTTCTGTATCTCCTGAGACAGTGGTCTCTGCGATGTCATCCAGCGAACTCAGGGGACCCTGGCCCATGATATCATGTGCTGTCTTCACCACCCTCTGTGGGGGCTTCCTGTCCGTGGCTGTCAAACCAGCGTACTACACTGTAATACAGTATGAAAGGACACTTTCTATGAGAGATCTTAGAAGATAATTTTAAATTGTTGTCAAAAATGTATAATTTGCTCCTGGAATGGAACACAAAAGATGAACAGGTCAAATCTGTGATGATTCAATGGGCGAAGGATGTGACAGATTGGGAGAGGCTATGAAAAACAGATCTGAAATTTACGGCATGTTCTTTATTGAAAGAAAATTATATGAAAATGATGTACCGGTGGTATTTAACCCCAGTAAAATTAGCAATAATGTAACAAGTACCAACATATGCTGGAAATGTAAAGAAAAAGAAGGTACCTTTTATCATATGTGGTGGAATTGTAATATAATGAAAAAATTCTGGGAAATGATATATAATGAAATGAAAAAATGTTTAAAATAACTTTTCCTAAAAAACCAGAAGCTTTTTACTAGGAATTATAGGTACTGAGATCCCAAAAGATCAGAGGAAGCTGTTCATGTATGCTACAATGGCCGCTTGGATCTTGCTAGCCCAGAGATGGAAAGAAGGGACAACCCCAACCAGAGAAGAATGGCAAACCAAGTTGGTGGGCTATGCCAAAATGGCAAAATTATCAGGGAAGCTCAGGAACCAAGTAGACAAGAAATTTTAAAAAGAATGGGAAATGTTTATAATGTATGTACAAAATTATTGTAAACAGGTCAAAACATTAGCAGGATTTTAAATAGACTTGTAATGTAACAGAATGTATAGGAAGATGAAAAATTGGAGAAGTGTTGATATGCAGTTGAAAACAGAATCAAAAGGACACATGGAAGGGATAGAAGGAAGTCAGGAGATTCAGAGTAATCTCGATATTTGGATTTTGTATGATCTTTTGATGTAAGCTTATTCTTTTTCTATCTTTCTCTTTTCTTTATTTTGGAGAATAAAATAATAAAATGATAATAAATAAATAAATGGTAGGATTTTTATTAGTTGGAGTATTGAAGGGAACATTGCAGGCCAGTGGAAAAATACAGGCTAAGGGCCACACCTGGGATGAAGACATTAACAAAAATCTTTGGCCTGGGGTGAGGTTGTCATGGTGTGTTTGATGTGTCGGGAAGAGAGTTTTGAGAGCAAGGTGTGCTGGGAAGAAGAAGTGGGGAGAACAAAGCGAGAGATCCATCCTGGGCAGCCTGGCTGAAGGCTGGCTGGGAGAGATGCCTTGGACTCCAGTGCTGCACTGCTGTAGGGGACAACCCCTCTTGAAATGACCAAGCTGTAAGATCTGGACTCTCTCCATGCAGATGGAAGGTGAAAATAGGTGAATGAACTAGATTTCTTAAAGCAGCGACAGTCTCTGCCACATCTTCAATTCTTCAGGCGCTCCAAAGGTAAGTGCCTAGAACCCCCTGTGGAGGAGTAAAAGTATGCTATGACCCCAGAATTCCACCAATAAACCAATTGTATTGGCTAAGAGAGGCCTCAGAGCCCCATGGAAGAATCACTGTGAAAGGACTGCTGGAACAAAACAACTGCTTTAGCACCCATGAAGGTTAGGAGCCCATATGCAGAAGGAGCAGAGGAAAGCCTGTTTTGCCCCTCTCAACCTGAGAGAGACAATCCCCTTCCTCAACACTCAAGTCCATGGGCGTACCCAGGATCAAATCTAGGGGGGGGGGGGCAAGCCATGGTCATCCAGGTTGTGACATTTCAGCACGGAAAAGGCGAATGAAACCAAAATTTTATTATATATAATTATAGCAGTGCTTTATTACGGTAGTTATTACAATTATTTGCTTGAATTTTTTTTAATTTCTATTCTAATTATATGTCTTATACTGATATCAGTTTTATTAACACCCACACATATCTTCTAAATGTAAATAACTGGAATAAATTCGAACAATTAGTTGTCTTAAAACACTTATAGTAAATATCAACAGTGAATGCTAACTAACGCCTCACATTCAACTAAAATACTGATCAACTAGCGGCGGGCAGCTCAGTATAGAGATGCAGAACTCACTAGACCCCTCCATGGGCGTACCATTTTGCCTTAAGCAAAAGCAAACTGAACAGTACAGTCTGATAAACACCCTAATGACTTAGCAAAAGCAAAAACTTGTAAAAAAAAAAGTGTCTCAATTGAACCCCCCAGAACAATAAGAATTTGAGAACTTCCGGACTTCCGGTCTAGGTGCGCCAGGGAGAAGGTGTGCACATCGGAGCTCCGCGTTGCTTGGAGGTCTCCAAAAGACGCCAGCCTTTAAGGGGGGCAGTGGGCGTTTAGAACCCCCCCCCAAAAAAAGAATAGCGGAGCACGGGGTTCCTGCTGGATAGGAAGAGAAGCGGCGCAGGGAGGCGAGCTCCGAATCGGCACCCCTTTAGGTGGTGGAGATTACGGAGGGCAGCCGAGCGCAAAAGAGACACGCAGGGCTGGTGATCTAACGCCCCAAAAACACCGACTGGCAAGCACCAAGAACCCCTCCGACCAAAGATCGAATAAAGGGGAAACTGGCTGACGATAATAACAGCGAAACAAAGCGAAAGCAGCAACAACGGCTAAGACGCAGCGCACAGGAAAGTCGGAGGTGTGTTTTGAATACCGCGGTGAGAACTTGCTAAATAGACCCTTTATATATATTTTACCCAAAGCCTTGAAAAGGGGGGAGCACCTCACCTTTTGAAGCGCCAAAGAGAGACTTTAAGTAAAATTTTAAAGCGTCAGGGAGCAACCCCTGCGTCAGCTGGCACCCGAGGGTGGAGGCGGTAGGGGGAACCAGACGCTAAAAGACTCAAAAGAGAATAAAGAGAGGACAAGCGGGAGGCGCACAAAGTTAAAGTCCCAACTCCTTACCATTAAGAGGCGGTGAAACATCGAGGGGGGGAAGAAAATGGAGGCTTGACCTACTTAGAGCTGATTTGCAGACTCACTTCCGCCTTCTTCAAGGAAGCTACCATCAAAGAGGGGAGGAAAGAGAGTGAGAGAGAGACAGGTAAGAAAGGAGGAGTGACATCTAGAGGAAGATTGAGGAAAAGCAAGCATTAAACAACTAAACAAATGACTTTTTAAAGAACACTAAAGGGAACTCCCAAGAGAGGAAGGAGAAATCCCAGGTATAAGTGGGACATTTGAATAAGTTAGAAATTGAATAAAAGCAGAAATTTTGAACTTTGAAAAGCTAAATAGAGGAAGCATGGCAGGAAGAAAAGGACAACAAGGAGCCACAGGAAACACAACAGGAAACCAGAGGAGACACTCAATAGCTCCTGAAAATGATGCGCTGGCAGACATCAAGGAATTAATAACCGAAATGAACAAATCCATAAATGAGAAATTAGATTCTATGGATGAAAAGATCATATCCATGGATGCAAAGATAGAGCACAATTCTAAAATAATAGCGGACATGTCGGGACAGATTGCAGAATTGAGTGGAAAGAACAAAGAACTGGATAAAGCGGTCAAAGAAGTCAATGTAAAGCTAAACAAACAGGAGGAATCAATAAAGAAGATGAAGACCGAAAACAAAGAATTTCAAAGGATGCAAAAGGCAGAAGAAGAGGAGAGACAAGGAATAAAAAAACTACAAGAAGAGCTAGCCGACCAGATCGCAATGATTGAACTCAAGCAAAATGCCCTGACTCTCCGCCTGAGGGGAGTACCAGAGATACCAAACGAACAAATAGATGAGAGGATTGTGAAAGAACTAGCCTTATGGCTAAAAGTAAAAGAAGACGATTTATGGATGGACATTGACAGAATTTATAGAATTAAAATAGACAGAAAGAAAAATGCCAAGATACTAGGTGATTGCAAGGTTTTCCTAAACTCAACGATGTTAAAAGACAAAATATTACAAATGAAAAAACAAAGAAACCTGATAATAGAAGGGAAAACTGTGGACATTTTTAAGGAACTTCCTAAAAGGATTAGAATGAAAAGACAGAAATACAAAGTCCTGACGGATATCCTGAGGAAAAAAGGCATGTGGTATGTTTGGGAGTTCCCGGAGGGGATTACCTTCAACTTTAGAGAAAGAAAGAAAACAATAAAATCGGCGGAAGAAGCAGAGAGATTCACCAAAAGAAACAAGAAAGAGCTGCTGGGAGAAGGAGGGGAGATCGGCGAAGAAGAAGGTCAGCTGGAAGAATAACTGAAAAAGCAACTTAATTGAACATCGACACCACCTTTGCGTACCCATTTAATTTGCTTAGATCTGTTTTAGAAAAAGGGAAATTATAACAATACCGCTCCCCTTTCCCTTTTTTTCCCTTTGAATTCTTTAAATTTTGAAATTAGAAATTATATTTTAACACAAATTACAGAATCGATAAATCTCCTTTTCTTTTTTTTTCTTTTCCTGGATAAATAAAATTATGAATCTTAATGTGGTCTCATGGAATGTTAATGGTTTGAATAATAAAATTAAAAGAAATAAGATTGAACATGTATTAAAAAAGGGAATATGGGACGTGGTCTGCTTACAAGAGACTCATGTTTCCAAGAAACATGAGAGAGTCTTAATAAATAAAAAACTAGGTAATGAATTTATCTCCTCCAACCAGAAAAAGAAGAAAGGTGTAGTCATATACGTCAATGCAAAGATAAAAACTGAAAAACTATTTCAGGATAAAGAAGGGAGAGTGGTCGCAACAAAATTGTGTTTACCAGATGCTAACATCATTGTGATAAATATATATGCGCCGAATGGAGGGAAGACAGATTTCTTCAAAAGGTTAAAAGATCAAATAGAAGAATATGTAGATGAGGAAGAAATTATATTGACTGGGGATTTCAACGGGGTGATAAGGCCTGACTTAGATAAGTCAAATAAAGGAAAAAAATATAAAGGGAGATTGCCAGAGATTTTCTTTAGGATAACAGAAGAATTAGATTTGAAAGATTGCTGGAGATTAAAAAACCCAAGGGATAGGAAATACACATATTATTCTGGAGCTCAAAAATCGGCAACGAGAATTGATATCATGTGGATTACAAATAAATTAATGACAAAATTGATAAAATGTGAAATAATGGAGAAGTCCCTGACGGACCACAACCCAATTATGTTGAAATTGAAAGGTAATGGTAAAAAGAGCAATAGGTGGAGATTGGACAAAAGAATTTTAAATGATGAAAAATTTGTAACAAAAATGAGAAAATTAATAGAGGAATTCTTTGAAATAAATCAAACTGGGAATGTGGGAATAGAAACAATATGGGAAACAAGCAAAGCTTATTTACGAGGTATCTATATCCAACAAAAAAGTAAAATCAGAAAAGAAAAGGAATATAACCTGAATATAATAAAAGAGAAAATAGAAAACAAAGAAAAAGAATTAACCAAGAACCCACAAGACCAAAGGATAGCATCTGAAATTAAAATCTTACAGAATGAACTATCAACATTAATGGGGGAGGAATTAGAAAGGAAAATTAAATGGACAAAACAAAGAACTTTCGAAATGGGGGGGAAAGTTGGAAAGCTTCTGGCATGGCAGCTAAAGAAAAGAGAGAGTGAGAGGATAATTGCGAATATAAAAATGGATGGGAAATATTGGACAAAGAATGTTTTATTAAATATTATAAGAATTTGTACAAAGGAGAGGAAATAAGTGAGAAGAAATTAGAAGCTCATTTTAGAAATTGTAAATTAAGCCAAATAAAAGAGGAAGAGAGAGATAAATTAAACAGGCCGATAACATTGCAAGAAGTGTATAACGTAATAGAGAAGCTTAGACCCGGGAAATCCCCAGGAACGATGTGAAATTGATAAATGAGATATTAGAAAAAGAAATATTCCCCCAAAGCTGTCAAGAGGCCTATATAACGCTCATCCCCAAAGGCGATAAACAAAACGACCAAGTAGAAAACTTTAGACCCATATCCCTTTTGAACGTAGACTACAAAATTTTCACAGGGGTCCTGGCAAACAGGATCAAAGATATATTAAATAGAATAATCGGTAAGAATCAACAAGGATTTCTGCCCCAAAGGAAAATGAATAATAATGTGAGGATATTATTGGACCTGATAGAATATTTAGATTGGAATCCTGGGCAGAGTGTAGCTTTTATTTTCCTGGATGCTGAGAAAGCCTTCGACAACGTCAATTGGAAATATATGATGAAGGCTTTAGAAAATATCAGAGTCGAAGGGAACTTTCTAAAAGGCATCCGGGCGATATATGGGAAGCAAAAAGGCAAATTGATAATAAACGGGGAAGTAATAGAAGATATTGAAATAACAAGGGGCACGCGACAAGGATGCCCGCTTTCACCCCTTTTATTCATATTATCAATTGAGTTCATGTTAAAAGGAATTGAAGAGGATGGAGGAATTAAAGGGGTGAAAGTAGGAAAAATTAATTACAAATCTATGGCCTTTGCTGATGATGTTATCATTATGCTAGAGGACCCCACAGAAAATATCAAGAATCTAGAAGAGAACCTACGGAAATACAGAGAAATATATGGCTTTAAGATAAATGCAAGGAAAACAAAGATAATTACAAAAAATATGAGGAAAAAAGAAGAGGGAGAATTAGGAAAGAAAGTGGGCTGGGAAATTGTGAAAAAAGTAAAATACCTGGGAATAGAAATAACAGCCAATAATTTGAATTTATTTGAGAATAACTATAGAAAGAAATGGAGGGAAATCAAACAAGATTTAGAGAGGTGGAGTAATTTAAAACTAACCCTCTCAGCGAGGATAGCAGCGATTAAAATGTCAGTATTACCTAGGATGATTTTTTTATTCCAAATGATTCCAATTATAGAGAAAAGAGAGATATTCGATAACTGGAGGAAGGATCTGAGTAGATTCATATGGGGAGGAAAAAAGGCAAGAATTCAATTTAGATTGCTAACCGACATCAAAGAAAGAGGAGGCTGGGGAGTACCAGATTTTAAGCTGTACCATACTGCGGCTGGTATATGCTGGATTAAAGAATGGATGAGATTAGAAAATAAAGAATTATTAAATGTAGAAGGATTTAGAAATAACCAAGGGTGGCATGCTTATTTGATGGAAGAGAAAGAAGGAGGTCATAGAGAGTTTAGAGATCATGTCATTAAAAAGCCACTATTGAAGATATGGAGGGAAAATAGAGACATCCTAGACTTCAAAATTCCGTGGTGGGTTTCCCCCCCCCCCAGAGATGACAACATTATTTAGTAAAAATACAGAAAGAAAGTGGGCAACCTACCAGGAATTATTAATAAAAGAGAATGGACAATTAAAATTAAAAACATATCAGCAAATGAAAGAGCACTGCACAAGCTGGCTACATTATTGTCAAATACAGAGCCTATTCCAAAAACATAGAAAAATTGGGTTTAAAGAGGGGAAATCTAAATTGCAAGAAATTTTGATAGAAAATAATGAAAAACCATTGGCAAAATTATACAACTATTTGCTAGAATGGGAGATGAAAGATGAAATAGTTAAAACAACCATGATTAAATGGGCTCAAGATATTGGGAGACCCATTTACAGCAACCAATGGGAGAAACTATGGAAAGAGGGATGGAGATTCACGGCCTGTGCAGGAATAAAAGAAAATATGTTAAAATTAATGTCTAGATGGCATCTCACTCCAGAGAAAATTGCGAAAATCTATAAAACAAGCTCGAACAAATGCTGGAAGTGCCATGAAAAAATAGGAAACTATTATCATTGTTGGTGGCAGTGCAAGAAAATTAGGGAATTCTGGAATTTGGTATATGAAAAGTTAAAAAAGATGCTAAAAATAACATTTGATAAAAAACCAGAGTTATTTCTATTAGGCATGGTACCAGAGAACATCCCAGAAGACAGGAAAAACATCCTCCTCTACGCATCCGCAGCAGCAAGACTCCTAATTGGACAGCATTGGAAAGGGGAGAAAATCCCGACTATTTTAGAATGGCAGGAGAAGTTAGTAGAATTTATGAATCTCTCAAAAATGACAGCAGCAATCCGAAATACCCCCAGACAAATTTGTAAAAAAGAATGGAAGTATGTTGAGGGGACTTTTTTTAAAAAAGAAGGATTAAATGTAGATTTGATGATTTGCTTAGACTGAAAGATATAAAGGGGAGTTGGAGATCAGGTATAAACAATACCTGAAGTAAAGCGAGATAAAAGAAATGATGTAAAGGAAAGCGGTATTCAAACAACAGGAAGCAATTTTTTATCTCTTTTCCCCCCCTCCTTTTTCTTTTTCCTTTTCCTTTTCTTTTTTTTTCTGCCTCTTTCTTTCCCCTTTCTAAATATTTTTTATTATGATATAGGATTGATATATTATTAACATATATATAATTTATAATCGGTTATCCGGAATATTTGCTGCATAATATCCTTTTGTAAGTTTATTTTTCTTTTCTTTGTTTTCTTTTTCTTTTTTCTTTTCTCTAATTTCAGCTATTAGATAAGCTTGATGTTTAATTTTGATTATATTACTATAGTTTGTTCATTTGTCTCAGTTACCTGTTTCTGGTTTTATGTAACCTTTTTAAAGAATTGAAATAAAGTTTATTTTATTTTTAAAAAAAATTAAAAAAAGAATTTGAGAACTTCCAAGCAAATCCAGCACCAAAATTTCCTGCAACCATCAAATAAATAGCCACCCTATTTGTTATATATAATTATTACTTTACTTCAAATCAGGCACCAACCCCTGTCCGCAAATGAACTGAAATAACAAGCCTCTACCACAGATATAAATTCCAATTGCTAACCAACCAACTCAGATTAAATTACCTTAATGTAACAACAAATCAAAGATATTTCACCTCTGCTCACCAGCGCAATATTTTTTTTTGCCCCTGTCGTGATACTGTATACATTTCTGTCTTTGGTTCCTGCGAAGCATTGTGGGAGAAGCGGGGCTTGATGGGACATTGCCCTGGCTGGGAACCTCAACTTTTGAACTCGAGGAAGAAGGGTTTTTTCTAAGCTTTCTGACCTGTTTGATGTAGTGGGAATGCTATCACTTTCGAGTTGTAAAAATCTGGCATTCCTGCGATAAGCAATTTAGGGAGGATGGCTCTCTGTGAGAAGCCTGAGAGTCAGGAAGTTAATTGCTCTCTGGTGTGAGTAATGAGTTAACGAGAGGCACCTGCATAATATCACTAATTGATGAATGAAGCCCTTGACGGTCAGCCCATTGATTGGGCTGTTTGAATGAAAATCAATGATGATTGGGTATCTATCGGTAATCCCCACGTGGGACTAAGGTGTGCCTCAGGGATATAAGCTCCCACTGAGAAAAGGGTCTTTGTTCAACACCATGGGCAGGAACCTCTGTGATGTTTGTTCCATTGTGCCAGCTGATCGCCGGACGGCTCTAAGTTACTTCTGCCTACGGGAGAGATGTGACTTTGATTTAAGTTTTCTGAGTAAGTTAGTTGCTTTCTTGTTTTAACTATTGTAACCCCTTTTGTGAGAACTGCTTTTACTCTGTTATATTTTGTAACCTTTTGCTAAACTTGTTTGCTTAACTATTCTTATTAATAAATAGTTAAAAAGGATTTCTGTTTAGTTTGTTCTTTCTTGAGCCACAGTACTAAATCTGGTTCCTACGCTGCTTGGGTCACCTACCAGACCTGTGTTACAGAGAGAGATTGCAATTTGCTGGTAAAGGCAATTGCTGGTGGCAGCTACCGAGAAGTTTTGATTTTGCGGTTAGCCCACCCGGTCATAGCTTAGTCGTCCTAAGACAGGGGTGCCAGCCCGACTCTGGAGGGAGGTGGGTGGCACCAGGTGGGGGACAGACGAAAGGTGACTGGGGGGCTAACGTGACAGCCGCCTAGATTAGCATGAACCAAGCTCAGGCCTAAAGGGGGGGAGGGGGTAACCAAATTCAGAAATGAACAATACCGGGCCAAATAATGGGATAATTCCCAAGTTATTTATTTAAATTATAAACAGTATCAACTATTTATCTATCAACTTCAAATCCAGACTGGAAAACAGTATATTTATTATTTTAAATCCTCGTAGGCTGCTAGAAAGAGTTCAGCAGGTAAAACTTCCCACATGGCTAGTACCCCAGAGGACAGGATCACACTTCAAAATGACCTTAACAGATTAGGCAACTGGGCCAAAGCAAACAAGATGAATTTTAACAAGGAGAAATGTAAAGTACAGTACTACACTTGGGCAAAAAAAAATGAAAGGCACAAATACAGGATGGGAGACACCTGGCTTGAGAACAGTACATGTGAAAAGGATCTAAGAGTCTTGGTAGACCACAAACTTGACATGAGTCAACAGTGTGATGCAGCAGCTAAAAAAGCCAATGCAATTCTGGGCTGCATCAATAGGAGTATAGCATCTAGATCAAGGGAAGTAATAGTACCACTGTATTCTGCTCTGGTCAGACCTCACCTGGAGTACTGTGTCCAGTTCTGGGCACCACAGTTCAAGAAGGATATTGACAAGCTGGAACGTGTCCAGAAGAAAGCAACCAAAATGGTCAAAGGCCTGGAAACGATGCCTTATGAGGAACGGCTTACGGAGCTGGGTATGTTTAGCCTGGAGAAGAGAAGGTTAAGGGGTGATATGATAGCCATGTTCAAATATATCAAAGGATGTCATATAGAGGAGGGAGAAAGGTTGTTTTCTGCTACTCCAGAAAAGCGGACACGGAGCAATGGATTCAAACTACAAGAAAGAAGATTCCACCTAAACATTAGGAAGAACTTCCTGACAGTAAGAGCTGTTCGGCAGTGAAATTTGCTGCCAAGGAGTGTTGTGGAGTCTCCTTTCGAGGTCTTTAAGCAGAGGCTTGACAGGGGGTTGGACTGGATGGCCCTTGTGGTCTCTTCCAGCTCTATGATTCCCTCAAATTTTTATCAGGCAATACCATAATCCTATCAACTACTGGGCTTTGTCTCTGCTATCTCTCAGTGGAAGGAGGTAGGAGGGAACCCACCCTCTTGCTGTCTGGCAGAATCTCTGCTAATGGCCCATATCTTTGCCTTTGTTTGCCTAATAACACAGCCATTCTCAGCAACTGAATTTCAGCATGTTTTCCCCTCCAGGCAAAAAAAGAAAAGGGGGGGGGGAAATCATAGCCCATTTTCTCACCTAGAAGAAAAAAGCTCTCCTATAAATCTCTCCATGTGCTGCTGCAAAGAGCAGTGTTGAAACAGAAGCCAAGATTGCCCTCTTCTTGTGCTCCAGAAAAACCAGGATATACACAAGCACAATGATACACACACACACAGAGAGCAATATTTTTAAACTAACTGGAAAAGGGTCAGGGTAAAACGCGGATCCAGATGATTTTAAACGGATCCTCATGAATTCATATGATTTTTTCATTCAAATAAAAAAACAACACCATGATAGTGTAGAGTATGTCTTAGTCAGTAGGCAGCACCAAGAAAATCACGCATCCACTGTTTCGTGCGGCCACAATGACACAAAAACATGGTTAAAAACCATGGATCCTCATGATTTATGCATTGGGCCACCGCGAACTCACTGTCAAATCACATATCATGCCCAGGGGCACAGCCTGCACCACAAAAATTAAGGATCCACAGCATCCTGGCGACACCGTGGCCCAAAAAAGTGGTTTTGAAGCACGGATCCTCACGGATCCTCACCTATTTGCATGGAGCCCCCCCAAATTCACCCTCAAATCACATATCATGCCCAGGGGTACAGCCTGCAGCACAAAAAATCAAGGATCCACAGCGTCCTGGCGGCACCGTGACCCAAAAACGTGGTTTTGAAGCACGGATCCTCACGTATCCTCACGGATCTTCACCTTTTTGCATGGGGCCTCCCTGAACTCGCCCTCAAATCACACACCATAGCCAGGCGCACAGCCTGCACTACAAAAATTAAGGATCCACAGCTTTCTGGCGACACCAAGGTTAAAAAACGCGAACGGCAGAAGATGAAAATATTGACAGATTAAGTACCGTGTTTCTCACATTTTAAGACACTGCCTTAAATTTATTTTACTGAAGAAAATAAGCCTATGGCTTATTTTTTGGGGTGTCTTATTTTAAAAAAAATTACCTCCTCTTCCTGCTGCGGCTTGGCGCCCGGAACTGGCTGCTGTTGCTGCTGCAGCTGCAGTGCTGGTCGCTTTGTTGGCGCTTCAGCAGGGCACGCTGCTGGGTCCTGCTGGGTTGGGGCTCTAAGTGGTGCACGCTGTGGCTTTTGCCAGGTCCCGCCCACGGGGTCGGGGCGCGGCGCGTGCTGCAGCTCTTGCCACGTCCCGCCGCCGGGTTGGAGCACGCACTGCTGCCTTTGCAGGCTCCCGCTCCGTCGGGGCTCGGCAAAGCGGGACCTGGCAAGGGCAGCAGCGTGCGCCGCGTTGCGCCCCGACCCAGCAGGAGCCGGCAGAGACAGCAGCACGCGCTTTGCCAGCTCCCACTCAGTCGGGGCTCGGCAAAGCGCGTGCTGCTGCTCTTGCCGGGTCCCGCTGGGTCGGGATTTGGTGCAGTGCACGCTGCGGGTCACGCAGGGTCCTGCTGGGTCGGGGCTCAGCGCGGGGCGTGCTGCAGCTTCTGCCGGCTCCCGCTGCATCTGAGCTCCACGCGGCGCACGTTGCGCATCCGCTTCCAGCAAGGACTGGCATCTTCCTTTTCCTGTTCCTTACGGAAGCGCCACCTGGACCTGCTCCCAGCACAGTATAGTACCGGTACCCCAGCATGTCTTATTTTGGGGGGATGCCTTATTTTTTATTGCCTTGAGAAAATCGTGCCATGGCTTATTTTATAGGCACGTCTTAAAATGTGAGAAACACGTTATGGATGTTGGTGATCTGACACTAAGTAAAAGCGAAACTAAAGTGTCATGGTCAGATCACTACCTGGTGCAACTGGACTTCTCCACAACTCTTCCCCTCTCTATGGAGGTGGACCAATTTGGATGGTCCGCCCCCGCCACTTAATGGATCCAAATGGTTTCCAGAGAGTGGTACCGGTAGGGGATGTTTTATCCCATGTTGATGTCCTTTCAGCCGATTCCCTGGTGGCCCAATGGAATGTAGGGCTATTGACTGTTTGGCTCCGAAGCGCCCTCTCCAATTGCATGGAGCCCGGACAGCCCCGTGGTTCTCCATGGATCTGAGGGCAATGAAACAATCGTTGAGACGGCTAGTGCGCCGGTGGCGGAAAACTCATTCTGAAGCTGACCGGACACAGGTTAGAGCTCAATGTCGAGCCTACCAAGTGGCGGTAGCGACCGCGAAGAAGACATTCTTCACCGCCTCTATTACACCTGCAGAAAGCAGCAGCAGGAGACTTTTTCAGGTGGTTCGCAGTTTAGTGGAACCACCTGCTCCATCGGGGCCCAGTACGGGCCCCATGATCTCCTGCACTGGACTGTCTAGTCCAGTTGCGTGTGATCAATTCCATTCTGTTACCTCCGAGGATGTGGACAGGCTGCTTGGACGAGTGAAACCAACCACCTGTTTCCTTGATCCTTGCCCATCCTGGCTTATAAAAGCTAGCCGGGAAGGGCTGGGCGATGGGCTTTGCGGGTTGGTGAATGCTTCTCTCTGTGAGGCAGCCTTCAAAGACCCGCTGAAAGAGGCGGTTATTAAACCGCTTCTTAAAAAACCATCTTTAGATGCGGCTAATATGGCCAACTATCGCCCAGTCTCAAATCTTCCATTCTTGGGCAAGGTGATTGAGCGAGTGGTTGCTGAACAATTCCAGGCACACCTGGAAGAAGCGGACCATTTGGATCCCTTCCAGTCGGGATTCAGGCCTCATCATGGGACTGAAACTGCCTTGGTCGCACTGGTTGATGATCTCCGGCGGGCTAGGGACAAAGGTGAGAGCTGTTTCCTAGTTCTGCTGGATCTCTCAGCGGCTTTTGACACCATCAACCATAACATCGTTCTGGACTGTCTAGAGGGGTTGGGAGCTGGGGGCACTGTCATACAGTGGTTCCGCTCCTTCCTCCTGGGCCGTGTTCAGAGAGTGGTGGTGGGGGATGAGTGTTTGGACCCCTGGGCTCTCACTTGTGGGGTCCCTCAGGGCTCTGTCCTCTCCCCCAAGGTTTTTAACATCTACATGCAGCCGCTGGGAGAGATCATCAGGGGGTTTGGGCTGGGTGTTCATCAGTATGCGGATGATACCCTGCTCTACCTCTCTTTCAAATCAGAACCAGTGAAGGCGGTGAAGGTCCTGTGTGAGTGCTTGGAGGCGGTTGGAGGATGGATGGCGGCTAACAGATTGAGGTTGAATCCTGACAACACAGAACTACTGTTTGTGGGGGACAGGAGGCGGGCAGGTGTGGAGGACTCCCTGGTCCTGAATGGGGTAATCGTTCTGCCCGGACACTGAGGTCCAGTACCGAGGGCCTTCTGGCGGTTCCCTCGTTGCAAGAAGCCAAGTTGCAGGGAACCAGGCAGAGGGCCTTCTCGGTGGTGGCGCCCACCCTGTGGAACGCCCCCCCCATCAGATGTCAAAGAGAAAAACAGCTACCAGAAGACATCTGAAGGAGGCCCTCTTTAGGGACGCTTTTAATGTTTAATTGATTGTTTTATTTCATTTTTCTGTTGGAAGCCGCCTAGAGTGCCTGGGGAAACCCAGCCAGATAGGCGGGGTATAAATAATAAATAATTATTATTATTATTATTATTATTATTATTATTATTATTATTATCTTAAGTACAGTGGTACCTCGCAAGACGAATGCCTCGCGCAACAAAAAACTCGCAAGACGAAAGTTTTTTGCTTTGCACGAGGGACTCGCAAGACATCGAGGTTTTCTATGAACGCCGCTTCATCTTGCGAAGCGCAGCCATAGAAAGACGAAGCGGCGGTGAGTGGCAAAAAAAGGGGAACCAGCTGTAGCGCAGGAAGAAGGCAAAGGAAGATCAGCTGTCAGCGGGTTCTCCTTTGTGTTCCGCTGGTCTCTGCTAGTTGCCATGAGCGGTGAGGGGCAACCAGCGGAGACCAGCATAACGCAAAGGGGAACCAGCTGTAGCTCGGCAAGAAGGCTGACAGCTGATCTTCTTTGCCTTTTTTTTGCCGCACTACAGCTGTCAAATCACTTATAATGCCCAGGGGCACAGCCAATGTAGGTCTTTCAAGACTGGTGGTACGTGGTCTCAATGGCCACTCCCAGTCACCAGTTTAGCCAGGGCCGTCTTAAGCATATCCAGCGCTGTAGTGCAAAGATCCCTCCAGCCCCCCACCCCCTCTGTTTCCCAGACTTGTCGACCCAGCAAGGTCAGGTGGTACCCAGTGTGGATTTTTTTTGTCGCCCCCCCATTGAAATTATTAAAATAAGGAAAAATAAGATACTTACAGTTGCAAGTGTTATTTTCTTTTTCTTTTTTTTACATTGTGAGCCTGAGCACTTAAAACCCCCTTTTCCTAAAATCAAGATGCATATATTTTTAAGTTCTACTTATTATGAACATGTAAGAAATGGTGCTGAATTTCTAAAGCGACCTCTTTCGTTTTAAGCGCACCTATACATGCCTCTCCCAAAAGCCGTTCCCTTTAAGCTCAGATGTGCAGAGGCTGGTTGTAGCCATTCAGCACTCTGTCCACGCACAAAGAAATTCTCATTCCTCATTCCTTCACATGTCCCACGGTCAAACCCTGACACTGAAAAAAATGGTTCTGGCTGAGTCCTGAAGTAACATTAAATCCCACTTCAAAGCCATGCCATTTGTCCATAGGCGAGCACGTCCATTTTGCCTTCCTCTTGATTATCAGCCAATATTTAGTGTATGAATCGAGTTACCAAAGGACTAACCTGCATGTGGATTTTCAATGATTTGTCAGGAGTTGGTGTCAGTTGAAGGAAAGCTGGACAGAGATGGAGGGGTAGGTATAAATCCCATCCATAGGGCCAGAACTTGAGAGAGCTGCTGTCCCTTGACGATGGACATGGAAGAAGCCAGGCCATTAGGTGTACAGTGGAACCTTGGTTTACGAATTTTCAGTTTACGAATGCCGCAGACCCATCTGGAACGGATTGATTCACTTTCCATTACTTTCGATGGGAAAGTTCGCTTCAGTTTATGAACGCTTCAGTTTATGAACAGACTTCCGGAACCAATTGTGTTCATAAACCGAGGTACCACTGTAACTTCTTCCATGAGTATAGCACTCTTCTGGGAAAAGTCTCACGTATCCCAGAAAAAGAAAACTTCCTTCCATAGAACTCTTAAAAGGGCAAGAACACTCTCAAGGACTGACAAGGTAGTCAAGGGATCAAAGAACAGCAAGCAAGAGAAAACCCCACAAGGGCACCCCTTAATAAAATGATGAAATCCACCAAGAACATCCCTGAACTCAGGTATGGGGAACCTCCTCATGTTACTGCACTACAACTCCCATCATCCCGTCATCCCTGGTCGCTGGCTCTGCTTGCTGGGTGGGGCTGATGGTAGTTGTGGTTCATCAATGTCTGGCGGGCTAAAGGTTCACCACATTGGTGCTAACAAAATGGTTCCTTGACAGCCGAGCGCCAATGTCACAATAAATAAATGTTGTTATTTTGGTTTGGTGGGTGCCTTGCTGCTGAGGGCGTTGTCTTCATTATAATGACCAGATTCACACAAACAGTGCTGGCCTCCCTTCAAGTACAGCTTTCCTCAACCTCGTTGCCTTCCAGATGTTTGGGATTGCAACTCCCACCATCCCTGAACTTTGGGAAGAAGATGGGAGCTGGAGTCTGGAGGGCACCAAGTTGGGGGAAACTGGCATAGGTAATCAAGACTGAAGGACTGCCAGCTCCAGAATTACAGCCTCTGTTGCTGGATAGCTCAGTTGGTAGAGCATGAGACCCTTAATTTCAGGGTCATGGGTTCGAGCCTCATGTTGGGCAAGATTCCGGGTTGGATTAGATGACTCTAATAGTCCCCTCCAATTCTACAATTCTATGTTTCGAAACAGAGACCACCGTGCCTTCTGACTCATCTCTGCTCAACGGCCCAGTTGGGCAACCCTTGAAAATAGCGGCCCCCATAGGCAAAGTTAGGGAAGTGAAGGGTGCAGGCAGGTTGTGCTTTGCACAGTGGATATTTCTCCCCCATATTTTTCTATATCACATGATTCATTTTCTTGCATACAAGGGCTGCGGATGGATGGGTATGTCCTCGACACCCAGGCAAACCAATGGCATATGACACTGGCTCTGACAGGCGGGCCCTGACCAGAACATGCTGTGGTCCATAGTCTTGGTTTTCCCAGGCTGGTGGGTGGGTGGGTGGGTGGTTGTCCCTGCCTCGCAGGGGCATTTGGAAAAGTGGAGCCTCACTTTGAGAGAACGGTTTAAAATGAAAATGCTGCAATTGACGTGTCCTTGCGAATCAAGTGGCATTCCGACAGAGCGTTACCAAATAAACCTTTTGCTATTTCACCTTCCAAAGCCTGCCTCGTGTGGAGTTGCTTCTCTGTTTATGGTACTTTCTCTTTAAACAACAGCCTTACTGCGTCTGCCAAAGTTGATCGATCAGGCCTGAGACACGCAGTGCAGGATCTTTTCTTTGCATGAGCGATGTACCAGAATTTTTAAAAAACAGACCAAAAACTATGGTTCCAGGTGCCCCTCCCTGCCTTTGAGGTGGCTTTGTCAGAGGCACGGCAATCTGCACCCCAAGGAGCGCGCAGCGTCGGGCGGCTGGGCTGGGCTGAGCAGGTGGGGGCACAGCCCCTTGACGGAGGCAGCTCCGCCACCACCACCGCCACCGGGAAAGGAGTGAAGCGGGGAAAGCGGACACGCGGGTGGTTCCGTGTGCCGTCTCAATGCTGCGCCCCTGCTGGGCAGGCAACATGGCCCAGGGTGCCACTCAGCCCAAGGGGAAAGATGCCCCTGAGTCTAGCTGCCACATTCTGGATTAGTTGTAGTTTCCGGGTCACCTTCAAAGGTAGCCCCACATAGAGTGCATTGCAAGTATTCCAAGCGAGAGATAACTAGAGCATGCACCACTCTGGTGAGGCAGTCTGCAGGCAGGTAGGGTCTCAGCCTGCGTACCAGATGGAGCTGGTAGACAGCTGCCCTGGACACAGAATTAACCTGAGCCTCCATGGACAGCTGTGGGTCCAAAATGATTCCCAGACTGCGCCCCTGGTCCTTCAGGGGCACAGTTGCCCCATTCAGGACCAGGGAGTCCTCCACAACTGCCCGCCTCCTGTCCCCCCAACACAGTACTTCTGTCTTGTCAGGATTCAACCTCAATCTGTTAGCCACCATCCATCCTCCAACCGCCTCCAAGCACTCACACAGGACCTTCACCGCCTTCACTGGTTCTGATTTGAAAGAGAGGTAGAGCTGGGTATCGTCCGCATACTCATGCTCTGGTCAGACCTCACCTGGGGTACTGTGTCCAGTTCTGGGCACCACAGTTCAAGAAGGATACTGACAAGCTGGAACGTGTCCAGAGGAGGGCAACCAAAATGGTCAAAGGCCTGGAAACGATGCCTTATGAGGAACGGCTTAGGGAGCTGGGTATGTTTAGCCTGGAGAAGAGAAGGTTAAGGGGTGATATGATAGCCATGTTCAAATATATGAAAGGATGTCATATAGAGGAGGGAGAAAGGTTGTTTTCTGCTGCTCTAGAGAAGTGGACATGGAGCAATGGATTCAAACTACAAGAAAGAAGATTCCACCTAAACATTAGGAAGAACTTCCTGACAGTAAGAGCTGTTCGGCAGTGGAATTTGCTGCCAAGGAGTGTGTTGGAGTCTCCTTCTTTGGAGGTCTTTAAGCGGAGGCTTGACAGGCATGTGTCAAGAATGCTTTGATGGTGTTTCCTGCTTGGCAGGAGGCTGGACTGGATGGCCCTTGGGGTCTCTTCCAACTCTATGATTCTATGATGAACGCCCAGCCCAAACCCCCTGATGATCTCTCCCAGCAGCTTCATGTAGATGTTGAAAAGCATGGGGGAGAGGCTTTTCGCTGAATCACCACTGATTCCTGTAATGTTCATGATACATGACAGCAGGCGAGAGGACAATCACAGGAGATTTTTTGAAACCTTTCAAAACAGTGTCCATTGCTCAATTCAGATAAAGTTGTCATAGTGTCTGACAGAGAAAAAGGAATTTAAAATGCTTTGGAGCATCTTTTGCTCAAGAGCCACAGAGCGGTATGCTGGAATCACATCCGCAGAGACATCATGTTTTGGTTGAAAAAAACATGGGGCCAGTTCAGAAGATACCAAGCTATACCTTGCTGACTTTTTTGATCTTCTCAGGTCAAATTCTGAGCAAGACTACAGATTCAAATTTGATAAACTCAGTACAAATTGGAGCAAAGCGTTCTTAGACTACTTTAAGGCAGACCTGCACCAAACAATAATAAAGCATGCTGAGGCCTGGATTCTAAAGAGACTGGATATATATAATGAAAAAAGTGGAATCACCACAAATGTCTCTGAGAGTTTTCATGCAGTTCTAAAAAGACTTTGACAATGGAAAGAATTGACGGTGGAAGCAATGGTGTTATCCTTACATGCAATGCAAAAAATTTACTGGAGAGAAACTTTGCGTGGACTGTGTAACACTGGAAACTTTCATTTGCGGTCTCAGTTTTTCAGACACTCAAGATCACCCAGGGCAGTCTCGAGCAGGTCGGGCGCCCTGGCACTGAGTAGCGGAGATCGCTCCGGCGCTCCCGCCCTCGCAGGGCGCAGCATGGTTTCTGCGCAGCTTCGTCGCGCAGCGCCCCACCTACCAGCCCGGCGCCCTGGCACACCGCACCACCAGGAGTCTACCTAGAGCCGGCCCTGAAATAACCAGAAGATACAGTCTTTCCTCATATAGCTTGTGATCCCTTACAAATCATGGATAACTTCTGTGGCCTAAGAAAGATGAAAGCTATGAGAAGGCACCATCAGTTTGTCAAATGGTACCATGATCCTTCATGGTAATGAACAATTTAATAGATGTTTGTCCACAGTTTGGTGTATTTGTGGTAAGGGTTAGTGAAATGTACTCGGAGTCGAGAGTGAATTTCATGCTCTTTATTCAGCTCATAGTCATCAAGGAGAAGAGGAGAAGAAGAATGGCTCTTTTCCCAAAACCATCTACTTATATACATTATTTACACAATGGGCCTTGCGTGATTGGCTACTTCAGGGCTACACCTGTGGGCCAATTATATTGTGGATTGACTTCTGCCTGCAGCCTGATTGGCTGCTCCTACAGGCCAATCAGGTAGCAGATTCGCTTCTGCCAGCCGCCTGATTGGCTGCTCCAGCAGGCCAATCAGGTTGCGGATTCACTTCCACCTGGAGTTGGATTGGGTAGCTCCCGCTGATTCTGAATCCTATTGTTCTAGGATTCAGCTCAGTACATAACACCCCTCCCCTCTAAGTTCCAGTCCTGCCTGGGAAGTTGCATTCGTAGTCCCCAAGGTCTGCTGGCCGCCTCCGTGTGCGTTGTGGCCTGGGGTGTTCCTTGGTCAGGGGTTCTGGTTCTGGCTCGTGTTCCGAGGCTGCTGGCTGTGCCGGGGCTGTCTGGTCTGGCGCCACTGAACCACTAGGTTGTGGCTCTGGTTCCGGTGTCCTTCCAGCCTCGGGGCGCCCCTCTGTGCCTACTGCTTCTGCTTCCCCTGCCCACCCCTCTCGCTCTACAGGCCTCACTGCCCTGCTGTCCCCTTGGGACCCCTCTGTCCCGCTCTCCTCCCGGGTTCCTCCTGGGAATCGTCGCCGTAGCTGGTCGCAGTGGCGGCGCCAACATTGCCCCCCTTCCGTTAGTACCTCGTACGACACGGGACCGGTCACCTTGGTGACTGTGGCGGGTACCCATGCTGGGCCTGCCCCAAAATTCTTTGCGTACACTGCGTCCTGGGCCACAAATGTCCGGGGGTTCCTGCCTTTCCCCACCACTACCTCATCCTGAGCTCTGTCGGGGTGAAGTCGGTCCAGTCTAGTTGCAAGGCGCCGGCCCATTAGTAGTTCAGCTGGGCTCCGGCCCGTCGTTGTGCTTGGGGTGCTGTGCTGTGCTAGAAGAAATGCGGCAAGGCGGTATTCCCAGTCCCCTTGTGTCATGCGGCGGAGGCTGTCCTTGGTGGTCCGCACCATGCGCTCCGCTTGGCCATTGGTGGCAGGGTGGAATGGTGCTGAGCGGATGTGGCGGATGGCGTTCTGCGCTGTGAAGGTCTGGAACTCCTCTGACATGAATGCGGTTCCATTGTCCGAGACGAGGGTGTCAGGGAGCCCGTGGGTTGCAAAAAGCTTACGTAGTACCCGGATGGCTGCCGCCGTAGAAGTGGACAGTACCAGTGCGACCTCCAGCCATTTGGTGTAGGAATCCACCACTATGAAGAATGTTTTTCCCTGGAAGGGGCCAGCGAAGTCCACGTGCAAGCGTGACCATGGATGTCGGGCGGACTCCCAGGGCTGGACTGGGGCCCTTGGGGGATCCGGGCGGGATTCTTGGCAGGTCTTGCAGTGTTGGACCCAGGCCTCTATCTCTCTGTCAATCCCCGGCCACCACACATAACTCCTGGCAAGGGCCTTCATCCTCACTACCCCTGGGTGTGTCTCGTGTAGGGCTGTAAGGACCCTTTTGCGGAGGGGCTGGGGAACAACAACCCTGCTTCCCCATAACAGGCACCCCTTGTGGGCCGACAGTTCATGTTTGCGGTTTGTGTAGCCGGCGAATTCTGGCCCGGGGCTGCTGCTGGGCCATCCTCGCCACACCCAGTCCAGGACCCGGGAGATGACCCTATCTTTTGTGGAATGGTGCGCAACTTCTTGTGCCTGAATGGGTCGGTCGGGAAGCAGCTCCAGGGTCATAACCTCTTGCGCAGGCGCTGGGTCGGGGCCTGTTTCTGGTAGTGGTAGCCTGCTGAGGGCGTCTGCGTGGCCCATCGCCTTCCCAGGGCGGTGGATTAGTGCATACTGGTAGCCGGCAAGGAAAATTGACCACCTGAGGACACGTGGAGACAACACTTGGGGGGTCTGCTTCTCGGGGGCAAACAGGCCAAGCAACGGCTTGTGGTCAGTCACTATGGTAAAGGGCCGCCCGTACAAGAAATCATGGAATTTTTTTACGCCCTTCACGATTGCCAGACCCTCCTTGTCAATCTGTGAGTAGTTTCGTTCGGCTGCAGCAAGAGTCTGGGAGAAGTATGCCACCGGCACCTCTCTTCCATCCGGGAGTTGGTGTCCCAGGACAGCGCCGATGCCATAGGGAGAGGCGTCGCATGCCAGCACCACTGGCAGCCTCTCGTCGAAGTGTGCCAAGACCGAGTTCGAGACGAGCAAGTCCTTGACTGCCTGGAATGCGGCCCTTTGTCGCTGGCCCCACACCCAAGGGGCCCTTTTATCTAGGAGTCTGTGTAGGGGCTCCGCTACCGCTGCCTTATGGGGAAGGAAGGCATGGTAAAAGTTCAATAGTCCCAAGAATGACTGAAGTTCGGGCTTGCTCTTGGGCGCTGGGGCCTCACAAATGGCCCGTACCTTGTCACCGGTTGGATGGACCCCTTCTGCGTCCACCTTAAATCCCAGAAAGTCCACCTGCGGCACTCCCAGTAAACACTTTTCCCGCTTCACCTTGAGGCCCGCCGTCTGGAAACGGTGCAGGACGGAGCGGAGGCGGTCCTCAAATTCCTCTGGTGTGGGCCCGGCGATCAGTACATCATCGAAGAAAGGGGTGACGCCAGGAATCCCTTTAAGGAGAGAGTCCATTAAATTCTGGAATATGCCTGGTGCCACGCTAACGCCAAATTGCAGCCGCTTTACTCTGAATGCCCCTCTGTGCGTCACAATCGTCTGAGCCTCTGCTGTGGCTTCGTCCACAGGCAACTGTTGATACGCTTGGGCCAAGTCCAGTTTGCCAAAGATTTTTGACCCAGCCAGGGTGGCGAGGACATGGCTGACCACTGGCACTGGGTCTGCATGGGCCGTGAGAGCCTTGTTTATGGTGCATTTGTAGTCTGCACAGATGCGGACCGAACCGTTAGGCTTGACGGGTGTGACAATTGGAGTTTCCCAGGGGGCGTTGGGCACCGGCTCCAGCACTCCTTGCTCCACGAGCCGGTCCAATTCCTCGTCTATGCGGGGTTTCAGGGCGAACGGGACCCGGCGGGCCTTGTGCCTGATGGGTCGTACAGCGGGGTCTAGCTGTAGGGCAATGGGGGGTCCTGTATATCGTCCCAATGCCCCATCGAAAACCCCTGGAAACTCTTTGCATATGGCGTCCACGTCCACTTGTAAGCTAGTGCGGTTCACCCCGGTAACGGCTAGCCCCAGAGGTCCAAACCATGCCAGTCCCAGTAAGCTAACGTAGGGGCCCTTAACTACCAGCAAGTCCAATTGTTGCTTTCGCCCTCGATATTGCACCCTGAAGGTCCCCACCCCCATTGTAGGGACCTTACGTTTCTGGAAGTCCCGGAGGGTGAATGGGGCCGGCCTTAGTTTGGGACCCCCATTAGGGCACAGTTCCCTTAATGTTCGGGCCGAGATTATGGATAGAGTTGAACCCGTGTCCAGCTCCATGCGGCATGGGGCTCCCTCTATCTGTACCTCTATATAAATTTTCTCTGTGCTGGGATGGGGCAACTGGAATACCTGGTAGTCCGTGATCTCCGTCGAGTTGCCTTGGTGCATGGTGCCGTGTGACCTGGGGCTCCTGGGTCGGTCATCTGATGCTTGTCGACGGGTGAGTCGAGCCCGACACACCCGGGCGATGTGTCCCAATTTTCTGCACTGCCTGCACTCTGCGTTGCGGAAACGACAGGTCCTCCTCTCGTGGTTCTCCCCGCAGCTTGCACAGTTCCCTCCTTCTCGTCGAGGCTGCTGTGGTGTGTGTGCTGCTTGAGTGCGCCGCTGTACTCGGTGTACTTCCTCCCTGTCAGATTCGGATTCGTCGGTGAGGTCTTCGTGGTAGACCCTCGGTTGGGATGGCGGGGCCGGTCGTGCCTCTTGCGTTGACCTCTCGGCGGCTTTGGTTGCCAGGGCTTCCTCCAGAGCAATCTGGAACGTGAGGTCTTTTTTGGCGTAGAGGCGTTGTTGCAACATCTCGTCCCTCAGGCCACCGACGAGGCGGTCACGAAGCATGTTCTCCAACTCTGAGAAGTTGCATAGCCGGGCGGCTTGGCGGAGGGAGGTCACAAACCCAGTTATGGTTTCCCCCGGGGCTTGCCGCTTTGCGTAGAAGGCATTTCGGCAAGCTACCACCGAGGGCTGTGGTGAGAAGTGCTCCTTCAGCCGTTCCATTATTGTTTTGTAAGAGACGGTAGCGACATCTCTAGGTGCAAGGAGAGCCCGGGCGATTTCAAACGTCTCCTCTCCACAGACGCTGAAGAATGTCGCCCTCTTCATGGCATCGTTGGTGACTTCTTTCGCTTGCAGGAGGAAGTTGAAACGGGCGGCGTACCCTTCCCAGTCTCCTGATGCTGGTTTGAATGGCGAGAAGCTGCTGTCGGTTGCCATTCTGGGTTCCTTGGGTCCTGGAGCTGAAGCCTGGATGCACAGTGCGATGCAGCGGTGCAGCAGGTGGCGGTGCTGCGGTGCAGTGCGTGGTGGCGGTCAGCTCAGCAGGATCCCATCTTCGTCGCCAGTGAAATGTACTCGGAGTCGAGAGTGAATTTCATGCTCTTTATTCAGCTCATAGTCATCAAGGAGAAGAGGAGAAGAAGAATGGCTCTTTTCCCAAAACCATCTGCTTATATACATTATTTACACAATGGGCCTTGCGTGATTGGCTACTTCAGGGCTACACCTGTGGGCCAATTATATTGTGGATTGACTTCTGCCTGCAGCCTGATTGGCTGCTCCTACAGGCCAATCAGGTAGCAGATTCGCTTCTGCCGGCCGCCTGATTGGCTGCTCCAGCAGGCCAATCAGGTTGCGGATTCACTTCCACCTGGAGTTGGATTGGGTAGCTCCCGCTGATTCTGAATCCTATTGTTCTAGGATTCAGCTCAGTACATAACAGTTAGTAAAGAAAAGCATTATGTTGTCTGCCTTTTCCCCAAAGAGAACTGCTCTTGCCCATCATCCAGGACTTGTTACCATATTATAGCTGCCAAAAAAATCTATTGGCATGCCACCAGAACCAGGGAAGCCTCACCGGTTGCAGCTCACGCAGTTGAAGCGAAATAAAAGGCAGAAGAGTAGATCGGGAAGAAAGTTCCTCAGACTGAAGGAAAATATAACAGTAGCTCCAGCATCTGATTCAGTGCAGGCTGCTGAGAAGTTGGACTCCTAAAAAACAGATCACCAACGGACTATGAGACAGGGAAGGTAAATGGTGTTTCCATGTGCTGCTCTGGTTTGCCAGAAGCGGCTTAGTCATCAGGGGCGTAGCCAGGATGAATATTAGGGGGGCAAGGGGCGGTGCCAAGGGGCAGGGCCAAGGGGGGGCACAGTGGGGCAAGGAAAGCTCCCTTCTCCCTTGCTGGCTGTGGGGCGGGCGGAGGGAAAGCCAGGCAACCGCTTTGCACAGCTCTGGGGCTGTCCCTCCACCCGCCCTACAGCCAGCCAGGGAGAAGGGATGTCTCCCTTCTCCCTTGCTGGCTGTGGGGCGGGTGGAGGGAAAGCCAGCTTTCCCTCCACCCACCCCGGCAATCGCGGAGGGGGAGGAGGGGTCAGAGCAGCCCGATTTCGGGTTGCTCCGACCCCCTCCTCCCCCTCCTTGACCAGCAAGGGCGAGGGGGCGCCAGGATCAGCCTGAATTCGGGATGCTCCGACTCCCTCCTCCCCCTCCGTGATCGGCAGGGGTGAGGGGGCACCGGGGCGGGTGGAGGGGGAGCCCCAGAGCCGCGCAAAGCGGTTGCCTGGCTTTCCCTCCGCCCGCCCCACAGCCAGCCGGCTAGAAGGGACGTCTCCCTTCTCCCTGGCTGGCTGTGGGGCGGGTGGAGGGAAAGCCAGGCAACCGCTTTGCACGGTTTGCTAGAAGGGACGTCTCCCTTCTCCCTGGCTGGCTGTGGGGCGGGCAGAGGGAAAGCCAGGCAACCGCTTTGCGCGGCTGTGGGGCTTTTCCTCCACCCTCCCCACAGCGAGCCAGGGAGAAGGGAGATGGCACCAGGCGGGCAGCGGGGCAGGCTGGCCAGCGGCCCTGCTTCTAGGGGGGGGCAACTGCCCCCTCCTGCCCCCTGCCTACGCCCATGTTAGTCATGCTGGCCACATGACCAGGAAGCTGTCCAGACAAACGCAGGCTCTCTCAGCCTATAGAGCAAGATGAGAGTGCAACCCCAGAGTTGTCCACGACTGGACCTAACTGTCAGGGGTACCTTTGTTGTTGTTTAGTCGTTTAGTCGTGTCCAACTCTTCGTGACCCCATGGACCATGGCACGCCAGGCACTCCTGTCTTCCACTGCCTCCCGCAGTTTGGTCAGACTCATGGTCGTAGCTTCGAGAACACTGTTCAACCATCTTGTCCTCTGTCGTCCCCTTCTCCTAGTGCCCTCAATCTTTCCCAACATCAGGGTCTTTTCCAAGGATTCTTCTCTTCTCATGATGTGGCCAAAGTATTGGAGCCTCAGCTTCACAATCTGTCCTTCCAGTGAGCACTGACGGCTGACTTCCTTCAGAATGGATAGGTTTGATCTTATTGCAGTCCATGGGACTCTCAAGAGTCTCCTCCAGCACCATAATTCAAAAGCATCAATTCTTCGGCGATCAGCCTTCTTTATGGTTCAGCTCTCACTTCCATACATCACTACCATAGCTTTAACTATACGGACCTGTCACAGGCAATGGGTTGCGACTACTATAGAGTAACGACTCTCCAGTCCTTTGCCTTTTCATGCTTTTATTAAGTGCAGGCTATTTCCAGTGCTAGAGCTATACAGGATACATCCACTCAGTCTGACCCAGAACCCTGGAATGACGCGCTCCGCGTCCTCTTCCAACATAAGAGTCGGGGCACCCCATATCTCCTCCCGCGTTTCCTTCTGCGTAAGTCCGTAACTGGAGGGGGAAAGGGTCTCTCTTCCATGTTTTCCTTCTCCCCCTCTTCCCCCCCTCTCTCTTCCTGTCCCATGTGCAGCAGGGGCTCTCCTATGCTGCTAGAGCCCCGTCTCCTCCTTCCTCCTTCCTCACTGGACTCTTCCCCCTCCCCGCTGACGCTACTGCTGGTGGAAGAGCTACTCCTCAGGATGGGGGGGGGGACCTCTGTACCCTTTCCCCCTCACAGGACCTTTGTAGGCAAGGTGATGTCTCTGCTTTTTAAGATGCTGTCTAGGTTTGTCATTGCTTTTCTCCCAAGAAGCAGGCGTCTTTTAATATCGTGAGTGCTGTCACCATCTGCAGTGATTAAGGAGCCCAAGAAAGTAAAATCTCTCACTGCCTCCATTTCTTCCCCTTCTATTTGCCAGGAGGTGATGGGACCAGTGGCCATGATCTTGGTTTTTTTTTTTATGTTGAGCTTCAGACCATATTTTGTGCTCTCCTCTTTCACCCTCATTAAAAGGTTCTTTAATTCTTCCTCACTTTCTGCCATCAAGGTTGTGTCATCTGCATATCTGAGGTTGTTGATATTTCTTCCGGCAATCTTAATTCCGGCTTGGGATTCATCTAGTCCAGCCTTTCGCATGATGAATTCTGCATATAAGTTAAATAAGCAGGGAGACAATATACAACCTTGTCGTACTCCTTTCCCAATTTTGAACCAATCAGTTGTTCCATATCCAGTTCTAACTGTAGCTTCTTGTCCCACATAGAGATTTCTCAGGAGACAGATGAGGTGATCAGGCACTCCCATTTCTTTAAGAACTTGCCATAGTTTGCTGTGGTCGACACAGTCAAAGGCTTTTGCATAGTCAATGAAGCAGAAGTAGACGTTTTTCTGGAACTCTCTAGCTTTCTCCATAATCCAGCGCATGTTTGCTATTTGGTCTCTGGTTCCTCTGCCCCTTCGAAATCCAGCTTGCACTTCTGGGAGTTCTCGGTCCACATACTGCCTAAGCCTGCCTTGTAGAATTTTAAGCATAACCTTGCTAGCGTGTGAAATGAGCGCAATTGTGTGGTAGTTGGAGCATTATTTGGCACTGCCCTTCTTTGGAATTGGGATGTAGACTGATCTTCTCCAATCCTCTGGCCATTGCTGAGTTTTCCAAACTTGCTGGCATATTGGGTGTAGCACCTTAACAGCATCATCTTTTAAAATTTTAAATAGTTCAGCTGGAATATCATCACTTCCACTGGCCTTGTTATTAGCAGTGCTTTCTAAGGCCCATTTGACTTCACTCTCCAAGATGTCTGGCTCAGGATCAGCAACCACACTACCTGGGGTGTACGAGACCTCCATATCTTTCTGGTATAATTCCTCTGTGTATTCTTGCCACCTCTTCTTGATGTCTTCTGCTTCTGTTAGGTCCTTACCACTTTTGTCCTTTATTATGGTAATCTTTGTACGAAATGTTCCTTTCATATCTCCAATTTTCTTGAACAGATCTCTGGTTTTCCCCATTCTATTGTTTTCCTCTATTTCTTTGCACTGCTCGTTTAAGAAGACCCTCTTGTCTCTCCTTGCTATTTTTTTTAGGAAATCTGCATTCAGTTTCCCATATCTTTCCCTATCTCCCTTGCATTTTGCTTGCCTCCTCTCCTCCACTATTTGTAAGGCCTCGTTGGACAGCCATTTTGCTTTCTTGCATTTCCTTTTCCTTGGGATGGTTTTCGTTGCTGCCTCCTGTATAATGTTACGAGCCTCCATCCATAGTTCTTCAGGCACTCTGTCCACCATATCTAAATCCTTAAACCTGTTCCTCACTTCCACTGTGTATTCATAAGGGATTTGATTTAGATTGTATCTTACTGACCCAGTGGTTTTTCCTACTTTCTTCAGTTTAAGCTGGAATTTTGCTATAAGAAGCTGATGATCTGAGTTACAGTCAGCTCCAGGTCTTGTTTTCGCTGACTGTATAGAGCTTCTCCATCTTTGGCTGCAGAGAATATAATCAATCTGATTTCGATGCTGCCCATTTGGTGATATCCATGTGTAGAGTCGTCCCTTCATGGATCAATGCCTTGTCGTGGCGAAGGGGCTTGAATAACTCAGAGAAGCTATGAGCTATGCCATGCAGGGCCACCCAAGATGGACAGGTCATAGTGGAGAGTTTTGACTAAACGTGATCCACCTGGAGAAGGAACTGGCAAGCCACTCCAGTATCCCTGCCAAGAAAACTCCATGGACAAAGACAACAGGCATATAAAAGTTATGACGCTGGAAGTTGAGCCCCTCAGGTCGGAAGGCGTCCAACATGCTACTGAGGAAGAGCAGAGGACAAGTACAAGTAGATTCAGAGCTGATGAAGCGTCTGGGCCAAAGCCGAAAGGTCGCTCAGTTGCGGATATGCCTGGAAGTGAAAGGAAAGTCTGATGCTGTAAAGAAAAATATTGCATAGGAACCTGGAATGTAAGAACCATGGATAATGGTAAGCTGGATGTGGTCAAAAATTAGATGGCAAGAAAAAATATTGACATCCTGGGCATCAGTGAACTAAAATGGAAGGGAATGGGCGAATTCAGTTCGGGTGACTATCATATCTACTACTGTGGGCAGGAATCCTGTAGAAGAAATGGAGTGGCCCTCATAGTCAACAAAAGAGTGGCAAAAGCTGTAATGGGATGCAATCTCAAAAATGACAGAATGATCTCGATACGAATCCAAGGCAGACCTTTTAATATCACAGTAATCCATGTTTATGCACCAACTACCGGTGCTGAAGAAAGTGAAATCGACCAATTCTATGAAGACTTACAACACCTTCTAGAAATGACACCAAAGAAGGATGTTCTTCTCATTACAGAGGATTGGAATGCTAAAGTAGGGAATCAAGAGATAAAAGGAACAACTGGCAAGTTTGGCCTTGGAGTTCAAAATGAAGCAGGGCAAAGGCTAATAGAGTTCTGTCAAGAGAACAGGCTGGTCATCACAAACACTCTTTTCCAACAACACAAGAGACGACTCTACACATGGATATCACCAAATGGGCATTCATACACTAGTCATTCATACACTAAATATTGGCTGATAATCAATAGGAAGGCAAAATGGACTTGCTTGCCCCTTGACTGTTAGGACTTTAAACCTAAGACGCTGGCAAATTAGCAAGGTCATGTGATTTAAGTTGTTAAGTCGTTAAGTTGTTAAGATGCTCAGTATATATATAGCGTTTGTTTTGTTTGCTTGTGGGGTGTGGAGCAGTCATGTCTGAAAGCTCTGGAGATGTTTCTGTTATCTGTCTGCAATAAAACTGTCTTCAAAAGTTGGGCTTCTGTGGGTCGTTTCTGCTGCAAAGCTGCAAGGATTTTACCGCAACAAGAATCCAGCCGCTGTGCTTAATGCTCTGCAAAGAGAACTGTTTCTGGTCTGTGCAGTGCAGCAGAAGCGTTTTACTGGACCAGTACAGGAAAACCTCTTATGGACAAATGGCATTGCTTTGAACTGGGTTTTAATGTGACTTCAGGACTCAGCCAGAACCATTTTTTTCAGTGTCAGGGTTTGACCGTGGGACATGTGAAGGAATGAGGAATGAGAGTTTCTTTGTGCGTGGACAGAATGCTGAATGGCTACAACCAGCCTCTGCACACCTGAGCTTGAAGGGAACGGCTTTTGGGAGAGGCATGTATAGGTGCGCTTAAACCGAAAGAGGTCGCTTTAGAAATTCAGCACCATTTCTTACATGTTCATAATAAGTAGAACTTAAAAATATATGTATCTTGATTTTAGGAAAAGGGGGTTTTAAGTGCTCAGGCTCACAATGTAAAAAAAAGAAAAAGAAAATAACACTTGCAACTGTAAGTATCTTATTTTTCCTTATTTTAATAATTTCAGTGGGGGAGGGGGTGACAAAAAAAATCCGCACCGGGTACCACCAGACCTTGCTGGGTAGACAAGTCTGGGAAACAGAGGGGGTGGGGGGCTGGAGGGATCTTTGCACTACAGCGCTGGATATGCTTAAGACGGCCCTGGCTAAACTGGTGACTGGGAGTGGCCACTTAGACCACGTACCACCGGTCCTGAAAGACCTACATTGGCTGTGCCCCTGGGCATTATAAGTGATTTGACAGCTGTAGCGCGGCAAAAAAAAAAGGCAAAGAAGATCAGCTGTCAGCCTTCTTGCCGAGCTACAGCTGGTTCCCCTTTGCGTTATGCTGGTCTCCACCGGTTGCCGCTCACCGCTTGTGGCAACTGGCAGAGACCAGCAGAACACAAAGGAGAACCAGCTGTAGCGCGGCAGGAAGGCAAAGGAAGATCAGCTTCCCGCGCTGACAGCTGATCTTCCTTTGCCTTCCTCTTGCGCTACAGCTGGTTCCCCTGTTGTTGCCGCTCGCCGCCGCTTCGTCTTTCTATGGCTGCGCTTCGCAAGATGAAGCGGCGGTCATAGAAAACCTCGTTGTCTTGCGAGTCCCTTGTGCAAAGCAAAACACTTTCATCTTGCGGGTTTTTTGTTGCGCGAGGCATTCGTCTTGTGAGGTACCACTGTACTTAAAATAATAATTAATTAATTAATTAATTAATTATTATTTATACCCCGCCCATCTGGCTGGGTTTCCCCAGCCACTCTGGGCGGCTTCCAACAGAAAAATTAAATAAAACAATCAATTAAACATTAAAAGCCTCCCTAAACAGGGCTGCCTTCATATGTCTTCTGGTAGCTGTTTTTCTCTTTGACATCTGATGGGAGGGCGTTCCACAGGGTGGGCGCCACCACCGAGAAGGCCCTCTGCCTGGTTCCCTGCAACTTGGCTTCTCGCAACGAGGGAACTGCCAGAAGGCCCTCGGTACTGGACCTCAAAGTCTGGGCAGAACCATGGGGGTGGAGACACTCCTTCAGGTATACTGGACCGAGGCAATTTAGGGCTTAAAAGGTCAGCACCAACACTTTGAATTGTGCTCGGGAACGTACTGGGAGCCAATGTAGATCTATCAAGACCAGTGTTATGTGGTCTCAGTGGCCGCTTCAACTCACCAGTCTAGCTGCCGCATTCTGGATTAGTTGTAGTTTCCGGGTCACCTTCATAGGTAGCCCCACGTAGAGCGCATTGCAGTAGTCCAAGCGGGAGATAACTAGAGCATGTACCACTCTGGCGAGACAGTCTGCAGGCAGGTAGGGTTTCAACCTGCGTACCAGATGGAGCTGATAGACAGCTGCCCTGGACACAGAATTGACCTGTGCCTCCATGGACAGCTGTGAGTCCAAAATGACTCCCAGGCTGCGCACCTGGTCCTTCAGGGGCACAGTTACCCCATTCAGGACCAGGGAGTCCTCCACACCTGCCCGCCTCCTGTCCCCCACAAACAGTACTTCTGTCTTGTCAGGATTCAACCTCAATCTGTTAGCCACCATCCATCCTCCAACCGCCTCCAAGCACTCACACAGGACCTTCACCGCCTTCACTGGTTCTGATTTGAAAGAGAGGTAGAGCAGGGTATCATCCACATACTGATGAACACCCAGCCCAAACCCCCTGATGATCTCTCCCAGCGGCTGCATGTAGATGTTAAAGAGCATGGGGAAGAGGACAGAGCCCTGAGGCACCCCACAAGTGAGAGCCCAGGGGTCCAAACACTCATCCCCCACCACCACATTCCAGCGGGCCACCAGGGAATCGGCTGTTGAGATTAATAGCCCGTAATAGGCTAATTATCGATAACACAGCTTTGAGAAAGATAGCAGAGAAATCTATCTGCCTATGAACAAATTCTTAGCTGCGTTGCAGACGTACCAAAAATACTCGCCCAGTACGCTCCGTCACAAATGCCCAGCCTCTGTTTCTAAAAACCGCAGAAACATAACCCCCAAGTCCAAATTGGTCCCACCTCCCTGGAGAGGGGAAGAGTCGTGGAGAAGTCAAGTTGCACCAGGTAGTGATCTGACCATGGCACTTCTTTCGGTTCGCTTTTACTTAGAGTCAGATCACCAACATCCATACTTGATCTGTCAATATTTTCATCTTCTGCCGTTCATGTTTTTGGGCCACGGAGTCGCCAGGAAGCTGTGGATCCTTGATTTTTGTGGTGCAGGCTGTACCCCTGGGCATGATAAGTGATTTGAGGGCGAATTTTGGGGGGCCCCATGCAAAAAGGTGAAGATCCGTGAGGATCCGTGAGGATCCGTGCTTCAAAACCACGTTTTTGGGCCACGGTGTCGCCAGGAAGCTTTGGATCCTTGATTTTTGTGGTGCAGGCTGTACCCCTAGGCATGATATGTGATTTGAGGGTGAATTTGGGGGGGCCCATGCAAAAAGGTGAAGATTCGTGAGGATCCGTACTTCAAAACTATGTTTTTGGGCCACGGTGTCGCCAGGAAACTGTGGATCCTTGATTTTTGTGCTGCAGGCTGTACCCCTGGGCATGATATGTGATTTGAGGGTGAATTTGGGGGGGGCATGCAAAAAGGTGAAGATTTGTGAGGATCCGTGCTTCAAAACCACGTTTTTGGGCCACGGTGTCGCCAGGAAGCTGTGGATCCTTGATTTTTGTGGTGCAGGCTGTACCCCTGGGCATGATATGTGATTTGAGGGTGAATTTGAGGGGGCCCCATGCAAATAGGTGAGGATTCGCGAGGATCCGTACTTCAAAACCACGTTTTTGGGCCACGGTGTCGCCAGGAAGCTGTGGATCCTTGATTTTTGCGGTGCAGGCTGTACCCCTGGCCATGATATGTGATTTGAGGGTGAATTTTTTTGGGGGGGCATGCAAATAGGTGAAGATTTGCGAGGATCCGTGCTTCAAAACCACGTTTTTGCGCCATTGCGACCACACGAAACAGTGGGTGCATGATTTTTTTGGTGGTGCCTATAGACTAAGATGTGGTCTAGAGTATCATGGTGGTTTTATTTTGTCTCTATATAAAAATAATATGAATCCGTGCCTCGGAACCACGTTTTTGTGGTGCTGCAGGGCAGCAAAGTTTTGGATCCACGTTTTTTATAGTCCAGTCTGTAGTCGTGGCTTCCAGATGTGATATGACACTGGATTTGTTGGAGTTGTTTTTAAAAAAGTGGAGGATCCATGAGGATCCGTGTAGATCCGCGTTTTACCTTCTTCCGTCACGATCGCCTCTTCTCCCCTCTAAGCCTAGTTCCCCACCTGTTCCTACTTTAACCATTCTTCCCCTTATGTAAGCTGAAACTGTGCTGCCACAACCACATAACCAATTCATTCCACAATTCCACAGCAAGTGCTTTATTATCTGATAGGACTCAACAGTATGGACGCAGGTGGCGCTATGGGTTAGATCACAGAGCTAGGGCTTGCTGATCAGAAGGTCAGCGGTTTGAATCCCTGCGATGGGGTGGGCTCCCGTTGCTCGGTCCCAGCTCCTGCCAACGTAGCACTTCGAAAGCACATCAAAGTGAAAGTAGATAAATAGGTTTATTTTACATAGTGGCTTGATTCTGGAGTGAACATGCATATCTGCTCAAGAAAAAGAAACTAAGTGAGATAAACCCCTAGAAAGCTGATTTGTCTTCTATCTATGCATTCTGACACACCAACAATGTGTTTCACTTCATGTTGGCTTATTTTACATAGTGGCTTGTTTCTGGAGTGAACATGCAGTTCTACTCAAGAGAAAGCAAGTAAGTGAAATAAACCCCTAGAACGCTTATATGTCTTCTATCTATGCATTCTGACGCACCAACAATGTGTTTCACTTCATGTTGGCGTTATTTTACATTGTTGCTTGTTTCTGGAGTGAACATGAGCATACATATCTACTATTCTGGAGTAAACATGCATATCTACTCAAGAGAAAGCAAGAAAGTGAAATAAACCCCTAGAACAAGCAACTATGTAAAATAAGCCAACATGAAGTGAAACACCTTGTTGGTGTGTCAAAATGCATAGATACAGTGTTTCTCCTAAAATAAGACACGTCTTATATTTATTTTTCTGCCGAAAAAACACAACACGGCTTGTTTTCAGGGGATGTCTTTTTTTTTAAAGCTACTACCCTGGGAGGCTCGGCCCGCCGCTGCCGCAGCCGACGTCGCAGGTTCCCCTGGAATCGCCGCAGCCGAGGCTCCGGCCACCGCAGCTCCTCCATGCCAAGGGGCTCCCGCGGGGCCTACATTCCCCGCCGCCGAGGTAGCGCGGCCCGGCCTACCGTAGGCCTCACCTTGTCCTCCCAGGCGGAGTCGCTCCACAGCGCTTTGCCCCACAGCGAGCCCTTCAAGGCGCCGCCACCGCCACCGCCGTTGGCCACCAGGTGCTGCTGCAGATGCGACGTCGGCTCCTCCTTCCGCCGGCCGCCGCTCATTGTCCTCTTCCGCTGCCGCCGCCTCCCTCCCTCCCTCCCCGCCGGGCCGCCTCCCTCCCTCCCTCCCCGCCGGGCCGCCGCCAGGTCGGGGCTCGAGCGGGAGCCGGCAAAGACCAGCGCGCGCCACGCCGAGTCCCGACCCAGCGGCGGCCCGGCGGGGAGGGAGGGAGGCGGCGGCAGCGGAAGAGGACAATGAGCGGCGGCCGGTGGAAGGAGGAGCCGACGTCGCATCCGCAGCAGCACCTGGTGGCCAACGGCGGTGGTGGCGGACCGTGAAGGGCTCACTGTGGGGAAAAGCGCTGCGGAGCGACTCAGCGAGACCCAGCGGGACTCGGGAAAGACAATACCCCAACACGTCTTATTTTGGGGGGATATCTTATACCTTTTTTCCTTTAGAAAATCGTGCCATGGCTTATTTTAGAGGCACGTCTTATTTTAGGAGAAACACTGTAGAAGACAAAATAAGTGTTCCGTTGGTTTGGAATTCCGTTGGTTTAGAATTTAGAATTGCATGTTCATTTCAGAAACAAGCAACTATGTGAAATGAGCCAACGTGAAGTGAAACACATTGTTGGAGTGTCAGAATGCATAGATACAAGACAAATAAGCGTCCTAAGGGTTTATTTACTTGCTTAGTCTTGAGTAGAACTGCATGTTCAATTCAGAAACAAGCAACTAAGTTAAATAAGCCAACGTGAAGTGAAAGACATTGTTGGAGTGTCAGAATGCATAGATAGAAGAATAATAAGCATTCTAGGGGTTTCTTTGACTTACTTGCTTACTCTTGAGTAGAACTGCAAGGCAAATAAGCGTTCTATGGCTTTATTTCGCTGAGTTGCTTACTCTTGAGTAGAACTGCATATTCACTCCAGCAATAAGCACCTTTGTAAAATGAGCCAAATTGAAGCAGAACACTTTGTTGGAGTGTCAGAATGCATAGATAGAAGGCAAATAAGCGTTCTATGGCTTTATTTTCCTGAGTTGCTTACTCTTGAGTAGAACTGCATATTCACTCCAGCAATAAGCACCTTTGTAAAATGAGCCAAATAGAAGCAGAACACATTGTTGGGGTGTCAGAATGCATAGATAGAAGGCACATAGGCGTTCTATGGCTTTATTTTGCTGAGTTGCTTACTCTAGAGTAGAACTGCATATTCACCCCAGCAATAAGCACCTTTGTAAAATGAGCCAAATAGAAGCAGAACACATTGTTGGAGTGTCAGAATGCATAGATAGAAGGCACATAGGCGTTCTATGGCTTTATTTCGCTGAGTTGCTTACTCTTGAGTAGAACTGCATATTCACTCCAGCAATAAGCACCTTTGTAAAATGAGCCAAATTGAAGCTGAACACATTGTTGGAGTGTCGGAATGCATAGATAGAAGGCAAATAAGCGTTCTATGGCTTTATTTCACTGAGTTGCTTACTCTTGAGTAGAACTGCATGTTCACTCCAGCAATAAGCACCATTGTAAAATGAGCCAAATTGAAGCAGAACACATTGTTGGAGTGTCAGAATGCATAGATAGAAGGCAAATAAGCGTTCTATGGCTTTATTTCGCTTAGTTGCTTACTCTTGAGTAGAACTGCATATTCACTCCAGCAATAAGCACCTTTGTAAAATGAGCGAAATAGAAGCAGAACACATTGTTGGAGTGTCAGAATGCATAGATAGAAGGCACATAGGCGTTCTATGGCTTTATTTCGCTGAGTTGCTTACTCTAGAGTAGAACTGCATATTCACTCCAGCAATAAGCACCTTTTTAAAATGAGCCAAATAGAAGCAGAACACATTGTTGGAGTGTCAGAATGCATAGATAGAAGGCACATAGGCGTTCTATGGCTTTATTTCGCTGAGTTGCTTACTCTTGAGTAGAACTGCATATTCACTCCAGCAATAAGCACCTTTGTAAAATGAGCCAAATTGAAGCAGAACACATTGTTGGAGTGTCAGAATGCATAGATAGAAGGGAAATAAGCGTTCTATGGCTTTATTTCGCTGAGTTGCTTACTCTTGAGTAGAACTGCATATTCACTCCAGCAATAAGCACCTTTGTAAAATGAGCCAAATTGAAGCAGAACACATTGTTGGAGTGTCAGAATGCATAGATAGAAGGCAAATAAGTGTTCTATGGCTTTATTTCGCTGAGTTAGTTACTCTTGAGTAGAACTGCATATGCACTCCAGAAATAAGCACCTTTGTAAAATGAGCCAAATTGAAGCAGAACACATTGTTGGAGTGTCAGAATGCATAGATAGAAGGCAAATAAGCGTTCTATGGTTTTATTTCGCTTAGTTGCTTACTCTTGAGAAGAACTGCATGTTCACTCCAGAAATAATCACCTTTGTAAAATGAGCCAAATTGAAGCCGAACACATTGTTGGAGTGTCAGAATGCATAGATAGAAGGCAAATAAGCGTTCTATGGCTTTATTTCGCTTAGTTGCTTTCTCTTGAGTAGAACTGCATGTTCACTCCAGCAATAAGCACCTTTGTAAAATGAGCCAAATTGAAGCAGAACACATTGTTGGAGTGTCAGAATGCATAGATAGAAGGCAAATAAGCGTTCTATGGCTTTATTTCGCTGAGTTGCTTACTCTTGAGTAGAACTGCATATTCACTCCAGCAATAAGCACCTTTGTAAAATGAGCCAAATTGAAGCAGAACACATTGTTGGAGTGTCAGAATGCATAGATAGAAGGCAAATAAGCGTTCTATGGCTTTATTTCGCTGAGTTGCTTACTCTTGAGTAGAACTGCATATTCACTCCAGCAATAAGCACCTTTGTAAAATGAGCCAAGTAGAAGCAGAACACATTGTTGGAGTGTCAGAATGCATAGATAGAAGGCACATAGGCGTTCTATGGCTTTATTTCGCTGAGTTGCTTACTCTTGAGTAGAACTCCATATTCACTCCAGCAATAAGGACCTTTGTAAAATGAGCCAAATTGAAGCAGAACACATTGTTGGAGTGTCGGAATGCATAGATAGAAGGCACATAGGCGTTCTATGGCTTTATTTCGCTGAGTTGCTTACTCTTGAGTAGAACTGCATATTCACTCCAGCAATAAGGACCTTTGTAAAATGAGCCAAATTGAAGCAGAACACATTGTTGGAGTGTCGGAATGCATAGATAGAAGGCACATAGGCGTTCTATGGCTTTATTTCGCTTACTTGCTTACTCTTGAGTAGAACTGCATATTCACTCCTGGAATAAGCACCTTTGTAAAATGAGTCAAATTGAAGCAGAACACATTGTTGGAGTGTCAGAATGCATAGATAGAAGGCACATAGGCATTCTATGGCTTTATTTCGCTTAGTTGCTTACTCTTGAGTAGAACTGCATGTTCACTCCGTGGGACATGTGAAGGAATGAGGAATGAGAGTTTCTTTGTGCGTGGACAGAATGCTGAATGGCTACAACCAGCCTCTGCACACCTGAGCTTGAAGGGAACGGCTTTTGGGAGAGCCATGTATAGGTGCGCTTAAACGCACATAGGCGTTCTATGGCTTTATTTCGCTGAGTTGCTTACTCTTGAGTAGAACTGCATATTCACTCCAGCAATAAGCACCTTTGTAAAATGAGCCAAATTGAAGCTGAACACATTGTTGCAGTGCCGGAATGCATAGATAGAAGGCAAATAAGCGTTCTATGGCTTTATTTCGCTTAGTTGCTTTCTCTTGAGTAGAACTGCATGTTCACTCCAGTAAAAAAGCACCTTAGTAAAATGAGTCAAATTGAAGCAGAACACATTGTTGGAGTGTCAGAATGCATAGATAGAAGGCAAATAAGCGTTCTATGGCTTTATTTCGCTTAGTTGCTTACTCTTGAGTAGAACTGCATATTCACTCCAGCAATAAGCACCTTTGTAAAATGAGCGAAATAGAAGCAGAACACATTGTTGGAGTGTCAGAATGCATAGATAGAAGGCACATAGGCGTTCTATGGCTTTATTTCGCTGAGTTGCTTACTCTAGAGTAGAACTGCATATTCACTCCAGCAATAAGCACCTTTGTAAAATGAGCGAAATAGAAGCAGAACACATTGTTGGAGTGTCAGAATGCATAGATAGAAGGCACATAGGCGTTCTATGGCTTTATTTCGCTGAGTTGCTTACTCTAGAGTAGAACTGCATATTCACTCCAGCAATAAGCACCTTTTTAAAATGAGCCAAATAGAAGCAGAACACATTGTTGGAGTGTCAGAATGCATAGATAGAAGGCAAATAAGCGTTCTATGGCTTTATTTCGCTGAGTTGCTTACTCTTGAGTAGAACTGCATATTCACTCCAGCAATAAGCACCTTTGTAAAATGAGCCAAATAGAAGCAGAACACATTGTTGGAGTGTCAGAATGCATAGATAGAAGGCACATAGGCGTTCTATGGCTTTATTTCGCTGAGTTGCTTACTCTAGAGTAGAACTGCATATTCACTCCAGCAATAAGCACCTTTGTAAAATGAGCCAAATTGAAGCTGAACACATTGTTGGAGTGCCGGAATGCATAGATAGAAGGCAAATAAGCGTTCTATGGCTTTATTTCGCTTAGTTGCTTTCTCTTGAGTAGAACTGCATGTTCACTCCATTAAAAAAGCACCTTTGTAAAATGAGTCAAATTGAAGCAGAACACATTGTTGGAGTGTCAGAATGCATAGATAGGAGGCAAATAAGCGTTCTATGGCTTTATTTCGCTTAGTTGCTTACTCTTGAGTAGAACTGCATATTCACTCCCGCAATAAGCACCTTTGTAAAATGAGCGAAATAGAAGCAGAACACATTGTTGGAGTGTCAGAATCCATAGATAGAAGGCACATAGGCATTCTATGGCTTTATTTCGCTGAGTTGCTTACTCTAGAGTAGAACTGCATATTCACTCCAGTAATAAGCACCTTTGTAAAATGAGCGAAATGGAAGCAGAACACATTGTTGGAGTGTCAGAATGCATAGATAGAAGGCACATAGGCGTTCTATGGCTTTATTTCGCTGAGTTGCTTACTCTAGAGTAGAACTGCATATTCACTCCAGCAATAAGCACCTTTTTAAAATGAGTCAAATTGAAGCAGAACACATTGTTGGAGTGTCAGAATGCATAGATAGAAGGCACATAGGCATTCTATGGCTTTATTTCGCTTAGTTGCTTACTCTTGAGTAGAACTGCATGTTCACTCCGTGGGACATGTGAAGGAATGAGGAATGAGAGTTTATTTGTGCGTGGACAGAATGCTGAATGGCTACAACCAGCCTCTGCACACCTGAGCTTGAAGGGAACGGCTTTTGGGAGAGGCATGTATAGGTGCGCTTAAACGCACATAGGCGTTCTATGGCTTTATTTCGCTGAGTTGCTTACTCTTGAGTAGAACTGCATATTCACTCCAGCAATAAGCACCTTTGTAAAATGAGCCAAATTGAAGCTGAACACATTGTTGGAGTGCCGGAATGCATAGATAGAAGGCAAATAAGCGTTCTATGGCTTTATTTCGCTTAGTTGCTTTCTCTTGAGTAGAACTGCATGTTCACTCCAGTAAAAAAGCACCTTTGTAAAATGAGTCAAATTGAAGCAGAACACATTGTTGGAGTGTCAGAATGCATAGATAGAAGGCAAATAAGCGTTCTATGGCTTTATTTCGCTTAGTTGCTTACTCTTGAGTAGAACTGCATATTCACTCCAGCAATAAGCACCTTTGTAAAATGAGCGAAATAGAAGCAGAACACATTGTTGGAGTGTCAGAATGCATAGATAGAAGGCACATAGGCATTCTATGGCTTTATTTCGCTGAGTTGCTTACTCTAGAGTAGAACTGCATATTCACTCCAGCAATAAGCACCTTTGTAAAATGAGCGAAATAGAAGCAGAACACATTGTTGGAGTGTCAGAATGCATAGATAGAAGGCACATAGGCGTTCTATGGCTTTATTTCGCTGAGTTGCTTACTCTAGAGTAGAACTGCATATTCACTCCAGCAATAAGCACCTTTTTAAAATGAGCCAAATAGAAGCAGAACACATTGTTGGAGTGTCAGAATGCATAGATAGAAGGCAAATAAGCGTTCTATGGCTTTATTTCGCTGAGTTGCTTACTCTTGAGTAGAACTGCATATTCACTCCAGCAATAAGCACCTTTGTAAAATGAGCCAAATAGAAGCAGAACACATTGTTGGAGTGTCAGAATGCATAGATAGAAGGCACATAGGCGTTCTATGGCTTTATTTCGCTGAGTTGCTTACTCTTGAGTAGAACTCCATATTCACTCCAGCAATAAGCACCTTTGTAAAATGAGCCAAATTGAAGCAGAACACATTGTTGGAGTGTCGGAATGCATAGATAGAAGGCACATAGGCGTTCTATGGCTTTATTTCGCTGAGTTGCTTACTCTAGAGTAGAACTGCATATTCACTCCAGCAATAAGCACCTTTGTAAAATGAGCCAAATTGAAGCAGAACACATTGTTGGAGTGTCGGAATGCATAGATAGAAGCCACATAGGCGTTCTATGGCTTTATTTCGCTGAGTTGCTTACTCTTGAGTAGAACTGCATATTCACTCCAGCAATAAGCACCTTTGTAAAATGAGCCAAATTGAAGCAGATCACATTGTTGGAGTGTCAGAATGCATAGATAGAAGGCAAATAAGCGTTCTATGGCTTTATTTCGCTGAGTTGCTTACTCTTGAGTAGAACTGCATATTCACTCCAGCAATAAGCACCTTTGTAAAATGAGCCAAATAGAAGCAGAACACATTGTTGGAGTGTCAGAATGCATAGATAGAAGGCACATAGGCGTTCTATGGCTTTATTTCGCTGAGTTGCTTACTCTTGAGTAGAACTCCATATTCACTCCAGCAATAAGCACCTTTGTAAAATGAGCCAAATTGAAGCAGAACACATTGTTGGAGTGTCGGAATGCATAGATAGAAGGCACATAGGCGTTCTATGGCTTTATTTCGCTGAGTTGCTTACTCTAGAGTAGAACTGCATATTCACTCCAGCAATAAGCACCTTTGTAAAATGAGCCAAATTGAAGCAGAACACATTGTTGGAGTGTCGGAATGCATAGATAGAAGCCACATAGGCGTTCTATGGCTTTATTTCGCTGAGTTGCTTACTCTTGAGTAGAACTGCATATTCACTCCAGCAATAAGCACCTTTGTAAAATGAGCCAAATTGAAGCAGATCACATTGTTGGAGTGTCAGAATGCATAGATAGAAGGCAAATAAGCGTTCTATGGCTTTATTTCGCTGAGTTACTTACTCTTGAGTAGAACTGCATATGCACTCCAGAAATAAGCACCTTTGTAAAATGAGCCAAATTGAAGCAAAACACATTGTTGGAGTGTCAGAATGCATAGATAGAAGGCAAATAAGCGTTCTATGGTTTTATTTCGCTTAGTTGCTTACTCTTGAGTAGAACTGCATGTTCACTCCAGAAATAATCACCTTTGTAAAATGAGCCAAATTGAAGCCGAACACATTGTTGGAGTGTCAGAATGCATAGATAGAAGGCACATAGGCGTTCTATGGCTTTATTTCGCTGAGTTGCTTACTCTTGAGTAGAACTCCATATTCACTCCAGCAATAAGCACCTTTGTAAAATGAGCCAAATTGAAGCAGAACACATTGTTGGAGTGTCGGAATGCATAGATAGAAGGCACATAGGCGTTCTATGGCTTTATTTCGCTGAGTTGCTTACTCTAGAGTAGAACTGCATATTCACTCCAGCAATAAGCACCTTTGTAAAATGAGCCAAATTGAAGCAGAACACATTGTTGGAGTGTCGGAATGCATAGATAGAAGCCACATAGGCGTTCTATGGCTTTATTTCGCTGAGTTGCTTACTCTTGAGTAGAACTGCATATTCACTCCAGCAATAAGCACCTTTGTAAAATGAGCCAAATTGAAGCAGAACACATTGTTGGAGTGTCAGAATGCATAGATAGAAGGCAAATAAGCGTTCTATGGCTTTATTTTGCTGAGTTACTTACTCTTGAGTAGAACTGCATATGCACTCCAGAAATAAGCACCTTTGTAAAATGAGCCAAATTGAAGCAAAACACATTGTTGGAGTGTCAGAATGCATAGATAGAAGGCAAATAAGCGTTCTATGGTTTTATTTCGCTTAGTTGCTTACTCTTGAGTAGAACTGCATGTTCACTCCAGAAATAATCACCTTTGTAAAATGAGCCAAATTGAAGCCGAACACATTGTTGGAGTGTCAGAATGCATAGATAGAAGGCAAATAAGCGTTCTATGGCTTTATTTCGCTTACTTGCTTACTCTTGAGTAGAACTGCATATTCACTCCAGGAATAAGCACCTTTGTAAAATGAGTCAAATTGAAGCAGAACACATTGTTGGAGTGTCAGAATGCATAGATAGAAGGCACATAGGCGTTCTATGGCTTTATTTCGCTTAGTTGCTTACTCTTGAGTAGAACTGCATGTTCACTCCAGTAAAAAAGCACCTTTGTAAAATGAGTCAAATTGAAGCAGAACACATTGTTGGAGTGTCAGAATGTATAGATCGAAGGTAAATAAGCGTTCCATGGCTTTATTTCGCTTAGTTGCTTACTCTTGAGTAGAACTGCATGTTCACTCCAGAAATAATCACCTTTGTAAAATGAGCCAAATTGAAGCCGAACTCATTGTTGGAGTGTCAGAATGCATAGATAGAAGGCAAATAAGCGTTCTATGGCTTTATTTCGCTGAGTTGCTTACTCTTGAGTAGAACTGCATATTCACTCCAGCAATAAGCACCTTTGTAAAATGAGCCAAATAGAAGCAGAACACATTGTTGGAGTGTCAGAATGCATAGATAGAAGGCACATAGGCGTTCTATGGCTTTATTTCGCTGAGTTGCTTACTCTTGAGTAGAACTCCATATTCACTCCAGCAATAAGCACCTTTGTAAAATGAGCCAAATTGAAGCAGAACACATTGTTGGAGTGTCGGAATGCATAGATAGAAGCCACATAGGCGTTCTATGGCTTTATTTCGCTGAGTTGCTTACTCTTGAGTAGAACTGCATGTTCACTCCAGTAAAAAAGCACCTTTGTAAAATGAGTCAAATTGAAGCAGAACACATTGTTGGAGTGTCAGAATGTATAGATCGAAGGTAAATAAGCGTTCCATGGCTTTATTTCGCTTAGTTGCTTACTCTTGAGTAGAACTGCATGTTCACTCCAGAAATAATCACCTTTGTAAAATGAGCCAAATTGAAGCCGAACATATTGTTGGAGTGTCAGAATGCATAGATAGAAGGCAAATAAGCGTTCTATGGCTTTATTTCGCTGAGTTGCTTACTCTTGAGTAGAACTGCATATTCACTCCAGCAATAAGCACCTTTGTAAAATGAGCCAAATAGAAGCAGAACACATTGTTGGAGTGTCAGAATGCATAGATAGAAGGCACATAGGCGTTCTATGGCTTTATTTCGCTGAGTTGCTTACTCTTGAGTAGAACTCCATATTCACTCCAGCAATAAGCACCTTTGTAAAATGAGCCAAATTGAAGCAGAACACATTGTTGGAGTGTCGGAATGCATAGATAGAAGGCACATAGGCGTTCTATGGCTTTATTTTGCTGAGTTGCTTACTCTAGAGTAGAACTGCATATTCACTCCAGCAATAAGCACCTTTGTAAAATGAGCCAAATTGAAGCAGAACACATTGTTGGAGTGTCGGAATGCATAGATAGAAGCCACATAGGCGTTCTATGGCTTTATTTCGCTGAGTTGCTTACTCTTGAGTACAACTGCATATTCACTCCAGCAATAAGCACCTTTGTAAAATGAGCCAAATTGAAGCAGATCACATTGTTGGAGTGTCAGAATGCATAGATAGAAGGCAAATAAGCGTTCTATGGCTTTATTTCGCTGAGTTACTTACTCTTGAGTAGAACTGCATATGCACTCCAGAAATAAGCACCTTTGTAAAATGAGCCAAATTGAAGCAAAACACATTGTTGGAGTGTCAGAATGCATAGATAGAAGGCAAATAAGCGTTCTATGGTTTTATTTCGCTTAGTTGCTTACTCTTGAGTAGAACTGCATGTTCACTCCAGAAATAATCACCTTTGTAAAATGAGCCAAATTGAAGCCGAACACATTGTTGGAGTGTCAGAATGCATAGGTAGAAGGCACATAGGCGTTCTATGGCTTTATTTCGCTGAGTTGCTTACTCTTGAGTAGAACTCCATATTCACTCCAGCAATAAGCACCTTTGTAAAATGAGCCAAATTGAAGCAGAACACATTGTTGGAGTGTCGGAATGCATAGATAGAAGGCACATAGGCGTTCTATGGCTTTATTTCGCTGAGTTGCTTACTCTAGAGTAGAACTGCATATTCACTCCAGCAATAAGCACCTTTGTAAAATGAGCCAAATTGAAGCAGAACACATTGTTGGAGTGTCGGAATGCATAGATAGAAGCCACATAGGCGTTCTATGGCTTTATTTCGCTGAGTTGCTTACTCTAGAGTAGAACTGCATATTCACTCCAGCAATAAGCACCTTTGCAAAATGAACCAAATTGAAGCAGAACACATTGTTGGAGTGTCGGAATGCATAGATAGAAGCCACATAGGCGTTCTATGGCTTTATTTCGCTGAGTTGCTTACTCTTGAGTAGAACTGCATATTCACTCCAGCAATAAGCACCTTTGTAAAATGAGCCAAATTGAAGCAGAACACATTGTTGGAGTGTCAGAATGCATAGATAGAAGGCAAATAAGCGTTCTATGGCTTTATTTCGCTGAGTTGCTTACTCTTGAGTAGAACTGCATATTCACTCCAGCAATAAGCACCTTTGTAAAATGAGCCAAATAGAAGCAGAACACATTGTTGGAGTGTCAGAATGCATAGATAGAAGGCACATAGGCGTTCTATGGCTTTATTTCGCTGAGTTGCTTACTCTTGAGTAGAACTCCATATTCACTCCAGCAATAAGCACCTTTGTAAAATGAGCCAAATTGAAGCAGAACACATTGTTGGAGTGTCGGAATGCATAGATAGAAGGCACATAGGCGTTCTATGGCTTTATTTCGCTGAGTTGCTTACTCTAGAGTAGAACTGCATATTCACTCCAGCAATAAGCACCTTTGTAAAATGAGCCAAATTGAAGCAGAACACATTGTTGGAGTGTCGGAATGCATAGATAGAAGCCACATAGGCGTTCTATGGCTTTATTTCGCTGAGTTGCTTACTCTTGAGTAGAACTGCATATTCACTCCAGCAATAAGCACCTTTGTAAAATGAGCCAAATTGAAGCAGAACACATTGTTGGAGTGTCAGAATGCATAGATAGAAGGCAAATAAGCGTTCTATGGTTTTATTTCGCTTAGTTGCTTACTCTTGAGTAGAACTGCATGTTCACTCCAGAAATAATCACCTTTGTAAAATGAGCCAAATTGAAGCCGAACACATTGTTGGAGTGTCAGAATGCATAGATAGAAGGCAAATAAGCGTTCTATGGCTTTATTTCGCTTACTTGCTTACTCTTGAGTAGAACTGCATATTCACTCCAGGAATAAGCACCTTTGTAAAATGAGTCAAATTGAAGCAGAACACATTGTTGGAGTGTCAGAATGCATAGATAGAAGGCACATAGGCGTTCTATGGCTTTATTTCGCTTAGTTGCTTACTCTTGAGTAGAACTGCATGTTCACTCCAGTAAAAAAGCACCTTTGTAAAATGAGTCAAATTGAAGCAGAACACATTGTTGGAGTGTCAGAATGTATAGATCGAAGGTAAATAAGCGTTCCATGGCTTTATTTCGCTTAGTTGCTTACTCTTGAGTAGAACTGCATGTTCACTCCAGAAATAATCACCTTTGTAAAATGAGCCAAATTGAAGCCGAACACATTGTTGGAGTGTCAGAATGCATAGATAGAAGGCAAATAAGCGTTCTATGGCTTTATTTCGCTGAGTTGCTTACTCTTGAGTAGAACTGCATATTCACTCCAGCAATAAGCACCTTTGTAAAATGAGCCAAATAGAAGCAGAACACATTGTTGGAGTGTCAGAATGCATAGATAGAAGGCACATATGCGTTCTATGGCTTTATTTCGCTGAGTTGCTTACTCTTGAGTAGAACTCCATATTCACTCCAGCAATAAGCACCTTTGTAAAATGAGCCAAATTGAAGCAGAACACATTGTTGGAGTGTCGGAATGCATAGATAGAAGGCACATAGGCGTTCTATGGCTTTATTTCGCTGAGTTGCTTACTCTAGAGTAGAACTGCACATTCACTCCAGCAATAAGCACCTTTGTAAAATGAGCCAAATTGAAGCAGAACACATTGTTGGAGTGTCGGAATGCATAGATAGAAGCCACATAGGCGTTCTATGGCTTTATTTCGCTGAGTTGCTTACTCTTGAGTAGAACTGCATATTCACTCCAGCAATAAGCACCTTTGTAAAATGAGCCAAATTGAAGCAGATCACATTGTTGGAGTGTCAGAATGCATAGATAGAAGGCAAATAAGCGTTCTATGGCTTTATTTCGCTGAGTTACTTACTCTTGAGTAGAACTGCATATGCACTCCAGAAATAAGCACCTTTGTAAAATGAGCCAAATTGAAGCAAAACACATTGTTGGAGTGTCAGAATGCATAGATAGAAGGCAAATAAGCGTTCTATGGTTTTATTTCGCTTAGTTGCTTACTCTTGAGTAGAACTGCATGTTCACTCCAGAAATAATCACCTTTGTAAAATGAGCCAAATTGAAGCCGAACACATTGTTGGAGTGTCAGAATGCATAGATAGAAGGCACATAGGCGTTCTATGGCTTTATTTCGCTGAGTTGCTTACTCTTGAGTAGAACTCCATATTCACTCCAGCAATAAGCACCTTTGTAAAATGAGCCAAATTGAAGCAGAACACATTGTTGGAGTGTCGGAATGCATAGATAGAAGGCACATAGGCGTTCTATGGCTTTATTTCGCTGAGTTGCTTACTCTAGAGTAGAACTGCATATTCACTCCAGCAATAAGCACCTTTGTAAAATGAGCCAAATTGAAGCAGAACACATTGTTGGAGTGTCGGAATGCATAGATAGAAGCCACATAGGCGTTCTATGGCTTTATTTCGCTGAGTTGCTTACTCTAGAGTAGAACTGCATATTCACTCCAGCAATAAGCACCTTTGTAAAATGAACCAAATTGAAGCAGAACACATTGTTGGAGTGTCGGAATGCATAGATAGAAGCCACATAGGCGTTCTATGGCTTTATTTCGCTGAGTTGCTTACTCTTGAGTAGAACTGCATATTCACTCCAGCAATAAGCACCTTTGTAAAATGAGCCAAATTGAAGCAGAACACATTGTTGGAGTGTCAGAATGCATAGATAGAAGGCAAATAAGCGTTCTATGGCTTTATTTCGCCTAGTTGCTTACTCTTGAGTAGAACTGCATGTTCACGCCAGAAATAAGCATCTTTGTAAAATGAGCCAAATTGAAGCAAAACACATTGTTGGAGTGTCAGAATGCATAGATAGAAGGCAAATAAGCGTTCTATGGTTTTATTTCGCTTAGTTGCTTACTCTTGAGTAGAACTGCATGTTCACTCCAGAAATAATCACCTTTGTAAAATGAGCCAAATTGAAGCCGAACACATTGTTGGAGTGTCAGAATGCATAGATAGAAGGCAAATAAGCGTTCTATGGCTTTATTTCGCTTACTTGCTTACTCTTGAGTAGAACTGCATATTCACTCCAGGAATAAGCACCTTTGTAAAATGAGTCAAATTGAAGCAGAACACATTGTTGGAGTGTCAGAATGCATAGATAGAAGGCACATAGGCGTTCTATGGCTTTATTTCGCTTAGTTGCTTACTCTTGAGTAGAACTGCATGTTCACTCCAGTAAAAAAGCACCTTTGTAAAATGAGTCAAATTGAAGCAGAACACATTGTTGGAGTGTCAGAATGTATAGATCGAAGGTAAATAAGCGTTCCATGGCTTTATTTCGCTTAGTTGCTTACTCTTGAGTAGAACTGCATGTTCACTCCAGAAATAATCACCTTTGTAAAATGAGCCAAATTGAAGCCGAACACATTGTTGGAGTGTCAGAATGCATAGATAGAAGGCAAATAAGCGTTCTATGGCTTTATTTCGCTGAGTTGCTTACTCTTGAGTAGAACTGCATATTCACTCCAGCAATAAGCACCTTTGTAAAATGAGCCAAATAGAAGCAGAACACATTGTTGGAGTGTCAGAATGCATAGATAGAAGGCACATAGGCGTTCTATGGCTTTATTTCGCTGAGTTGCTTACTCTTGAGTAGAACTCCATATTCACTCCAGCAATAAGCACCTTTGTAAAATGAGCCAAATTGAAGCAGAACACATTGTTGGAGTGTCGGAATGCATAGATAGAAGGCACATAGGCGTTCTATGGCTTTATTTCGCTGAGTTGCTTACTCTAGAGTAGAACTGCATATTCACTCCAGCAATAAGCACCTTTGTAAAATGAGCCAAATTGAAGCAGAACACATTGTTGGAGTGTCGGAATGCATAGATAGAAGCCACATAGGCGTTCTATGGCTTTATTTCGCTGAGTTGCTTACTCTTGAGTAGAACTGCATATTCACTCCAGCAATAAGCACCTTTGTAAAATGAGCCAAATTGAAGCAGAACACATTGTTGGAGTGTCAGAATGCATAGATAGAAGGCAAATAAGCGTTTTATGGCTTTATTTTGCTGAGTTACTTACTCTTGAGTAGAACTGCATATGCACTCCAGAAATAAGCACCTTTGTAAAATGAGCCAAATTGAAGCAAAACACATTGTTGGAGTGTCAGAATGCATAGATAGAAGGCAAATAAGCGTTCTATGGTTTTATTTCGCTTAGTTGCTTACTCTTGAGTAGAACTGCATGTTCACTCCAGAAATAAGCACCTTTGTAAAATGAGCCAAATTGAAGCCGAACACATTGTTGGAGTGTCAGAATGCATAGATAGAAGGCAAATAAGCGTTCTATGGCTTTATTTCGCTTACTTGCTTACTCTTGAGTAGAACTGCATATTCACTCCAGGAATAAGCACCTTTGTAAAATGACTCAAATTGAAGCAGAACACATTGTTGGAGTGTCAGAATGCATAGATAGAAGGCACATAGGCGTTCTATGGCTTTATTTCGCTTAGTTGCTTACTCTTGAGTAGAACTGCATGTTCACTCCAGTAAAAAAGCACCTTTGTAAAATGAGTCAAATTGAAGCAGAACACATTGTTGGAGTGTCAGAATGTATAGATCGAAGGTAAATAAGCGTTCCATGGCTTTATTTCGCTTAGTTGCTTACTCTTGAGTAGAACTGCATGTTAACTCCAGAAATAATCACCTTTGTAAAATGAGCCAAATTGAAGCCGAACACATTGTTGGAGTGTCAGAATGCATAGATAGAAGGCAAATAAGCGTTCTATGGCTTTATTTCGCTGAGTTGCTTACTCTTGAGTAGAACTGCATATTCACTCCAGCAATAAGCACCTTTGTAAAATGAGCCAAATAGAAACAGAACACATTGTTGGAGTGTCAGAATGCATAGATAGAAGGCACATAGGCGTTCTATGGCTTTATTTCGCTGAGTTGCTTACTCTTGAGTAGAACTCCATATTCACTCCAGCAATAAGCACCTTTGTAAAATGAGCCAAATAGAAGCAGAACACATTGTTGGAGTGTCAGAATGCATAGATAGAAGGCACATAGGCGTTCTATGGCTTTATTTCGCTTAGTTGCTTACTCTTGAGTAGAACTGGATGTTCACGCCAGAAATAATCACCTTTGTAAAATGAGCCAAATTGAAGCCGAACACATTGTTGGAGTGTCAGAATACATAGATAGAAGGCAAATAAGCGTTCTATGGTTTTATTTCGCTTAGTTGCTTACTCTTGAGTAGAACTGCATGTTCACTCCAGAAATAATCACCTTTGTAAAATGAGCCAAATTGAAGCCGAACACATTGTTGGAGTGTCAGAATGCATAGATAGAAGGCAAATAAGCGTTCTATGGCTTTATTTCGCTGAGTTGCTTACTCTTGAGTAGAACTGCATATTCACTCCAGCAATAAGCACCTTTGTAAAATGAGCCAAATAGAAGTAGAACACATTGTTGGAGTGTCAGAATGCATAGATAGAAGGCACATAGGCGTTCTATGGCTTTATTTCGCTGAGTTGCTTACTCTTGAGTAGAACTCCATATTCACTCCAGCAATAAGGACCTTTGTAAAATGAGCCAATTTGAAGCAGAACACATTGTTGGAGTGTCAGAATGCATAGATAGAAGGCAAATAAGCGTTCTATGGCTTTATTTCGCTTACTTGCTTACTCTTGAGTAGAACTGCATATGCACTCCAGAAATAAGCACCTTTGTAAAATGAGCCAAATTGAAGCAGAACACATTGTTGGAGTGTCAGAATGCATAGATAGAAGGCAAATAAGCGTTCTATGGTTTTATTTCGCTTAGTTGCTTACTCTTGAGTAGAACTGCATGTTCACTACAGAAATAATCACCTTTGTAAAATGAGCCAAATTGAAGCCGAACACATTGTTGGAGTGTCAGAATGCATAGATAGAAGGCAAATAAGCGTTCTATGGCTTTATTTCGCTTAGTTGCTTACTCTTGAGTAGAACTGCATGTTCACTCCAGAAATAATCACCTTTGTAAAATGAGCCAAATTGAAGCCGAACACATTGTTGGAGTGTCAGAATGCATAGATAGAAGGCAAATAAGCGTTCTATGGCTTTATTTCGCTTACTTGCTTACTCTTGAGTAGAACTGCATATTCACTCCAGGAATAAGCACCTTTGTAAAATGAGTCAAATTGAAGCAGAACACATTGTTGGAGTGTCAGAATGCATAGATAGAAGGCACATAGGCATTCTATGGCTTTATTTCGCTTAGTTGCTTACTCTTGAGTAGAACTGCATGTTCACTCCGTGGGACATGTGAAGGAATGAGGAATGAGAGTTTCTTTGTGCGTGGACAGAATGCTGAATGGCTACAACCAGCCTCTGCACACCTGAGCTTGAAGGGAACGGCTTTTGGGAGAGGCATGTATAGGTGCGCTTAAACGCACATAGGCGTTCTATGGCTTTATTTCGCTGAGTTGCTTACTCTTGAGTAGAACTGCATATTCACTCCAGCAATAAGCACCTTTGTAAAATGAGTCAAATTGAAGCAGAACACATTGTTGGAGTGTCAGAATGCATAGATAGAAGGCAAATAAGCGTTCTATGGCTTTATTTCGCTTACTTGCTTACTCTTGAGTAGAACTGCATATTCACTCCAGGAATAAGCACCTTTGTAAAATGAGTCAAATTGAAGCAGAACACATTGTTGGAGTGTCAGAATGCATAGATAGAAGGCACATAGGCATTCTATGGCTTTATTTCGCTTAGTTGCTTACTCTTGAGTAGAACTGCATGTTCACTCCGTGGGACATGTGAAGGAATGAGGAATGAGAGTTTCTTTGTGCGTGGACAGAATGCTGAATGGCTACAACCACCCTCTCCACACCTGAGCTTGAAGGGAACGGCTTTTGGGAGAGGCATGTATAGGTGCGCTTAAACGCACATAGGCGTTCTATGGCTTTATTTCGCTGAGTTGCTTACTCTTGATTAGAACTGCATATTCACTCCAGCAATAAGCACCTTTGTAAAATGAGCCAAATTGAAGCTGAACACATTGTTGGAGTGCCGGAATGCATAGATAGAAGGCAAATAAGCGTTCTATGGCTTTATTTCGCTTAGTTGCTTACTCTTGAGTAGAACTGCATATTCACTCCAGGAATAAGCACCTTTGTAAAATGAGTCAAATTGAAGCAGAACACATTGTTGGAGTGTCAGAATGCATAGATAGAAGGCACATAGGCATTCTATGGCTTTATTTCGCTTAGTTGCTTACTCTTGAGTAGAACTGCATGTTCACTCCGTGGGACATGTGAAGGAATGAGGAATGAGAGTTTCTTTGTGCGTGGACAGAATGCTGAATGTCTACAACCAGCCTCTGCACACCTGAGCTTGAAGGGAACGGCTTTTGGGAGAGGCATGTATAGGTGCGCTTAAACGCACATAGGCGTTCTATGGCTTTATTTCGCTGAGTTGCTTACTCTTGATTAGAACTGCATATTCACTCCAGCAATAAGCACCTTTGTAAAATGAGCCAAATTGAAGCTGAACACATTGTTGGAGTGCCGGAATGCATAGATAGAAGGCAAATAAGCGTTCTATGGCTTTATTTCGCTTAGTTGCTTTCTCTTGAGTAGAACTGCATGTTCACTCCAGTAAAAAAGCACCTTTGTAAAATGAGTCAAATTGAAGCAGAACACATTGTTGGAGTGTCAGAATGCATAGATAGAAGGCAAATAAGCGTTCTATGGCTTTATTTCGCTTAGTTGCTTACTCTTGAGTAGAACTGCATATTCACTCCAGCAATAAGCACCTTTGTAAAATGAGCGAAATAGAAGCAGAACACATTGTTGGAGTGTCAGAATGCATAGATAGAAGGCACATAGGCATTCTATGGCTTTATTTCGCTGAGTTGCTTACTCTAGAGTAGAACTGCATATTCACTCCAGCAATAAGCACCTTTGTAAAATGAGCGAAATAGAAGCAGAACACATTGTTGGAGTGTCAGAATGCATAGATAGAAGGCACATAGGCGTTCTATGGCTTTATTTCGCTGAGTTGCTTACTCTAGAGTAGAACTGCATATTCACTCCAGCAATAAGCACCTTTTTAAAATGAGCCAAATAGAAGCAGAACACATTGTTGGAGTGTCAGAATGCATAGATAGAAGGCAAATAAGCGTTCTATGGCTTTATTTCGCTGAGTTGCTTACTCTTGAGTAGAACTGCATATTCACTCCAGCAATAAGCACCTTTGTAAAATGAGCCAAATAGAAGCAGAACACATTGTTGGAGTGTAAGAATGCATAGATAGAAGGCACATAGGCGTTCTATGGCTTTATTTCGCTGAGTTGCTTACTCTTGAGTAGAACTCCATATTCACTCCAGCAATAAGCACCTTTGTAAAATGAGCCAAATTGAAGCAGAACACATTGTTGGAGTGTCGGAATGCATAGATAGAAGGCACATAGGCGTTCTATGGCTTTATTTCGCTGAGTTGCTTACTCTAGAGTAGAACTGCATATTCACTCCAGCAATAAGCACCTTTGTAAAATGAGCCAAATTGAAGCAGAACACATTGTTGGAGTGTCGGAATGCATAGATAGAAGCCACATAGGCGTTCTATGGCTTTATTTCGCTGAGTTGCTTACTCTTGAGTAGAACTGCATATTCACTCCAGCAATAAGCACCTTTGTAAAATGAGCCAAAATGAAGCAGATCACATTGTTGGAGTGTCAGAATGCATAGATAGAAGGCAAATAAGCGTTCTATGGCTTTATTTCGCTTACTTGCTTACTCTTGAGTAGAACTGCATATTCACTCCAGGAATAAGCACCTTTGTAAAATGAGTCAAATTGAAGCAGAACACATTGTTGGAGTGTCAGAATGCATAGATAGAAGGCACATAGGCATTCTATGGCTTTATTTCGCTTAGTTGCTTACTCTTGAGTAGAACTGCATGTTCACTCCGTGGGACATGTGAAGGAATGAGGAATGAGAGTTTCTTTGTGCGTGGACAGAATGCTGAATGGCTACAACCAGCCTCTGCACACCTGAGCTTGAAGGGAACGGCTTTTGGGAGAGGCATGTATAGGTGCGCTTAAACGCACATAGGCGTTCTATGGCTTTATTTCGCTGAGTTGCTTACTCTTGAGTAGAACTGCATATTCACTCCAGCAATAAGCACCTTTGTAAAATGAGTCAAATTGAAGCAGAACACATTGTTGGAGTGTCAGAATGCATAGATAGAAGGCAAATAAGCGTTCTATGGCTTTATTTCGCTTACTTGCTTACTCTTGAGTAGAACTGCATATTCACTCCAGGAATAAGCACCTTTGTAAAATGAGTCAAATTGAAGCAGAACACATTGTTGGAGTGTCGGAATGCATAGATAGAAGCCACATAGGCGTTCTATGGCTTTATTTCGCTGAGTTGCTTACTCTTGAGTAGAACTGCATATTCACTCCAGCAATAAGCACCTTTGTAAAATGAGCCAAATTGAAGCAGATCACATTGTTGGAGTGTCAGAATGCATAGATAGAAGGCAAATAAGCGTTCTATGGCTTTATTTCGCTTACTTGCTTACTCTTGAGTAGAACTGCATATTCACTCCAGGAATAAGCACCTTTGTAAAATGAGTCAAATTGAAGCAGAACACATTGTTGGAGTGTCAGAATGCATAGATAGAAGGCACATAGGCATTCTATGGCTTTATTTCGCTTAGTTGCTTACTCTTGAGTAGAACTGCATGTTCACTCCGTGGGACATGTGAAGGAATGAGGAATGAGAGTTTCTTTGTGCGTGGACAGAATGCTGAATGGCTACAACCAGCCTCTGCACACCTGAGCTTGAAGGGAACGGCTTTTGGGAGAGGCATGTATAGGTGCGCTTAAACGCACATAGGCGTTCTATGGCTTTATTTCGCTGAGTTGCTTACTCTTGAGTAGAACTGCATATTCACTCCAGCAATAAGCACCTTTGTAAAATGAGTCAAATTGAAGCAGAACACATTGTTGGAGTGTCAGAATGCATAGATAGAAGGCAAATAAGCGTTCTATGGCTTTATTTCGCTTACTTGCTTACTCTTGAGTAGAACTGCATATTCACTCCAGGAATAAGCACCTTTGTAAAATGAGTCAAATTGAAGCAGAACACATTGTTGGAGTGTCAGAATGCATAGATAGAAGGCACATAGGCATTCTATGGCTTTATTTCGCTTAGTTGCTTACTCTTGAGTAGAACTGCATGTTCACTCCGTGGGACATGTGAAGGAATGAGGAATGAGAGTTTCTTTGTGCGTGGACAGAATGCTGAATGGCTACAACCACCCTCTGCACACCTGAGCTTGAAGGGAACGGCTTTTGGGAGAGGCATGTATAGGTGCGCTTAAACGTACATAGGCGTTCTATGGCTTTATTTCGCTGAGTTGCTTACTCTTGATTAGAACTGCATATTCACTCCAGCAATAAGCACCTTTGTAAAATGAGCGAAATTGAAGCTGAACACATTGTTGGAGTGCCGGAATGCATAGATAGAAGGCAAATAAGCGTTCTATGGCTTTATTTCGCTTAGTTGCTTTCTCTTGAGTAGAACTGCATGTTCACTCCAGTAAAAAAGCACCTTTGTAAAATGAGACAAATTGAAGCAGAACACATTGTTGGAGTGTCAGAATGCATAGATAGAAGGCAAATAAGCGTTCTATGGCTTTATTTCGCTTAGTTGCTTACTCTTGAGTAGAACTGCATATTCACTCCAGCAATAAGCACCTTTGTAAAATGAGCGAAATAGAAGCAGAACACATTGTTGGAGTGTCAGAATGCATAGATAGAAGGCACATAGGCATTCTATGGCTTTATTTCGCTGAGTTGCTTACTCTAGAGTAGAACTGCATATTCACTCCAGCAATAAGCACCTTTGTAAAATGAGCGAAATAGAAGCAGAACACATTGTTGGAGTGTCAGAATGCATAGATAGAAGGCACATAGGCATTCTATGGCTTTATTTCGCTTAGTTGCTTACTCTTGAGTAGAACTGCATGTTCACTCCGTGGGACATGTGAAGGAATGAGGAATGAGAGTTTCTTTGTGCGTGGACAGAATGCTGAATGGCTACAACCAGCCTCTGCACACCTGAGCTTGAAGGGAACGGCTTTTGGGAGAGGCATGTATAGGTGCGCTTAAACGCACATAGGCGTTCTATGGCTTTATTTCGCTGAGTTGCTTACTCTTGAGTAGAACTGCATATTCACTCCAGCAATAAGCACCTTTGTAAAATGAGTCAAATTGAAGCAGAACACATTGTTGGAGTGTCAGAATGCATAGATAGAAGGCAAATAAGCGTTCTATGGCTTTATTTCGCTTACTTGCTTACTCTTGAGTAGAACTGCATATTCACTCCAGGAATAAGCACCTTTGTAAAATGAGTCAAATTGAAGCAGAACACATTGTTGGAGTGTCAGAATGCATAGATAGAAGGCACATAGGCATTCTATGGCTTTATTTCGCTTAGTTGCTTACTCTTGAGTAGAACTGCATGTTCACTCCGTGGGACATGTGAAGGAATGAGGAATGAGAGTTTCTTTGTGCGTGGACAGAATGCTGAATGGCTACAACCACCCTCTGCACACCTGAGCTTGAAGGGAACGGCTTTTGGGAGAGGCATGTATAGGTGCGCTTAAACGTACATAGGCGTTCTATGGCTTTATTTCGCTGAGTTGCTTACTCTTGATTAGAACTGCATATTCACTCCAGCAATAAGCACCTTTGTAAAATGAGCGAAATTGAAGCTGAACACATTGTTGGAGTGCCGGAATGCATAGATAGAAGGCAAATAAGCGTTCTATGGCTTTATTTCGCTTAGTTGCTTTCTCTTGAGTAGAACTGCATGTTCACTCCAGTAAAAAAGCACCTTTGTAAAATGAGACAAATTGAAGCAGAACACATTGTTGGAGTGTCAGAATGCATAGATAGAAGGCAAATAAGCGTTCTATGGCTTTATTTCGCTTAGTTGCTTACTCTTGAGTAGAACTGCATATTCACTCCAGCAATAAGCACCTTTGTAAAATGAGCGAAATAGAAGCAGAACACATTGTTGGAGTGTCAGAATGCATAGATAGAAGGCACATAGGCATTCTATGGCTTTATTTCGCTGAGTTGCTTACTCTAGAGTAGAACTGCATATTCACTCCAGCAATAAGCACCTTTGTAAAATGAGCGAAATAGAAGCAGAACACATTGTTGGAGTGTCAGAATGCATAGATAGAAGGCACATAGGCTTTCTATGGCTTTATTTCGCTGAGTTGCTTACTCTAGAGTAGAACTGCATATTCACTCCAGCAATAAGCACCTTTTTAAAATGAGCCAAATAGAAGCAGAACACATTGTTGGAGTGTCAGAATGCATAGATAGAAGGCAAATAAGCGTTCTATGGCTTTATTTCGCTGAGTTGCTTACTCTTGAGTAGAACTGCATATTCACTCCAGCAATAAGCACCTTTGTAAAATGAGCCAAATAGAAGCAGAACACATTGTTGGAGTGTCAGAATGCATAGATAGAAGGCACATAGGCGTTCTATGGCTTTATTTCGCTGAGTTGCTTACTCTTGAGTAGAACTCCATATTCACTCCAGCAATAAGCACCTTTGTAAAATGAGCCAAATTGAAGCAGAACACATTGTTGGAGTGTCGGAATGCATAGATAGAAGGCACATAGGCGTTCTATGGCTTTATTTCGCTGAGTTGCTTACTCTACAGTAGAACTGCATATTCACTCCAGCAATAAGCACCTTTGTAAAATAAGCCAAATTGAAGCAGAACACATTGTTGGAGTGTCGGAATGCATAGATAGAAGCCACATAGGCGTTCTATGGCTTTATTTCGCTGAGTTGCTTACTCTTGAGTAGAACTGCATATTCACTCCAGCAATAAGCACCTTTGTAAAATGAGCCAAATTGAAGCAGAACACATTGTTGGAGTGTCAGAATGCATAGATAGAAGGCAAAAAAGCGTTCTATGGCTTTATTTCGCTGAGTTATTTACTCTTGAGTAGAACTGCATATGCACTCCAGAAATAAGCACCTTTGTAAAATGAGCCAAATTGAAGCAGAACACATTGTTGGAGTGTCAGAATGCATAGATAGAAGGCAAATAAGCGTTCTATGGTTTTATTTCGCTTAGTTGCTTACTCTTGAGTAGAACTGCATGTTCACTCCAGAAATAATCACCTTTGTAAAATGAGCCAAATTGAAGCCGAACACATTGTTGGAGTGTCAGAATGCATAGATAGAAGGCAAATAAGCGTTCTATGGCTTTATTTCGCTTACTTGCTTACTCTTGAGTAGAACTGCATATTCACTCCAGGAATAAGCACCTTTGTAAAATGAGTCAAATTGAAGCAGAACACATTGTTGGAGTGTCAGAATGCATAGATAGAAGGCACATAAGCATTCTATGGCTTTATTTCGCTTAGTTGCTTACTCTTGAGTAGAACTGCATGTTCACTCCAGTAAAAAAGCACCTTTGTAAAATGAGTCAAATTGAAGCAGAACACATTGTTGGAGTGTCAGAATGTATAGATCGAAGGTAAATAAGCGTTCCATGGCTTTATTTCGCTTAGTTGCTTACTCTTGAGTAGAACTGCATGTTCACGTCAGAAATAATCACCTTTGTAAAATGAGCCAAATTGAAGCCGAACACATTGTTGGAGTGTCAGAATGCATAGATAGAAGGCAAATAAGCGTTCTATGGTTTTATTTCGCTTAGTTGCTTACTCTTGAGTAGAACTGCATGTTCACTCCAGAAATAATCACCTTTGTAAAATGAGCCAAATAGAAGCAGAACACATTGTTGGAGTGTCAGAATGCATAGATAGAAGGCACATAGGCGTTCTATGGCTTTATTTCGCTGAGTTGCTTACTCTTGAGTAGAACTCCATATTCACTCCAGCAATAAGGACCTTTGTAAAATGAGCCAAATTGAAGCAGAACACATTGTTGGAGTGTCGGAATGCATAGATAGAAGGCACATAGGCGTTCTATGGCTTTATTTCGCTGAGTTGCTTACTCTAGAGTAGAACTGCATATTCACTCCAGCAATAAGCACCTTTGTAAAATGAGTCAAATTGAAGCAGAACACATTGTTGGAGTGTCAGAATGCATAGATAGAAGGCACATAGGCATTCTATGGCTTTATTTCGCTTAGTTGCTTACTCTTGAGTAGAACTGCATATTCACTCCAGCAATAAGCACCTTTGAAAAATGAGCGAAATAGAAGCAGAACACATTGTTGGAGTGTCAGAATGCATAGATAGAAGGCAAAAAAGGCGTTCTATGGCTTTATTTCGCTGAGTTGCTTACTCTTGAGTAGAACTCCATATTCACTCCAGCAATAAGGACCTTTGTAAAATGAGCCAAATTGAAGCAGAACACATTGTTGGAGTGTCGGAATGCATAGATAGAAGGCACATAGGCGTTCTATGGCTTTATTTCGCTTACTTGCTTACTCTTGAGTAGAACTGCATATTCACTCCAGCAATAAGCACCTTTGTAAAATGAGCGAAATAGAAGCAGAACACATTGTTGGAGTGTCAGAATGCATAGATAGAAGGCACATAGGCATTCTATGGCTTTATTTCGCTTAGTTGCTTACTCTTGAGTAGAACTGCATGTTCACTCCGTGGGACATGTGAAGGAATGAGGAATGAGAGTTTATTTGTGCGTGGACAGAATGCTGAATGGCTACAACCAGCCTCTGCACACCTGAGCTTGAAGGGAACGGCTTTTGGGAGAGGCATGTATAGGGGCGCTTAAACGCACATAGGCGTTCTATGGCTTTATTTCGCTGAGTTGCTTACTCTTGAGTAGAACTGCATATTCACTCCAGCAATAAGCACCTTTGTAAAATGAGCCAAATTGAAGCTGAACACATTGTTGGAGTGCCGGAATGCATAGATAGAAGGCAAATAAGCGTTCTATGGCTTTATTTCGCTTAGTTGCTTTCTCTTGAGTAGAACTGCATGTTCACTCCAGTAAAAAAGCACCTTTGTAAAATGAGTCAAATTGAAGCAGAACACATTGTTGGAGTGTCAGAATGCATAGATAGAAGGCAAATAAGCGTTCTATGGCTTTATTTCGCTTAGTTGCTTACTCTTGAGTAGAACTGCATATTCACTCCAGCAATAAGCACCTTTGTAAAATGAGCGAAATAGAAGCAGAACACATTGTTGGAGTGTCAGAATGCATAGATAGAAGGCACATAGGCATTCTATGGCTTTATTTCGCTGAGTTGCTTACTCTAGAGTAGAACTGCATATTCACTCCAGCAATAAGCACCTTTGTAAAATGAGCGAAATAGAAGCAGAACACATTGTTGGAGTGTCAGAATGCATAGATAGAAGGCACATAGGCGTTCTATGGCTTTATTTCGCTGAGTTGCTTACTCTAGAGTAGAACTGCATATTCACTCCAGCAATAAGCACCTTTTTAAAATGAGCCAAATAGAAGCAGAACACATTGTTGGAGTGTCAGAATGCATAGATAGAAGGCAAATAAGCGTTCTATGGCTTTATTTCGCTGAGTTGCTTACTCTTGAGTAGAACTCCATATTCACTCCAGCAATAAGCACCTTTGTAAAATGAGCCAAATTGAAGCAGAACACATTGTTGGAGTGTCGGAATGCATAGATAGAAGGCACATAGGCGTTCTATGGCTTTATTTCGCTGAGTTGCTTACTCTAGAGTAGAACTGCATATTCACTCCAGCAATAAGCACCTTTGTAAAATGAGCCAAATTGAAGCAGAACACATTGTTGGAGTGTCGGAATGCATAGATAGAAGCCACATAGGCGTTCTATGGCTTTATTTCGCTGAGTTGCTTACTCTTGAGTAGAACTGCATATTCACTCCAGCAATAAGCACCTTTGTAAAATGAGCCAAATTGAAGCAGAACACATTGTTGGAGTGTCAGAATGCATAGATAGAAGGCAAATAAGCGTTCTATGGCTTTATTTCGCTGAGTTGCTTACTCTTGAGTAGAACTGCATATTCACTCCAGCAATAAGCACCTTTGTAAAATGAGCCAAATTGAAGCAGAACACATTGTTGGAGTGTCAGAATGCATAGATAGAAGGCAAATAAGCGTTCTATGGCTTTATTTCGCTGAGTTGCTTACTCTTGAGTAGAACTGCATATTCACTCCAGCAATAAGCACCTTTGTAAAATGAGCCAAATAGAAGCAGAACACATTGTTGGAGTGTCAGAATGCATAGATAGAAGGCAAAAAAGGCATTCTATGGCTTTATTTCGCTGAGTTGCTTACTCTTGAGTAGAACTCCATATTCACTCCAGCAATAAGGACCTTTGTAAAATGAGCCAAATTGAAGCAGAACACATTGTTGGAGTGTCGGAATGCATAGATAGAAGGCACATAGGCGTTCTATGGCTTTATTTCGCTTACTTGCTTACTCTTGAGTAGAACTGCATATTCACTCCAGGAATAAGCACCTTTGTAAAATGAGTCAAATTGAAGCAGAACACATTGTTGGAGTGTCAGAATGCATAGATAGAAGGCACATAGGCATTCTATGGCTTTATTTCGCTTAGTTGCTTACTCTTGAGTAGAACTGCATGTTCACTCCGTGGGACATGTGAAGGAATGAGGAATGAGAGTTTATTTGTGCGTGGACAGAATGCTGAATGGCTACAACCAGCCTCTGCACACCTGAGCTTGAAGGGAACGGCTTTTGGGAGAGGCATGTATAGGTGCGCTTAAACGCACATAGGCGTTCTATGGCTTTATTTCGCTGAGTTGCTTACTCTTGAGTAGAACTGCAATTTCACTCCAGCAATAAGCACCTTTGTAAAATGAGCCAAATTGAAGCTGAACACATTGTTGGAGTGCCGGAATGCATAGATAGAAGGCAAATAAGCGTTCTATGGCTTTATTTCGCTTAGTTGCTTTCTCTTGAGTAGAACTGCATGTTCACTCCAGTAAAAAAGCACCTTTGTAAAATGAGTCAAATTGAAGCAGAACACATTGTTGGAGTGTCAGAATGCATAGATAGAAGGCAAATAAGCGTTCTATGGCTTTATTTCGCTTAGTTGCTTACTCTTGAGTAGAACTGCATATTCACTCCAGCAATAAGCACCTTTGTAAAATGAGCGAAATAGAAGCAGAACACATTGTTGGAGTGTCAGAATGCATAGATAGAAGGCACATAGGCATTCTATGGCTTTATTTCGCTGAGTTGCTTACTCTAGAGTAGAACTGCATATTCACTCCAGCAATAAGCACCTTTGTAAAATGAGCGAAATAGAAGCAGAACACATTGTTGGAGTGTCAGAATGCATAGATAGAAGGCACATAGGCGTTCTATGGCTTTATTTCGCTGAGTTGCTTACTCTAGAGTAGAACTGCATATTCACTCCAGCAATAAGCACCTTTTTAAAATGAGCCAAATAGAAGCAGAACACATTGTTGGAGTGTCAGAATGCATAGATAGAAGGCAAATAAGCGTTCTATGGCTTTATTTCGCTGAGTTGCTTACTCTTGAGTAGAACTCCATATTCACTCCAGCAATAAGCACCTTTGTAAAATGAGCCAAATTGAAGCAGAACACATTGTTGGAGTGTCGGAATGCATAGATAGAAGGCACATAGGCGTTCTATGGCTTTATTTCGCTGAGTTGCTTACTCTAGAGTAGAACTGCATATTCACTCCAGCAATAAGCACCTTTGTAAAATGAGCCAAATTGAAGCAGAACACATTGTTGGAGTGTCGGAATGCATAGATAGAAGCCACATAGGCGTTCTATGGCTTTATTTCGCTGAGTTGCTTACTCTTGAGTAGAACTGCATATTCACTCCAGCAATAAGCACCTTTGTAAAATGAGCCAAATTGAAGCAGAACACATTGTTGGAGTGTCAGAATGCATAGATAGAAGGCAAATAAGCGTTCTATGGCTTTATTTCGCTGAGTTACTTACTCTTGAGTAGAACTGCATATTCAATCCAGCAATAAGCACCTTTGTAAAATGAGCCAAATTGAAGCAGAACACATTGTTGGAGTGTCAGAATGCATAGATAGAAGGCAAATAAGCGTTCTATGGCTTTATTTCGCTGAGTTGCTTACTCTTGAGTAGAACTGCATATTCACTCCAGCAATAAGCACCTTTGTAAAATGAGCCAAATAGAAGCAGAACACATTGTTGGAGTGTCAGAATGCATAGATAGAAGGCAAAAAAGGCGTTCTATGGCTTTATTTCGCTGAGTTGCTTACTCTTGAGTAGAACTCCATATTCACTCCAGCAATAAGGACCTTTGTAAAATGAGCCAAATTGAAGCAGAACACATTGTTGGAGTGTCGGAATGCATAGATAGAAGGCACATAGGCGTTCTATGGCTTTATTTCGCTTACTTGCTTACTCTTGAGTAGAACTGCATATTCACTCCAGGAATAAGCACCTTTGTAAAATGAGTCAAATTGAAGCAGAACACATTGTTGGAGTGTCAGAATGCATAGATAGAAGGCACATAGGCATTCTATGGCTTTATTTCGCTTAGTTGCTTACTCTTGAGTAGAACTGCATGTTCACTCCGTGGGACATGTGAAGGAATGAGGAATGAGAGTTTATTTGTGCGTGGACAGAATGCTGAATGGCTACAACCAGCCTCTGCACACCTGAGCTTGAAGGGAACGGCTATTGGGAGAGGCATGTATAGGTGCGCTTAAACGCACATAGGCGTTCTATGGCTTTATTTCGCTGAGTTGCTTACTCTTGAGTAGAACTGCATATTCACTCCAGCAATAAGCACCTTTGTAAAATGAGCCAAATTGAAGCTGAACACATTGTTGGAGTGCCGGAATGCATAGATAGAAGGCAAATAAGCGTTCTATGGCTTTATTTCGCTTAGTTGCTTTCTCTTGAGTAGAACTGCATGTTCACTCCAGTAAAAAAGCACCTTTGTAAAATGAGTCAAATTGAAGCAGAACACATTGTTGGAGTGTCAGAATGCATAGATAGAAGGCAAATAAGCGTTCTATGGCTTTATTTCGCTTAGTTGCTTACTCTTGAGTAGAACTGCATATTCACTCCAGCAATAAGCACCTTTGTAAAATGAGCGAAATAGAAGCAGAACACATTGTTGGAGTGTCAGAATGCATAGATAGAAGGCACATAGGCATTCTATGGCTTTATTTCGCTGAGTTGCTTACTCTAGAGTAGAACTGCATATTCACTCCAGCAATAAGCACCTTTGTAAAATGAGCGAAATAGAAGCAGAACACATTGTTGGAGTGTCAGAATGCATAGATAGAAGGCACATAGGCGTTCTATGGCTTTATTTCGCTGAGTTGCTTACTCTAGAGTAGAACTGCATATTCACTCCAGCAATAAGCACCTTTTTAAAATGAGCCAAATAGAAGCAGAACACATTGTTGGAGTGTCAGAATGCATAGATAGAAGGCAAATAAGCGTTCTATGGCTTTATTTCGCTGAGTTGCTTACTCTTGAGTAGAACTCCATATTCACTCCAGCAATAAGCACCTTTGTAAAATGAGCCAAATTGAAGCAGAACACATTGTTGGAGTGTCGGAATGCATAGATAGAAGCCACATAGGCGTTCTATGGCTTTATTTCGCTGAGTTGCTTACTCTAGAGTAGAACTGCATATTCACTCCAGCAATAAGCACCTTTGTAAAATGAGCCAAATTGAAGCAGAACACATTGTTGGAGTGTCGGAATGCATAGATAGAAGCCACATAGGCGTTCTATGGCTTTATTTCGCTGAGTTGCTTACTCTTGAGTAGAACTGCATATTCACTCCAGCAATAAGCACCTTTGTAAAATGAGCCAAATTGAAGCAGAACACATTGTTGGAGTGTCAGAATGCATAGATAGAAGGCAAATAAGCGTTCTATGGCTTTATTTCGCTGAGTTACTTACTCTTGAGTAGAACTGCATATGCACTCCAGAAATAAGCACCTTTGTAAAATGAGCCAAATTGAAGCAAAACACATTGTTGGAGTGTCAGAATGCATAGATAGAAGGCAAATAAGCGTTCTATGGTTTTATTTCGCTTAGTTGCTTACTCTTGAGTAGAACTGCATGTTCACTCCAGAAATAATCACCTTTGTAAAATGAGCCAAATTGAAGCCGAACACATTGTTGGAGTGTCAGAATGCATAGATAGAAGGCAAATAAGCGTTCCTTGGCTTTATTTCGCTTAGTTGCTTACTCTTGAGTAGAACTGCATATTCACTCCAGGAATAAGCACCTTTGTAAAATGAGTCAAATTGAAGCAGAACACATTGTTGGAGTGTCAGAATGCATAGATAGAAGGCAAATAAGCGTTCTATGGCTTTATTTCGCTTACTTGCTTACTCTTGAGTAGAACTGCATATTCACTCCAGGAATAAGCACCTTTGTAAAATGAGTCAAATTGAAGCAGAACACATTGTTGGAGTGTCAGAATGCATAGATAGAAGGCACATAGGCGTTCTATGGCTTTATTTCGCTTAGTTGCTTACTCTTGAGTAGAACTGCATGTTCACTCCAGTAAAAAAGCACCTTTGTAAAATGAGTCAAATTGAAGCAGAACACATTGTTGGAGTGTCAGAATGTATAGATCGAAGGTAAATAAGCGTTCCATGGCTTTATTTCGCTTAGTTGCTTACTCTTGAGTAGAACTGCTTGTTCACGCCAGAAATAATCACCTTTGTAAAATGAGCCAAATTGAAGCCGAACACATTGTTGGAGTGTCAGAATGCATAGATAGAAGGCAAATAAGCGTTCTATGGTTTTATTTCGCCAAGTTGCTTACTCTTGAGTAGAACTGCATGTTCACTCCAGAAATAATCACCTTCGTAAAATGAGCCAAATTGAAGCCGAACACATTGTTGCAGTATCAGAATGCATAGATAGAAGGCAAATAAGCGTTCTATGGCTTTATTTCGCTGAGTTGCTTACTCTTGAGTAGAACTGCATATTCACTCCAGCAATAAGCACCTTTGTAAAATGAGCCAAATAGAAGCAGAACACATTGTTGGAGTGTCAGAATGCATAGATAGAAGGCACATAGGCGTTCTATGGCTTTATTTCGCTGAGTTACTTACTCTTGAGTAGAACTGCATATGCACTCCAGAAATAAGCACCTTTGTAAAATGAGCCAAATTGAAGCAGAACACATTGTTGGAGTGTCAGAATGCATAGATAGAAGGCAAATAAGCGTTCTATGGTTTTATTTCGCTTAGTTGCTTACTCTTGAGTAGAACTGCATGTTCACTACAGAAATAATCACCTTTGTAAAATGAGCCAAATTGAAGCCGAACACATTGTTGGAGTGTCAGAATGCATAGATAGAAGGCAAATAAGCGTTCTATGGCTTTATTTCGCTTAGTTGCTTTCTCTTGAGTAGAACTGCATGTTCACTCCAGCAATAAGCACCTTTGTAAAATGAGCCAAATTGAAGCAGAACACATTGTTGGAGTGTCAGAATGCATAGATAGAAGGCAAATAAGCGTTCTATGGCTTTATTTCGCTTAGTTGCTTACTCTTGAGTAGAACTGCATGTTCACTCCAGAAATAATCACCTTTGTAAAATGAGCCAAATTGAAGCCGAACACATTGTTGGAGTGTCAGAATGCATAGATAGAAGGCAAATAAGCGTTCTATGGCTTTATTTCGCTTACTTGCTTACTCTTGAGTAGAACTGCATATTCACTCCAGGAATAATCACCTTTGTAAAATGAGTCAAATTGAAGCAGAACACATTGTTGGAGTGTCAGAATGCATAGATAGAAGGCACATAGGCATTCTATGGCTTTATTTCGCTTAGTTGCTTACTCTTGAGTAGAACTGCATGTTCACTCCGTGGGACATGTGAAGGAATGAGGAATGAGAGTTTCTTTGTGCGTGGACAGAATGCTGAATGGGTACAACCAGCCTCTGCACACCTGAGCTTGAAGGGAACGGCTTTTGGGAGAGGCATGTATAGGTGCGCTTAAACGCACATAGGCGTTCTATGGCTTTATTTCGCTGAGTTGCTTACTCTTGAGTAGAACTGCATATTCACTCCAGCAATAAGCACCTTTGTAAAATGAGCCAAATTGAAGCTGAACACATTGTTGGAGTGCCGGAATGCATAGATAGAAGGCAAATAAGCGTTCTATGGCTTTATTTCGCTTAGTTGCTTTCTCTTGAGTAGAACTGCATGTTCACTCCAGTAAAAAAGCACCTTTGTAAAATGAGTCAAATTGAAGCAGAACACATTGTTGGAGTGTCAGAATGCATAGATAGAAGGCAAATAAGCGTTCTATGGCTTTATTTCGCTTAGTTGCTTACTCTTGAGTAGAACTGCATATTCACTCCAGCAATAAGCACCTTTGTAAAATGAGCGAAATAGAAGCAGAACACATTGTTGGAGTGTCAGAATGCATAGATAGAAGGCACATAGGCATTCTATGGCTTTATTTCGCTGAGTTGCTTACTCTAGAGTAGAACTGCATATTCACTCCAGCAATAAGCACCTTTGTAAAATGAGCGAAATAGAAGCAGAACACATTGTTGGAGTGTCAGAATGCATAGATAGAAGGCACATAGGCGTTCTATGGCTTTATTTCGCTGAGTTGCTTACTCTAGAGTAGAACTGCATATTCACTCCAGCAACAAGCACCTTTTTAAAATGAGCCAAATAGAAGCAGAACACATTGTTGGAGTGTCAGAATGCATAGATAGAAGGCAAATAAGCGTTCTATGGCTTTATTTCGCTGAGTTGCTTACTCTTGAGTAGAACTGCATATTCACTCCAGCAATAAGCACCTTTGTAAAATGAGCCAAATAGAAGCAGAACACATTGTTGGAGTGTAAGAATGCATAGATAGAAGGCACATAGGCGTTCTATGGCTTTATTTCGCTGAGTTGCTTACTCTTGAGTAGAACTCCATATTCACTCCAGCAATAAGCACCTTTGTAAAATGAGCCAAATTGAAGCAGAACACATTGTTGGAGTGTCGGAATGCATAGATAGAAGGCACATAGGCGTTCTATGGCTTTATTTCGCTGAGTTGCTTACTCTAGAGTAGAACTGCATATTCACTCCAGCAATAAGCACCTTTGTAAAATGAGCCAAATTGAAGCAGAACACATTGTTGGAGTGTCGGAATGCATAGATAGAAGCCACATAGGCGTTCTATGGCTTTATTTCGCTGAGTTGCTTACTCTTGAGTAGAACTGCATATTCACTCCAGCAATAAGCACCTTTGTAAAATGAGCCAAATTGAAGCAGATCACATTGTTGGAGTGTCAGAATGCATAGATAGAAGGCAAATAAGCGTTCTATGGCTTTATTTCGCTTACTTGCTTACTCTTGAGTAGAACTGCATATTCACTCCAGGAATAAGCACCTTTGTAAAATGAGTCAAATTGAAGCAGAACACATTGTTGGAGTGTCAGAATGCATAGATAGAAGGCACATAGGCATTCTATGGCTTTATTTCGCTTAGTTGCTTACTCTTGAGTAGAACTGCATGTTCACTCCGTGGGACATGTGAAGGAATGAGGAATGAGAGTTTCTTTGTGCGTGGACAGAATGCTGAATGGCTACAACCAGCCTCTGCACACCTGAGCTTGAAGGGAACGGCTTTTGGGAGAGGCATGTATAGGTGCGCTTAAACGCACATAGGCGTTCTATGGCTTTATTTCGCTGAGTTGCTTACTCTTGAGTAGAACTGCATATTCACTCCAGCAATAAGCACCTTTGTAAAATGAGTCAAATTGAAGCAGAACACATTGTTGGAGTGTCAGAATGCATATATAGAAGGCAAATAAGCGTTCTATGGCTTTATTTCGCTTACTTGCTTACTCTTGAGTAGAACTGCATATTCACTCCAGGAATAAGCACCTTTGTAAAATGAGTCAAATTGAAGCAGAACACATTGTTGGAGTGTCGGAATGCATAGATAGAAGCCACATAGGCGTTCTATGGCTTTATTTCGCTGAGTTGCTTACTCTTGAGTAGAACTGCATATTCACTCCAGCAATAAGCACCTTTGTAAAATGAGCCAAATTGAAGCAGATCACATTGTTGGAGTGTCAGAATGCATAGATAGAAGGCAAATAAGCGTTCTATGGCTTTATTTCGCTTACTTGCTTACTCTTGAGTAGAACTGCATATTCACTCCAGGAATAAGCACCTTTGTAAAATGAGTCAAATTGAAGCAGAACACATTGTTGGAGTGTCAGAATGCATAGATAGAAGGCACATAGGCATTCTATGGCTTTATTTCGCTTAGTTGCTTACTCTTGAGTAGAACTGCATGTTCACTCCGTGGGACATGTGAAGGAATGAGGAATGAGAGTTTCTTTGTGCGTGGACAGAATGCTGAATGGCTACAACCAGCCTCTGCACACCTGAGCTTGAAGGGAACGGCTTTTGGGAGAGGCATGTATAGGTGCGCTTAAACGCACATAGGCGTTCTATGGCTTTATTTCGCTGAGTTGCTTACTCTTGAGTAGAACTGCATATTCACTCCAGCAATAAGCACCTTTGTAAAATGAGTCAAATTGAAGCAGAACACATTGTTGGAGTGTCAGAATGCATAGATAGAAGGCAAATAAGCGTTCTATGGCTTTATTTCGCTTACTTGCTTACTCTTGAGTAGAACTGCATATTCACTCCAGGAATAAGCACCTTTGTAAAATGAGTCAAATTGAAGCAGAACACATTGTTGGAGTGTCAGAATGCATAGATAGAAGGCACATAGGCATTCTATGGCTTTATTTCGCTTAGTTGCTTACTCTTGAGTAGAACTGCATGTTCACTCCGTGGGACATGTGAAGGAATGAGGAATGAGAGTTTCTTTGTGCGTGGACAGAATGCTGAATGGCTACAACCACCCTCTGCACACCTGAGCTTGAAGGGAACGGCTTTTGGGAGAGGCATGTATAGGTGCGCTTAAACGCACATAGGCGTTCTATGGCTTTATTTCGCTGAGTTGCTTACTCTTGATTAGAACTGCATATTCACTCCAGCAATAAGCACCTTTGTAAAATGAGCGAAATTGAAGCTGAACACATTGTTGGAGTGCCGGAATGCATAGATAGAAGGCAAATAAGCGTTCTATGGCTTTATTTCGCTTAGTTGCTTTCTCTTGAGTAGAACTGCATGTTCACTCCAGTAAAAAAGCACCTTTGTAAAATGAGACAAATTGAAGCAGAACACATTGTTGGAGTGTCAGAATGCATAGATAGAAGGCAAATAAGCGTTCTATGGCTTTATTTCGCTTAGTTGCTTACTCTTGAGTAGAACTGCATATTCACTCCAGCAATAAGCACCTTTGTAAAATGAGCGAAATAGAAGCAGAACACATTGTTGGAGTGTCAGAATGCATAGATAGAAGGCACATAGGCATTCTATGGCTTTATTTCGCTGAGTTGCTTACTCTAGAGTAGAACTGCATATTCACTCCAGCAATAAGCACCTTTGTAAAATGAGCGAAATAGAAGCAGAACACATTGTTGGAGTGTCAGAATGCATAGATAGAAGGCACATAGGCTTTCTATGGCTTTATTTCGCTGAGTTGCTTACTCTAGAGTAGAACTGCATATTCACTCCAGCAATAAGCACCTTTTTAAAATGAGCCAAATAGAAGCAGAACACATTGTTGGAGTGTCAGAATGCATAGATAGAAGGCAAATAAGCGTTCTATGGCTTTATTTCGCTGAGTTGCTTACTCTTGAGTAGAACTGCATATTCACTCCAGCAATAAGCACCTTTGTAAAATGAGCCAAATAGAAGCAGAACACATTGTTGGAGTGTCAGAATGCATAGATAGAAGGCACATAGGCGTTCTATGGCTTTATTTCGCTGAGTTGCTTACTCTTGAGTAGAACTCCATATTCACTCCAGCAATAAGCACCTTTGTAAAATGAGCCAAATTGAAGCAGAACACATTGTTGGAGTGTCGGAATGCATAGATAGAAGGCACATAGGCGTTCTATGGCTTTATTTCGCTGAGTTGCTTACTCTAGAGTAGAACTGCATATTCACTCCAGCAATAAGCACCTTTGTAAAATAAGCCAAATTGAAGCAGAACACATTGTTGGAGTGTCGGAATGCATAGATAGAAGCCACATAGGCGTTCTATGGCTTTATTTCGCTGAGTTGCTTACTCTTGAGTAGAACTGCATATTCACTCCAGCAATAAGCACCTTTGTAAAATGAGCCAAATTGAAGCAGAACACATTGTTGGAGTGTCAGAATGCATAGATAGAAGGCAAATAAGCGTTCTATGGCTTTATTTCGCTGAGTTATTTACTCTTGAGTAGAACTGCATATGCACTCCAGAAATAAGCACCTTTGTAAAATGAGCCAAATTGAAGCAGAACACATTGTTGGAGTGTCAGAATGCATAGATAGAAGGCAAATAAGCGTTCTATGGTTTTATTTCGCTTAGTTGCTTACTCTTGAGTAGAACTGCATGTTCACTCCAGAAATAATCACCTTTGTAAAATGAGACAAATTGAAGCCGAACACATTGTTGGAGTGTCAGAATGCATAGATAGAAGGCAAATAAGCGTTCTATGGCTTTATTTCGCTTACTTGCTTACTCTTGAGTAGAACTGCATATTCACTCCAGGAATAAGCACCTTTGTAAAATGAGTCAAATTGAAGCAGAACACATTGTTGGAGTGTCAGAATGCATAGATAGAAGGCACATAAGCATTCTATGGCTTTATTTCGCTTAGTTGCTTACTCTTGAGTAGAACTGCATGTTCACTCCAGTAAAAAAGCACCTTTGTAAAATGAGTCAAATTGAAGCAGAACACATTGTTGGAGTGTCAGAATGTATAGATCGAAGGTAAATAAGCGTTCCATGGCTTTATTTCGCTTAGTTGCTTACTCTTGAGTAGAACTGCATGTTCACGCCAGAAATAATCACCTTTGTAAAATGAGCCAAATTGAAGCCGAACACATTGTTGGAGTGTCAGAATGCATAGATAGAAGGCAAATAAGCGTTCTATGGTTTTATTTCGCTTAGTTGCTTACTCTTGAGTAGAACTGCATGTTCACTCCAGAAATAATCACCTTTGTAAAATGAGCCAAATAGAAGCAGAACACATTGTTGGAGTGTCAGAATGCATAGATAGAAGGCACATAGGCGTTCTATGGCTTTATTTCGCTGAGTTGCTTACTCTTGAGTAGAACTCCATATTCACTCCAGCAATAAGGACCTTTGTAAAATGAGCCAAATTGAAGCAGAACACATTGTTGGAGTGTCGGAATGCATAGATAGAAGGCACATAGGCGTTCTATGGCTTTATTTCGCTGAGTTGCTTACTCTAGAGTAGAACTGCATATTCACTCCAGCAATAAGCACCTTTGTAAAATGAGTCAAATTGAAGCAGAACACATTGTTGGAGTGTCAGAATGCATAGATAGAAGGCACATAGGCATTCTATGGCTTTATTTCGCTTAGTTGCTTACTCTTGAGTAGAACTGCATATTCACTCCAGCAATAAGCACCTTTGTAAAATGAGCGAAATAGAAGCAGAACACATTGTTGGAGTGTCAGAATGCATAGATAGAAGGCACATAGGCGTTCTATGGCTTTATTTCGCTGAGTTGCTTAATCTAGAGTAGAACTGCATATTCACTCCAGCAATAAGCACCTTTTTAAAATGAGCCAAATAGAAGCAGAACACATTGTTGGAGTGTCAGAATGCATAGATAGAAGGCACATAGGCGTTCTATGGCTTTATTTCGCTGAGTTGCTTACTCTTGAGTAGAACTGCATATTCACTCCAGCAATAAGCACCTTTGTAAAATGAGCCAAATTGAAGCAGAACACATTGTTGGAGTGTCAGAATGCATAGATAGAAGGCAAATAAGCGTTCTATGGCTTTATTTCGCTGAGTTGCTTACTCTTGAGTAGAACTGCATATTCACTCCAGCAATAAGCACCTTTGTAAAATGAGCCAAATAGAAGCAGAACACATTGTTGGAGTGTCAGAATGCATAGATAGAAGGCAAAAAAGGCGTTCTATGGCTTTATTTCGCTGAGTTGCTTACTCTTGAGTAGAACTCCATATTCACTCCAGCAATAAGGACCTTTGTAAAATGAGCCAAATTGAAGCAGAACACATTGTTGGAGTGTCGGAATGCATAGATAGAAGGCACATAGGCGTTCTATGGCTTTATTTCGCTTACTTGCTTACTCTTGAGTAGAACTGCATATTCACTCCAGCAATAAGCACCTTTGTAAAATGAGCGAAATAGAAGCAGAACACATTGTTGGAGTGTCAGAATGCATAGATAGAAGGCACATAGGCATTCTATGGCTTTATTTCGCTTAGTTGCTTACTCTTGAGTAGAACTGCATGTTCACTCCGTGGGACATGTGAAGGAATGAGGAATGAGAGTTTATTTGTGCGTGGACAGAATGCTGAATGGCTACAACCAGCCTCTGCACACCTGAGCTTGAAGGGAACGGCTTTTGGGAGAGGCATGTATAGGGGCGCTTAAACGCACATAGGCGTTCTATGGCTTTATTTCGCTGAGTTGCTTACTCTTGAGTAGAACTGCATATTCACTCCAGCAATAAGCACCTTTGTAAAATGAGCCAAATTGAAGCTGAACACATTGTTGGAGTGCCGGAATGCATAGATAGAAGGCAAATAAGCGTTCTATGGCTTTATTTCGCTTAGTTGCTTTCTCTTGAGTAGAACTGCATGTTCACTCCAGTAAAAAAGCACCTTTGTAAAATGAGTCAAATTGAAGCAGAACACATTGTTGGAGTGTCAGAATGCATAGATAGAAGGCAAATAAGCGTTCTATGGCTTTATTTCGCTTAGTTGCTTACTCTTGAGTAGAACTGCATATTCACTCCAGCAATAAGCACCTTTGTAAAATGAGCGAAATAGAAGCAGAACACATTGTTGGAGTGTCAGAATGCATAGATAGAAGGCACATAGGCATTCTATGGCTTTATTTCGCTGAGTTGCTTACTCTAGAGTAGAACTGCATATTCACTCCAGCAATAAGCACCTTTGTAAAATGAGCGAAATAGAAGCAGAACACATTGTTGGAGTGTCAGAATGCATAGATAGAAGGCACATAGGCGTTCTATGGCTTTATTTCGCTGAGTTGCTTACTCTAGAGTAGAACTGCATATTCACTCCAGCAATAAGCACCTTTTTAAAATGAGCCAAATAGAAGCAGAACACATTGTTGGAGTGTCAGAATGCATAGATAGAAGGCAAATAAGCGTTCTATGGCTTTATTTCGCTGAGTTGCTTACTCTTGAGTAGAACTCCATATTCACTCCAGCAATAAGCACCTTTGTAAAATGAGCCAAATTGAAGCAGAACACATTGTTGGAGTGTCGGAATGCATAGATAGAAGGCACATAGGCGTTCTATGGCTTTATTTCGCTGAGTTGCTTACTCTAGAGTAGAACTGCATATTCACTCCAGCAATAAGCACCTTTGTAAAATGAGCCAAATTGAAGCAGAACACATTGTTGGAGTGTCGGAATGCATAGATAGAAGCCACATAGGCGTTCTATGGCTTTATTTCGCTGAGTTGCTTACTCTTGAGTAGAACTGCATATTCACTCCAGCAATAAGCACCTTTGTAAAATGAGCCAAATTGAAGCAGAACACATTGTTGGAGTGTCAGAATGCATAGATAGAAGGCAAATAAGCGTTCTATGGCTTTATTTCGCTGAGTTGCTTACTCTTGAGTAGAACTGCATATTCACTCCAGCAATAAGCACCTTTGTAAAATGAGCCAAATTGAAGCAGAACACATTGTTGGAGTGTCAGAATGCATAGATAGAAGGCAAATAAGCGTTCTATGGCTTTATTTCGCTGAGTTGCTTACTCTTGAGTAGAACTGCATATTCACTCCAGCAATAAGCACCTTTGTAAAATGAGCCAAATAGAAGCAGAACACATTGTTGGAGTGTCAGAATGCATAGATAGAAGGCAAAAAAGGCGTTCTATGGCTTTATTTCGCTGAGTTGCTTACTCTTGAGTAGAACTCCATATTCACTCCAGCAATAAGGACCTTTGTAAAATGAGCCAAATTGAAGCAGAACACATTGTTGGAGTGTCGGAATGCATAGATAGAAGGCACATAGGCGTTCTATGGCTTTATTTCGCTTACTTGCTTACTCTTGAGTAGAACTGCATATTCACTCCAGGAATAAGCACCTTTGTAAAATGAGTCAAATTGAAGCAGAACACATTGTTGGAGTGTCAGAATGCATAGATAGAAGGCACATAGGCATTCTATGGCTTTATTTCGCTTAGTTGCTTACTCTTGAGTAGAACTGCATGTTCACTCCGTGGGACATGTGAAGGAATGAGGAATGAGAGTTTATTTGTGCGTGGACAGAATGCTGAATGGCTACAACCAGCCTCTGCACACCTGAGCTTGAAGGGAACGGCTTTTGGGAGAGGCATGTATAGGTGCGCTTAAACGCACATAGGCGTTCTATGGCTTTATTTCGCTGAGTTGCTTACTCTTGAGTAGAACTGCATATTCACTCCAGCAATAAGCACCTTTGTAAAATGAGCCAAATTGAAGCTGAACACATTGTTGGAGTGCCGGAATGCATAGATAGAAGGCAAATAAGCGTTCTATGGCTTTATTTCGCTTAGTTGCTTTCTCTTGAGTAGAACTGCATGTTCACTCCAGTAAAAAAGCACCTTTGTAAAATGAGTCAAATTGAAGCAGAACACATTGTTGGAGTGTCAGAATGCATAGATAGAAGGCAAATAAGCGTTCTATGGCTTTATTTCGCTTAGTTGCTTACTCTTGAGTAGAACTGCATATTCACTCCAGCAATAAGCACCTTTGTAAAATGAGCGAAATAGAAGCAGAACACATTGTTGGAGTGTCAGAATGCATAGATAGAAGGCACATAGGCATTCTATGGCTTTATTTCGCTGAGTTGCTTACTCTAGAGTAGAACTGCATATTCACTCCAGCAATAAGCACCTTTGTAAAATGAGCGAAATAGAAGCAGAACACATTGTTGGAGTGTCAGAATGCATAGATAGAAGGCACATAGGCGTTCTATGGCTTTATTTCGCTGAGTTGCTTACTCTAGAGTAGAACTGCATATTCACTCCAGCAATAAGCACCTTTTTAAAATGAGCCAAATAGAAGCAGAACACATTGTTGGAGTGTCAGAATGCATAGATAGAAGGCAAATAAGCGTTCTATGGCTTTATTTCGCTGAGTTGCTTACTCTTGAGTAGAACTCCATATTCACTCCAGCAATAAGCACCTTTGTAAAATGAGCCAAATTGAAGCAGAACACATTGTTGGAGTGTCGGAATGCATAGATAGAAGGCACATAGGCGTTCTATGGCTTTATTTCGCTGAGTTGCTTACTCTAGAGTAGAACTGCATATTCACTCCAGCAATAAGCACCTTTGTAAAATGAGCCAAATTGAAGCAGAACACATTGTTGGAGTGTCGGAATGCATAGATAGAAGCCACATAGGCGTTCTATGGCTTTATTTCGCTGAGTTGCTTACTCTTGAGTAGAACTGCATATTCACTCCAGCAATAAGCACCTTTGTAAAATGAGCCAAATTGAAGCAGAACACATTGTTGGAGTGTCAGAATGCATAGATAGAAGGCAAATAAGCGTTCTATGGCTTTATTTCGCTGAGTTACTTACTCTTGAGTAGAACTGCATATTCACTCCAGCAATAAGCACCTTTGTAAAATGAGCCAAATTGAAGCAGAACACATTGTTGGAGTGTCAGAATGCATAGATAGAAGGCAAATAAGCGTTCTATGGCTTTATTTCGCTGAGTTGCTTACTCTTGAGTAGAACTGCATATTCACTCCAGCAATAAGCACCTTTGTAAAATGAGCCAAATAGAAGCAGAACACATTGTTGGAGTGTCAGAATGCATAGATAGAAGGCAAATAAGCGTTCTATGGCTTTATTTCGCTGAGTTGCTTACTCTTGAGTAGAACTGCATATTCACTCCAGCAATAAGCACCTTTGTAAAATGAGCCAAATAGAAGCAGAACACATTGTTGGAGTGTCAGAATGCATAGATAGAAGGCAAAAAAGGCGTTCTATGGCTTTATTTCGCTGAGTTGCTTACTCTTGAGTAGAACTCCATATTCACTCCAGCAATAAGGACCTTTGTAAAATGAGCCAAATTGAAGCAGAACACATTGTTGGAGTGTCGGAATGCATAGATAGAAGGCACATAGGCGTTCTATGGCTTTATTTCGCTTACTTGCTTACTCTTGAGTAGAACTGCATATTCACTCCAGGAATAAGCACCTTTGTAAAATGAGTCAAATTGAAGCAGAACACATTGTTGGAGTGTCAGAATGCATAGATAGAAGGCACATAGGCATTCTATGGCTTTATTTCGCTTAGTTGCTTACTCTTGAGTAGAACTGCATGTTCACTCCGTGGGACATGTGAAGGAATGAGGAATGAGAGTTTATTTGTGCGTGGACAGAATGCTGAATGGCTACAACCAGCCTCTGCACACCTGAGCTTGAAGGGAACGGCTTTTGGGAGAGGCATGTATAGGTGCGCTTAAACGCACATAGGCGTTCTATGGCTTTATTTCGCTGAGTTGCTTACTCTTGAGTAGAACTGCATATTCACTCCAGCAATAAGCACCTTTGTAAAATGAGCCAAATTGAAGCTGAACACATTGTTGGAGTGCCGGAATGCATAGATAGAAGGCAAATAAGCGTTCTATGGCTTTATTTCGCTTAGTTGCTTTCTCTTGAGTAGAACTGCATGTTCACTCCAGTAAAAAAGCACCTTTGTAAAATGAGTCAAATTGAAGCAGAACACATTGTTGGAGTGTCAGAATGCATAGATAGAAGGCAAATAAGCGTTCTATGGCTTTATTTCGCTTAGTTGCTTACTCTTGAGTAGAACTGCATATTCACTCCAGCAATAAGCACCTTTGTAAAATGAGCGAAATAGAAGCAGAACACATTGTTGGAGTGTCAGAATGCATAGATAGAAGGCACATAGGCATTCTATGGCTTTATTTCGCTGAGTTGCTTACTCTAGAGTAGAACTGCATATTCACTCCAGCAATAAGCACCTTTGTAAAATGAGCGAAATAGAAGCAGAACACATTGTTGGAGTGTCAGAATGCATAGATAGAAGGCACATAGGCGTTCTATGGCTTTATTTCGCTGAGTTGCTTACTCTAGAGTAGAACTGCATATTCACTCCAGCAATAAGCACCTTTTTAAAATGAGCCAAATAGAAGCAGAACACATTGTTGGAGTGTCAGAATGCATAGATAGAAGGCAAATAAGCGTTCTATGGCTTTATTTCGCTGAGTTGCTTACTCTTGAGTAGAACTCCATATTCACTCCAGCAATAAGCACCTTTGTAAAATGAGCCAAATTGAAGCAGAACACATTGTTGGAGTGTCGGAATGCATAGATAGAAGGCACATAGGCGTTCTATGGCTTTATTTCGCTGAGTTGCTTACTCTAGAGTAGAACTGCATATTCACTCCAGCAATAAGCACCTTTGTAAAATGAGCCAAATTGAAGCAGAACACATTGTTGGAGTGTCGGAATGCATAGATAGAAGCCACATAGGCGTTCTATGGCTTTATTTCGCTGAGTTGCTTACTCTTGAGTAGAACTGCATATTCACTCCAGCAATAAGCACCTTTGTAAAATGAGCCAAATTGAAGCAGAACACATTGTTGGAGTGTCAGAATGCATAGATAGAAGGCAAATAAGCGTTCTATGGCTTTATTTCGCTGAGTTACTTACTCTTGAGTAGAACTGCATATTCACTCCAGCAATAAGCACCTTTGTAAAATGAGCCAAATTGAAGCAGAACACATTGTTGGAGTGTCAGAATGCATAGATAGAAGGCAAATAAGCGTTCTATGGCTTTATTTCGCTGAGTTGCTTACTCTTGAGTAGAACTGCATATTCACTCCAGCAATAAGCACCTTTGTAAAATGAGCCAAATAGAAGCAGAACACATTGTTGGAGTGTCAGAATGCATAGATAGAAGGCAAAAAAGGCGTTCTATGGCTTTATTTCGCTGAGTTGCTTACTCTTGAGTAGAACTCCATATTCACTCCAGCAATAAGGACCTTTGTAAAATGAGCCAAATTGAAGCAGAACACATTGTTGGAGTGTCGGAATGCATAGATAGAAGGCACATAGGCGTTCTATGGCTTTATTTCGCTTACTTGCTTACTCTTGAGTAGAACTGCATATTCACTCCAGGAATAAGCACCTTTGTAAAATGAGTCAAATTGAAGCAGAACACATTGTTGGAGTGTCAGAATGCATAGATAGAAGGCACATAGGCATTCTATGGCTTTATTTCGCTTAGTTGCTTACTCTTGAGTAGAACTGCATGTTCACTCCGTGGGACATGTGAAGGAATGAGGAATGAGAGTTTATTTGTGCGTGGACAGAATGCTGAATGGCTACAACCAGCCTCTGCACACCTGAGCTTGAAGGGAACGGCTATTGGGAGAGGCATGTATAGGTGCGCTTAAACGCACATAGGCGTTCTATGGCTTTATTTCGCTGAGTTGCTTACTCTTGAGTAGAACTGCATATTCACTCCAGCAATAAGCACCTTTGTAAAATGAGCCAAATTGAAGCTGAACACATTGTTGGAGTGCCGGAATGCATAGATAGAAGGCACATAGGCGTTCTATGGCTTTATTTCGCTGAGTTGCTTACTCTAGAGTAGAACTGCATATTCACTCCAGCAATAAGCACCTTTTTAAAATGAGCCAAATAGAAGCAGAACACATTGTTGGAGTGTCAGAATGCATAGATAGAAGGCAAATAAGCGTTCTATGGCTTTATTTCGCTGAGTTGCTTACTCTTGAGTAGAACTGCATATTCACTCCAGCAATAAGCACCTTTTTAAAATGAGCCAAATAGAAGCAGAACACATTGTTGGAGTGTCAGAATGCATAGATAGAAGGCAAATAAGCGTTCTATGGCTTTATTTCGCTGAGTTGCTTACTCTTGAGTAGAACTCCATATTCACTCCAGCAATAAGCACCTTTGTAAAATGAGCCAAATTGAAGCAGAACACATTGTTGGAGTGTCGGAATGCATAGATAGAAGGCACATAGGCGTTCTATGGCTTTATTTCGCTGAGTTGCTTACTCTAGAGTAGAACTGCATATTCACTCCAGCAATAAGCACCTTTGTAAAATGAGCCAAATTGAAGCAGAACACATTGTTGGAGTGTCGGAATGCATAGATAGAAGCCACATAGGCGTTCTATGGCTTTATTTCGCTGAGTTGCTTACTCTTGAGTAGAACTGCATATTCACTCCAGCAATAAGCACCTTTGTAAAATGAGCCAAATTGAAGCAGAACACATTGTTGGAGTGTCAGAATGCATAGATAGAAGGCAAATAAGCGTTCTATGGCTTTATTTCGCTGAGTTACTTACTCTTGAGTAGAACTGCATATGCACTCCAGAAATAAGCACCTTTGTAAAATGAGCCAAATTGAAGCAAAACACATTGTTGGAGTGTCAGAATGCATAGATAGAAGGCAAATAAGCGTTCTATGGTTTTATTTCGCTTAGTTGCTTACTCTTGAGTAGAACTGCATGTTCACTCCAGAAATAATCACCTTTGTAAAATGAGCCAAATTGAAGCCGAACACATTGTTGGAGTGTCAGAATGCATAGATAGAAGGCAAATAAGCGTTCCTTGGCTTTATTTCGCTTAGTTGCTTACTCTTGAGTAGAACTGCATATTCACTCCAGGAATAAGCACCTTTGTAAAATGAGTCAAATTGAAGCAGAACACATTGTTGGAGTGTCAGAATGCATAGATAGAAGGCAAATAAGCGTTCTATGGCTTTATTTCGCTTACTTGCTTACTCTTGAGTAGAACTGCATATTCACTCCAGGAATAAGCACCTTTGTAAAATGAGTCAAATTGAAGCAGAACACATTGTTGGAGTGTCAGAATGCATAGATAGAAGGCACATAGGCGTTCTATGGCTTTATTTCGCTTAGTTGCTTACTCTTGAGTAGAACTGCATGTTCACTCCAGTAAAAAAGCACCTTTGTAAAATGAGTCAAATTGAAGCAGAACACATTGTTGGAGTGTCAGAATGTATAGATCGAAGGTAAATAAGCGTTCCATGGCTTTATTTCGCTTAGTTGCTTACTCTTGAGTAGAACTGCTTGTTCACGCCAGAAATAATCACCTTTGTAAAATGAGCCAAATTGAAGCCGAACACATTGTTGGAGTGTCAGAATGCATAGATAGAAGGCAAATAAGCGTTCTATGGTTTTATTTCGCCAAGTTGCTTACTCTTGAGTAGAACTGCATGTTCACTCCAGAAATAATCACCTTTGTAAAATGAGCCAAATTGAAGCCGAACACATTGTTGGAGTGTCAGAATGCATAGATAGAAGGCAAATAAGCGTTCTATGGTTTTATTTCGCTTAGTTGCTTACTCTTGAGTAGAACTGCATGTTCACTCCAGAAATAATCACCTTTGTAAAATGAGCCAAATTGAAGCCGAACACATTGTTGGAGTGTCAGAATGCATAGATAGAAGGCAAATAAGCGTTCTATGGCTTTATTTCGCTGAGTTGCTTACTCTTGAGTAGAACTGCATATTCACTCCAGCAATAAGCACCTTTGTAAAATGAGCCAAATAGAAGCAGAACACATTGTTGGAGTGTCAGAATGCATAGATAGAAGGCACATAGGCGTTCTATGGCTTTATTTCGCTGAGTTGCTTACTCTTGAGTAGAACTCCATATTCACTCCAGCAATAAGGACCTTTGTAAAATGAGCCAAATTGAAGCAGAACACATTGTTGGAGTGTCGGAATGCATAGATAGAAGGCACATAGGCGTTCTATGGCTTTATTTCGCTGAGTTGCTTACTCTTGAGTAGAACTGCATATTCACTCCAGCAATAAGCACCTTTGTAAAAATGAGCCAAATTGAAGCAGAACACATTGTTGGAGTGTCAGAATGCATAGATAGAAGGCAAATAAGCGTTCTATGGCTTTATTTCGCTGAGTTACTTACTCTTGAGTAGAACTGCATATGCACTCCAGAAATAAGCACCTTTGTAAAATGAGCCAAATTGAAGCAGAACACATTGTTGGAGTGTCAGAATGCATAGATAGAAGGCAAATAAGCGTTCTATGGTTTTATTTCGCTTAGTTGCTTACTCTTGAGTAGAACTGCATGTTCACTACAGAAATAATCACCTTTGTAAAATGAGCCAAATTGAAGCCGAACACATTGTTGGAGTGTCAGAATGCATAGATAGAAGGCAAATAAGCGTTCTATGGCTTTATTTCGCTTAGTTGCTTTCTCTTGAGTAGAACTGCATGTTCACTCCAGCAATAAGCACCTTTGTAAAATGAGCCAAATTGAAGCAGAACACATTGTTGGAGTGTCAGAATGCATAGATAGAAGGCAAATAAGCGTTCTATGGCTTTATTTCGCTGAGTTGCTTACTCTTGAGTAGAACTGCATGTTCACTCCAGAAATAATCACCTTTGTAAAATGAGCCAAATTGAAGCCGAACACATTGTTGGAGTGTCAGAATGCATAGATAGAAGGCAAATAAGCGTTCTATGGCTTTATTTCGCTTACTTGCTTACTCTTGAGTAGAACTGCATATTCACTCCAGGAATAAGCACCTTTGTAAAATGAGTCAAATTGAAGCAGAACACATTGTTGGAGTGTCAGAATGCATAGATAGAAGGCACATAGGCATTCTATGGCTTTATTTCGCTTAGTTGCTTACTCTTGAGTAGAACTGCATGTTCACTCCGTGGGACATGTGAAGGAATGAGGAATGAGAGTTTCTTTGTGCGTGGACAGAATGCTGAATGGCTACAACCAGCCTCTGCACACCTGAGCTTGAAGGGAACGGCTTTTGGGAGAGGCATGTATAGGTGCGCTTAAACGCACATAGGCGTTCTATGGCTTTATTTCGCTGAGTTGCTTACTCTTGAGTAGAACTGCATATTCACTCCAGCAATAAGCACCTTTGTAAAATGAGCCAAATTGAAGCTGAACACATTGTTGGAGTGTCGGAATGCATAGATAGAAGGCTAATAAGCGTTCTATGGCTTTTTTTCGCTTAGTTGCTTTCTCTTGAGTAGAACTGCATGTTCACTCCAGCAATAAGCACCTTTGTAAAATGAGCCAAATTGAAGCAGAACACATTGTTGGAGTGTCAGAATGCATAGATAGAAGGCAAATAAGCGTTCTATGGCTTTATTTCGCTTAGTTGCTTACTCTTGAGTAGAACTGCATATTCACTCCAGCAATAAGCACCTTTGTAAAATGAGCGAAATAGAAGCAGAACACATTGTTGGAGTGTCAGAATGCATAGATAGAAGGCACATAGGCGTTCTATGGCTTTATTTCGCTGAGTTGCTTACTCTAGAGTAGAACTGCATGTTCACTCCAGTAAAAAAGCACCTTTGTAAAATGAGCCAAATTGAAGCCGAACACATTGTTGGAGTGTCAGAATGCATAGATAGAAGGCAAATAAGCGTTCTATGGTTTTATTTCGCCAAGTTGCTTACTCTTGAGTAGAACTGCATGTTCACTCCAGAAATAATCACCTTTGTAAAATGAGCCAAATTGAAGCCGAACACATTGTTGGAGTGTCAGAATGCATAGATAGAAGGCAAATAAGCGTTCTATGGTTTTATTTCGCTTAGTTGCTTACTCTTGAGTAGAACTGCATGTTCACTCCAGAAATAATCACCTTTGTAAAATGAGCCAAATTGAAGCCGAACACATTGTTGGAGTGTCAGAATGCATAGATAGAAGGCAAATAAGCGTTCTATGGCTTTATTTCGCTGAGTTGCTTACTCTTGAGTAGAACTGCATATTCACTCCAGCAATAAGCACCTTTGTAAAATGAGCCAAATAGAAGCAGAACACATTGTTGGAGTGTCAGAATGCATAGATAGAAGGCACATAGGCGTTCTATGGCTTTATTTCGCTGAGTTGCTTACTCTTGAGTAGAACTCCATATTCACTCCAGCAATAAGGACCTTTGTAAAATGAGCCAAATTGAAGCAGAACACATTGTTGGAGTGTCGGAATGCATAGATAGAAGGCACATAGGCGTTCTATGGCTTTATTTCGCTGAGTTGCTTACTCTTGAGTAGAACTGCATATTCACTCCAGCAATAAGCACCTTTGTAAAAATGAGCCAAATTGAAGCAGAACACATTGTTGGAGTGTCAGAATGCATAGATAGAAGGCAAATAAGCGTTCTATGGCTTTATTTCGCTGAGTTACTTACTCTTGAGTAGAACTGCATATGCACTCCAGAAATAAGCACCTTTGTAAAATGAGCCAAATTGAAGCAGAACACATTGTTGGAGTGTCAGAATGCATAGATAGAAGGCAAATAAGCGTTCTATGGTTTTATTTCGCTTAGTTGCTTACTCTTGAGTAGAACTGCATGTTCACTACAGAAATAATCACCTTTGTAAAATGAGCCAAATTGAAGCCGAACACATTGTTGGAGTGTCAGAATGCATAGATAGAAGGCAAATAAGCGTTCTATGGCTTTATTTCGCTTAGTTGCTTTCTCTTGAGTAGAACTGCATGTTCACTCCAGCAATAAGCACCTTTGTAAAATGAGCCAAATTGAAGCAGAACACATTGTTGGAGTGTCAGAATGCATAGATAGAAGGCAAATAAGCGTTCTATGGCTTTATTTCGCTGAGTTGCTTACTCTTGAGTAGAACTGCATGTTCACTCCAGAAATAATCACCTTTGTAAAATGAGCCAAATTGAAGCCGAACACATTGTTGGAGTGTCAGAATGCATAGATAGAAGGCAAATAAGCGTTCTATGGCTTTATTTCGCTTACTTGCTTACTCTTGAGTAGAACTGCATATTCACTCCAGGAATAAGCACCTTTGTAAAATGAGTCAAATTGAAGCAGAACACATTGTTGGAGTGTCAGAATGCATAGATAGAAGGCACATAGGCATTCTATGGCTTTATTTCGCTTAGTTGCTTACTCTTGAGTAGAACTGCATGTTCACTCCGTGGGACATGTGAAGGAATGAGGAATGAGAGTTTCTTTGTGCGTGGACAGAATGCTGAATGGCTACAACCAGCCTCTGCACACCTGAGCTTGAAGGGAACGGCTTTTGCGAGAGGCATGTATAGGTGCGCTTAAACGCACATAGGCGTTCTATGGCTTTATTTCGCTGAGTTGCTTACTCTTGAGTAGAACTGCATATTCACTCCAGCAATAAGCACCTTTGTAAAATGAGCCAAATTGAAGCTGAACACATTGTTGGAGTGTCGGAATGCATAGATAGAAGGCAAATAAGCGTTCTATGGCTTTATTTCGCTTAGTTGCTTTCTCTTGAGTAGAACTGCATGTTCACTCCAGCAATAAGCACCTTTGTAAAATGAGCCAAATTGAAGCAGAACACATTGTTGGAGTGTCAGAATGCATAGATAGAAGGCAAATAAGCGTTCTATGGCTTTATTTCGCTTAGTTGCTTACTCTTGAGTAGAACTGCATATTCACTCCAGCAATAAGCACCTTTGTAAAATGAGCGAAATAGAAGCAGAACACATTGTTGGAGTGTCAGAATGCATAGATAGAAGGCACATAGGCGTTCTATGGCTTTATTTCGCTGAGTTGCTTACTCTAGAGTAGAACTGCATATTCACTCCAGCAATAAGCACCTTTTTAAAATGAGCCAAATAGAAGCAGAACACATTGTTGGAGTGTCAGAATGCATAGATAGAAGGCACATAGGCGTTCTATGGCTTTATTTCGCTGAGTTGCTTACTCTTGAGTAGAACTGCATATTCACTCCAGCAATAAGCACCTTTGTAAAATGAGCCAAATTGAAGCAGAACACATTGTTGGAGTGTCAGAATGCATAGATAGAAGGCAAATAAGCGTTCTATGGCTTTATTTCGCTGAGTTGCTTACTCTTGAGTAGAACTGCATATTCACTCCAGCAATAAGCACCTTTGTAAAATGAGCCAAATAGAAGCAGAACACATTGTTGGAGTGTCAGAATGCATAGATAGAAGGCACATAGGCGTTCTATGGCTTTATTTCGCTGAGTTGCTTACTCTTGAGTAGAACTCCATATTCACTCCAGCAATAAGGACCTTTGTAAAATGATCCAAATTGAAGCAGAACACATTGTTGGAGTGTCGGAATGCGTAGATAGAAGGCACATAGGCGTTCTATGGCTTTATTTCGCTTACTTGCTTACTCTTGAGTAGAACTGCATATTCACTCCAGGAATAAGCACCTTTGTAAAATGAGTCAAATTGAAGCAGAACACATTGTTGGAGTGTCAGAATGCATAGATAGAAGGCACATAGGCATTCTATGGCTTTATTTCGCTGAGTTGCTTACTCTTGAGTAGAACTGCATATTCACTCCAGCAATAAGCACCTTTGTAAAATGAGCCAAATAGAAGCAGAACACATTGTTGGAGTGTCAGAATGCATAGATAGAAGGCACATAGGCGTTCTATGGCTTTATTTCGCTGAGTTGCCTACTCTAGAGTAGAACTGCATATTCACTCCAGCAATAAGCACCTTTGTAAAATGAGCCAAATTGAAGCAGAACACATTGTTGGAGTGTCGGAATGCATAGATAGAAGCCACATAGGCGTTCTATGGCTTTATATCGCTGAGTTGCTTACTCTTGAGTAGAACTGCATATTCACTCCAGCAATAAGCACCTTTGTAAAATGAGCGAAATAGAAGCAGAACACATTGTTGGAGTGTCAGAATGCATAGATAGAAGGCACATAGGCATTCTATGGCTTTATTTCGCTGAGTTGCTTACTCTAGAGTAGAACTGCATATTCACTCCAGCAATAAGCACCTTTGTAAAATGAGCGAAATAGAAGCAGAACACATTGTTGGAGTGTCAGAATGCATAGATAGAAGGCACATAGGCGTTCTATGGCTTTATTTCGCTGAGTTGCTTACTCTTGAGTAGAACTGCATATTCACTCCAGCAATAAGCACCTTTGTAAAATGAGCCAAATAGAAGCAGAACACATTGTTGGAGTGTCAGAATGCATAGATAGAAGGCACATAGGCGTTCTATGGCTTTATTTCGCTGAGTTGCTAACTCTAGAGTAGAACTGCATATTCACTCCAGCAATAAGCACCTTTGTAAAATGAGCCAAATTGAAGAAGAACACATTGTTGGAGTGTCGGAATGCATAGATAGAAGCCACATAGGCGTTCTATGGCTTTATTTCGCTGAGTTGCTTACTCTAGAGTAGAACTGCATATTCACTCCAGCAATAAGCACCTTTTTAAAATGAGCCAAATAGAAGCAGAACACATTGTTGGAGTGTCAGAATGCATAGATAGAAGGCAAATAAGCGTTCTATGGCTTTATTTCGCTGAGTTGCTTACTCTTGAGTAGAACTGCATATTCACTCCAGCAATAAGCACCTTTGTAAAATGAGCCAAATAGAAGCAGAACACATTGTTGGAGTGTCAGAATGCATAGATAGAAGGTACATAGGCGTTCTATGGTTTTATTTCGCTGAGTTGCTTACTCTTGAGTAGAACTCCATATTCACTCCAGCAATAAGCACCTTTGTAAAATGAGCCAAATTGAAGCAGAACACATTGTTGGAGTGTCGGAATGCATAGATAGAAGGCACATAGGCGTTCTATGGCTTTATTTCGCTGAGTTGCTTACTCTAGAGTAGAACTGCATATTCACTCCAGCAATAAGCACCTTTGTAAAATGAGCCAAATTGAAGCAGAACACATTGTTGGAGTGTCGGAATGCATAGATAGAGGCCACATAGGCGTTCTATGGCTTTATTTCGCTGAGTTGCTTACTCTTGAGTAGAACTGCATATTCACTCCAGCAATAAGCACCTTTGTAAAATGTGCCAAATTGAAGCAGAACACATTGTTGGAGTGTCAGAATGCATAGATAGAAGGCAAATAAGCGTTCTATGGCTTTATTTTGCTGAGTTACTTACTCTTGAGTAGAACTGCATATGCACTCCAGAAATAAGCACCTTTGTAAAATGAGCCAAATTGAAGCAAAACACATTGTTGGAGTGTCAGAATGCATAGATAGAAGGCAAATAAGCGTTCTATGGTTTTATTTCGCTTAGTTGCTTACTCTTGAGTAGAACTGCATGTTCACTCCAGAAATAATCACCTTTGTAAAATGAGCCAAATTGAAGCCGAACACATTGTTGGAGTGTCAGAATGCATAGATAGAAGGCAAATAAGCGTTCTATGGCTTTATTTCGCTTACTTGCTTACTCTTGAGTAGAACTGCATATTCACTCCAGGAAAAAGCACCTTTGTAAAATGAGTCAAATTGAAGCAGAACACATTGTTGGAGTGTCAGAATGCATAGATAGAAGGCACATAGGCGTTCTATGGCTTTATTTCGCTTAGTTGCTTACTCTTGAGTAGAACTGCATGTTCACTCCAGTAAAAAAGCACCTTTGTAAAATGAGTCAAATTGAAGCAGAACACATTGTTGGAGTGTCAGAATGTATAGATCGAAGGTAAATAAGCGTTCCATGGCTTTATTTCGCTTAGTTGCTTACTCTTGAGTAGAACTGCATGTTCACGCCAGAAATAATCACCTTTGTAAAATGAGCCAAATTGAAGCCGAACACATTGTTGGAGTGTCAGAATGCATAGATAGAAGGCAAATAAGCGTTCTATGGTTTTATTTCGCTTAGTTGCTTACTCTTGAGTAGAACTGCATGTTCACTCCAGAAATAATCACCTTTGTAAAATGAGCCAAATTGAAGCCGAACACATTGTTGGAGTGTCAGAATGCATAGATAGAAGGCAAATAAGCGTTCTATGGCTTTATTTCGCTGAGTTGCTTACTCTTGAGTAGAACTGCATATTCACTCCAGCAATAAGCACCTTTGTAAAATGAGCCAAATAGAAGCAGAACACATTGTTGGAGTGTCAGAATGCATAGATAGAAGGCACATAGGCGTTCTATGGCTTTATTTCGCTGAGTTGCTTACTCTTGAGTAGAACTCCATATTCACTCCAGCAATAAGGACCTTTGTAAAATGAGCCAAATTGAAGCAGAACACATTGTTGGAGTGTCGGAATGCATAGATAGAAGGCACATAGGCGTTCTATGGCTTTATTTCGCTGAGTTGCTTACTCTTGAGTAGAACTGCATATTCACTCCAGCAATAAGCACCTTTGTAAAAATGAGCCAAATTGAAGCAGAACACATTGTTGGAGTGTCAGAATGCATAGATAGAAGGCAAATAAGCGTTCTATGGCTTTATTTCGCTGAGTTACTTACTCTTGAGTAGAACTGCATATGCACTCCAGAAATAAGCACCTTTGTAAAATGAGCCAAATTGAAGCAGAACACATTGTTGGAGTGTCAGAATGCATAGATAGAAGGCAAATAAGCGTTCTATGGTTTTATTTCGCTTAGTTGCTTACTCTTGAGTAGAACTGCATGTTCACTACAGAAATAATCACCTTTGTAAAATGAGCCAAATTGAAGCCGAACACATTGTTGGAGTGTCAGAATGCATAGATAGAAGGCAAATAAGCGTTCTATGGCTTTATTTCGCTTAGTTGCTTTCTCTTGAGTAGAACTGCATGTTCACTCCAGCAATAAGCACCTTTGTAAAATGAGCCAAATTGAAGCAGAACACATTGTTGGAGTGTCAGAATGCATAGATAGAAGGCAAATAAGCGTTCTATGGCTTTATTTCGCTTAGTTGCTTACTCTTGAGTAGAACTGCATGTTCACTCCAGAAATAATCACCTTTGTAAAATGAGCCAAATTGAAGCCGAACACATTGTTGGAGTGTCAGAATGCATAGATAGAAGGCAAATAAGCGTTCTATGGCTTTATTTCGCTTACTTGCTTACTCTTGAGTAGAACTGCATATTCACTCCAGGAATAAGCACCTTTGTAAAATGAGTCAAATTGAAGCAGAACACATTGTTGGAGTGTCAGAATGCATAGATAGAAGGCACATAGGCATTCTATGGCTTTATTTCGCTTAGTTGCTTACTCTTGAGTAGAACTGCATGTTCACTCCGTGGGACATGTGAAGGAATGAGGAATGAGAGTTTCTTTGTGCGTGGACAGAATGCTGAATGGCTACAACCAGCCTCTGCACACCTGAGCTTGAAGGGAACGGCTTTTGGGAGAGGCATGTATAGGTGCGCTTAAACGCACATAGGCGTTCTATGGCTTTATTTCGCTGAGTTGCTTACTCTTGAGTAGAACTGCATATTCACTCCAGCAATAAGCACCTTTGTAAAATGAGCCAAATTGAAGCTGAACACATTGTTGGAGTGTCGGAATGCATAGATAGAAGGCTAATAAGCGTTCTATGGCTTTTTTTCGCTTAGTTGCTTTCTCTTGAGTAGAACTGCATGTTCACTCCAGCAATAAGCACCTTTGTAAAATGAGCCAAATTGAAGCAGAACACATTGTTGGAGTGTCAGAATGCATAGATAGAAGGCACATAGGCGTTCTATGGCTTTATTTCGCTGAGTTACTTACTCTTGAGTAGAACTGCATATGCACTCCAGAAATAAGCACCTTTGTAAAATGAGCCAAATTGAAGCAGAACACATTGTTGGAGTGTCAGAATGCATAGATAGAAGGCAAATAAGCGTTCTATGGTTTTATTTCGCTTAGTTGCTTACTCTTGAGTAGAACTGCATATTCACTCCAGCAATAAGGACCTTTGTAAAATGAGCCAAATTGAAGGAGAACACATTGTTGGAGTGTCGGAATGCATAGATAGAAGGCACATAGGCGTTCTATGGCTTTATTTCGCTTACTTGCTTACTCTTGAGTAGAACTGCATATTCACTCCAGGAATAAGCACCTTTGTAAAATGAGTCAAATTGAAGCAGAACACATTGTTGGAGTGTCAGAATGCATAGATAGAAGGCACATAGGCATTCTATGGCTTTATTTCGCTTAGTTGCTTACTCTTGAGTAGAACTGCATGTTCACTCCGTGGGACATGTGAAGGAATGAGGAATGAGAGTTTCTTTGTGCGTGGACAGAATGCTGAATGGCTACAACCAGCCTCTGCACACCTGAGCTTGAAGGGAACGGCTTTTGGGAGAGGCATGTATAGGTGCGCTTAAACGCACATAGGCGTTCTATGGCTTTATTTCGCTGAGTTGCTTACTCTTGAGTAGAACTGCATATTCACTCCAGCAATAAGCACCTTTGTAAAATGAGCCAAATTGAAGCTGAACACATTGTTGGAGTGCCGGAATGCATAGATAGAAGGCAAATAAGCGTTCTATGGCTTTATTTCGCTGAGTTGCTTACTCTTGAGTAGAACTGCATATTCACTCCAGCAATAAGCACCTTTGTAAAATGAGCCAAATAGAAGCAGAACACATTGTTGGAGTGTCAGAATGCATAGATAGAAGGCACATAGGCGTTCTATGGCTTTATTTCGCTGAGTTGCTTACTCTTGAGTAGAACTCCATATTCACTCCAGCAATAAGCACCTTTGTAAAATGAGCCAAATTGAAGCAGAACACATTGTTGGAGTGTCGGAATGCATAGATAGAAGGCACATAGGCGTTCTATGGCTTTATTTCGCTGAGTTGCTTACTCTTGAGTAGAACTGCATATTCACTCCAGCAATAAGGACCTTTGTAAAATGAGCCAAATTGAAGCAGAACACATTGTTGGAGTGTCGGAATGCATAGATAGAAGGCACATAGGCGTTCTGTGGCTTTATTTCGCTTACTTGCTTACTCTTGAGTAGAACTGCATATTCACTCCAGGAATAAGCACCTTTGTAAAATGAGTCAAATTGAAGCAGAACACATTGTTGGAGTGTCAGAATGCATAGATAGAAGGCACATAGGCATTCTATGGCTTTATTTCGCTTAGTTGCTTACTCTTGAGTAGAACTGCATGTTCACTCCATGGGACATGTGAAGGAATGAGGAATGAGAGTTTCTTTGTGCATGGACAGAATGCTGAATGGCTACAACCAGCCTCTGCACACCTGAGCTTGAAGGGAACGGCTTTTGGGAGAGGCATGTATAGGTGCGCTTAAACGCACATAGGCGTTCTATGGCTTTATTTCGCTGAGTTGCTTACTCTTGAGTAGAACTGCATATTCACTCCAGCAATAAGCACCTTTGTAAAATGAGCCAAATTGAAGCAGAACACATTGTTGGAGTGTCGGAATGCATAGATAGAGGCCACATAGGCGTTCTATGGCTTTATTTCGCTGAGTTGCTTACTCTTGAGTAGAACTGCATATTCACTCCAGCAATAAGCACCTTTGTAAAATGAGCCAAATTGAAGCAGAACACATTGTTGGAGTGTCAGAATGCATAGATAGAAGGCAAATAAGCGTTCTATGGCTTTATTTTGCTGAGTTACTTACTCTTGAGTAGAACTGCATATGCACTCCAGAAATAAGCACCTTTGTAAAATGAGCCAAATTGAAGCAAAACACATTGTTGGAGTGTCAGAATGCATAGATAGAAGGCAAATAAGCGTTCTATGGTTTTATTTCGCTTAGTTGCTTACTCTTGAGTAGAACTGCATGTTCACTCCAGAAATAATCACCTTTGTAAAATGAGCCAAATTGAAGCCGAACACATTGTTGGAGTGTCAGAATGCATAGATAGAAGGCAAATAAGCGTTCTATGGCTTTATTTCGCTTACTTGCTTACTCTTGAGTAGAACTGCATATTCACTCCAGGAAAAAGCACCTTTGTAAAATGAGTCAAATTGAAGCAGAACACATTGTTGGAGTGTCAGAATGCATAGATAGAAGGCACATAGGCGTTCTATGGCTTTATTTCGCTTAGTTGCTTACTCTTGAGTAGAACTGCATGTTCACTCCAGTAAAAAAGCACCTTTGTAAAATGAGTCAAATTGAAGCAGAACACATTGTTGGAGTGTCAGAATGTATAGATCGAAGGTAAATAAGCGTTCCATGGCTTTATTTCGCTTAGTTGCTTACTCTTGAGTAGAACTGCATGTTCACGCCAGAAATAATCACCTTTGTAAAATGAGCCAAATTGAAGCCGAACACATTGTTGGAGTGTCAGAATGCATAGATAGAAGGCAAATAAGCGTTCTATGGTTTTATTTCGCTTAGTTGCTTACTCTTGAGTAGAACTGCATGTTCACTCCAGAAATAATCACCTTTGTAAAATGAGCCAAATTGAAGCCGAACACATTGTTGGAGTGTCAGAATGCATAGATAGAAGGCAAATAAGCGTTCTATGGCTTTATTTCGCTGAGTTGCTTACTCTTGAGTAGAACTGCATATTCACTCCAGCAATAAGCACCTTTGTAAAATGAGCCAAATAGAAGCAGAACACATTGTTGGAGTGTCAGAATGCATAGATAGAAGGCACATAGGCGTTCTATGGCTTTATTTCGCTGAGTTGCTTACTCTTGAGTAGAACTCCATATTCACTCCAGCAATAAGGACCTTTGTAAAATGAGCCAAATTGAAGCAGAACACATTGTTGGAGTGTCGGAATGCATAGATAGAAGGCACATAGGCGTTCTATGGCTTTATTTCGCTGAGTTGCTTACTCTTGAGTAGAACTGCATATTCACTCCAGCAATAAGCACCTTTGTAAAAATGAGCCAAATTGAAGCAGAACACATTGTTGGAGTGTCAGAATGCATAGATAGAAGGCAAATAAGCGTTCTATGGTTTTATTTCGCTTAGTTGCTTACTCTTGAGTAGAACTGCATGTTCACTACAGAAATAATCACCTTTGTAAAATGAGCCAAATTGAAGCCGAACACATTGTTGGAGTGTCAGAATGCATAGATAGAAGGCAAATAAGCGTTCTATGGCTTTATTTCGCTTAGTTGCTTACTCTTGAGTAGAACTGCATGTTCACTCCAGAAATAATCACCTTTGTAAAATGAGCCAAATTGAAGCCGAACACATTGTTGGAGTGTCAGAATGCATAGATAGAAGGCAAATAAGCGTTCTATGGCTTTATTTCGCTTACTTGCTTACTCTTGAGTAGAACTGCATATTCACTCCAGGAATAAGCACCTTTGTAAAATGAGTCAAATTGAAGCAGAACACATTGTTGGAGTGTCAGAATGCATAGATAGAAGGCACATAGGCATTCTATGGCTTTATTTCGCTTAGTTGCTTACTCTTGAGTAGAACTGCATGTTCACTCCGTGGGACATGTGAAGGAATGAGGAATGAGAGTTTCTTTGTGCGTGGACAGAATGCTGAATGGCTACAACCAGCCTCTGCACACCTGAGCTTGAAGGGAACGGCTTTTGGGAGAGGCATGTATAGGTGCGCTTAAACGCACATAGGCGTTCTATGGCTTTATTTCGCTGAGTTGCTTACTCTTGAGTAGAACTGCATATTCACTCCAGCAATAAGGACCTTTGTAAAATGAGCCAAATTGAAGCAGAACACATTGTTGGAGTGTCGGAATGCATAGATAGAAGGCACATAGGCGTTCTATGGCTTTATTTCGCTTACTTGCTTACTCTTGAGTAGAACTGCATATTCACTCCAGGAATAAGCACCTTTGTAAAATGAGTCAAATTGAAGCAGAACACATTGTTGGAGTGTCAGAATGCATAGATAGAAGGCACATAGGCATTCTATGGCTTTATTTCGCTTAGTTGCTTACTCTTGAGTAGAACTGCATGTTCACTCCGTGGGACATGTGAAGGAATGAGGAATGAGAGTTTCTTTGTGCGTGGACAGAATGCTGAATGGCTACAACCAGCCTCTGCACACCTGAGCTTGAAGGGAACGGCTTTTGGGAGAGGCATGTATAGGTGCGCTTAAACGCACATAGGCGTTCTATGGCTTTATTTCGCTGAGTTGCTTACTCTTGAGTAGAACTGCATATTCACTCCAGCAATAAGCACCTTTGTAAAATGAGCCAAATTGAAGCTGAACACATTGTTGGAGTGCCGGAATGCATAGATAGAAGGCAAATAAGCGTTCTATGGCTTTATTTCGCTGAGTTGCTTACTCTTGAGTAGAACTGCATATTCACTCCAGCAATAAGCACCTTTGTAAAATGAGCCAAATAGAAGCAGAACACATTGTTGGAGTGTCAGAATGCATAGATAGAAGGCACATAGGCGTTCTATGGCTTTATTTCGCTGAGTTGCTTACTCTTGAGTAGAACTCCATATTCACTCCAGCAATAAGCACCTTTGTAAAATGAGCCAAATTGAAGCAGAACACATTGTTGGAGTGTCGGAATGCATAGAGAGAAGGCACATAGGCGTTCTATGGCTTTATTTCGCTGAGTTGCTTACTCTTGAGTAGAACTGCATATTCACTCCAGCAATAAGGACCTTTGTAAAATGAGCCAAATTGAAGCAGAACACATTGTTGGAGTGTCGGAATGCATAGATAGAAGGCACATAGGCGTTCTATGGCTTTATTTCGCTTACTTGCTTACTCTTGAGTAGAACTGCATATTCACTCCAGGAATAAGCACCTTTGTAAAATGAGTCAAATTGAAGCAGAACACATTGTTGGAGTGTCAGAATGCATAGATAGAAGGCACATAGGCATTCTATGGCTTTATTTCGCTTAGTTGCTTACTCTTGAGTAGAACTGCATGTTCACTCCGTGGGACATGTGAAGGAATGAGGAATGAGAGTTTCTTTGTGCATGGACAGAATGCTGAATGGCTACAACCAGCCTCTGCACACCTGAGCTTGAAGGGAACGGCTTTTGGGAGAGGCATGTATAGGTGCGCTTAAACGCACATAGGCGTTCTATGGCTTTATTTCGCTGAGTTGCTTACTCTTGAGTAGAACTGCATATTCACTCCAGCAATAAGCACCTTTGTAAAATGAGCCAAATTGAAGCTGAACACATTGTTGGAGTGCCGGAATGCATAGATAGAAGGCAAATAAGCGTTCTATGGCTTTATTTCGCTGAGTTGCTTACTCTAGAGTAGAACTGCATATTCACTCCAGCAATAAGCACCTTTGTAAAATGAGCCAAATTGAAGCAGAACACATTGTTGGAGTGTCGGAATGCATAGATAGAAGCCACATAGGCGTTCTATGGCTTTATATCGCTGAGTTGCTTACTCTTGAGTAGAACTGCATATTCACTCCAGCAATAAGCACCTTTGTAAAATGAGCGAAATAGAAGCAGAACACATTGTTGGAGTGTCAGAATGCATAGATAGAAGGCACATAGGCATTCTATGGCTTTATTTCGCTGAGTTGCTTACTCTAGAGTAGAACTGCATATTCACTCCAGCAATAAGCACCTTTGTAAAATGAGCGAAATAGAAGCAGAACACATTGTTGGAGTGTCAGAATGCATAGATAGAAGGCACATAGGCGTTCTATGGCTTTATTTCGCTGAGTTGCTTACTCTTGAGTAGAACTGCATATTCACTCCAGCAATAAGCACCTTTGTAAAATGAGCCAAATAGAAGCAGAACACATTGTTGGAGTTTCAGAATGCATAGATAGAAGGCACATAGGCGTTCTATGGCTTTATTTCGCTGAGTTGCTTACTCTTGAGTAGAACTCCATATTCACTCCAGCAATAAGCACCTTTGTAAAATGAGCCAAATTGAAGCAGAACACATTGTTGGAGTGTCGGAATGCATAGATAGAAGGCACATAGGCGTTCTATGGCTTTATTTCGCTGAGTTGCTTACTCTAGAGTAGAACTGCATATTCACTCCAGCAATAAGCACCTTTGTAAAATGAGCCAAATTGAAGCAGAACACATTGTTGGAGTGTCGGAATGCATAGATAGAAGCCACATAGGCGTTCTATGGCTTTATTTCGCTGAGTTGCTTACTCTAGAGTAGAACTGCATATTCACTCCAGCAATAAGCACCTTTTTAAAATGAGCCAAATAGAAGCAGAACACATTGTTGGAGTGTCAGAATGCATAGATAGAAGGCAAATAAGCGTTCTATGGCTTTATTTCGCTGAGTTGCTTACTCTTGAGTAGAACTGCATATTCACTCCAGCAATAAGCACCTTTGTAAAATGAGCCAAATAGAAGCAGAACACATTGTTGGAGTGCCGGAATGCATAGATAGAAGGCAAATAAGCGTTCTATGGCTTTATTTCGCTGAGTTGCTTACTCTAGAGTAGAACTGCATATTCACTCCAGCAATAAGCACCTTTGTAAAATGAGCCAAATTGAAGCAGAACACATTGTTGGAGTGTCGGAATGCATAGATAGAAGCCACATAGGCGTTCTATGGCTTTATATCGCTGAGTTGCTTACTCTTGAGTAGAACTGCATATTCACTCCAGCAATAAGCACCTTTGTAAAATGAGCGAAATAGAAGCAGAACACATTGTTGGAGTGTCAGAATGCATAGATAGAAGGCACATAGGCATTCTATGGCTTTATTTCGCTGAGTTGCTTACTCTAGAGTAGAACTGCATATTCACTCCAGCAATAAGCACCTTTGTAAAATGAGCGAAATAGAAGCAGAACACATTGTTGGAGTGTCAGAATGCATAGATAGAAGGCACATAGGCGTTCTATGGCTTTATTTCGCTGAGTTGCTTACTCTTGAGTAGAACTGCATATTCACTCCAGCAATAAGCACCTTTGTAAAATGAGCCAAATAGAAGCAGAACACATTGTTGGAGTTTCAGAATGCATAGATAGAAGGCACATAGGCGTTCTATGGCTTTATTTCGCTGAGTTGCTTACTCTTGAGTAGAACTCCATATTCACTCCAGCAATAAGCACCTTTGTAAAATGAGCCAAATTGAAGCAGAACACATTGTTGGAGTGTCGGAATGCATAGATAGAAGGCACATAGGCGTTCTATGGCTTTATTTCGCTGAGTTGCTTACTCTAGAGTAGAACTGCATATTCACTCCAGCAATAAGCACCTTTGTAAAATGAGCCAAATTGAAGCAGAACACATTGTTGGAGTGTCGGAATGCATAGATAGAAGCCACATAGGCGTTCTATGGCTTTATTTCGCTGAGTTGCTTACTCTAGAGTAGAACTGCATATTCACTCCAGCAATAAGCACCTTTTTAAAATGAGCCAAATAGAAGCAGAACACATTGTTGGAGTGTCAGAATGCATCGATAGAAGGCAAATAAGCGTTCTATGGCTTTATTTCGCTGAGTTGCTTACTCTTGAGTAGAACTGCATATTCACTCCAGCAATAAGCACCTTTGTAAAATGAGCCAAATAGAAGCAGAACACATTGTTGGAGTGTCAGAATGCATAGATAGAAGGCACATAGGCGTTCTATGGCTTTATTTCGCTGAGTTGCTTACTCTTGAGTAGAACTCCATATTCACTCCAGCAATAAGCACCTTTGTAAAATGAGCCAAATTGAAGCAGAACACATTGTTGGAGTGTCGGAATGCATAGATAGAAGGCACATAGGCGTTCTATGGCTTTATTTCGCTGAGTTGCTTACTCTAGAGTAGAACTGCATATTCACTCCAGCAATAAGCACCTTTGTAAAATGAGCCAAATTGAAGCAGAACACATTGTTGGAGTGTCAGAATGCATAGATAGAAGGCACATAGGCGTTCTATGGCTTTATTTCGCTTACTTGCTTACTCTTGAGTAGAACTGCATATTCACTCCAGGAATAAGCACCTTTGTAAAATGAGTCAAATTGAAGCAGAACACATTGTTGGAGTGTCAGAATGCATAGATAGAAGGCACATAGGCATTCTATGGCTTTATTTCGCTTAGTTGCTTACTCTTGAGTAGAACTGCATGTTCACTCCGTGGGACATGTGAAGGAATGAGGAATGAGAGTTTCTTTGTGCGTGGACAGAATGCTGAATGGCTACAACCAGCCTCTGCACACCTGAGCTTGAAGGGAACGGCTTTTGGGAGAGGCATGTATAGGTGCGCTTAAACGCACATAGGCGTTCTATGGCTTTATTTTGCTGAGTTGCTTACTCTTGAGTAGAACTGCATATTCACTCCAGCAATAAGCACCTTTGTAAAATGAGCCAAATTGAAGCTGAACACATTGTTGGAGTGCCGGAATGCATAGATAGAAGGCAAATAAGCGTTCTATGGCTTTATTTCGCTGAGTTGCTTACTCTAGAGTAGAACTGCATATTCACTCCAGCAATAAGCACCTTTGTAAAATGAGCCAAATTGAAGCAGAACACATTGTTGGAGTGTCGGAATGCATAGATAGAAGCCACATAGGCGTTCTATGGCTTTATATCGCTGAGTTGCTTACTCTTGAGTAGAACTGCATATTCACTCCAGCAATAAGCACCTTTGTAAAATGAGCGAAATAGAAGCAGAACACATTGTTGGAGTGTCAGAATGCATAGATAGAAGGCACATAGGCATTCTATGGCTTTATTTCGCTGAGTTGCTTACTCTAGAGTAGAACTGCATATTCACTCCAGCAATAAGCACCTTTGTAAAATGAGCGAAATAGAAGCAGAACACATTGTTGGAGTGTCAGAATGCATAGATAGAAGGCACATAGGCGTTCTATGGCTTTATTTCGCTGAGTTGCTTACTCTTGAGTAGAACTGCATATTCACTCCAGCAATAAGCACCTTTGTAAAATGAGCCAAATAGAAGCAGAACACATTGTTGGAGTTTCAGAATGCATAGATAGAAGGCACATAGGCGTTCTATGGCTTTATTTCGCTGAGTTGCTTACTCTTGAGTAGAACTCCATATTCACTCCAGCAATAAGCACCTTTGTAAAATGAGCCAAATTGAAGCAGAACACATTGTTGGAGTGTCGGAATGCATAGATAGAAGGCACATAGGCGTTCTATGGCTTTATTTCGCTGAGTTGCTTACTCTAGAGTAGAACTGCATATTCACTCCAGCAATAAGCACCTTTGTAAAATGAGCCAAATTGAAGCAGAACACATTGTTGGAGTGTCGGAATGCATAGATAGAAGCCACATAGGCGTTCTATGGCTTTATTTCGCTGAGTTGCTTACTCTAGAGTAGAACTGCATATTCACTCCAGCAATAAGCACCTTTTTAAAATGAGCCAAATAGAAGCAGAACACATTGTTGGAGTGTCAGAATGCATAGATAGAAGGCAAATAAGCGTTCTATGGCTTTATTTCGCTGAGTTGCTTACTCTTGAGTAGAACTGCATATTCACTCCAGCAATAAGCACCTTTGTAAAATGAGCCAAATAGAAGCAGAACACATTGTTGGAGTGTCAGAATGCATAGATAGAAGGCACATAGGCGTTCTATGGCTTTATTTCGCTGAGTTGCTTACTCTTGAGTAGAACTCCATATTCACTCCAGCAATAAGCACCTTTGTAAAATGAGCCAAATTGAAGCAGAACACATTGTTGGAGTGTCGGAATGCATAGATAGAAGGCACATAGGCGTTCTATGGCTTTATTTCGCTGAGTTGCTTACTCTAGAGTAGAACTGCATATTCACTCCAGCAATAAGCACCTTTGTAAAATGAGCCAAATTGAAGCAGAACACATTGTTGGAGTGTCAGAATGCATAGATAGAAGGCAAATAAGCGTTCTATGGCTTTATTTTGCTGAGTTACTTACTCTTGAGTAGAACTGCATATGCACTCCAGAAATAAGCACCTTTGTAAAATGAGCCAAATTGAAGCAAAACACATTGTTGGAGTGTCAGAATGCATAGATAGAAGGCAAATAAGCGTTCTATGGTTTTATTTCGCTTAGTTGCTTACTCTTGAGTAGAACTGCATGTTCACTCCAGAAATAATCACCTTTGTAAAATGAGCCAAATTGAAGCGGAACACATTGTTGGAGTGTCAGAATGCATAGATAGAAGGCAAATAAGCGTTCTATGGCTTTATTTCGCTTACTTGCTTACTCTTGAGTAGAACTGCATATTCACTCCAGGAATAAGCACCTTTGTAAAATGAGCGAAATAGAAGCAGAACACATTGTTGGAGTGTCAGAATGCATAGATAGAAGGCACATAGGCATTCTATGGCTTTATTTCGCTGAGTTGCTTACTCTAGAGTAGAACTGCATATTCACTCCAGCAATAAGCACCTTTGTAAAATGAGCGAAATAGAAGCAGAACACATTGTTGGAGAGTCGGAATGCATAGATAGAAGGCACATAGGCGTTCTATGGCTTTATTTCACTTAGTTGCTTACTCTTGAGTAGAACTGCATGTTCACTCCAGCAATAAGCACCTTTGTAAAATGAGCGAAATAGAAGCAGAACACATTGTTGGAGTGTCAGAATGCATAGATAGAAGGCACATAGGCATTCTATGGCTTTATTTCGCTGAGTTGCTTACTCTAGAGTAGAACTGCATATTCACTCCAGCAATAAGCACCTTTGTAAAATGAGCGAAATAGAAGCAGAACACATTGTTGGAGTGTCAGAATGCATAGATAGAAGGCACATAGGCGTTCTATGGCTTTATTTCGCTGAGTTGCTTACTCTAGAGTAGAACTGCATATTCACTCCAGCAATAAGCACCTTTTTAAAATGAGCCAAATAGAAGCAGAACACATTGTTGGAGTGTCAGAATGCATAGATAGAAGGCAAATAAGCGTTCTATGGCTTTATTTCGCTGAGTTGCTTACTCTTGAGTAGAACTGCATATTCACTCCAGAAATAATCACCTTTGTAAAATGAGCCAAATTGAAGCCGAACACATTGTTGGAGTGTCAGAATGCATAGATAGAAGGCAAATAAGCGTTCTATGGCTTTATTTCGCTTACTTGCTTACTCTTGAGTAGAACTGCATATTCACTCCAGGAATAAGCACCTTTGTAAAATGAGTCAAATTGAAGCAGAACACATTGATGGAGTGTCAGAATGCATAGATAGAAGGCACATAGGCGTTCTATGGCTTTATTTCGCTTAGTTGCTTACTCTTGAGTAGAACTGCATGTTCACTCCAGTAAAAAAGCACCTTTGTAAAATGAGTCAAATTGAAGCAGAACACATTGTTGGAGTGTCAGAATGTATAGATCGAAGGTAAATAAGCGTTCCATGGCTTTATTTCGCTTAGTTGCTTACTCTTGAGTAGAACTGCTTGTTCACGCCAGAAATAATCACCTTTGTAAAATGAGCCAAATTGAAGCCGAACACATTGTTGGAGTGTCAGAATGCATAGATAGAAGGCAAATAAGCGTTCTATGGTTTTATTTCGCTTAGTTGCTTACTCTTGAGTAGAACTGCATGTTCACTCCAGAAATAATCACCTTTGTAAAATGAGCCAAATTGAAGCTGAACACATTGTTGGAGTGTCAGAATGCATAGATAGAAGGCAAATAAGCGTTCTATGGCTTTATTTCGCTGAGTTGCTTACTTTTGAGTAGAACTGCATATTCACTCCAGCAATAAGCACCTTTGTAAAATGAGCCAAATAGAAGCAGAACACATTGTTGGAGTGTCAGAATGCATAGATAGAAGGCACATAGGCGTTCTATGGCTTTATTTCGCTGAGTTGCTTACTCTTGAGTAGAACTCCATATTCACTCCAGCAATAAGGACCTTTGTAAAATGAGCCAAATTGAAGCCGAACACATTGTTGGAGTGTCGGAATGCATAGATAGAAGGCACATAGGCGTTCTATGGCTTTATTTCGCTGAGTTGCTTACTCTTGAGTAGAACTGCATATTCACTCCAGCAATAAGCACCTTTGTAAAAATGAGCCAAATTGAAGCAGAACACATTGTTGGAGTGTCAGAATGCATAGATAGAAGGCAAATAAGCGTTCTATGGCTTTATTTCGCTGAGTTACTTACTCTTGAGTAGAACTGCATATGCACTCCAGAAATAAGCACCTTTGTAAAATGAGCCAAATTGAAGCAGAACACATTGTTGGAGTGTCAGAATGCATAGATAGAAGGCAAATAAGCGTTCTATGGTTTTATTTCGCTTAGTTGCTTACTCTTGAGTAGAACTGCATGTTCACTACAGAAATAATCACCTTTGTAAAATGAGCCAAATTGAAGCCGAACACATTGTTGGAGTGTCAGAATGCATGGATAGAAGGCAAATAAGCGTTCTATGGCTTTATTTCGCTTAGTTGCTTTCTCTTGAGTAGAACTGCATGTTCACTCCAGCAATAAGCACCTTTGTAAAATGAGCCAAATTGAAGCAGAACACATTGTTGGAGTGTCAGAATGCATAGATAGAAGGCAAATAAGCGTTCTATGGCTTTATTTCGCTTAGTTGCTTACTCTTGAGTAGAACTGCATGTTCACTCCAGAAATAATCACCTTTGTAAAATGAGCCAAATTGAAGCCGAACACATTGTTGGAGTGTCAGAATGCATAGATAGAAGGCAAATAAGCGTTCTATGGCTTTATTTCGCTTACTTGCTTACTCTTGAGTAGAACTGCATATTCACTCCAGGAATAAGCACCTTTGTAAAATGAGTCAAATTGAAGCAGAACACATTGTTGGAGTGTCAGAATGCATAGATAGAAGGCACATAGGCATTCTATGGCTTTATTTCGCTTAGTTGCTTACTCTTGAGTAGAACTGCATGTTCACTCCGTGGGACATGTGAAGGAATGAGGAATGAGAGTTTCTTTGTGCGTGGACAGAATGCTGAATGGCTACAACCAGCCTCTGCACACCTGAGCTTGAACGGAACGGCTTTTGGGAGAGGCATGTATAGGTGCGCTTAAACGCACATAGGCGTTCTATGGCTTTATTTCGCTGAGTTGCTTACTCTTGAGTAGAACTGCATATTCACTCCAGCAATAAGCACCTTTGTAAAATGAGCCAAATTGAAGCTGAACACATTGTTGGAGTGTCGGAATGCATAGATAGAAGGCAAATAAGCGTTCTATGGCTTTATTTCGCTTAGTTGCTTTCTCTTGAGTAGAACTGCATGTTCACTCCAGCAATAAGCACCTTTGTAAAATGAGCCAAATTGAAGCAGAACACATTGTTGGAGTGTCAGAATGCATAGATAGAAGGCAAATAAGCGTTCTATGGCTTTATTTCGCTTAGTTGCTTACTCTTGAGTAGAACTGCATATTCACTCCAGCAATAAGCACCTTTGTAAAATGAGCGAAATAGAAGCAGAACACATTGTTGGAGTGTCAGAATGCATAGATAGAAGGCACATAGGCGTTCTATGGCTTTATTTCGCTGAGTTGCTTACTCTAGAGTAGAACTGCATATTCACTCCAGCAATAAGCACCTTTTTAAAATGAGCCAAATAGAAGCAGAACACATTGTTGGAGTGTCAGAATGCATAGATAGAAGGCACATAGGCGTTCTATGGCTTTATTTCGCTGAGTTGCTTACTCTTGAGTAGAACTGCATATTCACTCCAGCAATAAGCACCTTTGTAAAATGAGCCAAATTGAAGCAGACCACATTGTTGGAGTGTCAGAATGCATAGATAGAAGGCAAATAAGCGTTCTATGGCTTTGTTTCGCTGAGTTGCTTACTCTTGAGTAGAACTGCATATTCACTCCATCAATAAGCACCTTTGTAAAATGAGCCAAATAGAAGCAGAACACATTGTTGGAGTGTCAGAATGCATAGATAGAAGGCACATAGGCGTTCTATGGCTTTATTTCGCTGAATTGCTTACTCTTGAGTAGAACTCCATATTCACTCCAGCAATAAGGACCTTTGTAAAATGAGCCAAATTGAAGCAGAACACATTGTTGGAGTGTCGGAATGCGTAGATAGAAGGCACATAGGCGTTCTATGGCTTTATTTCGCTTACTTGCTTACTCTTGAGTAGAACTGCATATTCACTCCAGGAATAAGCACCTTTGTAAAATGAGTCAAATTGAAGCAGAACACATTGTTGGAGTGTCAGAATGCATAGATAAAAGGCACATAGGCATTCTATGGCTTTATTTCGCTTAGTTGCTTACTCTTGAGTAGAACTGCATGTTCACTCCGTGGGACATGTGACGCAATGAGGAATGAGAGTTTCTTTGAGCGTGGACAGAATGCTGAATGGCTACAACCAGCCTCTGCACACCTGAGCTTGAAGGGAACGGCTTTTGGGAGAGGCATGTATAGGTGCGCTTAAACGCACATAGGCGTTCTATGGCTTTATTTCGCTGAGTTGCTTACTCTTGAGTAGAACTGCATATTCACTCCAGCAATAAGCACCTTTGTAAAATGAGCCAAATTGAAGCTGAACACATTGTTGGAGTGCCGGAATGCATAGATAGAAGGCAAATAAGCGTTCTATGGCTTTATTTCGCTGAGTTGCTTACTCTAGAGTAGAACTGCATATTCACTCCAGCAATAAGCACCTTTGTAAAATGAGCCAAATTGAAGCAGAACACATTGTTGGAGTGTCGGAATGCATAGATAGAAGCCACATAGGCGTTCTATGGCTTTATATCGCTGAGTTGCTTACTCTTGAGTAGAACTGCATGTTCACTCCAGAAATAATCACCTTTGTAAAATGAGCCAAATTGAAGCCGAACACATTGTTGGAGTGTCAGAATGCATAGATAGAAGGCAAATAAGCGTTCTATGGCTTTATTTCGCTTACTTGCTTACTCTTGAGTAGAACTGCATATTCACTCCAGGAATAAGCACCTTTGTAAAATGAGTCAAATTGAAGCAGAACACATTGTTGGAGTGTCAGAATGCATAGATAGAAGGCACATAGGCATTCTATGGCTTTATTTCGCTTAGTTGCTTACTCTTGAGTAGAACTGCATGTTCACTCCGTGGGACATGTGAAGGAATGAGGAATGAGAGTTTCTTTGTGCGTGGACAGAATGCTGAATGGCTACAACCAGCCTCTGCACACCTGAGCTTGAAGGGAACGGCTTTTGGGAGAGGCATGTATAGGTGCGCTTAAACGCACATAGGCGTTCTATGGCTTTATTTCGCTGAGTTGCTTACTCTTGAGTAGAACTGCATATTCACTCCAGCAATAAGCACCTTTGTAAAATGAGCCAAATTGAAGCTGAACACATTGTTGGAGTGTCGGAATGCATAGATAGAAGGCAAATAAGCGTTCTATGGCTTTATTTCGCTTAGTTGCTTTCTCTTGAGTAGAACTGCATGTTCACTCCAGCAATAAGCACCTTTGTAAAATGAGCCAAATTGAAGCAGAACACATTGTTGGAGTGTCAGAATGCATAGATAGAAGGCAAATAAGCGTTCTATGGCTTTATTTCGCTTAGTTGCTTACTCTTGAGTAGAACTGCATATTCACTCCAGCAATAAGCACCTTTGTAAAATGAGCGAAATAGAAGCAGAACACATTGTTGGAGTGTCAGAATGCATAGATAGAAGGCACATAGGCGTTCTATGGCTTTATTTCGCTGAGTTGCTTACTCTAGAGTAGAACTGCATATTCACTCCAGCAATAAGCACCTTTTTAAAATGAGCCAAATAGAAGCAGAACACATTGTTGGAGTGTCAGAATGCATAGATAGAAGGCACATAGGCGTTCTATGGCTTTATTTCGCTGAGTTGCTTACTCTTGAGTAGAACTGCATATTCACTCCAGCAATAAGCACCTTTGTAAAATGAGCCAAATTGAAGCAGACCACATTGTTGGAGTGTCAGAATGCATAGATAGAAGGCAAATAAGCGTTCTATGGCTTTGTTTCGCTGAGTTGCTTACTCTTGAGTAGAACTGCATATTCACTCCATCAATAAGCACCTTTGTAAAATGAGCCAAATAGAAGCAGAACACATTGTTGGAGTGTCAGAATGCATAGATAGAAGGCACATAGGCGTTCTATGGCTTTATTTCGCTGAATTGCTTACTCTTGAGTAGAACTCCATATTCACTCCAGCAATAAGGACCTTTGTAAAATGAGCCAAATTGAAGCAGAACACATTGTTGGAGTGTCGGAATGCGTAGATAGAAGGCACATAGGCGTTCTATGGCTTTATTTCGCTTACTTGCTTACTCTTGAGTAGAACTGCATATTCACTCCAGGAATAAGCACCTTTGTAAAATGAGTCAAATTGAAGCAGAACACATTGTTGGAGTGTCAGAATGCATAGATAAAAGGCACATAGGCATTCTATGGCTTTATTTCGCTTAGTTGCTTACTCTTGAGTAGAACTGCATGTTCACTCCGTGGGACATGTGACGCAATGAGGAATGAGAGTTTCTTTGAGCGTGGACAGAATGCTGAATGGCTACAACCAGCCTCTGCACACCTGAGCTTGAAGGGAACGGCTTTTGGGAGAGGCATGTATAGGTGCGCTTAAACGCACATAGGCGTTCTATGGCTTTATTTCGCTGAGTTGCTTACTCTTGAGTAGAACTGCATATTCACTCCAGCAATAAGCACCTTTGTAAAATGAGCCAAATTGAAGCTGAACACATTGTTGGAGTGCCGGAATGCATAGATAGAAGGCAAATAAGCGTTCTATGGCTTTATTTCGCTGAGTTGCTTACTCTAGAGTAGAACTGCATATTCACTCCAGCAATAAGCACCTTTGTAAAATGAGCCAAATTGAAGCAGAACACATTGTTGGAGTGTCGGAATGCATAGATAGAAGCCACATAGGCGTTCTATGGCTTTATATCGCTGAGTTGCTTACTCTTGAGTAGAACTGCATATTCACTCCAGCAATAAGCACCTTTGTAAAATGAGTCAAATTGAAGCAGAACACATTGTTGGAGTGTCAGAATGCATAGATATTAGGCACATAGGCATTCTATGGCTTTATTTCGCTGAGTTGCTTACTCTAGAGTAGAACTGCATATTCACTCCAGCAATAAGCACCTTTGTAAAATGAGCGAAATAGAAGCAGAACACATTGTTGGAGTGTCAGAATGCATAGATAGAAGGCACATAGGCGTTCTATGGCTTTATTTCGCTGAGTTGCTTACTCTAGAGTAGAACTGCATATTCACTCCAGCAATAAGCACCTTTTTAAAATGAGCCAAATAGAAGCAGAACACATTGTTGGAGTGTCAGAATGCATAGATAGAAGGCAAATAAGCGTTCTATGGCTTTATTTCGCTGAGTTGCTTACTCTTGAGTAGAACTGCATATTCACTCCAGCAATAAGCACCTTTGTAAAATGAGCCAAATAGAAGCAGAACACATTGTTGGAGTGTCAGAATGCATAGATAGAAGGCACATAGGCGTTCTATGGCTTTATTTCGCTGAGTTGCTTACTCTTGAGTAGAACTCCATATTCACTCCAGCAATAAGCACCTTTGTAAAATGAGCCAAATTGAAGCAGAACACATTGTTGGAGTGTTGGAATGCATAGATAGAAGGCACATAGGCGTTCTATGGCTTTATTTCGCTGAGTTGCTTACTCTAGAGTAGAACTGCATATTCACTCCAGCAATAAGCACCTTTGTAAAATGAGCCAAATTGAAGCAGAACACATTGTTGGAGTGTCGGAATGCATAGATAGAAGGCACATAGGCGTTCTATGGCTTTATATCGCTGAGTTGCTTACTCTTGAGTAGAACTGCATATTCACTCCAGCAATAAGCACCTTTGTAAAATGAGCGAAATAGAAGCAGAACACATTGTTGGAGTGTCAGAATGCATAGATAGAAGGCACATAGGCATTCTATGGCTTTATTTCGCTGAGTTGCTTACTCTTGAGTAGAACTGCATATTCCCTCAAGCAATAAGCACCTTTGTAAAATGAGCGAAATAGAAGCAGAACACATTGTTGGAGTGTCAGAATGCATAGATAGAAGGCACATAGGCGTTCTATGGCTTTATTTCGCTGAGTTGCTTACTCTTGAGTAGAACTGCATATTCACTCCAGCAATAAGCACCTTTGTAAAATGAGCCAAATAGAAGCAGAACACATTGTTGGAGTTTCAGAATGCATAGATAGAAGGCACATAGGCGTTCTATGGCTTTATTTCGCTGAGTTGCTTACTCTTGAGTAGAACTCCATATTCACTCCAGCAATAAGCACCTTTGTAAAATGAGCCAAATTGAAGCAGAACACATTGTTGGAGTGTCGGAATGCATAGATAGAAGGCACATAGGCGTTCTATGGCTTTAGTTCGCTGAGTTGCTTACTCTAGAGTAGAACTGCATATTCACTCCAGCAATAAGCACCTTTGTAAAATGAGCCAAATTGAAGCAGAACACATTGTTGGAGTGTCGGAATGCATAGATAGAAGTCACATAGGCGTTCTATGGCTTTATTTCGCTGAGTTGCTTACTCTAGAGTAGAACTGCATATTCACTCCAGCAATAAGCACCTTTTTAAAATGAGCCAAATAGAAGCAGAACACATTGTTGGAGTGTCAGAATGCATAGATAGAAGGCAAATAAGCGTTCTATGGCTTTATTTCGCTGAGTTGCTTACTCTTGAGTAGAACTGCATATTCACTCCAGCAATAAGCACCTTTGTAAAATGAGCCAAATAGAAGCAGAACACATTGTTGGAGTGTCAGAATGCATAGATAGAAGGCACATAGGCGTTCTATGGCTTTATTTCGCTGAGTTGCTTACTCTTGAGTAGAACTCCATATTCACTCCAGCAATAAGCACCTTTGTAAAATGAGCCAAATTGAAGCAGAACACATTGTTGGAGTGTCGGAATGCATAGATAGAAGGCACATAGGCGTTCTATGGCTTTATTTCGCTGAGTTGCTTACTCTAGAGTAGAACTGCATATTCACTCCAGCAATAAGCACCTTTGTAAAATGAGCCAAATTGAAGCAGAACACATTGTTGGAGTGTCAGAATGCATAGATAGAAGGCAAATAAGCGTTCTATGGCTTTATTTTGCTGAGTTACTTACTCTTGAGTAGAACTGCATATGCACTCCAGAAATAAGCACCTTTGTAAAATGAGCGAAATAGAAGCAGAACACATTGTTGGAGTGTCAGAATGCATAGATAGAAGGCACATAGGCATTCTATGGCTTTATTTCGCTGAGTTGCTTACTCTTGAGTAGAACTGCATATTCACTCCAGCAATAAGCACCTTTGTAAAATGAGCGAAATAGAAGCAGAACACATTGTTGGAGTGTCAGAATGCATAGATAGAAGGCACATAGGCGTTCTATGGCTTTATTTCGCTGAGTTGCTTACTCTTGAGTAGAACTGCATATTCACTCCAGCAATAAGCACCTTTGTAAAATGAGCCAAATAGAAGCAGAACACATTGTTGGAGTTTCAGAATGCATAGATAGAAGGCACATAGGCGTTCTATGGCTTTATTTCGCTGAGTTGCTTACTCTTGAGTAGAACTCCATATTCACTCCAGCAATAAGCACCTTTGTAAAATGAGCCAAATTGAAGCAGAACACATTGTTGGAGTGTCGGAATGCATAGATAGAAGGCACATAGGCGTTCTATGGCTTTATTTCGCTGAGTTGCTTACTCTAGAGTAGAACTGCATATTCACTCCAGCAATAAGCACCTTTGTAAAATGAGCCAAATTGAAGCAGAACACATTGTTGGAGTGTCAGAATGCATAGATAGAAGGCAAATAAGCGTTCTATGGCTTTATTTTGCTGAGTTACTTACTCTTGAGTAGAACTGCATATGCACTCCAGAAATAAGCACCTTTGTAAAATGAGCCAAATTGAAGCAAAACACATTGTTGGAGTGTCAGAATGCATAGATAGAAGGCAAATAAGCGTTCTATGGTTTTATTTCGCTTAGTTGCTTACTCTTGAGTAGAACTGCATGTTCACTCCAGAAATAATCACCTTTGTAAAATGAGCCAAATTGAAGCCGAACACATTGTTGGAGTGTCAGAATGCATAGATAGAAGGCAAATAAGCGTTCTATGGCTTTATTTTGCTTACTTGCTTACTCTTGAGTAGAACTGCATATTCACTCCAGGAATAAGCACCTTTGTAAAATGAGCGAAATAGAAGCAGAACACATTGTTGGAGTGTCAGAATGCATAGATAGAAGGCACATAGGCATTCTATGGCTTTATTTCGCTGAGTTGCTTACTCTAGAGTAGAACTGCATATTCACTCCAGCAATAAGCACCTTTGTAAAATGAGCGAAATAGAAGCAGAACACATTGTTGGAGTGTCGGAATGCATAGATAGAAGGCACATAGGCGTTCTATGGCTTTATTTCACTTAGTTGCTTACTCTTGAGTAGAACTGCATGTTCACTCCAGCAATAAGCACCTTTGTAAAATGAGCGAAATAGAAGCAGAACACATTGTTGGAGTGTCAGAATGCATAGATAGAAGGCACATAGGCATTCTATGGCTTTATTTCGCTGAGTTGCTTACTCTAGAGTAGAACTGCATATTCACTCCAGCAATAAGCACCTTTGTAAAATGAGCGAAATAGAAGCAGAACACATTGTTGGAGTGTCAGAATGCATAGATAGAAGGCACATAGGCGTTCTATGGCTTTATTTCGCTGAGTTGCTTACTCTAGAGTAGAACTGCATATTCACTCCAGCAATAAGCACCTTTTTAAAATGAGCCAAATAGAAGCAGAACACATTGTTGGAGTGTCAGAATGCATAGATAGAAGGCAAATAAGCGTTCTATGGCTTTATTTCGCTGAGTTGCTTACTCTTGAGTAGAACTGCATATTCACTCCAGAAATAATCACCTTTGTAAAATGAGCCAAATTGAAGCCGAACACATTGTTGGAGTGTCAGAATGCATAGATAGAAGGCAAATAAGCGTTCTATGGCTTTATTTCGCTTACTTGCTTACTCTTGAGTAGAACTGCATATTCACTCCAGGAATAAGCACCTTTGTAAAATGAGTCAAATTGAAGCAGAACACATTGTTGGAGTGTCAGAATGCATAGATAGAAGGCACATAGGCGTTCTATGGCTTTATTTCGCTGAGTTGCTTACTCTTGAGTAGAACTGCATATTCACTCCAGCAATAAGCACCTTTGTAAAATGAGCCAAATTGAAGCAGAACACATTGTTGGAGTGTCGGAATGCATAGATAGAAGCCACATAGGCGTTCTATGGCTTTATATCGCTGAGTTGCTTACTCTTGAGTAGAACTGCATATTCACTCCAGCAATAAGCACCTTTGTAAAATGAGCGAAATAGAAGCAGAACACATTGTTGGAGTGTCAGAATGCATAGATAGAAGGCACATAGGCATTCTATGGCTTTATTTCGCTGAGTTGCTTACTCTAGAGTAGAACTGCATATTCACTCCAGCAATAAGCACCTTTGTAAAATGAGCGAAATAGAAGCAGAACACATTGTTGGAGTGTCAGAATGCATAGATAGAAGGCACATAGGCGTTCTATGGCTTTATTTCGCTGAGTTGCTTACTCTTGAGTAGAACTGCATATTCACTCCAGCAATAAGCACCTTTGTAAAATGAGCCAAATAGAAGCAGAACACATTGTTGGAGTTTCAGAATGCATAGATAGAAGGCACATAGGCGTTCTATGGCTTTATTTCGCTGAGTTGCTTACTCTTGAGTAGAACTCCATATTCACTCCAGCAATAAGCACCTTTGTAAAATGAGCCAAATTGAAGCAGAACACATTGTTGGAGTGTCGGAATGCATAGATAGAAGGCACATAGGCGTTCTATGGCTTTATTTCGCTGAGTTGCTTACTCTAGAGTAGAACTGCATATTCACTCCAGCAATAAGCACCTTTGTAAAATGAGCCAAATTGAAGCAGAACACATTGTTGGAGTGTCGGAATGCATAGATAGAAGGCACATAGGCGTTCTATGGCTTTATTTCGCTGAGTTGCTTACTCTAGAGTAGAACTGCATATTCACTCCAGCAATAAGCACCTTTGTAAAATGAGCCAAATTGAAGCAGAACACATTGTTGGAGTGTCAGAATGCATAGATAGAAGGCAAATAAGCGTTCTATGGCTTTATTTTGCTGAGTTACTTACTCTTGAGTAGAACTGCATATGCACTCCAGAAATAAGCACCTTTGTAAAATGAGCCAAATTGAAGCAAAACACATTGTTGGAGTGTCAGAATGCATAGATAGAAGGCAAATAAGCGTTCTATGGTTTTATTTCGCTTAGTTGCTTACTCTTGAGTAGAACTGCATGTTCACTCCAGAAATAATCACCTTTGTAAAATGAGCCAAATTGAAGCCGAACACATTGTTGGAGTGTCAGAATGCATAGATAGAAGGCAAATAAGCGTTCTATGGCTTTATTTTGCTTACTTGCTTACTCTTGAGTAGAACTGCATATTCACTCCAGGAATAAGCACCTTTGTAAAATGAGCGAAATAGAAGCAGAACACATTGTTGGAGTGTCAGAATGCATAGATAGAAGGCACATAGGCATTCTATGGCTTTATTTCGCTGAGTTGCTTACTCTAGAGTAGAACTGCATATTCACTCCAGCAATAAGCACCTTTGTAAAATGAGCGAAATAGAAGCAGAACACATTGTTGGAGTGTCGGAATGCATAGATAGAAGGCACATAGGCGTTCTATGGCTTTATTTCACTTAGTTGCTTACTCTTGAGTAGAACTGCATGTTCACTCCAGCAATAAGCACCTTTGTAAAATGAGCGAAATAGAAGCAGAACACATTGTTGGAGTGTCAGAATGCATAGATAGAAGGCACATAGGCGTTCTATGGCTTTATTTCGCTGAGTTGCTTACTCTAGAGTAGAACTGCATATTCACTCCAGCAATAAGCACCTTTTTAAAATGAGCCAAATAGAAGCAGAACACATTGTTGGAGTGTCAGAATGCATAGATAGAAGGCAAATAAGCGTTCTATGGCTTTATTTCGCTGAGTTGCTTACTCTTGAGTAGAACTGCATATTCACTCCAGAAATAATCACCTTTGTAAAATGAGCCAAATTGAAGCCGAACACATTGTTGGAGTGTCAGAATGCATAGATAGAAGGCAAATAAGCGTTCTATGGCTTTATTTCGCTTACTTGCTTACTCTTGAGTAGAACTGCATATTCACTCCAGGAATAAGCACCTTTGTAAAATGAGTCAAATTGAAGCAGAACACATTGTTGGAGTGTCAGAATGCATAGATAGAAGGCACATAGGCGTTCTATGGCTTTATTTCGCTTAGTTGCTTACTCTTGAGTAGAACTGCATGTTCACTCCAGTAAAAAAGCACCTTTGTAAAATGAGTCAAATTGAAGCAGAACACATTGTTGGAGTGTCAGAATGTATAGATCGAAGGTAAATAAGCGTTCCATGGCTTTATTTCGCTTAGTTGCTTACTCTTGAGTAGAACTGCTTGTTCACGCCAGAAATAATCACCTTTGTAAAATGAGCCAAATTGAAGCAGAACACATTGTTGGAGTGTCGGAATGCATAGATAGAAGGCAAATAAGCGTTCTATGGCTTTATTTCGCTGAGTTGCTTACTTTTGAGTAGAACTGCATATTCACTCCAGCAATAAGCACCTTTGTAGAATGAGCCAAATAGAAGCAGAACACATTGTTGGAGTGTCAGAATGCATAGATAGAAGGCACATAGGCGTTCTATGGCTTTATTTCGCTGAGTTGCTTACTCTTGAGTAGAACTCCATATTCACTCCAGCAATAAGGACCTTTGTAAAATGAGCCAAATTGAAGCCGAACACATTGTTGGAGTGTCGGAATGCATAGATAGAAGGCACATAGGCGTTCTATGGCTTTATTTCGCTGAGTTGCTTACTCTTGAGTAGAACTGCATATTCACTCCAGCAATAAGCACCTTTGTAAAAATGAGCCAAATTGAAGCAGAACACATTGTTGGAGTGTCAGAATGCATAGATAGAAGGCAAATAAGCGTTCTATGGCTTTATTTCGCTGAGTTACTTACTCTTGAGTAGAACTGCATATGCACTCCAGAAATAAGCACCTTTGTAAAATGAGCCAAATTGAAGCAGAACACATTGTTGGAGTGTCAGAATGCATAGATAGAAGGCAAATAAGCGTTCTATGGTTTTATTTCGCTTAGTTGCTTACTCTTGAGTAGAACTGCATGTTCACTACAGAAATAATCACCTTTGTAAAATGAGCCAAATTGAAGCCGAACACGTTGTTGGAGTGTCAGAATGCATAGATAGAAGGCAAATTAGCGTTCTATGGCTTTATTTCGCTTAGTTGCTTTCTCTTGAGTAGAACTGCATGTTCACTCCAGCAATAAGCACCTTTGTAAAATGAGCCAAATTGAAGCAGAACACATTGTTGGAGTGTCAGAATGCATAGATAGAAGGCAAATAAGCGTTCTATGGCTTTATTTCGCTTAGTTGCTTACTCTTGAGTAGAACTGCATGTTCACTCCAGAAATAATCACCTTTGTAAAATGAGCCAAATTGAAGCCGAACACATTGTTGGAGTGTCAGAATGCATAGATAGAAGGCAAATAAGCGTTCTATGGCTTTATTTCGCTTACTTGCTTACTCTTGAGTAGAACTGCATATTCACTCCAGGAATAAGCACCTTTGTAAAATGAGTCAAATTGAAGCAGAACACATTGTTGGAGTGTCAGAATGCATAGATAGAAGGCACATAGGCATTCTATGGCTTTATTTCGCTTAGTTGCTTACTCTTGAGTAGAACTGCATGTTCACTCCGTGGGACATGTGAAGGAATGAGGAATGAGAGTTTCTTTGTGCGTGGACAGAATGCTGAATGGCTACAACCAGCCTCTGCACACCTGAGCTTGAAGGGAACGGCTTTTGGGAGAGGCATGTATAGGTGCGCTTAAACGCACATAGGCGTTCTATGGCTTTATTTCGCTGAGTTGCTTACTCTTGAGTAGAACTGCATATGCACTCCAGCAATAAGCACCTTTGTAAAATGAGCCAAATTGAAGCTGAACACATTGTTGGAGTGTCGGAATGCATAGATAGAAGGCAAATAAGCGTTCTATGGCTTTATTTCGCTTAGTTGCTTTCTCTTGAGTAGAACTGCATATGCACTCCAGAAATAAGCACCTTTGTAAAATGAGCCAAATTGAAGCCGAACACATTGTTGGAGTGTCAGAATGCATAGATAGAAGGCAAATAAGCGTTCTATGGCTTTATTTCGCTTACTTGCTTACTCTTGAGTAGAACTGCATATTCACTCCAGGAATAAGCACCTTTGTAAAATGAGTCAAATTGAAGCAGAACACATTGTTGGAGTGTCAGAATGCATAGATAGAAGGCACATAGGCGTTCTATGGCTTTATTTCGCTTAGTTGCTTACTCTTGAGTAGAACTGCATGTTCACTCCAGTAAAAAAGCACCTTTGTAAAATGAGTCAAATTGAAGCAGAACACATTGTTGGAGTGTCAGAATGTATAGATCGAAGGTAAATAAGCGTTCCATGGCTTTATTTCGCTTAGTTGCTTACTCTTGAGTAGAACTGCTTGTTCACGCCAGAAATAATCACCTTTGTAAAATGAGCCAAATTGAAGCCGAACACATTGTTGGAGTGTCAGAATGCATAGATAGAAGGCAAATAAGCGTTCTATGGTTTTATTTCGCCAAGTTGCTTACTCTTGAGTAGAACTGCATGTTCACTCCAGAAATAATCACCTTTGTAAAATGAGCCAAATTGAAGCCGAACACATTGTTGGAGTGTCAGAATGCATAGATAGAAGGCAAATAAGCGTTCTATGGCTTTATTTTGCTTACTTGCTTACTCTTGAGTAGAACTGCATATTCACTCCAGGAATAAGCACCTTTGTAAAATGAGTCAAATTGAAGCAGAACACATTGTTGGAGTGTCAGAATGCATAGATAGAAGGCACATAGGCGTTCCATGGCTTTATTTCGCTTAGTTGCTTACTCTTGAGTAGAACTGCATGTTCACTCCAGGAATAAGCACCTTTGTAAAATGAGTCAAATTGAAGCAGAACACATTGTTGGAGTGTCAGAATGCAGAGATCGAAGGCAAATAAGCGTTCCATGGCTTTATTTCGCTTAGTTGCTTACTCTTGAGTAGAACTGCATGTTCACTCCAGTAAAAAAGCACCTTTGTAAAATGAGTCAAATTGAAGCAGAACACATTGTTGGATTGTCAGAATGCATAGATAGAAGGCAAATAAGCGTTACATGGCTTTATTTCGCTTAGTTGCTTACTCTTGAGTAGAACTGCATGTTCACTCCAGGAAAAAAGCACCTTTGTAAAATGAGTCAAATTGAAGCAGAACACATTGTTGGAGTGTCAGAATGCATAGATAGAAGGCACATAGGCGTTCTATGGCTTTATTTCGCTTAGTTGCTTACTCTTGAGTAGAACTGCATGTTCACTCCAGTAAAAAGCACCTTTGTAAAATGAGTCAAATTGAAGCAGAACACATTGTTGGAGTGTCAGAATGTATAGATCGAAGGCAAATAAGCGTTCCATGGCTTTATTTCGCTTAGTTGCTTACTCTTGAGTAGAACTGCATGTTCACGCCAGAAATAATCACCTTTGTAAAATGAGCCAAATTGAAGCCGAACACATTGTTGGAGTGTCAGAATGCATAGATAGAAGGCAAATAAGCGTTCTATGGTTTTATTTCGCTTAGTTGCTTACTCTTGAGTAGAACTGCATGTTCACTCCAGAAATAATCACCTTTGTAAAATGAGCCAAATTGAAGCCGAACACATTGTTGGAGTGTCAGAATGCATAGATAGAAGGCAAATAAGCGTTCTATGGCTTTATTTCGCTGAGTTGCTTACTCTTGAGTAGAACTGCATATTCACTCCAGCAATAAGCACCTTTGTAAAATGAGCCAAATAGAAGCAGAACACATTGTTGGAGTGTCAGAATGCATAGATAGAAGGCACATAGGCGTTCTATGGCTTTATTTCGCTGAGTTGCTTACTCTTGAGTAGAACTCCATATTCACTCCAGCAATAAGGACCTTTGTAAAATGAGCCAAATTGAAGCAGAACACATTGTTGGAGTGTCGGAATGCATAGATAGAAGGCACATAGGCGTTCTATGGCTTTATTTCGCTGAGTTGCTTACTCTTGAGTAGAACTGCATATTCACTCCAGCAATAAGCACCTTTGTAAAAATGAGCCAAATTGAAGCCGAACACATTGTTGGAGTGTCAGAATGCATAGATAGAAGGCAAACAAGCGTTCTATGGCTTTATTTCGCTTACTTGCTTACTCTTGAGTAGAACAGCATATTCACTCCAGGAATAAGCACCTTTGTAAAATGAGTCAAATTGAAGCAGAACACATTGTTGGAGTGTCAGAATGCATAGATAGAAGGCACATAGGCATTCTATGGCTTTATTTCGCTTAGTTGCTTACTCTTGAGTAGAACTGCATGTTCACTCCGTGGGACATGTGAAGGAATGAGGAATGAGAGTTTCTTTGTGCGTGGACAGAATGCTGAATGGCTACAACCAGCCTCTGCACACCTGAGCTTGAAGGGAACGGCTTTTGGGAGAGGCATGTATAGGTGCGCTTAAACGCACATAGGCGTTCTATGGCTTTATTTCGCTGAGTTGCTTACTCTTGAGTAGAACTGCATATTCACTCCAGCAATAAGCACCTTTGTAAAATGAGCCAAATTGAAGCTGAACACATTGTTGGAGTGTCGGAATGCATAGATAGAAGGCAAATAAGCATTCTATGGCTTTATTTCGCTTAGTTGCTTTCTCTTGAGTAGAACTGCATGTTCACTCCAGCAATAAGCACCTTTGTAAAATGAGCCAAATTGAAGCAGAACACATTGTTGGAGTGTCAGAATGCATAGATAGAAGGCACATAGGCGTTCTATGGCTTTATTTCGCTGAGTTGCTTAATCTAGAGTAGAACTGCATATTCACTCCAGCAATAAGCACCTTTGTAAAATGAGCGAAATAGAAGCAGAACACATTGTTGGAGTGTCAGAATGCATAGATAGAAGGCACATAGGCGTTCTATGGCTTTATTTCGCTGAGTTGCTTACTCTTGAGTAGAACTGCATATTCACTCCAGCAATAAGCACCTTTGTAAAATGAGCCAAATAGAAGCAGAACACATTGTTGGAGTTTCAGAATGCATAGATAGAAGGCACATAGGCGTTTTATGGCTTTATTTCGCTGAGTTGCATACTCTTGAGTGGAACTCCATATTCACTCCAGCAATAAGCACCTTTGTAAAATGAGCCAAATTGAAGCAGAACACATTGTTGGAGTGTCGGAATGCATAGATAGAAGGCACATAGGCGTTCTATGGCTTTATTTCGCTGAGTTGCTTACTCTAGAGTAGAACTGCATATTCACTCCAGCAATAAGCACCTTTGTAAAATGAGCCAAATTGAAGCAGAACACATTGTTGGAGTGTCGGAATGCATAGATAGAAGCCACATAGGCGTTCTATGGCTTTATTTCGCTGAGTTGCTTACTCTAGAGTAGAACTGCATATTCACTCCAGCAATAAGCACCTTTGTAAAATGAGCCAAATAGAAGCCGAACACATTGTTGGAGTGTCAGAATGCATAGATAGAAGGCAAATAAGCGTTCTATGGTTTTATTTCGCTTAGTTGCTTACTCTTGAGTAGAACTGCATGTTCACTCCAGGAATAAGCACCTTTGTAAAATGAGCCAAATAGAAGCAGAACACATTGTTGGAGTGTCGGAATGCATAGATAGAAGGCACATAGGCGTTCTATGGCTTTATTTCGCTGAGTTGCTTACTCTTGAGTAGAACTCCATATTCACTCCAGCAATAAGCACCTTTGTAAAATGAGCCAAATTGAAGCAGAACACATTGTTGGAGTGTCGGAATGCATAGATAGAAGGCACATAGGCGTTCTATGGCTTTATTTCGCTGAGTTGCTTACTCTAGAGTAGAACGGCATATTCACTCCAGCAATAAGCACCTTTGTAAAATGAGCCAAATTGAAGCAGAACACATTGTTGGAGTGTCAGAATGCATAGATAGAAGGCAAATAAGCGTTCTATGGTTTTATTTCGCTTAGTTGCTTACTCTTGTAAAATGAGCGAAATAGAAGCAGAACACATTGTTGGAGTGTCAGAATGCATAGATAGAAGGCACATAGGCATTCTATGGCTTTATTTCGCTGAGTTGCTTACTCTAGAGTAGAACTGCATATTCACTCCAGCAATAAGCACCTTTGTAAAATGAGCGAAATAGAAGCAGAACACATTGTTGGAGTGTCAGAATGCATAGATAGAAGGCACATAGGCGTTCTATGGCTTTATTTCGCTGAGTTGCGTACTCTAGAGTAGAACTGCATATTCACTCCAGCAATAAGCACCTTTTTAAAATGAGCCAAATAGAAGCAGAACACATTGTTGGAGTGTCAGAATGCATAGATAGAAGGCAAATAAGCGTTCTATGGCTTTATTTCGCTGAGTTGCTTACTCTTGAGTAGAACTGCATATTCACTCCAGAAATAATCACCTTTGTAAAATGAGCCAAATTGAAGCCGAACACATTGTTGGAGTGTCAGAATGCATAGATAGAAGGCAAATAAGCGTTCTATGGCTTTATTTCGCTTACTTGCTTACTCTTGAGTAGAACTGCATATTCACTCCAGGAATAAGCACCTTTGTAAAATGAGTCAAATTGAAGCAGAACACATTGTTGGAGTGTCAGAATGCATAGATAGAAGGCACATAGGCGTTCTATGGCTTTATTTCGCTTAGTTGCTTACTCTTGAGTAGAACTGCATGTTCACTCCAGTAAAAAAGCACCTTTGTAAAATGAGTCAAATTGAAGCAGAACACATTGTTGGAGTGTCAGAATGTATAGATCGAAGGTAAATAAGCGTTCCATGGCTTTATTTCGCTTAGTTGCTTACTCTTGAGTAGAACTGCTTGTTCACGCCAGAAATAATCACCTTTGTAAAATGAGCCAAATTGAAGCCGAACACATTGTTGGAGTGTCAGAATGCATAGATAGAAGGCAAATAAGCGTTCTATGGTTTTATTTCGCCAAGTTGCTTACTCTTGAGTAGAACTGCATGTTCACTCCAGAAATAATCACCTTTGTAAAATGAGCCAAATTGAAGCCGAACACATTGTTGGAGTGTCAGAATGCATAGATAGAAGGCAAATAAGCGTTCTATGGCTTTATTTCGCTTAGTTGCTTACTCTTGAGTAGAACTGCATATTCACTCCAGCAATAAGCACCTTTGTAAAATGAGCGAAATAGAAGCAGAACACATTGTTGGAGTGTCGGAATGCATAGATAGAAGGCACATAGGCGTTCTATGGCTTTATTTCACTTAGTTGCTTACTCTTGAGTAGAACTGCATGTTCACTCCAGCAATAAGCACCTTTGTAAAATGAGCCAAATTGAAGCCGAACACATTGTTGGAGTGTCGGAATGCATAGATAGAGGGCACATAGGCGTTCTATGGCTTTATTTCGCTGAGTTGCTTACTCTTGAGTAGAACTGCATATTCACTCCAGCAATAAGCACCTTTGTAAAAATGAGCCAAATTGAAGCAGAACACATTGTTGGAGTGTCAGAATGCATAGATAGAAGGCAAATAAGCGTTCTATGGCTTTATTTCGCTGAGTTACTTACTCTTGAGTAGAACTGCATATGCACTCCAGAAATAAGCACCTTTGTAAAATGAGCCAAATTGAAGCAGAACACATTGTTGGAGTGTCAGAATGCATAGATAGAAGGCAAATAAGCGTTCTATGGTTTTATTTCGCTTAGTTGCTTACTCTTGAGTAGAACTGCATGTTCACTACAGAAATAATCACCTTTGTAAAATGAGCCAAATTGAAGCCGAACACATTGTTGGAGTGTCAGAATGCATAGATAGAAGGCACATAGGCGTTCTATGGCTTTATTTCGCTGAGTTGCTTACTCTAGAGTAGAACGGCATATTCACTCCAGCAATAAGCACCTTTGTAAAATGAGCCAAATTGAAGCAGAACACATTGTTGGAGTGTCAGAATGCATAGATAGAAGGCAAATAAGCGTTCTATGGCTTTATTTTGCTGAGTTACTTACTCTTGAGTAGAACTGCATATGCACTCCAGAAATAAGCACCTTTGTAAAATGAGCCAAATTGAAGCAAAACACATTGTTGGAGTGTCAGAATGCATAGATAGAAGGCAAATAAGCGTTCTATGGTTTTATTTCGCTTAGTTGCTTACTCTTGAGTAGAACTGCATGTTCACTCCAGAAATAATCACCTTTGTAAAATGAGCCAAATTGAAGCCGAACACATTGTTGGAGTGTCAGAATGCATAGATAGAAGGCAAATAAGCGTTCTATGGCTTTATTTTGCTTACTTGCTTACTCTTGAGTAGAACTGCATATTCACTCCAGGAATAAGCACCTTTGTAAAATGAGCGAAATAGAAGCAGAACACATTGTTGGAGTGTCAGAATGCATAGATAGAAGGCACATAGGCATTCTATGGCTTTATTTCGCTGAGTTGCTTACTCTAGAGTAGAACTGCATATTCACTCCAGCAATAAGCACCTTTGTAAAATGAGCGAAATAGAAGCAGAACACATTGTTGGAGTGTCGGAATGCATAGATAGAAGGCACATAGGCGTTCTATGGCTTTATTTCACTTAGTTGCTTACTCTTGAGTAGAACTGCATGTTCACTCCAGCAATAAGCACCTTTGTAAAATGAGCGAAATAGAAGCAGAACACATTGTTGGAGTGTCAGAATGCATAGATAGAAGGCACATAGGCATTCTATGGCTTTATTTCGCTGAGTTGCTTACTCTAGAGTAGAACTGCATATTCACTCCAGCAATAAGCACCTTTGTAAAATGAGCGAAATAGAAGCAGAACACATTGTTGGAGTGTCAGAATGCATAGATAGAAGGCACATAGGCGTTCTATGGCTTTATTTCGCTGAGTTGCGTACTCTAGAGTAGAACTGCATATTCACTCCAGCAATAAGCACCTTTTTAAAATGAGCCAAATAGAAGCAGAACACATTGTTGGAGTGTCAGAATGCATAGATAGAAGGCAAATAAGCGTTCTATGGCTTTATTTCGCTGAGTTGCTTACTCTTGAGTAGAACTGCATATTCACTCCAGAAATAATCACCTTTGTAAAATGAGCCAAATTGAAGCCGAACACATTGTTGGAGTGTCAGAATGCATAGATAGAAGGCAAATAAGCGTTCTATGGCTTTATTTCGCTTACTTGCTTACTCTTGAGTAGAACTGCATATTCACTCCAGGAATAAGCACCTTTGTAAAATGAGTCAAATTGAAGCAGAACACATTGTTGGAGTGTCAGAATGCATAGATAGAAGGCACATAGGCGTTCTATGGCTTTATTTCGCTTAGTTGCTTACTCTTGAGTAGAACTGCATGTTCACTCCAGTAAAAAAGCACCTTTGTAAAATGAGTCAAATTGAAGCAGAACACATTGTTGGAGTGTCAGAATGTATAGATCGAAGGTAAATAAGCGTTCCATGGCTTTATTTCGCTTAGTTGCTTACTCTTGAGTAGAACTGCTTGTTCACGCCAGAAATAATCACCTTTGTAAAATGAGCCAAATTGAAGCCGAACACATTGTTGGAGTGTCAGAATGCATAGATAGAAGGCAAATAAGCGTTCTATGGTTTTATTTCGCCAAGTTGCTTACTCTTGAGTAGAACTGCATGTTCACTCCAGAAATAATCACCTTTGTAAAATGAGCCAAATTGAAGCCGAACACATTGTTGGAGTGTCAGAATGCATAGATAGAAGGCAAATAAGCGTTCTATGGCTTTATTTTGCTTACTTGCTTACTCTTGAGTAGAACTGCATATTCACTCCAGGAATAAGCACCTTTGTAAAATGAGTCAAATTGAAGCAGAACACATTGTTGGAGTGTCAGAATGCATAGATAGAAGGCACATAGGCGTTCCATGGCTTTATTTCGCTTAGTTGCTTACTCTTGAGTAGAACTGCATGTTCACTCCAGGAATAAGCACCTTTGTAAAATGAGTCAAATTGAAGCAGAACACATTGTTGGAGTGTCAGAATGCATAGATCGAAGGCAAATAAGCGTTCCATGGCTTTATTTCGCTTAGTTGCTTACTCTTGAGTAGAACTGCATGTTCACTCCAGTAAAAAAGCACCTTTGTAAAATGAGTCAAATTGAAGCAGAACACATTGTTGGATTGTCAGAATGCATAGATAGAAGGCAAATAAGCGTTACATGGCTTTATTTCGCTTAGTTGCTTACTCTTGAGTAGAACTGCATGTTCACTCCAGGAAAAAAGCACCTTTGTAAAATGAGTCAAATTGAAGCAGAACACATTGTTGGAGTGTCAGAATGCATAGATAGAAGGCACATAGGCGTTCTATGGCTTTATTTCGCTTAGTTGCTTACTCTTGAGTAGAACTGCATGTTCACTCCAGTAAAAAGCACCTTTGTAAAATGAGTCAAATTGAAGCAGAACACATTGTTGGAGTGTCAGAATGTATAGATCGAAGGCAAATAAGCGTTCCATGGCTTTATTTCGCTTAGTTGCTTACTCTTGAGTAGAACTGCATGTTCACGCCAGAAATAATCACCTTTGTAAAATGAGCCAAATTGAAGCCGAACACATTGTTGGAGTGTCAGAATGCATAGATAGAAGGCAAATAAGCGTTCTATGGTTTTATTTCGCTTAGTTGCTTACTCTTGAGTAGAACTGCATGTTCACTCCAGAAATAATCACCTTTGTAAAATGAGCCAAATTGAAGCCGAACACATTGTTGGAGTGTCAGAATGCATAGATAGAAGGCAAATAAGCGTTCTATGGCTTTATTTCGCTGAGTTGCTTACTCTTGAGTAGAACTGCATATTCACTCCAGCAATAAGCACCTTTGTAAAATGAGCCAAATAGAAGCAGAACACATTGTTGGAGTGTCAGAATGCATAGATAGAAGGCACATAGGCGTTCTATGGCTTTATTTCGCTGAGTTGCTTACTCTTGAGTAGAACTCCATATTCACTCCAGCAATAAGGACCTTTGTAAAATGAGCCAAATTGAAGCAGAACACATTGTTGGAGTGTCGGAATGCATAGATAGAAGGCACATAGGCGTTCTATGGCTTTATTTCGCTGAGTTGCTTACTCTTGAGTAGAACTGCATATTCACTCCAGCAATAAGCACCTTTGTAAAAATGAGCCAAATTGAAGCCGAACACATTGTTGGAGTGTCAGAATGCATAGATAGAAGGCAAATAAGCGTTCTATGGCTTTATTTCGCTTACTTGCTTACTCTTGAGTAGAACAGCATATTCACTCCAGGAATAAGCACCTTTGTAAAATGAGTCAAATTGAAGCAGAACACATTGTTGGAGTGTCAGAATGCATAGATAGAAGGCACATAGGCATTCTATGGCTTTATTTCGCTTAGTTGCTTACTCTTGAGTAGAACTGCATGTTCACTCCGTGGGACATGTGAAGGAATGAGGAATGAGAGTTTCTTTGTGCGTGGACAGAATGCTGAATGGCTACAACCAGCCTCTGCACACCTGAGCTTGAAGGGAACGGCTTTTGGGAGAGGCATGTATAGGTGCGCTTAAACGCACATAGGCGTTCTTTGGCTTTATTTCGCTGAGTTGCTTACTCTTGAGTAGAACTGCATATTCACTCCAGCAATAAGCACCTTTGTAAAATGAGCCAAATTGAAGCTGAACACATTGTTGGAGTGTCGGAATGCATAGATAGAAGGCAAATAAGCGTTCTATGGCTTTATTTCGCTTAGTTGCTTTCTCTTGAGTAGAACTGCATATTCACTCCAGCAATAAGCACCTTTGTAAAATGAGCGAAATAGAAGCAGAACACATTGTTGGAGTGTCAGAATGCATAGATAGAAGGCACATAGGCGTTCTATGGCTTTATTTCGCTGAGTTGCTTACTCTTGAGTAGAACTGCATATTCACTCCAGCAATAAGCACCTTTGTAAAATGAGCCAAATAGAAGCAGAACACATTGTTGGAGTTTCAGAATGCATAGATAGAAGGCACATAGGCGTTTTATGGCTTTATTTCGCTGAGTTGCTTACTCTTGAGTAGAACTCCATATTCACTCCAGCAATAAGCACCTTTGTAAAATGAGCCAAATTGAAGCAGAACACATTGTTGGAGTGTCGGAATGCATAGATAGAAGGCACATAGGCGTTCTATGGCTTTATTTCGCTGAGTTGCTTACTCTAGAGTAGAACTGCATATTCACTCCAGCAATAAGCACCTTTGTAAAATGAGCCAAATTGAAGCAGAACACATTGTTGGAGTGTCGGAATGCATAGATAGAAGCCACATAGGCGTTCTATGGCTTTATTTCGCTGAGTTGCTTACTCTAGAGTAGAACTGCATATTCACTCCAGCAATAAGCACCTTTGTAAAATGAGCCAAATAGAAGCAGAACACATTGTTGGAGTGTCAGAATGCATAGATAGAAGGCAAATAAGCGTTCTATGGCTTTATTTCGCTGAGTTGCTTACTCTTGAGTAGAACTGCATATTCACTCCAGCAATAAGCACCTTTGTAAAATGAGCCAAATAGAAGCAGAACACATTGTTGGAGTGTCAGAATGCATAGATAGAAGGCACATAGGCGTTCTATGGCTTTATTTCGCTGAGTTGCTTACTCTTGAGTAGAACTCCATATTCACTCCAGCAATAAGCACCTTTGTAAAATGAGCCAAATTGAAGCAGAACACATTGTTGGAGTGTCGGAATGCATAGATAGAAGGCACATAGGCGTTCTATGGCTTTATTTCGCTGAGTTGCTTACTCTAGAGTAGAACGGCATATTCACTCCAGCAATAAGCACCTTTGTAAAATGAGCCAAATTGAAGCAGAACACATTGTTGGAGTGTCAGAATGCATAGATAGAAGGCAAATAAGCGTTCTATGGCTTTATTTTGCTGAGTTACTTACTCTTGAGTAGAACTGCATATGCACTCCAGAAATAAGCACCTTTGTAAAATGAGCCAAATTGAAGCAAAACACATTGTTGGAGTGTCAGAATGCATAGATAGAAGGCAAATAAGCGTTCTATGGTTTTATTTCGCTTAGTTGCTTACTCTTGAGTAGAACTGCATGTTCACTCCAGAAATAATCACCTTTGTAAAATGAGCCAAATTGAAGCCGAACACATTGTTGGAGTGTCAGAATGCATAGATAGAAGGCAAATAAGCGTTCTATGGCTTTATTTTGCTTACTTGCTTACTCTTGAGTAGAACTGCATATTCACTCCAGGAATAAGCACCTTTGTAAAATGAGCGAAATAGAAGCAGAACACATAGTTGGAGTGTCAGAATGCATAGATAGAAGGCACATAGGCATTCTATGGCTTTATTTCGCTGAGTTGCTTACTCTAGAGTAGAACTGCATATTCACTCCAGCAATAAGCACCTTTGTAAAATGAGCGAAATAGAAGCAGAACACATTGTTGGAGTGTCGGAATGCATAGATAGAAGGCACATAGGCGTTCTATGGCTTTATTTCACTTAGTTGCTTACTCTTGAGTAGAACTGCATGTTCACTCCAGCAATAAGCACCTTTGTAAAATGAGCCAAATTGAAGCCGAACACATTGTTGGAGTGTCGGAATGCATAGATAGAAGGCACATAGGCGTTCTATGGCTTTATTTCGTTGAGTTGCTTACTCTTGAGTAGAACTGCATATTCACTCCAGCAATAAGCACCTTTGTAAAAATGAGCCAAATTGAAGCAGAACACATTGTTGGAGTGTCAGAATGCATAGATAGAAGGCAAATAAGCGTTCTATGGCTTTATTTCGCTGAGTTACTTACTCTTGAGTAGAACTGCATATGCACTCCAGAAATAAGCACCTTTGTAAAATGAGCCAAATTGAAGCAGAACACATTGTTGGAGTGTCAGAATGCATAGATAGAAGGCAAATAAGCGTTCTATGGTTTTATTTCGCTTAGTTGCTTACTCTTGAGTAGAACTGCATGTTCACTACAGAAATAATCACCTTTGTAAAATGAGCCAAATTGAAGCCGAACACATTGTTGGAGTGTCAGAATGCATAGATAGAAGGCACATAGGCGTTCTATGGCTTTATTTCGCTGAGTTGCTTACTCTAGAGTAGAACGGCATATTCACTCCAGCAATAAGCACCTTTGTAAAATGAGCCAAATTGAAGCAGAACACATTGTTGGAGTGTCAGAATGCATAGATAGAAGGCAAATAAGCGTTCTATGGCTTTATTTTGCTGAGTTACTTACTCTTGAGTAGAACTGCATATGCACTCCAGAAATAAGCACCTTTGTAAAATGAGCCAAATTGAAGCAAAACACATTGTTGGAGTGTCAGATGCATAGATAGAAGGCAAATAAGCGTTCTATGGTTTTATTTCGCTTAGTTGCTTACTCTTGAGTAGAACTGCATGTTCACTCCAGAAATAATCACCTTTGTAAAATGAGCCAAATTGAAGCCGAACACATTGTTGGAGTGTCAGAATGCATAGATAGAAGGCAAATAAGCGTTCTATGGCTTTATTTTGCTTACTTGCTTACTCTTGAGTAGAACTGCATATTCACTCCAGGAATAAGCACCTTTGTAAAATGAGTCAAATTGAAGCAGAACACATTGTTGGAGTGTCAGAATGCATAGATCGAAGGAAAATAAGCGTTCCATGGCTTTATTTCGCTTAGTTGCTTACTCTTGAGTAGAACTGCATGTTCACGCCAGAAATAATCACCTTTGTAAAATGAGCCAAATTGAAGCCGAACACATTGTTGGAGTGTCAGAATGCATAGATAGAAGGCAAATAAGCGTTCTATGGTTTTATTTCGCTTAGTTGCTTACTCTTGAGTAGAACTGCATGTTCACTCCAGAAATAATCACCTTTGTAAAATGAGCCAAATTGAAGCCGAACACATTGTTGGAGTGTCAGAATCCATAGATAGAAGGCAAATAAGCGTTCTATGGCTTTATTTCGCTGAGTTGCTTACTCTTGAGTAGAACTGCATATTCACTCCAGCAATAAGCACCTTTGTAAAATGAGCCAAATAGAAGCAGAACACATTGTTGGAGTGTCAGAATGCATAGATAGAAGGCACATAGGCGTTCTATGGCTTTATTTCGCTGAGTTGCTTACTCTTGAGTAGAACTCCATATTCACTCCAGCAATAAGGACCTTTGTAAAATGAGCCAAATTGAAGCAGAACACATTGTTGGAGTGTCGGAATGCATAGATAGAAGGCACATAGGTGTTCTATGGCTTTATTTCGCTGAGTTGCTTACTCTTGAGTACAACTGCATATTCACTCCAGCAATAAGCACCTTTGTAAAAATGAGCCAAATTGAAGCCGAACACATTGTTGGAGTGTCAGAATGCATAGATAGAAGGCAAATAAGCGTTCTATGGCTTTATTTCGCTTACTTGCTTACTCTTGAGTAGAACTGCATATTCACTCCAGGAATAAGCACCTTTGGAAAATGAGTCAAATTGAAGCAGAACACATTGTTGGAGTGTCAGAATGCATAGATAGAAGGCACATAGGCATTCTATGGCTTTATTTCGCTTAGTTGCTTACTCTTGAGTAGAACTGCATGTTCACTCCGTGGGACATGTGAAGGAATGAGGAATGAGAGTTTCTTTGTTCGTGGACAGAATGCTGAATGGCTACAACCAGCCTCTGCACACCTGAGCTTGAAGGGAACGGCTTTTGGGAGAGGCATGTATAGGTGCGCTTAAACGCACATAGGCGTTCTATGGCTTTATTTCGCTGAGTTGCTTACTCTTGAGTAGAACTGCATATTCACTCCAGCAATAAGCACCTTTGTAAAATGAGCCAAATTGAAGCTGAACACATTGTTGGAGTGTCGGAATGCATAGATAGAAGGCAAATAAGCGTTCTATGGCTTTATTTCGCTTAGTTGCTTTCTCTTGAGTAGAACTGCATGTTCACTCCAGCAATAAGCACCTTTGTAAAATGAGCCAAATTGAAGCAGAACACATTGTTGGAGTGTCAGAATGCATAGATAGAAGGCAAATAAGCGTTCTATGGCTTTATTTCGCTTAGTTGCTTACTCTTGAGTAGAACTGCATATTCACTCCAGCAATAAGCACCTTTGTAAAATGAGTCAAATTGAAGCAGAACACATTGTTGGAGTGTCAGAATGCATAGATAGAAGGCACATAGGCGTTCTATGGCTTTATTTCGCTGAGTTGCTTACTCTAGAGTAGAACTGCATATTCACTCCAGCAATAAGCACCTTTTTAAAATGAGCCAAATAGAAGCAGAACACATTGTTGGAGTGTCAGAATGCATAGATAGAAGGCACATAGGCGTTCTATGGCTTTATTTCGCTGAGTTGCTTACTCTTGAGTAGAACTGCATATTCACTCCAGCAATAAGCACCTTTGTAAAATGAGCCAAATTGAAGCAGAACACATTGTTGGAGTGTCAGAATGCATAGATAGAAGGCAAAAAAACGTTCTATGGCTTTATTTCGCTTAGTTGCTTACTCTTGAGTAGAACTGCATGTTCACTCCAGAAATAAGCATCTTTGTAAAATGAGCCAAATTGAAGCAGAAAACATTGGCGGAGTGTCAGAATGCATAGATAGAAGGCAAATAAGCGTTCTATGGCTTTATTTCGCTTACTTGCTTACTCTTGAGTAGAACTGCATATTCACTCCAGGAATAAGCACCTTTGTAAAATGAGTCAAATTGAAGCAGAACACATTGTTGGAGTGTCAGAATGCATAGATAGAAGGCAAATAAGCGTTCTATGGCTTTATTTCGCTTACTTGCTTACTCTTGAGTAGAACTGCATATTCACTCCAGGAATAAGCACCTTTGGAAAATGAGTCAAATTGAAGCAGAACACATTGTTGGAGTGTCAGAATGCATAGATAGAAGGCACATAGGCATTCTATGGCTTTATTTCGCTTAGTTGCTTACTCTTGAGTAGAACTGCATGTTCACTCCGTGGGACATGTGAAGGAATGAGGAATGAGAGTTTCTTTGTTCGTGGACAGAATGCTGAATGGCTACAACCAGCCTCTGCACACCTGAGCTTGAAGGGAACGGCTTTTGGGAGAGGCATGTATAGGTGCGCTTAAACGCACATAGGCGTTCTATGGCTTTATTTCGCTGAGTTGCTTACTCTTGAGTAGAACTGCATATTCACTCCAGCAATAAGCACCTTTGTAAAATGAGCCAAATTGAAGCTGAACACATTGTTGGAGTGTCGGAATGCATAGATAGAAGGCAAATAAGCGTTCTATGGCTTTATTTCGCTTAGTTGCTTTCTCTTGAGTAGAACTGCATGTTCACTCCAGCAATAAGCACCTTTGTAAAATGAGCCAAATTGAAGCAGAACACATTGTTGGAGTGTCAGAATGCATAGATAGAAGGCAAATAAGCGTTCTATGGCTTTATTTCGCTTAGTTGCTTACTCTTGAGTAGAACTGCATATTCACTCCAGCAATAAGCACCTTTGTAAAATGAGCGAAATAGAAGCAGAACACATTGTTGGAGTGTCAGAATGCATAGATAGAAGGCACATAGGCGTTCTATGGCTTTATTTCGCTGAGTTGCTTACTCTAGAGTAGAACTGCATATTCACTCCAGCAATAAGCACCTTTTTAAAATGAGCCAAATAGAAGCAGAACACATTGTTGGAGTGTCAGAATGCATAGATAGAAGGCACATAGGCGTTCTATGGCTTTATTTCGCTGAGTTGCTTACTCTTGAGTAGAACTGCATATTCACTCCAGCAATAAGCACCTTTGTAAAATGAGCCAAATTGAAGCAGAACACATTGTTGGAGTGTCAGAATGCATAGATAGAAGGCAAAAAAACGTTCTATGGCTTTATTTCGCTTAGTTGCTTACTCTTGAGTAGAACTGCATGTTCACTCCAGAAATAAGCATCTTTGTAAAATGAGCCAAATTGAAGCAGAAAACATTGGCGGAGTGTCAGAATGCATAGATAGAAGGCAAATAAGCGTTCTATGGCTTTATTTCGCTTACTTGCTTACTCTTGAGTAGAACTGCATATTCACTCCAGGAATAAGCACCTTTGTAAAATGAGTCAAATTGAAGCAGAACACATTGTTGGAGTGTCAGAATGCATAGATAAAAGGCACATAGGCATTCTATGGCTTTATTTCGCTTAGTTGCTTACTCTTGAGTAGAACTGCATGTTCACTCCGTGGGACATGTGAAGGAATGAGGAATGAGAGTTTCTTTGTGTGTGGACAGAATGCTGAATGGCTACAACCAGCCTCTGCACACCTGAGCTTGAAGGGAACGGCTTTTGGGAGAGGCATGTATAGGTGCGCTTAAACGCACATAGGCGTTCTATGGCTTTATTTCGCTGAGTTGCTTACTCTTGAGTAGAACTGCATATTCACTCCAGCAATAAGCACCTTTGTAAAATGAGCCAAATTGAAGCTGAGCACATTGTTGGAGTGCCGGAATGCATAGATAGAAGGCAAATAAGCGTTCTATGGCTTTATTTCGCTTAGTTGCTTTCTCTTGAGTAGAACTGCATGTTCACTCCAGTAAAAAAGCACCTTTGTAAAATGAGTCAAATTGAAGCAGAACACATTGTTGGAGTGTCAGAATGTATAGATCGAAGGTAAATAAGCGTTCCATGGCTTTATTTCGCTTAGTTGCTTACTCTTGAGTAGAACTGCAAGTTCACGCCAGAAATAATCACCTTTGTAAAATGAGCAAAATTGAAGCCGCACACATTGTTGGAGTGTCAGAATGCATAGATAGAAGGCAAATAAGCGTTCTATGGTTTTATTTCGCTTAGTTGCTTACTCTTGAGTAGAACTGCATGTTCACTCCAGAAATAATCACCTTTGTAAAATGAGCCAAATTGAAGCCGAACACATTGTTGGAGTGTCAGAATGCATAGATAGAAGGCAAATAAGCGTTCTATGGCTTTATTTTGCTTACTTGCTTACTCTTGAGTAGAACTGCATATTCACTCCAGGAATAAGCACCTTTGTAAAATGAGTCAAATTGAAGCAGAACACATTGTTGGAGTGTCAGAATGCATAGATAGAAGGCAAATAAGCGTTCCATGGCTTTACTTCGCTTAGTTGCTTACTCTTGAGTAGAACTGCATATTCACTCCAGGAATAAGCACCTTTGTAAAATGAGTCAAATTGAAGCAGAACACATTGTTGGAGTGTCAGAATGCATAGATAGAAGGCACATAGGCGTTCTATGGCTTTATTTCGCTGAGTTGCTTACTCTTGAGTAGAACTGCATATTCACTCCAGCAATAAGGACCTTTGTAAAATGAGCCAAATTGAAGCAGAACACATTGTTGGAGTTTCGGAATGCGTAGATAGAAGGCACATAGGCGTTCTATGGCTTTATTTCGCTTACTTGCTTACTCTTGAGTAGAACTGCATATTCACTCCAGGAATAAGCACCTTTGTAAAATGAGTCAAATTGAAGCAGAACACATTGTTGGAGTGTCAGAATGCATAGATAAAAGGCACATAGGCATTCTATGGCTTTATTTCGCTTAGTTGCTTACTCTTGAGTAGAACTGCATGTTCACTCCGTGGGACATGTGAAGGAATGAGGAATGAGAGTTTCTTTGTGTGTGGACAGAATGCTGAATGGCTACAACCAGCCTCTGCACACCTGAGCTTGAAGGGAACGGCTTTTGGGAGAGGCATGTATAGGTGCGCTTAAACGCACATAGGCGTTCTATGGCTTTATTTCGCTGAGTTGCTTACTCTTGAGTAGAACTGCATATTCACTCCAGCAATAAGCACCTTTGTAAAATGAGCCAAATTGAAGCTGAGCACATTGTTGGAGTGCCGGAATGCATAGATAGAAGGCAAATAAGCGTTCTATGGCTTTATTTCGCTGAGTTGCTTACTCTTGAGTAGAACTGCATATTCACTCCAGCAATAAGCACCTTTGTAAAATGAGCCAAATAGAAGCAGAACACATTGTTGGAGTGTCAGAATGCATAGAAAGAAGGCACATAGGCGTTCTATGGCTTTATTTCGCTGAGTTGCTTACTCTTGAGTAGAACTGCATATTCACTCCAGCAATAAGGACCTTTGTAAAATGAGCCAAATTGAAGCAGAACACATTGTTGGAGTTTCGGAATGCGTAGATAGAAGGCACATAGGCGTTCTATGGCTTTATTTCGCTTACTTGCTTACTCTTGAGTAGAACTGCATATTCACTCCAGGAATAAGCACCTTTGTAAAATGAGTCAAATTGAAGCAGAACACATTGTTGGAGTGTCAGAATGCATAGATAAAAGGCACATAGGCATTCTATGGCTTTATTTCGCTTAGTTGCTTACTCTTGAGTAGAACTGCATGTTCACTCCGTGGGACATGTGAAGGAATGAGGAATGAGAGTTTCTTTGTGTGTGGACAGAATGCTGAATGGCTACAACCAGCCTCTGCACACCTGAGCTTGAAGGGAACGGCTTTTGGGAGAGGCATGTATAGGTGCGCTTAAACGCACATAGGCGTTCTATGGCTTTATTTCGCTGAGTTGCTTACTCTTGAGTAGAACTGCATATTCACTCCAGCAATAAGCACCTTTGTAAAATGAGCCAAATTGAAGCTGAGCACATTGTTGGAGTGCCGGAATGCATAGATAGAAGGCAAATAAGCGTTCTATGGCTTTATTTCGCTTAGTTGCTTTCTCTTGAGTAGAACTGCATGTTCACTCCAGTAAAAAAGCACCTTTGTAAAATGAGTCAAATTGAAGCAGAACACATTGTTGGAGTGTCAGAATGTATAGATCGAAGGTAAATAAGCGTTCCATGGCTTTATTTCGCTTAGTTGCTTACTCTTGAGTAGAACTGCAAGTTCACGCCAGAAATAATCACCTTTGTAAAATGAGCAAAATTGAAGCCGCACACATTGTTGGAGTGTCAGAATGCATAGATAGAAGGCAAATAAGCGTTCTATGGTTTTATTTCGCTTAGTTGCTTACTCTTGAGTAGAACTGCATGTTCACTCCAGAAATAATCACCTTTGTAAAATGAGCCAAATTGAAGCCGAACACATTGTTGGAGTGTCAGAATGCATAGATAGAAGGCAAATAAGCGTTCTATGGCTTTATTTTGCTTACTTGCTTACTCTTGAGTAGAACTGCATATTCACTCCAGGAATAAGCACCTTTGTAAAATGAGTCAAATTGAAGCAGAACACATTGTTGGAGTGTCAGAATGCATAGATAGAAGGCAAATAAGCGTTCCATGGCTTTACTTCGCTTAGTTGCTTACTCTTGAGTAGAACTGCATATTCACTCCAGGAATAAGCACCTTTGTAAAATGAGTCAAATTGAAGCAGAACACATTGTTGGAGTGTCAGAATGCATAGATAGAAGGCACATAGGCGTTCCATGGCTTTATTTCGCTTAGTTGCTTACTCTTGAGTAGCACTGCATATTCACTCCAGGAATAAGCACCTTTGTAAAATGAGTCAAATTGAAGCAGAACACATTGTTGGAGTGTCAGAATGCATAGATAGAAGGCAAATAAGCGTTCCATGGCTTTACTTCGCTTAGTTGCTTACTCTTGAGTAGAACTGCATATTCACTCCAGGAATAAGCACCTTTGTAAAATGAGTCAAATTGAAGCAGAACACATTGTTGGAGTGTCAGAATGCATAGAGAGAAGGCAAATAAGCGTTCCATGGCTTTATTTGGCTTAGTTGCTTACTCTTGAGTAGAACTGCATGTTCACTCCAGGAAAAAAGCACCTTTGTAAAATGAGTCAAATTGAAGCAGAACACATTGTTGGAGTGTCAGAATGCATATATCGAAGGCAAATAAGCGTTCCATGGCTTTATTTCGCTTAGTTGCTTACTCTTGAGTAGAACTGCATATTCACTCCAGGAAAAAGCACCTTTCTAAAATGAGTCAAATTGAAGCAGAACACATTGTTGGAGTGTCAGAATGCGTAGATAGAAGGCAAATAAGCGTTCCATGGCTTTATTTCGCTTAGTTGCTTACTCTTGAGTAGAACTGCATATTCACTCCAGGAATAAGCACCTTTGTACAATGAGTCAAATTGAAGCAGAACACATTGTTGGAGTGTCAGAATGCATAGCTCGAAGGCAAATAAGCGTTCCATGGCTTTATTTCGCTTAGTTGCTTACTCTTGAGTAGAACTGCATATTCACTCCAGGAATAAGCACCTTTGTAAAATGAGTCAAATTGAAGCAGAACACATTGTTGGAGTGTCAGAATGCATAGATAGAAGGCAAATAAGCGTTCCATGGCTTTATTTCGCTTAGTTGCTTACTCTTGAGTAGAACTGCATGTTCACTCCAGTAAAAAAGCACCTTTGTAAAATGAGTCAAATTGAAGCAGAACACATTGTTGGATTGTCAGAATGCATAGATAGAAGGCAAATAAGCGTTACATGGCTTTATTTCGCTTAGTTGCTTACTCTTGAGTAGAACTGCATGTTCACTCCAGGAAAAAAGCACCTTTGTAAAATGAGTCAAATTGAAGCAGAACACATTGTTGGAGTGTCAGAATGCATAGATAGAAGGCAAATAAGCGTTCCATGGCTTTATTTCGCTTACTTGCTTACTCTTGAGTAGAACTGCATATTCACTCCAGGAATAAGCACCTTTGTAAAATGAGTCAAATTGAAGCAGAACACATTGTTGGAGTGTCAGAATGCATAGATAGAAGGCACATAGGCATTCTATGGCTTTATTTCGCTTAGTTGCTTACTCTTGAGTAGAACTGCATGTTCACTCCAGTAAAAAAGCACCTTTGTAAAATGAGTCAAATTGAAGCAGAACACATTGTTGGAGTGTCAGAATGTATAGATCGAAGGTAAATAAGCGTTCCATGGCTTTATTTCGCTTAGTTGCTTACTCTTGAGTAGAACTGCATATTCACTCCAGGAATAAGCACCTTTGTAAAATGAGTCAAATTGAAGCAGAACACATTGTTGGAGTGTCAGAATGCATAGATAGAAGGCACATAGGCGTTCTATGGCTTTATTTCGCTTAGTTGCTTACTCTTGAGTAGAACTGCATGTTCACTCCAGGAATAAGCACCTTTGTAAAATGAGTCAAATTGAAGCAGAACACATTGTTGGAGTGTCAGAATGCATAGATCGAAGGCAAATAAGCATTCCATGGCTTTATTTCGCTTAGTTGCTTACACTTGAGTAGAACTGCATATTCACTCCAGGAATAAGCACCTTTGTAAAATGAGCCAAATAGAAGCAGAACACATTGTTGGAGTGTCAGAATGCATAGATAGAAGGCACATAGGCGTTCTATGGCTTTATTTCGCTTAGTTGCTTACTCTTGAGTAGAACTGCATGTTCACTCCAGAAATAATCACCTTTGTAAAATGAGCCAAATTGAAGCCGAACACATTGTTTGAGTGTCAGAATGCATAGATAGAAGGCAAATAAGCGTTCTATGGCTTTATTTCGCTTACTTGCTTACTCTTGAGTAGAACTGCATATTCACTCCAGGAATAAGCACCTTTGTAAAATGAGTCAAATTGAAGCAGAACACATTGTTGGAGTGTCAGAATGCATAGATAGAAGGCACATAGGCGTTCTATGGCTTTATTTCGCTTAGTTGCTTACTCTTGAGTAGAACTGCATGTTCACTCCAGTAAAAAGCACCTTTGTAAAATGAGTCAAATTAAAGCAGAACACATTGTTGGAGTGTCAGAATGCATAGATAGAAGGCAAATAAGCGTTCTATGGCTTTATTTTGCTTACTTGCTTACTCTTGAGTAGAACTGCATATTCACTCCAGGAATAAGCACCTTTGTAAAATGAGCGAAATAGAAGCAGAACACATTGTTGGAGTGTCAGAATGCATAGATAGAAGGCACATAGGCATTCTATGGCTTTATTTCGCTGAGTTGCTTACTCTAGAGTAGAACTGCATATTCACTCCAGCAATAAGCACCTTTGTAAAATGAGCGAAATAGAAGCAGAACACATTGTTGGAGTGTCGGAATGCATAGATAGAAGGCACATAGGCGTTCTATGGCTTTATTTCACTTAGTTGCTTACTCTTGAGTAGAACTGCATGTTCACTCCAGCAATAAGCACCTTTGTAAAATGAGCCAAATTGAAGCCGAACACATTGTTGGAGTGTCGGAATGCATAGATAGAAGGCACATAGGCGTTCTATGGCTTTATTTCGCTGAGTTGCTTACTCTTGAGTAGAACTGCATGTTCACTACAGAAATAATCACCTTTGTAAAATGAGCCAAATTGAAGCCGAACACATTGTTGGAGTGTCAGAATGCATAGATAGAAGGCACATAGGCGTTCTATGGCTTTATTTCGCTGAGTTGCTTACTCTAGAGTAGAACGGCATATTCACTCCAGCAATAAGCACCTTTGTAAAATGAGCCAAATTGAAGCAGAACACATTGTTGGAGTGTCAGAATGCATAGATAGAAGGCAAATAAGCGTTCTATGGCTTTATTTTGCTGAGTTACTTACTCTTGAGTAGAACTGCATATGCACTCCAGAAATAAGCACCTTTGTAAAATGAGCCAAATTGAAGCAAAACACATTGTTGGAGTGTCAGAATGCATAGATTGAAGGCAAATAAGCGTTCTATGGTTTTATTTCGCTTAGTTGCTTACTCTTGAGTAGAACTGCATGTTCACTCCAGAAATAATCACCTTTGTAAAATGAGCCAAATTGAAGCCGAACACATTGTTGGAGTGTCAGAATGCATAGATAGAAGGCAAATAAGCGTTCTATGGCTTTATTTTGCTTACTTGCTTACTCTTGAGTAGAACTGCATATTCACTCCAGGAATAAGCACCTTTGTAAAATGAGCGAAATAGAAGCAGAACACATTGTTGGAGTGTCAGAATGCATAGATAGAAGGCACATAGGCATTCTATGGCTTTATTTCGCTGAGTTGCTTACTCTAGAGTAGAACTGCATATTCACTCCAGCAATAAGCACCTTTGTAAAATGAGCGAAATAGAAGCAGAACACATTGTTGGAGTGTCGGAATGCATAGATAGAAGGCACATAGGCGTTCTATGGCTTTATTTCACTTAGTTGCTTACTCTTGAGTAGAACTGCATGTTCACTCCAGCAATAAGCACCTTTGTAAAATGAGCGAAATAGAAGCAGAACACATTGTTGGAGTGTCAGAATGCATAGATAGAAGGCACATAGGCATTCTATGGCTTTATTTCGCTGAGTTGCTTACTCTAGAGTAGAACTGCATATTCACTCCAGCAATAAGCACCTTTGTAAAATGAGCGAAATAGAAGCAGAACACATTGTTGGAGTGTCAGAATGCATAGATAGAAGGCACATAGGCGTTCCATGGCTTTATTTCGCTGAGTTGCTTACTCTAGAGTAGAACTGCATATTCACTCCAGCAATAAGCACCTTTTTAAAATGAGCCAAATAGAAGCAGAACACATTGTTGGAGTGTCAGAATGCATAGATAGAAGGCAAATAAGCGTTCTATGGCTTTATTTCGCTGAGTTGCTTACTCTTGAGTAGAACTGCATATTCACTCCAGAAATAATCACCTTTGTAAAATGAGCCAAATTGAAGCCGAACACATTGTTGGAGTGTCAGAATGCATAGATAGAAGGCAAATAAGCGTTCTATGGCTTTATTTCGCTTACTTGCTTACTCTTGAGTAGAACTGCATATTCACTCCAGGAATAAGCACCTTTGTAAAATGAGTCAAATTGAAGCAGAACACATTGTTGGAGTGTCAGAATGCATAGATAGAAGGCACATAGGCGTTCTATGGCTTTATTTCGCTTAGTTGCTTACTCTTGAGTAGAACTGCATGTTCACTCCAGTAAAAAAGCACCTTTGTAAAATGAGTCAAATTGAAGCAGAACACATTGTTGGAGTGTCAGAATGTATAGATCGAAGGTAAATAAGCGTTCCATGGCTTTATTTCGCTTAGTTGCTTACTCTTGAGTAGAACTGCTTGTTCACGCCAGAAATAATCACCTTTGTAAAATGAGCCAAATTGAAGCCGAACACATTGTTGGAGTGTCAGAATGCATAGATAGAAGGCAAATAAGCGTTCTATGGTTTTATTTCGCCAAGTTGCTTACTCTTGAGTAGAACTGCATGTTCACTCCAGAAATAATCACCTTTGTAAAATGAGCCAAATTGAAGCCGAACACATTGTTGGAGTGTCAGAATGCATAGATAGAAGGCAAATAAGCGTTCTATGGCTTTATTTTGCTTACTTGCTTACTCTTGAGTAGAACTGCATATTCACTCCAGGAATAAGCACCTTTGTAAAATGAGCCAAATAGAAGCAGAACACATTGTTGGAGTGTCAGAATGCATAGATAGAAGGCACATAGGCGTTCTATGGCTTTATTTCGCTGAGTTGCTTACTCTTGAGTAGAACTCCATATTCACTCCAGCAATAAGGACCTTTGTAAAATGAGCCAAATTGAAGCCGAACACATTGTTGGAGTGTCGGAATGCATAGATAGAAGGCACATAGGCGTTCTATGGCTTTATTTCGCTGAGTTGCTTACTCTTGAGTAGAACTGCATATTCACTCCAGCAATAAGCACCTTTGTAAAAATGAGCCAAATTGAAGCAGAACACATTGTTGGAGTGTCAGAATGCATAGATAGAAGGCAAATAAGCGTTCTATGGCTTTATTTCGCTGAGTTACTTACTCTTGAGTAGAACTGCATATGCACTCCAGAAATAAGCACCTTTGTAAAATGAGCCAAATTGAAGCAGAACACATTGTTGGAGTGTCAGAATGCATAGATAGAAGGCAAATAAGCGTTCTATGGTTTTATTTCGCTTAGTTGCTTACTCTTGAGTAGAACTGCATGTTCACTACAGAAATAATCACCTTTGTAAAATGAGCCAAATTGAAGCCGAACACATTGTTGGAGTGTCAGAATGCATAGATAGAAGGCAAATAAGCGTTCTATGGCTTTATTTCGCTTAGTTGCTTTCTCTTGAGTAGAACTGCATGTTCACTCCAGCAATAAGCACCTTTGTAAAATGAGCCAAATTGAAGCAGAACACATTGTTGGAGTGTCAGAATGCATAGATAGAAGGCAAATAAGCGTTCTATGGCTTTATTTCGCTTAGTTGCTTACTCTTGAGTAGAACTGCATGTTCACTCCAGAAATAATCACCTTTGTAAAATGAGCCAAATTGAAGCCGAACACATTGTTGGAGTGTCAGAATGCATAGATAGAAGGCAAATAAGCGTTCTATGGCTTTATTTCGCTTACTTGCTTACTCTTGAGTAGAACTGCATATTCACTCCAGGAATAAGCACCTTTGTAAAATGAGTCAAATTGAAGCAGAACACATTGTTGGAGTGTCAGAATGCATAGATAGAAGGCACATAGGCATTCTATGGCTTTATTTCGCTTAGTTGCTTACTCTTGAGTAGAACTGCATGTTCACTCCGTGGGACATGTGAAGGAATGAGGAATGAGAGTTTCTTTGTGCGTGGACAGAATGCTGAATGGCTACAACCAGCCTCTGCACACCTGAGCTTGAAGGGAACGGCTTTTGGGAGAGGCATGTATAGGTGCGCTTAAACGCACATAGGCGTTCTATGGCTTTATTTCGCTGAGTTGCTTACTCTTGAGTAGAACTGCATATTCACTCCAGCAATAAGCACCTTTGTAAAATGAGCCAAATTGAAGCTGAACACATTGTTGGAGTGTCGGAATGCATAGATAGAAGGCAAATAAGCGTTCTATGGCTTTATTTCGCTTAGTTGCTTTCTCTTGAGTAGAACTGCATATGCACTCCAGAAATAAGCACCTTTGTAAAATGAGCCAAATTGAAGCAAAACACATTGTTCGAGTGTCAGAATGCATAGATAGAAGGCAAATAAGCGTTCTATGGTTTTATTTCGCTTAGTTGCTTACTCTTGAGTAGAACTGCATGTTCACTCCAGAAATAATCACCTTTGTAAAATGAGCCAAATTGAAGCCGAACACATTGTTGGAGTGTCAGAATGCATAGATAGAAGGCAAATAAGCGTTCTATGGCTTTATTTCGCTTACTTGCTTACTCTTGAGTAGAACTGCATATTCACTCCAGGAATAAGCACCTTTGTAAAATGAGTCAAATTGAAGCAGAACACATTGTTGGAGTGTCAGAATGCATAGATAGAAGGCACATAGGCGTTCTATGGCTTTATTTCGCTTAGTTGCTTACTCTTGAGTAGAACTGCATGTTCACTCCAGTAAAAAAGCACCTTTGTAAAATGAGTCAAATTGAAGCAGAACACATTGTTGGAGTGTCAGAATGTATAGATCGAAGGTAAATAAGCGTTCCATGGCTTTATTTCGCTTAGTTGCTTACTCTTGAGTAGAAGTGCTTGTTCACGCCAGAAATAATCACCTTTGTAAAATGAGCCAAATTGAAGCCGAACACATTGTTGGAGTGTCAGAATGCATAGATAGAAGGCAAATAAGCGTTCTATGGTTTTATTTCGCCAAGTTGCTTACTCTTGAGTAGAACTGCATGTTCACTCCAGAAATAATCACCTTTGTAAAATGAGCCAAATTGAAGCCGAACACATTGTTGGAGTGTCAGAATGCATAGATAGAAGGCAAATAAGCGTTCCATGGCTTTATTTTGCTTACTTGCTTACTCTTGAGTAGAACTGCATATTCACTCCAGGAATAAGCACCTTTGTAAAATGAGTCAAATTGAAGCAGAACACATTGTTGGAGTGTCAGAATGCATAGATAGAAGGCACATAGGCGTTCCATGGCTTTATTTCGCTTAGTTGCTTACTCTTGAGTAGAACTGCATGTTCACTCCAGGAATAAGCACCTTTGTAAAATGAGTCAAATTGAAGCAGAACACATTGTTGGAGTGTCAGAATGCATAGATCGAAGGCAAATAAGCGTTCCATGGCTTTATTTCGCTTAGTTGCTTACTCTTGAGTAGAACTGCATGTTCACTCCAGTAAAAAAGCACCTTTGTAAAATGAGTCAAATTGAAGCAGAACACATTGTTGGATTGTCAGAATGCATAGATAGAAGGCAAATAAGCGTTACATGGCTTTATTTCGCTTAGTTGCTTACTCTTGAGTAGAACTGCATGTTCACTCCAGGAAAAAAGCACCTTTGTAAAATGAGTCAAATTGAAGCAGAACACATTGTTGGAGTGTCAGAATGCATAGATAGAAGGCACATAGGCGTTCTATGGCTTTATTTCGCTTAGTTGCTTACTCTTGAGTAGAACTGCATGTTCACTCCAGTAAAAAAGCACCTTTGTAAAATGAGTCAAATTGAAGCAGAACACATTGTTGGAGTGTCAGAATGTATAGATCGAAGGCAAATAAGCGTTCCATGGCTTTATTTCGCTTAGTTGCTTACTCTTGAGTAGAACTGCATGTTCACGCCAGAAATAATCACCTTTGTAAAATGAGCCAAATTGAAGCCGAACACATTGTTGGAGTGTCAGAATGCATAGATAGAAGGCAAATAAGCGTTCTATGGTTTTATTTCGCTTAGTTGCTTACTCTTGAGTAGAACTGCATGTTCACTCCAGAAATAATCACCTTTGTAAAATGAGCCAAATTGAAGCCGAACACATTGTTGGAGTGTCAGAATGCATAGATAGAAGGCAAATAAGCGTTCTATGGCTTTATTTCGCTGAGTTGCTTACTCTTGAGTAGAACTGCATATTCACTCCAGCAATAAGCACCTTTGTAAAATGAGCGAAATAGAAGCAGAACACATTGTTGGAGTGTCAGAATGCATAGATAGAAGGCACATAGGCGTTCTATGGCTTTATTTCGCTGAGTTGCTTACTCTAGAGTAGAACTGCATATTCACTCCAGCAATAAGCACCTTTTTAAAATGAGCCAAATAGAAGCAGAACACATTGTTGGAGTGTCAGAATGCATAGATAGAAGGCACATAGGCGTTCTATGGCTTTATTTCGCTGAGTTGCTTACTCTTGAGTAGAACTGCATATTCACTCCAGCAATAAGCACCTTTGTAAAATGAGCCAAATTGAAGCAGAACACATTGTTGGAGTGTCAGAATGCATAGATAGAAGGCAAATAAGCGTTCTATGGCTTTATTTCGCTGAGTTGCTTACTCTTGAGTAGAACTGCATATTCACTCCAGCAATAAGGACCTTTGTAAAATGAGCCAAATAGAAGCAGAACACATTGTTGGAGTGTCAGAATGCATAGATAGAAGGCACATAGGCGTTCTATGGCTTTATTTCGCTGAGTTGCTTACTCTTGAGTAGAACTGCATATTCACTCCAGCAATAAGGACCTTTGTAAAATGAGCCAAATTGAAGCAGAACACATTGTTGGAGTGTCGGAATGCGTAGATAGAAGGCACATAGGCGTTCTATGGCTTTATTTCGCTTACTTGCTTACTCTTGAGTAGAACTGCATATTCACTCCAGGAATAAGCACCTTTGTAAAATGAGTCAAATTGAAGCAGAACACATTGTTGGAGTGTCAGAATGCATAGATAAAAGGCACATAGGCATTCTATGGCTTTATTTCGCTTAGTTGCTTACTCTTGAGTAGAACTGCATGTTCACTCCGTGGGACATGTGAAGGAATGAGGAATGAGAGTTTCTTTGTGCGTGGACAGAATGCTGAATGGCTACAACCAGCCTCTGCACACCTGAGCTTGAAGGGAACGGCTTTTGGGAGAGGCATGTATAGGTGCGCTTAAACGCACATAGGCGTTCTATGGCTTTATTTCGCTGCGTTGCTTACTCTTGAGTAGAACTGCATATTCACTCCAGCAATAAGCACCTTTGTAAAATGAGCCAAATTGAAGCTGAACACATTGTTGGAGTGCCGGAATGCATAGATAGAAGGCAAATAAGCGTTCTATGGCTTTATTTCGCTTAGTTGCTTTCTCTTGAGTAGAACTGCATATTCACTCCAGCAATAAGCACCTTTGTAAAATGAGCGAAATAGAAGCAGAACACATTGTTGGAGTGTCAGAATGCATAGATAGAAGGCACATAGGCGTTCTATGGCTTTATTTCGCTGAGTTGCATACTCTAGAGTAGAACTGCATATTCACTCCAGAAATAAGCACCTTTTTAAAATGAGCCAAATAGAAGCAGAACGCATTGTTGGAGTGTCAGAATGCATAGATAGAAGGCACATAGGCGTTCTATGGCTTTATTTCGCTGAGTTGCTTACTCTTGAGTAGAACTCCATATTCACTCCAGCAATAAGCACCTTTGTAAAATGAGCCAAATTGAAGCAGAACACATTGTTGGAGTGTCGGAATGCATAGATAGAAGGCACATAGGCGTTCTATGGCTTTATTTCGCTGAGTTGCTTACTCTAGAGTAGAACTGCATATTCACTCCAGCAATAAGCACCTTTGTAAAATGAGCCAAATTGAAGCAGAACACATTGTTGGAGTGTCGGAATGCATAGATAGAAGCCACATAGGCGTTCTATGGCTTTATTTCGCTGAGTTGCTTACTCTTGAGTAGAACTGCATATTCACTCCAGCAATAAGCACCTTTGTAAAATGAGCCAAATTGAAGCAAAACACATTGTTCGAGCATAGATAGAAGGCAAATAAGCGTTCTATGGTTTTATTTCGCTTAGTTGCTTACTCTTGAGTAGAACTGCATGTTCACTCCAGAAATAATCACCTTTGTAAAATGAGCCAAATTGAAGCCGAACACATTGTTGGAGTGTCAGAATGCATAGATAGAAGGCAAATAAGCGTTCCATGGCTTTATTTCGCTTAGTTGCTTACTCTTGAGTAGAACTGCATGTTCACTCCAGTAAAAAAGCACCTTTGTAAAATGAGTCAAATTGAAGCAGAACACATTGTTGGATTGTCAGAATGCATAGATAGAAGGCAAATAAGCGTTACATGGCTTTATTTCGCTTACTTGCTTACTCTTGAGTAGAACTGCATATTCACTCCAGGAATAAGCACCTTTGTAAAATGAGTCAAATTGAAGCAGAACACATTGTTGGAGTGTCAGAATGCATAGATAGAAGGCACATAGGCGTTCCATGGCTTTATTTCGCTTAGTTGCTTACTCTTGAGTAGAACTGCATGTTCACTCCAGGAATAAGCACCTTTGTAAAATGAGTCAAATTGAAGCAGAACACATTGTTGGAGTGTCAGAATGCATAGATCGAAGGCAAATAAGCGTTCCATGGCTTTATTTCGCTTAGTTGCTTACTCTTGAGTAGAACTGCATGTTCACTCCAGTAAAAAAGCACCTTTGTAAAATGAGTCAAATTGAAGCAGAACACATTGTTGGATTGTCAGAATGCATAGATAGAAGGCAAATAAGCGTTACATGGCTTTATTTCGCTTAGTTGCTTACTCTTGAGTAGAACTGCATGTTCACTCCAGGAAAAAAGCACCTTTGTAAAATGAGTCAAATTGAAGCAGAACACATTGTTGGAGTGTCAGAATGCATAGATCGAAGGCAAATAAGCGTTCCATGGCTTTATTTCGCTTAGTTGCTTACTCTTGAGTAGAACTGCATATTCACTCCAGGAATAAGCACCTTTGTAAAATGAGTCAAATTGAAGCAGAACACATTGTTGGAGTGTCAGAATGCATAGATCGAAGGCAAATAAGCGTTCCATGGCTTTATTTCGCTTAGTTGCTTACTCTTGAGTAGAACTGCATATTCACTCCAGGAATAAGCACCTTTGTAAAATGAGCGAAATAGAAGCAGAACACATTGTTGGAGTTTCAGAATGCATAGATAGAAGGCACATAGGCGTTCCATGGCTTTATTTCGCTAAGCTGCTTACTCTTGAGTAGAACTGCATATTCACTCCAGCAATAAGCACCTTTTTAAAATGAGCCAAATAGAAGCAGAACACATTGTTGGAGTGTCAGAATGCATAGATAGAAGGCAAATAAGCGTTCTATGGCTTTATTTCGCTGAGTTGCTTACTCTTGAGTAGAACTGCATATTCACTCCAGCAATAAGCACCTTTGTAAAATGAGCCAAATAGAAGCAGAACGCATTGTTGGAGTGTCAGAATGCATAGATAGAAGGCACATAGGCGTTCTATGGTTTTATTTCGCTGAGTTGCTTACTCTTGAGTAGAACTCCATATTCACTCCAGCAATAAGCACCTTTGTAAAATGAGCCAAATTGAAGCAGAACACATTGTTGGAGTGTCGGAATGCATAGATAGAAGGCACATAGGCGTTCTATGGCTTTATTTCGCTGAGTTGCTTACTCTAGAGTAGAACTGCATATTCACTCCAGCAATAAGCACCTTTGTAAAATGAGCCAAATTGAAGCAGAACACATTGTTGGAGTGTCGGAATGCATAGATAGAAGCCACATAGGCGTTCTATGGCTTTATTTCGCTGAGTTGCTTACTCTTGAGTAGAACTGCATATTCACTCCAGCAATAAGCACCTTTGTAAAATGAGCCAAATTGAAGCAGAACACATTGTTGGAGTGTCAGAATGCATAGATAGAAGGCAAATAAGCATTCTATGGCTTTATTTCGCTGAGTTACTTACTCTTGAGTAGAACTGCATATGCACTCCAGAAATAAGCACCTTTGTAAAATGAGCCAAATTGAAGCAAAACACATTGTTCGAGTGTCAGAATGCATAGATAGAAGGCAAATAAGCGTTCTATGGTTTAATTTCGCTTAGTTGCTTACTCTTGAGTAGAACTGCATATTCACTCCAGAAATAATCACCTTTGTAAAATGAGCCAAATTGAAGCCGAACACATTGTTGGAGTGTCAGAATGCATAGATAGAAGGCAAATAAGCGTTCTATGGCTTTATTTCGCTTACTTGCTTACTCTTGAGTAGAACTGCATATTCACTCCAGGAATAAGCACCTTTGTAAAATGAGTCAAATTGAAGCAGAACACATTGTTGGAGTGTCAGAATGCATAGATAGAAGGCACATAGGCGTTCTATGGCTTTATTTCGCTTAGTTGCTTACTCTTGAGTAGAACTGCATGTTCACTCCAGTAAAAAAGCACCTTTGTAAAATGAGTCAAATTGAAGCAGAACACATTGTTGGAGTGTCAGAATGTATAGATCGAAGGTAAATAAGCGTTCCATGGCTTTATTTCGCTTAGTTGCTTACTCTTGAGTAGAACTGCATGTTCACGCCAGAAATAATCACCTTTGTAAAATGAGCCAAATTGAAGCCGAACACATTGTTGGAGTGTCAGAATGCATAGATAGAAGGCAAATAAGCGTTCTATGGTTTTATTTCGCTTAGTTGCTTACTCTTGAGTAGAACTGCATGTTCACTCCAGAAATAATCACCTTTGTAAAATGAGCCAAATTGAAGCCGAACACATTGTTGGAGTGTCAGAATGCATAGATAGAAGGCAAATAAGCGTTCTATGGCTTTATTTTGCTTACTTGCTTACTCTTGAGTAGAACTGCATATTCACTCCAGGAATAAGCACCTTTGTAAAATGAGTCAAATTGAAGCAGAACACATTGTTGGAGTGTCAGAATGCATAGATAGAAGGCACATAGGCGTTCCATGGCTTTATTTCGCTTAGTTGCTTACTCTTGAGTAGAACTGCATGTTCACTCCAGGAATAAGCACCTTTGTAAAATGAGTCAAATTGAAGCAGAACACATTGTTGGAGTGTCAGAATGCATAGATCGAAGGCAAATAAGCGTTCCATGGCTTTATTTCGCTTAGTTGCTTACTCTTGAGTAGAACTGCATGTTCACTCCAGTAAAAAAGCACCTTTGTAAAATGAGTCAAATTGAAGCAGAACACATTGTTGGATTGTCAGAATGCATAGATAGAAGGCAAATAAGCGTTACATGGCTTTATTTCGCTTAGTTGCTTACTCTTGAGTAGAACTGCATATTCACTCCAGGAAAAAAGCACCTTTGTAAAATGAGTCAAATTGAAGCAGAACACATTGTTGGAGTGTCAGAATGCATAGATCGGAGGCAAATAAGCGTTCCATGGCTTTATTTCGCTTAGTTGCTTACTCTTGAGTAGAACTGCATGTTCACGCCAGAAATAATCACCTTTGTAAAATGAGCCAAATTGAAGCCGAACACATTGTTGGAGTGTCAGAATGCATAGATAGAAGGCAAATAAGCGTTCTATGGTTTTATTTCGCTTAGTTGCTTACTCTTGAGTAGAACTGCATGTTCACTCCAGAAATAATCACCTTTGTAAAATGAGCCAAATTGAAGCCGAACACATTGTTGGAGTGTCAGAATGCATAGATAGAAGGCAAATAAGCGTTCTATGGCTTTATTTCGCTGAGTTGCTTACTCTTGAGTAGAACTGCATATTCACTCCAGCAATAAGCACCTTTGTAAAATGAGCCAAATAGAAGCAGAACACATTGTTGGAGTGTCAGAATGCATAGATAGAAGGCACATAGGCGTTCTATGGCTTTATTTCGCTGAGTTGCTTACTCTTGAGTAGAACTCCATATTCACTCCAGCAATAAGGACCTTTGTAAAATGAGCCAAATTGAAGCAGAACACATTGTTGGAGTGTCGGAATGCATAGATAGAAGGCACATAGGTGTTCTATGGCTTTATTTCGCTGAGTTGCTTACTCTTGAGTAGAACTGCATATTCACTCCAGCAATAAGCACCTTTGTAAAAATGAGCCAAATTGAAGCCGAACACATTGTTGGAGTGTCAGAATGCATAGATAGAAGGCAAATAAGCGTTCTATGGCTTTATTTCGCTTACTTGCTTACTCTTGAGTAGAACTGCATATTCACTCCAGGAATAAGCACCTTTGTAAAATGAGTCAAATTGAAGCAGAACACATTGTTGGAGTGTCAGAATGCATAGATAGAAGGCACATAGGCATTCTATGGCTTTATTTCGCTTAGTTGCTTACTCTTGAGTAGAACTGCATGTTCACTCCGTGGGACATGTGAAGGAATGAGGAATGAGAGTTTCTTTGTTCGTGGACAGAATGCTGAATGGCTACAACCAGCCTCTGCACACCTGAGCTTGAAGGGAACGGCTTTTGGGAGAGGCATGTATAGGTGCGCTTAAACGCACATAGGCGTTCTATGGCTTTATTTCGCTGAGTTGCTTACTCTTGAGTAGAACTGCATATTCACTCCAGCAATAAGCACCTTTGTAAAATGAGCCAAATTGAAGCTGAACACATTGTTGGAGTGTCGGAATGCATAGATAGAAGGCAAATAAGCGTTCTATGGCTTTATTTCGCTTAGTTGCTTTCTCTTGAGTAGAACTGCATGTTCACTCCAGCAATAAGCACCTTTGTAAAATGAGCCAAATTGAAGCAGAACACATTGTTGGAGTGTCAGAATGCATAGATAGAAGGCAAATAAGCGTTCTATGGCTTTATTTCGCTTAGTTGCTTACTCTTGAGTAGAACTGCATATTCACTCCAGCAATAAGCACCTTTGTAAAATGAGCGAAATAGAAGCAGAACACATTGTTGGAGTGTCAGAATGCATAGATAGAAGGCACATAGGCGTTCTATGGCTTTATTTCGCTGAGTTGCTTACTCTAGAGTAGAACTGCATATTCACTCCAGCAATAAGCACCTTTTTAAAATGAGCCAAATAGAAGCAGAACACATTGTTGGAGTGTCAGAATGCATAGATAGAAGGCACATAGGCGTTCTATGGCTTTATTTCGCTGAGTTGCTTACTCTTGAGTAGAACTGCATATTCACTCCAGCAATAAGCACCTTTGTAAAATGAGCCAAATTGAAGCAGAACACATTGTTGGAGTGTCAGAATGCATAGATAGAAGGCAAATAAGCGTTCTATGGCTTTATTTCGCTGAGTTGCTTACTCTTGAGTAGAACTGCATATTCACTCCAGCAATAAGCACCTTTGTAAAATGAGCCAAATAGAAGCAGAACACATTGTTGGAGTGTCAGAATGCATAGAAAGAAGGCACATAGGCGTTCTATGGCTTTATTTCGCTGAGTTGCTTACTCTTGAGTAGAACTGCATATTCACTCCAGCAATAAGGACCTTTGTAAAATGAGCCAAATTGAAGCAGAACACATTGTTGGAGTTTCGGAATGCGTAGATAGAAGGCACATAGGCGTTCTATGGCTTTATTTCGCTTACTTGCTTACTCTTGAGTAGAACTGCATATTCACTCCAGGAATAAGCACCTTTGTAAAATGAGTCAAATTGAAGCAGAACACATTGTTGGAGTGTCAGAATGCATAGATAAAAGGCACATAGGCATTCTATGGCTTTATTTCGCTTAGTTGCTTACTCTTGAGTAGAACTGCATGTTCACTCCGTGGGACATGTGAAGGAATGAGGAATGAGAGTTTCTTTGTGTGTGGACAGAATGCTGAATGGCTACAACCAGCCTCTGCACACCTGAGCTTGAAGGGAACGGCTTTTGGGAGAGGCATGTATAGGTGCGCTTAAACGCACATAGGCGTTCTATGGCTTTATTTCGCTGAGTTGCTTACTCTTGAGTAGAACTGCATATTCACTCCAGCAATAAGCACCTTTGTAAAATGAGCCAAATTGAAGCTGAGCACATTGTTGGAGTGCCGGAATGCATAGATAGAAGGCAAATAAGCGTTCTATGGCTTTATTTCGCTTAGTTGCTTTCTCTTGAGTAGAACTGCATGTTCACTCCAGTAAAAAAGCACCTTTGTAAAATGAGTCAAATTGAAGCAGAACACATTGTTGGAGTGTCAGAATGCATAGATAGAAGGCAAATAAGCGTTCTATGGCTTTATTTCGCTTAGTTGCTTACTCTTGAGTAGAACTGCATATTCACTCCAGCAATAAGCACCTTTGTAAAATGAGCGAAATAGAAGCAGAACACATTGTTGGAGTGTCAGAATGCATAGATAGAAGGCACATAGGCATTCTATGGCTTTATTTCGCTGAGTTGCTTACTCTAGAGTAGAACTGCATATTCACTCCAGCAATAAGCACCTTTGTAAAATGAGCGAAATAGAAGCAGAACACATTGTTGGAGTGTCAGAATGCATAGATAGAAGGCACATAGGCGTTCTATGGCTTTATTTCGCTGAGTTGCTTACTCTAGAGTAGAACTGCATATTCACTCCAGCAATAAGCACCTTTTTAAAATGAGCCAAATAGAAGCAGAACACATTGTTGGAGTGTCAGAATGCATAGATAGAAGGCAAATAAGCGTTCTATGGCTTTATTTCGCTGAGTTGCTTACTCTTGAGTAGAACTGCATATTCACTCCAGCAATAAGCACCTTTGTAAAATGAGCCAAATAGAAGCAGAACGCATTGTTGGAGTGTCAGAATGCATAGATAGAAGGCACATAGGCGTTCTATGGCTTTATTTCGCTGAGTTGCTTACTCTTGAGTAGAACTCCATATTCACTCCAGCAATAAGCACCTTTGTAAAATGAGCCAAATTGAAGCAGAACACATTGTTGGAGTGTCGGAATGCATAGATAGAAGGCACATAGGCGTTCTATGGCTTTATTTCGCTGAGTTGCTTACTCTAGAGTAGAACTGCATATTCACTCCAGCAATAAGCACCTTCGTAAAATGAGCCAAATTGAAGCAGAACACATTGTTGGAGTGTCGGAATGCATAGATAGAAGCCACATAGGCGTTCTATGGCTTTATTTCGCTGAGTTGCTTACTCTTGAGTAGAACTGCATATTCACTCCAGCAATAAGCACCTTTGTAAAATGAGCCAAATTGAAGCAGAACACATTGTTGGAGTGTCAGAATGCATAGATAGAAGGCAAATAAGCGTTCTATGGCTTTATTTCGCTGAGTTACTTACTCTTGAGTAGAACTGCATATGCACTCCAGAAATAAGCACCTTTGTAAAATGAGCCAAATTGAAGCAAAACACATTGTTCGAGTGTCAGAATGCATAGATAGAAGGCAAATAAGCGTTCTATGGTTTTATTTCGCTTAGTTGCTTACTCTTGAGTAGAACTGCATGTTCACTCCAGAAATAATCACCTTTGTAAAATGAGCCAAATTGAAGCCGAACACATTGTTGGAGTGTCAGAATGCATAGATAGAAGGCAAATAAGCGTTCTATGGCTTTATTTCGCTTACTTGCTTACTCTTGAGTAGAACTGCATATTCACTCCAGGAATAAGCACCTTTGTAAAATGAGTCAAATTGAAGCAGAACACATTGTTGGAGTGTCAGAATGCATAGATAGAAGGCACATAGGCGTTCTATGGCTTTATTTCGCTTAGTTGCTTACTCTTGAGTAGAACTGCATGTTCACTCCAGTAAAAAAGCACCTTTGTAAAATGAGTCAAATTGAAGCAGAACACATTGTTGGAGTGTCAGAATGTATAGATCGAAGGTAAATAAGCGTTCCATGGCTTTATTTCGCTTAGTTGCTTACTCTTGAGTAGAACTGCATGTTCACGCCAGAAATAATCACCTTTGTAAAATGAGCCAAATTGAAGCCGAACACATTGTTGGAGTGTCAGCATGCATAGATAGAAGGCAAATAAGCGTTCTATGGTTTTATTTCGCTTAGTTGCTTACTCTTGAGTAGAACTGCATGTTCACTCCAGAAATAATCACCTTTGTAAAATGAGCCAAATTGAAGCCGAACACATTGTTGGAGTGTCAGAATGCATAGATAGAAGGCAAATAAGCGTTCTATGGCTTTATTTTGCTTACTTGCTTACTCTTGAGTAGAACTGCATATTCACTCCAGGAATAAGCACCTTTGTAAAATGAGTCAAATTGAAGCAGAACACATTGTTGGAGTGTCAGAATGCATAGATAGAAGGCACATAGGCGTTCCATGGCTTTATTTCGCTTAGTTGCTTACTCTTGAGTAGAACTGCATGTTCACTCCAGGAATAAGCACCTTTGTAAAATGAGTCAAATTGAAGCAGAACACATTGTTGGAGTGTCAGAATGCATAGATCGAAGGCAAATAAGCGTTCCATGGCTTTATTTCGCTTAGTTGCTTACTCTTGAGTAGAACTGCATGTTCACTCCAGTAAAAAAGCACCTTTGTAAAATGAGTCAAATTGAAGCAGAACACATTGTTGGATTGTCAGAATGCATAGATAGAAGGCAAATAAGCGTTACATGGCTTTATTTCGCTTACTTGCCTACTCTTGAGTAGAACTGCATGTTCACTCCAGGAAAAAAGCACCTTTGTAAAATGAGTCAAATTGAAGCAGAACACATTGTTGGAGTGTCAGAATGCATAGATCGAAGGCAAATAAGCGTTCCATGGCTTTATTTTGCTTAGTTGCTTACTCTTGAGTAGAACTGCATATTCACTCCAGGAATAAGCACCTTTGTAAAATGAGTCAAATTGAAGCAGAACACATTGTTGGAGTGTCAGAATGCATAGATCGAAGGCAAATAAGCGTTCCATGGCTTTATTTCGCTTAGTTGCTTACTCTTGAGTAGAACTGCATATTCACTCCAGGAATAAGCACCTTTGTAAAATGAGCGAAATAGAAGCAGAACACATTGTTGGAGTGTCAGAATGCATAGATAGAAGGCACATAGGCGTTCCATGGCTTTATTTCGCTAAGCTGCTTACTCTTGAGTAGAACTGCATATTCACTCCAGCAATAAGCACCTTTGTAAAATGAGCCAAATAGAAGCAGTACACATTGTTGGAGTGTCAGCATGCATAGATAGAAGGCACATAGGGGTTCTATAGCTTTATTTCGCTTAGTTGCTTACTCTTGAGTAGAACTGCATATTCACTCCAGGAAAAAGCACCTTTGTAAAATGAGTCAAATTGAAGCAGAACACATTGTTGGAGTGTCAGAATGCATAGATAGAAGGCAAATAAGCGTTCCATGGCTTTATTTCGCTTAGTTGCTTACTCTTGAGTAGAACTCCATATTCACTCCAGCAATAAGCACCTTTGTAAAATGAGCCAAATTGAAGCAGAACACATTGTTGGAGTGTCAGAATGCATAGATAGAAGGCACATAGGCGTTCTATGGCTTTATTTCGCTTAGTTGCTTACTCTTGAGTAGAACTGCATGTTCACTCCAGTAAAAAAGCACCTTTGTAAAATGAGTCAAATTGAAGCAGAACACATTGTTGGAGTGTCAGAATGTATAGATCGAAGGTAAATAAGCGTTCCATGGCTTTATTTCGCTTAGTTGCTTACTCTTGAGTAGAACTGCAAGTTCACGCCAGAAATAATCACCTTTGTAAAATGAGCCAAATTGAAGCCGCACACATTGTTGGAGTGTCAGAATGCATAGATAGAAGGCAAATAAGCGTTCTATGGTTTTATTTCGCTTAGTTGCTTACTCTTGAGTAGAACTGCATGTTCACTCCAGAAATAATCACCTTTGTAAAATGAGCCAAATTGAAGCCGAACACATTGTTGGAGTGTCAGAATGCATAGATAGAAGGCAAATAAGCGTTCTATGGCTTTATTTTGCTTACTTGCTTACTCTTGAGTAGAACTGCATATTCACTCCAGGAATAAGCACCTTTGTAAAATGAGTCAAATTGAAGCAGAACACATTGTTGGAGTGTCAGAATGCATAGATAGAAGGCACATAGGCGTTCCATGGCTTTATTTCGCTTAGTTGCTTACTCTTGAGTAGCACTGCATATTCACTCCAGGAATAAGCACCTTTGTAAAATGAGTCAAATTGAAGCAGAACACATTGTTGGAGTGTCAGAATGCATAGATAGAAGGCAAATAAGCGTTCCATGGCTTTACTTCGCTTAGTTGCTTACTCTTGAGTAGAACTGCATATTCACTCCAGGAATAAGCACCTTTGTAAAATGAGTCAAATTGAAGCAGAACACATTGTTGGAGTGTCAGAATGCATAGAGAGAAGGCAAATAAGCGTTCCATGGCTTTATTTGGCTTAGTTGCTTACTCTTGAGTAGAACTGCATGTTCACTCCAGGAAAAAAGCACCTTTGTAAAATGAGTCAAATTGAAGCAGAACACATTGTTGGAGTGTCAGAATGCATATATCGAAGGCAAATAAGCGTTCCATGGCTTTATTTCGCTTAGTTGCTTACTCTTGAGTAGAACTGCATATTCACTCCAGGAAAAAGCACCTTTCTAAAATGAGTCAAATTGAAGCAGAACACATTGTTGGAGTGTCAGAATGCGTAGATAGAAGGCAAATAAGCGTTCCATGGCTTTATTTCGCTTAGTTGCTTACTCTTGAGTAGAACTGCATATTCACTCCAGGAATAAGCACCTTTGTACAATGAGTCAAATTGAAGCAGAACACATTGTTGGAGTGTCAGAATGCATAGCTCGAAGGCAAATAAGCGTTCCATGGCTTTATTTCGCTTAGTTGCTTACTCTTGAGTAGAACTGCATATTCACTCCAGGAATAAGCACCTTTGTAAAATGAGTCAAATTGAAGCAGAACACATTGTTGGAGTGTCAGAATGCATAGATAGAAGGCAAATAAGCGTTCCATGGCTTTATTTCGCTTAGTTGCTTACTCTTGAGTAGAACTGCATGTTCACTCCAGTAAAAAAGCACCTTTGTAAAATGAGTCAAATTGAAGCAGAACACATTGTTGGAGTGTCAGAATGCATAGATAGAAGGCAAATAAGCGTTCCATGGCTTTATTTCGCTTACTTGCTTACTCTTGAGTAGAACTGCATATTCACTCCAGGAATAAGCACCTTTGTAAAATGAGTCAAATTGAAGCAGAACACATTGTTGGAGTGTCAGAATGCATAGATAGAAGGCACATAGGCATTCTATGGCTTTATTTCGCTTAGTTGCTTACTCTTGAGTAGAACTGCATGTTCACTCCAGTAAAAAAGCACCTTTGTAAAATGAGTCAAATTGAAGCAGAACACATTGTTGGAGTGTCAGAATGTATAGATCGAAGGTAAATAAGCGTTCCATGGCTTTATTTCGCTTAGTTGCTTACTCTTGAGTAGAACTGCATATTCACTCCAGGAATAAGCACCTTTGTAAAATGAGTCAAATTGAAGCAGAACACATTGTTGGAGTGTCAGAATGCATAGATAGAAGGCACATAGGCGTTCTATGGCTTTATTTCGCTTAGTTGCTTACTCTTGAGTAGAACTGCATGTTCACTCCAGGAATAAGCACCTTTGTAAAATGAGTCAAATTGAAGCAGAACACATTGTTGGAGTGTCAGAATGCATAGATCGAAGGCAAATAAGCATTCCATGGCTTTATTTCGCTTAGTTGCTTACACTTGAGTAGAACTGCATATTCACTCCAGGAATAAGCACCTTTGTAAAATGAGCCAAATAGAAGCAGAACACATTGTTGGAGTGTCAGAATGCATAGATAGAAGGCACATAGGCGTTCTATAGCTTTATTTCACTGAGTTGCTTACTCTTGAGTAGAACTCCATATTCACTCCAGCAATAAGCACCTTTGTAAAATGAGCCAAATTGAAGCAGAACACATTCTTGGAGTGTCGGAATGCATAGATAGAAGGCACATAGGCGTTCTATGGCTTTATTTCGCTTAGTTGCTTACTCTTGAGTAGAACTGCATGTTCACTCCAGAAATAATCACCTTTGTAAAATGAGCCAAATTGAAGCCGAACACATTGTTTGAGTGTCAGAATGCATAGATAGAAGGCAAATAAGCGTTCTATGGCTTTAATTCGCTTACTTGCTTACTCTTGAGTAGAACTGCATATTCACTCCAGGAATAAGCACCTTTGTAAAATGAGTCAAATTGAAGCAGAACACATTGTTGGAGTGTCAGAATGCATAGATAGAAGGCACATAGGCGTTCTATGGCTTTATTTCGCTTAGTTGCTTACTCTTGAGTAGAACTGCATGTTCACTCCAGTAAAAAGCACCTTTGTAAAATGAGTCAAATTAAAGCAGAACACATTGTTGGAGTGTCAGAATGTATAGATCGAAGGTAAATAAGCGTTCCATGGCTTTATTTCGCTTAGTTGCTTACTCTTGAGTAGAACTGCATGTTCACGCCAGAAATAATCACCTTCGTAAAATGAGCCAAATTGAAGCCGAACACATTGTTGGAGTGTCAGAATGCATAGATAGAAGGCAAATAAGCGTTCTATGGTTTTATTTCGCTTAGTTGCTTACTCTTGAGTAGAACTGCATGTTCACTCCAGGAATAAGCACCTTTGTAAAATGAGTCAAATTGAAGCAGAACACATTGTTGGAGTGTCAGAATGCATAGATAGAAGGCACATAGGCGTTCCATGGCTTTATTTCGCTTAGTTGCTTACTCTTGAGTAGAACTGCATGTTCACTCCAGGAATAAGCACCTTTGTAAAATGAGTCAAATTGAAGCAGAACACATTGTTGGATTGTCAGAATGCATAGATAGAAGGCAAATAAGCGTTACATGGCTTTATTTCGCTTAGTTGCTTACTCTTGAGTAGAACTGCATGTTCACTCCAGGAAAAAAGCACCTTTGTAAAATGAGTCAAATTGAAGCAGAACACATTGTTGGAGTGTCAGAATGCATAGATAGAAGGCAAATAAGCGTTCCATGGCTTTATTTCGCTTAGTTGCTTACTCTTGAGTAGAACTGCATATTCACTCCAGGAATAAGCACCTTTGTAAAATGAGTCAAATTGAAGCAGAACACATTGTTGGAGTGTCAGAATGCATAGATAGAAGGCAAATAAGCGTTCCATGGCTTTATTTCGCTTAGTTGCTTACTCTTGAGTAGAACTGCATATTCACTCCAGGAATAAGCACCTTTGTAAAATGAGTCAAATTGAAGCAGAACACATTGTTGGAGTGTCAGAATGCATAGATCGAAGGCAAATAAGCATTCCATGGCTTTATTTCGCTTAGTTGCTTACACTTGAGTAGAACTGCATATTCACTCCAGGAATAAGCACCTTTGTAAAATGAGCCAAATAGAAGCAGAACACATTGTTGGAGTGTCAGAATGCATAGATAGAAGGCACATAGGCGTTCTATGGCTTTATTTCGCTGAGTTGCTTACTCTTGAGTAGAACTCCATATTCACTCCAGCAATAAGCACCTTTGTAAAATGAGCCAAATTGAAGCAGAACACATTCTTGGAGTGTCGGAATGCATAGATAGAAGGCACATAGGCGTTCTATGGCTTTATTTCGCTGAGTTGCTTACTCTAGAGTAGAACTGCATATTCACTCCAGCAATAAGCACCTTTGTAAAATGAGCCAAATTGAAGCAGAACACATTGTTGGAGTGTCGGAATGCATAGATAGAAGCCAAATAGGCGTTCTATGGCTTTATTTCGCTGAGTTGCTTACTCTTGAGTAGAACTGCATATTCACTCCAGCAATAAGCACCTTTGTAAAATGAGCCAAATTGAAGCAGAACACATTGTTGGAGTGTCAGAATGCATAGATAGAAGGCAAATAAGCGTTCTATGGTTTTATTTCGCTTAGTTGCTTACTCTTGAGTAGAACTGCATGTTCACTCCAGAAATAATCACCTTTGTAAAATGAGCCAAATTGAAGCCGAACACATTGTTTGAGTGTCAGAATGCATAGATAGAAGGCAAATAAGCGTTCTATGGCTTTAATTCGCTTACTTGCTTACTCTTGAGTAGAACTGCATATTCACTCCAGGAATAAGCACCTTTGTAAAATGAGTCAAATTGAAGCAGAACACATTGTTGGAGTGTCAGAATGCATAGATAGAAGGCACATAGGCGTTCTATGGCTTTATTTCGCTTAGTTGCTTACTCTTGAGTAGAACTGCATGTTCACTCCAGTAAAAAGCACCTTTGTAAAATGAGTCAAATTAAAGCAGAACACATTGTTGGAGTGTCAGAATGTATAGATCGAAGGTAAATAAGCGTTCTATGGCTTTATTTTGCTGAGTTACTTACTCTTGAGTAGAACTGCATATGCACTCCAGAAATAAGCACCTTTGTAAAATGAGCCAAATTGAAGCAAAACACATTGTTGGAGTGTCAGAATGCATAGATAGAAGGCAAATAAGCGTTCTATGGTTTTATTTCGCTTAGTTGCTTACTCTTGAGTAGAACTGCATGTTCACTCCAGAAATAATCACCTTTGTAAAATGAGCCAAATTGAAGCCGAACACATTGTTGGAGTGTCAGAATGCATAGATAGAAGGCACATAGGCGTTCTATGGCTTTATTTCGCTTAGTTGCTTACTCTTGAGTAGAACTGCATGTTCACTCCAGTAAAAAGCACCTTTGTAAAATGAGTCAAATTAAAGCAGAACACATTGTTGGAGTGTCAGAATGTATAGATCGAAGGTAAATAAGCGTTCCATGGCTTTATTTCGCTTAGTTGCTTACTCTTGAGTAGAACTGCATGTTCACGCCAGAAATAATCACCTTCGTAAAATGAGCCAAATTGAAGCCGAACACATTGTTGGAGTGTCAGAATGCATAGATAGAAGGCAAATAAGCGTTCTATGGTTTTATTTCGCTTAGTTGCTTACTCTTGAGTAGAACTGCATGTTCACTCCAGGAATAAGCACCTTTGTAAAATGAGTCAAATTGAAGCAGAACACATTGTTGGAGTGTCAGAATGCATAGATAGAAGGCACATAGGCGTTCCATGGCTTTATTTCGCTTAGTTGCTTACTCTTGAGTAGAACTGCATGTTCACTCCAGGAATAAGCACCTTTGTAAAATGAGTCAAATTGAAGCAGAACACATTGTTGGATTGTCAGAATGCATAGATAGAAGGCAAATAAGCGTTACATGGCTTTATTTCGCTTAGTTGCTTACTCTTGAGTAGAACTGCATGTTCACTCCAGGAAAAAAGCACCTTTGTAAAATGAGTCAAATTGAAGCAGAACACATTGTTGGAGTGTCAGAATGCATAGATAGAAGGCAAATAAGCGTTCCATGGCTTTATTTCGCTTAGTTGCTTACTCTTGAGTAGAACTGCATATTCACTCCAGGAATAAGCACCTTTGTAAAATGAGTCAAATTGAAGCAGAACACATTGTTGGAGTGTCAGAATGCATAGATAGAAGGCAAATAAGCGTTCCATGGCTTTATTTCGCTTAGTTGCTTACTCTTGAGTAGAACTGCATATTCACTCCAGGAATAAGCACCTTTGTAAAATGAGTCAAATTGAAGCAGAACACATTGTTGGAGTGTCAGAATGCATAGATCGAAGGCAAATAAGCATTCCATGGCTTTATTTCGCTTAGTTGCTTACACTTGAGTAGAACTGCATATTCACTCCAGGAATAAGCACCTTTGTAAAATGAGTCAAATTGAAGCAGAACACATTGTTGGAGTGTCAGAATGCATAGATCGAAGGCAAATAAGCATTCCATGGCTTTATTTCGCTTAGTTGCTTACACTTGAGTAGAACTGCATATTCACTCCAGGAATAAGCACCTTTGTAAAATGAGCCAAATAGAAGCAGAACACATTGTTGGAGTGTCAGAATGCATAGATAGAAGGCACATAGGCGTTCTATGGCTTTATTTCGCTGAGTTGCTTACTCTTGAGTAGAACTCCATATTCACTCCAGCAATAAGCACCTTTGTAAAATGAGCCAAATTGAAGCAGAACACATTCTTGGAGTGTCGGAATGCATAGATAGAAGGCACATAGGCGTTCTATGGCTTTATTTCGCTGAGTTGCTTACTCTAGAGTAGAACTGCATATTCACTCCAGCAATAAGCACCTTTGTAAAATGAGCCAAATTGAAGCAGAACACATTGTTGGAGTGTCGGAATGCATAGATAGAAGCCAAATAGGCGTTCTATGGCTTTATTTCGCTGAGTTGCTTACTCTTGAGTAGAACTGCATATTCACTCCAGCAATAAGCACCTTTGTAAAATGAGCCAAATTGAAGCAGAACACATTGTTGGAGTGTCAGAATGCATAGATAGAAGGCAAATAAGCGTTCTATGGTTTTATTTCGCTTAGTTGCTTACTCTTGAGTAGAACTGCATGTTCACTCCAGAAATAATCACCTTTGTAAAATGAGCCAAATTGAAGCCGAACACATTGTTTGAGTGTCAGAATGCATAGATAGAAGGCAAATAAGCGTTCTATGGCTTTAATTCGCTTACTTGCTTACTCTTGAGTAGAACTGCATATTCACTCCAGGAATAAGCACCTTTGTAAAATGAGTCAAATTGAAGCAGAACACATTGTTGGAGTGTCAGAATGCATAGATAGAAGGCACATAGGCGTTCTATGGCTTTATTTCGCTTAGTTGCTTACTCTTGAGTAGAACTGCATGTTCACTCCAGTAAAAAGCACCTTTGTAAAATGAGTCAAATTAAAGCAGAACACATTGTTGGAGTGTCAGAATGTATAGATCGAAGGTAAATAAGCGTTCCATGGCTTTATTTCGCTTAGTTGCTTACTCTTGAGTAGAACTGCATGTTCACGCCAGAAATAATCACCTTCGTAAAATGAGCCAAATTGAAGCCGAACACATTGTTGGAGTGTCAGAATGCATAGATAGAAGGCAAATAAGCGTTCTATGGTTTTATTTCGCTTAGTTGCTTACTCTTGAGTAGAACTGCATGTTCACTCCAGGAATAAGCACCTTTGTAAAATGAGTCAAATTGAAGCAGAACACATTGTTGGAGTGTCAGAATGCATAGATAGAAGGCACATAGGCGTTCCATGGCTTTATTTCGCTTAGTTGCTTACTCTTTAGTAGAACTGCATGTTCACTCCAGGAATAAGCACCTTTGTAAAATGAGTCAAATTGAAGCAGAACACATTGTTGGATTGTCAGAATGCATAGATAGAAGGCAAATAAGCGTTACATGGCTTTATTTCGCTTAGTTGCTTACTCTTGAGTAGAACTGCATGTTCACTCCAGGAAAAAAGCACCTTTGTAAAATGAGTCAAATTGAAGCAGAACACATTGTTGGAGTGTCAGAATGCATAGATAGAAGGCAAATAAGCGTTCCATGGCTTTATTTCGCTTAGTTGCTTACTCTTGAGTAGAACTGCATATTCACTCCAGGAATAAGCACCTTTGTAAAATGAGTCAAATTGAAGCAGAACACATTGTTGGAGTGTCAGAATGCATAGATCGAAGGCAAATAAGCGTTCCATGGCTTTATTTCGCTTAGTTGCTTACTCTTGAGTAGAACTGCATATTCACTCCAGGAATAAGCACCTTTGTAAAATGAGCGAAATAGAAGCAGAACACATTGTTGGAGTGTCAGAATGCATAGATAGAAGGCACATAGGCGTTCTATGGCTTTATTTCGCTTAGCTGCTTACTCTTGAGTAGAACTGCATATTCACTCCAGCAATAAGCACCTTTGTAAAATGAGTCAAATTGAAGCAGAACACATTGTTGGAGTGTCAGAATGCATAGATCGAAGGCAAATAAGCCTTCCATGGCTTTATTTCGCTTAGTTGCTTACTCTTGAGTAGAACTGCATATTCACTCCAGGAATAATCACCTTTGTAAAATGAGCGAAATAGAAGCAGAACATATTGTTGGAGTGTCAGAATGCATAGATAGAAGGCACATAGGCGTTCTATGGCTTTATTTCGCTTAGCTGCTTACTCTTGAGTAGAACTGCATATTCACTCCAGCAATAAGCACCTTTGTAAAATGAGCCAAATAGAAGCAGAACACATTGTTGGAGTGTCAGAATGCATAGATAGAAGGCATATAGGCGTTCTATAGCTTTATTTCGCTTAGTTGCTTACTCTTGAGTAGAACTGCATATTCACTCCAGGAAAAAGCACCTTTGTAAAATGAGTCAAATTGAAGCAGAACACATTGTTGGAGTGTCAGAATGCATAGATAGAAGGCAAATAAGCGTTCCATGGCTTTATTTCGCTTAGTTGCTTACTCTTGAGTAGAACTCCATATTCACTCCAGCAATAAGCACCTTTGTAAAATGAGCCAAATTGAAGCAGAACACATTGTTGGAGTGTCAGAATGCATAGATAGAAGGCAAATAAGCGTTCTATGGCTTTATTTCGCTTACTTGCTTACTCTTGAGTAGAACTGCATATTCACTCCAGGAATAAGCACCTTTGTAAAATGAGTCAAATTGAAGCAGAACACATTGTTGGAGTGTCAGAATGCATAGATAGAAGGCACATAGGCATTCTATGGCTTTATTTCGCTTAGTTGCTTACTCTTGAGTAGAACTGCATGTTCACTCCAGTAAAAAAGCACCTTTGTAAAATGAGTCAAATTGAAGCAGAACACATTTTTGGAGTGTCAGAATGTATAGATCGAAGGTAAATAAGCGTTCCATGGCTTTATTTCGCTTAGTTGCTTACTCTTGAGTAGAACTGCATATTCACTCCAGGAATAAGCACCTTTGTAAAATGAGTCAAATTGAAGCAGAACACATTGTTGGAGTGTCAGAATGCATAGATAGAAGGCACATAGGCGTTCTATGGCTTTATTTCGCTTAGTTGCTTACTCTTGAGTAGAACTGCATGTTCACTCCAGGAATAAGCACCTTTGTAAAATGAGTCAAATTGAAGCAGAACACATTGTTGGAGTGTCAGAATGCATAGATAGAAGGCACATAGGCGTTCCATGGCTTTATTTCGCTTAGTTGCTTACTCTTGAGTAGAACTGCATGTTCACTCCAGGAATAAGCACCTTTGTAAAATGAGTCAAATTGAAGCAGAACACATTGTTGGATTGTCAGAATGCATAGATAGAAGGCAAATAAGCGTTACATGGCTTTATTTCGCTTAGTTGCTTACTCTTGAGTAGAACTGCATGTTCACTCCAGGAAAAAAGCACCTTTGTAAAATGAGTCAAATTGAAGCAGAACACATTGTTGGAGTGTCAGAATGCATAGATAGAAGGCAAATAAGCGTTCCATGGCTTTATTTCGCTTAGTTGCTTACTCTTGAGTAGAACTGCATATTCACTCCAGGAATAAGCACCTTTGTAAAATGAGTCAAATTGAAGCAGAACACATTGTTGGAGTGTCAGAATGCATAGATCGAAGGCAAATAAGCGTTCCATGGCTTTATTTCGCTTAGTTGCTTACTCTTGAGTAGAACTGCATATTCACTCCAGGAATAAGCACCTTTGTAAAATGAGCGAAATAGAAGCAGAACACATTGTTGGAGTGTCAGAATGCATAGATAGAAGGCACATAGGCGTTCTATGGCTTTATTTCGCTTAGCTGCTTACTCTTGAGTAGAACTGCATATTCACTCCAGCAATAAGCACCTTTGTAAAATGAGTCAAATTGAAGCAGAACACATTGTTGGAGTGTCAGAATGCATAGATCGAAGGCAAATAAGCCTTCCATGGCTTTATTTCGCTTAGTTGCTTACTCTTGAGTAGAACTGCATATTCACTCCAGGAATAATCACCTTTGTAAAATGAGCGAAATAGAAGCAGAACATATTGTTGGAGTGTCAGAATGCATAGATAGAAGGCACATAGGCGTTCTATGGCTTTATTTCGCTTAGCTGCTTACTCTTGAGTAGAACTGCATATTCACTCCAGCAATAAGCACCTTTGTAAAATGAGCCAAATAGAAGCAGAACACATTGTTGGAGTGTCAGAATGCATAGATAGAAGGCATATAGGCGTTCTATAGCTTTATTTCGCTTAGTTGCTTACTCTTGAGTAGAACTGCATATTCACTCCAGGAAAAAGCACCTTTGTAAAATGAGTCAAATTGAAGCAGAACACATTGTTGGAGTGTCAGAATGCATAGATAGAAGGCAAATAAGCGTTCCATGGCTTTATTTCGCTTAGTTGCTTACTCTTGAGTAGAACTCCATATTCACTCCAGCAATAAGCACCTTTGTAAAATGAGCCAAATTGAAGCAGAACACATTGTTGGAGTGTCAGAATGCATAGATAGAAGGCAAATAAGCGTTCTATGGCTTTATTTCGCTTACTTGCTTACTCTTGAGTAGAACTGCATATTCACTCCAGGAATAAGCACCTTTGTAAAATGAGTCACATTGAAGCAGAACACATTGTTGGAGTGTCAGAATGCATAGATAGAAGGCACATAGGCATTCTATGGCTTTATTTCGCTTAGTTGCTTACTCTTGAGTAGAACTGCATGTTCACTCCAGTAAAAAAGCACCTTTGTAAAATGAGTCAAATTGAAGCAGAACACATTGTTGGAGTGTCAGAATGTATAGATCGAAGGTAAATAAGCGTTCCATGGCTTTATTTCGCTTAGTTGCTTACTCTTGAGTAGAACTGCATATTCACTCCAGGAATAAGCACCTTTGTAAAATGAGTCAAATTGAAGCAGAACACATTGTTGGAGTGTCAGAATGCATAGATAGAAGGCACATAGGCGTTCTATGGCTTTATTTCGCTTAGTTGCTTACTCTTGAGTAGAACTGCATGTTCACTCCAGGAAAAAGCACCTTTGTAAAATGAGCCAAATAGAAGCAGAACACATTGTTGGAGTGTCAGAATGCATAGATAGAAGGCATATAGGCGTTCTATAGCTTTATTTCGCTTAGTTGCTTACTCTTGAGTAGAACTGCATATTCACTCCAGGAAAAAGCACCTTTGTAAAATGAGTCAAATTGAAGCAGAACACATTGTTGGAGTGTCAGAATGCATAGATAGAAGGCAAATAAGCGTTCCATGGCTTTATTTCGCTTAGTTGCTTACTCTTGAGTAGAACTCCATATTCACTCCAGCAATAAGCACCTTTGTAAAATGAGCCAAATTGAAGCAGAACACATTGTTGGAGTGTCAGAATGCATAGATAGAAGGCAAATAAGCGTTCTATGGCTTTATTTCGCTTACTTGCTTACTCTTGAGTAGAACTGCATATTCACTCCAGGAATAAGCACCTTTGTAAAATGAGTCAAATTGAAGCAGAACACATTGTTGGAGTGTCAGAATGCATAGATAGAAGGCACATAGGCATTCTATGGCTTTATTTCGCTTAGTTGCTTACTCTTGAGTAGAACTGCATGTTCACTCCAGTAAAAAAGCACCTTTGTAAAATGAGTCAAATTGAAGCAGAACACATTGTTGGAGTGTCAGAATGCATAGATAGAAGGCAAATAAGCGTTTCATGGCTTTATTTCGCTTAGTTGCTTACTCTTGAGTAGAACTGCATATTCACTCCAGGAATAAGCACCTTTGTAAAATGAGTCAAATTGAAGCAGAACACATTGTTGGAGTGTCAGAATGCATAGATAGAAGGCAAATAAGCGTTCCATGGCTTTATTTGGCTTAGTTGCTTACTCTTGAGTAGAACTGCATGTTCACCCCAGGAAAAAAGCACCTTTGTAAAATGAGTCAAATTGAAGCAGAACACATTGTTGGAGTGTCAGAATGCATAGATAGAAGGCAAATAAGCGTTCTATGGCATTATTTCGCTTAGTTGCTTACTCTTGAGTAGAACTGCATATTCACTCCAGCAATAAGCACCTTTTTAAAATGAGTGAAATAGTAGCAGAACACATTGTTGGAGTGTCAGAATGCATAGATAGAAGGCACATAGGCATTCTATGGCTTTATTTCGCTGAGTTGCTTACTCTAGAGTAGAACTGCATATTCACTCCAGCAATAAGCACCTTTGTAAAATGAGCGAAATAGAAGCAGAACACATTGTTGGAGTGTCAGAATGCATAGATAGAAGGCACATAGGCGTTCTATGGCTTTATTTCGCTTAGTTGCTTACTCTTGAGTAGAACTGCATATTCACTCCAGGAATAAGCACCTTTGTAAAATGAGTCAAATTGAAGCAGAACACATTGTTGGAGTGTCAGAATGCATAGATCGAAGGCAAATAAGCGTTCCATGGCTTTATTTCGCTTAGTTGCTTACTCTTGAGTAGAACTGCATATTCACTCCAGGAATAAGCACCTTTGTAAAATGAGCGAAATAGAAGCAGAACACATTGTTGGAGTGTCAGAATGCATAGATAGAAGGCACATAGGCGTTCTATGGCTTTATTTCGCTTAGCTGCTTACTCTTGAGTAGAACTGCATATTCACTCCAGCAATAAGCACCTTTGTAAAATGAGTCAAATTGAAGCAGAACACATTGTTGGAGTGTCAGAATGCATAGATCGAAGGCAAATAAGCCTTCCATGGCTTTATTTCGCTTAGTTGCTTACTCTTGAGTAGAACTGCATATTCACTCCAGGAATAATCACCTTTGTAAAATGAGCGAAATAGAAGCAGAACATATTGTTGGAGTGTCAGAATGCATAGATAGAAGGCACATAGGCGTTCTATGGCTTTATTTCGCTTAGCTGCTTACTCTTGAGTAGAACTGCATATTCACTCCAGCAATAAGCACCTTTGTAAAATGAGCCAAATAGAAGCAGAACACATTGTTGGAGTGTCAGAATTCATAGATAGAAGGCATATAGGCGTTCTATAGCTTTATTTCGCTTAGTTGCTTACTCTTGAGTAGAACTGCATATTCACTCCAGGAAAAAGCACCTTTGTAAAATGAGTCAAATTGAAGCAGAACACATTGTTGGAGTGTCAGAGTGCATAGATAGAAGGGAAATAAGCGTTCCATGGCTTTATTTCGCTTAGTTGCTTACTCTTGAGTAGAACTCCATATTCACTCCAGCAATAAGCACCTTTGTAAAATGAGCCAAATTGAAGCAGAACACATTGTTGGAGTGTCAGAATGCATAGATAGAAGGCAAATAAGCGTTCTATGGCTTTATTTCGCTTACTTGCTTACTCTTGAGTAGAACTGCATATTCACTCCAGGAATAAGCACCTTTGTAAAATGAGTCAAATTGAAGCAGAACACATTGTTGGAGTGTCAGAATGCATAGATAGAAGGCACATAGGCATTCTATGGCTTTATTTCGCTTAGTTGCTTACTCTTGAGTAGAACTGCATGTTCACTCCAGTAAAAAAGCACCTTTGTAAAATGAGTCAAATTGAAGCAGAACACATTGTTGGAGTGTCAGAATGTATAGATCGAAGGTAAATAAGCGTTCCATGGCTTTATTTCGCTTAGTTGCTTACTCTTGAGTAGAACTGCATATTCACTCCAGGAATAAGCACCTTTGTAAAATGAGTCAAATTGAAGCAGAACACATTGTTGGAGTGTCAGAATGCATAGATAGAAGGCACATAGGCGTTCTATGGCTTTATTTCGCTTAGTTGCTTACTCTTGAGTAGAACTGCATGTTCACTCCAGGAATAAGCACCTTTGTAAAATGAGTCAAATTGAAGCAGAACACATTGTTGGAGTGTCAGAATGCATAGATCGAAGGCAAATAAGCATTCCATGGCTTTATTTCGCTTAGTTGCTTACACTTGAGTAGAACTGCATATTCACTCCAGGAATAAGCACCTTTGTAAAATGAGTCAAATTGAAGCAGAACACATTGTTGGAGTGTCAGAATGCATAGATAGAAGGCAAATAAGCGTTTCATGGCTTTATTTCGCTTAGTTGCTTACTCTTGAGTAGAACTGCATATTCACTCCAGGAATAAGCACCTTTGTAAAATGAGTCAAATTGAAGCAGAACACATTGTTGGAGTGTCAGAATGCATAGATAGAAGGCAAATAAGCGTTCCATGGCTTTATTTGGCTTAGTTGCTTACTCTTGAGTAGAACTGCATGTTCACCCCAGGAAAAAAGCACCTTTGTAAAATGAGTCAAATTGAAGCAGAACACATTGTTGGAGTGTCAGAATGCATAGATAGAAGGCAAATAAGCGTTCTATGGCTTTATTTCGCTTAGTTGCTTACTCTTGAGTAGAACTGCATATTCACTCCAGCAATAAGCACCTTTTTAAAATGAGTGAAATAGTAGCAGAACACATTGTTGGAGTGTCAGAATGCATAGATAGAAGGCACATAGGCATTCTATGGCTTTATTTCGCTGAGTTGCTTACTCTAGAGTAGAACTGCATATTCACTCCAGCAATAAGCACCTTTGTAAAATGAGCGAAATAGAAGCAGAACACATTGTTGGAGTGTCAGAATGCATAGATAGAAGGCACATAGGCGTTCTATGGCTTTATTTCGCTTAGTTGCTTACTCTTGAGTAGAACTGCATATTCACTCCAGCAATAAGCACCTTTTTAAAATGAGCCAAATAGAAGCAGAACACATTGTTGGAGTGTCAGAATGCATAGATAGAAGGCAAATAAGCGTTCTATGGCTTTATTTCGCTGAGTTGCTTACTCTTGAGTAGAACTGCATATTCACTCCAGCAATAAGCACCTTTGTAAAATGAGCCAAATAGAAACAGAACACATTGTTGGAGTGTCAGAATGCATAGATAGAAGGCACATAGGCGTTCTATGGCTTTATTTCGCTGAGTTGCTTACTCTTGAGTAGAACTCCATATTCACTCCAGCAATAAGCACCTTTGTAAAATGAGCCAAATTGAAGCAGAACACATTGTTGGAGTGTCGGAATGCATAGATAGAAGGCACATAGGCGTTCTATGGCTTTATTTCGCTTAGTTGCTTACTCTTGAGTAGAACTGCATATGCACTCCAGAAATAAGCACCTTTGTAAAATGAGTCAAATTGAAGCAGAACACATTGTTGGAGTGTCAGAATGCATAGATAGAAGGCAAATAAGCGTTTCATGGCTTTATTTCGCTTAGTTGCTTACTCTTGAGTAGAACTGCATATTCACTCCAGGAATAAGCACCTTTGTAAAATGAGTCAAATTGAAGCAGAACACATTGTTGGAGTGTCAGAATGCATAGATAGAAGGCAAATAAGCGTTCCATGGCTTTATTTGGCTTAGTTGCTTACTCTTGAGTAGAACTGCATGTTCACCCCAGGAAAAAAGCACCTTTGTAAAATGAGTCAAATTGAAGCAGAACACATTGTTGGAGTGTCAGAATGCATAGATAGAAGGCAAATAAGCGTTCTATGGCATTATTTCGCTTAGTTGCTTACTCTTGAGTAGAACTGCATATTCACTCCAGCAATAAGCACCTTTTTAAAATGAGTGAAATAGTAGCAGAACACATTGTTGGAGTGTCAGAATGCATAGATAGAAGGCACATAGGCATTCTATGGCTTTATTTCGCTGAGTTGCTTACTCTAGAGTAGAACTGCATATTCACTCCAGCAATAAGCACCTTTGTAAAATGAGCGAAATAGAAGCAGAACACATTGTTGGAGTGTCAGAATGCATAGATAGAAGGCACATAGGCGTTCTATGGCTTTATTTCGCTTAGTTGCTTACTCTTGAGTAGAACTGCATATTCACTCCAGGAATAAGCACCTTTGTAAAATGAGTCAAATTGAAGCAGAACACATTGTTGGAGTGTCAGAATGCATAGATCGAAGGCAAATAAGCGTTCCATGGCTTTATTTCGCTTAGTTGCTTACTCTTGAGTAGAACTGCATATTCACTCCAGGAATAAGCACCTTTGTAAAATGAGCGAAATAGAAGCAGAACACATTGTTGGAGTGTCAGAATGCATAGATAGAAGGCACATAGGCGTTCTATGGCTTTATTTCGCTTAGCTGCTTACTCTTGAGTAGAACTGCATATTCACTCCAGCAATAAGCACCTTTGTAAAATGAGTCAAATTGAAGCAGAACACATTGTTGGAGTGTCAGAATGCATAGATCGAAGGCAAATAAGCCTTCCATGGCTTTATTTCGCTTAGTTGCTTACTCTTGAGTAGAACTGCATATTCACTCCAGGAATAATCACCTTTGTAAAATGAGCGAAATAGAAGCAGAACATATTGTTGGAGTGTCAGAATGCATAGATAGAAGGCACATAGGCGTTCTATGGCTTTATTTCGCTTAGCTGCTTACTCTTGAGTAGAACTGCATATTCACTCCAGCAATAAGCACCTTTGTAAAATGAGCCAAATAGAAGCAGAACACATTGTTGGAGTGTCAGAATTCATAGATAGAAGGCATATAGGCGTTCTATAGCTTTATTTCGCTTAGTTGCTTACTCTTGAGTAGAACTGCATATTCACTCCAGGAAAAAGCACCTTTGTAAAATGAGTCAAATTGAAGCAGAACACATTGTTGGAGTGTCAGAATGCATAGATAGAAGGGAAATAAGCGTTCCATGGCTTTATTTCGCTTAGTTGCTTACTCTTAAGTAGAACTCCATATTCACTCCAGCAATAAGCACCTTTGTAAAATGAGCCAAATTGAAGCAGAACACATTGTTGGAGTGTCAGAATGCATAGATAGAAGGCAAATAAGCGTTCTATGGCTTTATTTCGCTTACTTGCTTACTCTTGAGTAGAACTGCATATTCACTCCAGGAATAAGCACCTTTGTAAAATGAGTCAAATTGAAGCAGAACACATTGTTGGAGTGTCAGAATGCATAGATAGAAGGCTCATAGGCATTCTATGGCTTTATTTCGCTTAGTTGCTTACTCTTGAGTAGAACTGCATGTTCACTCCAGAAAAAAAGCACCTTTGTAAAATGAGTCAAATTGAAGCAGAACACATTGTTGGAGTGTCAGAATGTATAGATCGAAGGTAAATAAGCGTTCCATGGCTTTATTTCGCTTAGTTGCTTACTCTTGAGTAGAACTGCATATTCACTCCAGCAATAAGCACCTTTTTAAAATGAGCCAAATAGAAGCAGAACACATTGTTGGAGTGTCAGAATGCATAGATAGAAGGCAAATAAGCGTTCTATGGCTTTATTTCGCTGAGTTGCTTACTCTTGAGTAGAACTGCATATTCACTCCAGCAATAAGCACCTTTGTAAAATGAGCCAAATAGAAACAGAACACATTGTTGGAGTGTCAGAATGCATAGATAGAAGGCACATAGGCGTTCTATGGCTTTATTTCGCTGAGTTGCTTACTCTTGAGTAGAACTCCATATTCACTCCAGCAATAAGCACCTTTGTAAAATGAGCCAAATTGAAGCAGAACACATTGTTGGAGTGTCGGAATGCATAGATAGAAGGCACATAGGCGTTCTATGGCTTTATTTCGCTTAGTTGCTTACTCTTGAGTAGAACTGCATATGCACTCCAGAAATAAGCACCTTTGTAAAATGAGTCAAATTGAAGCAGAACACATTGTTGGAGTGTCAGAATGCATAGATAGAAGGCAAATAAGCGTTTCATGGCTTTATTTCGCTTAGTTGCTTACTCTTGAGTAGAACTGCATATTCACTCCAGGAATAAGCACCTTTGTAAAATGAGTCAAATTGAAGCAGAACACATTGTTGGAGTGTCAGAATGCATAGATAGAAGGCAAATAAGCGTTCCATGGCTTTATTTGGCTTAGTTGCTTACTCTTGAGTAGAACTGCATGTTCACCCCAGGAAAAAAGCACCTTTGTAAAATGAGTCAAATTGAAGCAGAACACATTGTTGGAGTGTCAGAATGCATAGATAGAAGGCAAATAAGCGTTCTATGGCATTATTTCGCTTAGTTGCTTACTCTTGAGTAGAACTGCATATTCACTCCAGCAATAAGCACCTTTTTAAAATGAGTGAAATAGTAGCAGAACACATTGTTGGAGTGTCAGAATGCATAGATAGAAGGCACATAGGCATTCTATGGCTTTATTTCGCTGAGTTGCTTACTCTAGAGTAGAACTGCATATTCACTCCAGCAATAAGCACCTTTGTAAAATGAGCGAAATAGAAGCAGAACACATTGTTGGAGTGTCAGAATGCATAGATAGAAGGCACATAGGCGTTCTATGGCTTTATTTCGCTTAGTTGCTTACTCTTGAGTAGAACTGCATATTCACTCCAGGAATAAGCACCTTTGTAAAATGAGTCAAATTGAAGCAGAACACATTGTTGGAGTGTCAGAATGCATAGATCGAAGGCAAATAAGCGTTCCATGGCTTTATTTCGCTTAGTTGCTTACTCTTGAGTAGAACTGCATATTCACTCCAGGAATAAGCACCTTTGTAAAATGAGCGAAATAGAAGCAGAACACATTGTTGGAGTGTCAGAATGCATAGATAGAAGGCACATAGGCGTTCTATGGCTTTATTTCGCTTAGCTGCTTACTCTTGAGTAGAACTGCATATTCACTCCAGCAATAAGCACCTTTGTAAAATGAGTCAAATTGAAGCAGAACACATTGTTGGAGTGTCAGAATGCATAGATCGAAGGCAAATAAGCCTTCCATGGCTTTATTTCGCTTAGTTGCTTACTCTTGAGTAGAACTGCATATTCACTCCAGGAATAATCACCTTTGTAAAATGAGCGAAATAGAAGCAGAACATATTGTTGGAGTGTCAGAATGCATAGATAGAAGGCACATAGGCGTTCTATGGCTTTATTTCGCTTAGCTGCTTACTCTTGAGTAGAACTGCATATTCACTCCAGCAATAAGCACCTTTGTAAAATGAGCCAAATAGAAGCAGAACACATTGTTGGAGTGTCAGAATTCATAGATAGAAGGCATATAGGCGTTCTATAGCTTTATTTCGCTTAGTTGCTTACTCTTGAGTAGAACTGCATATTCACTCCAGGAAAAAGCACCTTTGTAAAATGAGTCAAATTGAAGCAGAACACATTGTTGGAGTGTCAGAATGCATAGATAGAAGGGAAATAAGCGTTCCATGGCTTTATTTCGCTTAGTTGCTTACTCTTAAGTAGAACTCCATATTCACTCCAGCAATAAGCACCTTTGTAAAATGAGCCAAATTGAAGCAGAACACATTGTTGGAGTGTCAGAATGCATAGATAGAAGGCAAATAAGCGTTCTATGGCTTTATTTCGCTTACTTGCTTACTCTTGAGTAGAACTGCATATTCACTCCAGGAATAAGCACCTTTGTAAAATGAGTCAAATTGAAGCAGAACACATTGTTGGAGTGTCAGAATGCATAGATAGAAGGCTCATAGGCATTCTATGGCTTTATTTCGCTTAGTTGCTTACTCTTGAGTAGAACTGCATGTTCACTCCAGAAAAAAAGCACCTTTGTAAAATGAGTCAAATTGAAGCAGAACACATTGTTGGAGTGTCAGAATGTATAGATCGAAGGTAAATAAGCGTTCCATGGCTTTATTTCGCTTAGTTGCTTACTCTTGAGTAGAACTGCATATTCACTCCAGCAATAAGCACCTTTTTAAAATGAGCCAAATAGAAGCAGAACACATTGTTGGAGTGTCAGAATGCATAGATAGAAGGCAAATAAGCGTTCTATGGCTTTATTTCGCTGAGTTGCTTACTCTTGAGTAGAACTGCATATTCACTCCAGCAATAAGCACCTTTGTAAAATGAGCCAAATAGAAACAGAACACATTGTTGGAGTGTCAGAATGCATAGATAGAAGGCACATAGGCGTTCTATGGCTTTATTTCGCTGAGTTGCTTACTCTTGAGTAGAACTCCATATTCACTCCAGCAATAAGCACCTTTGTAAAATGAGCCAAATTGAAGCAGAACACATTGTTGGAGTGTCGGAATGCATAGATAGAAGGCACATAGGCGTTCTATGGCTTTTTTTCGCTTAGTTGCTTACTCTTGAGTAGAACTGCATATGCACTCCAGAAATAAGCACCTTTGTAAAATGAGTCAAATTGAAGCAGAACACATTGTTGGAGTGTCAGAATGCATAGATAGAAGGCAAATAAGCGTTTCATGGCTTTATTTCGCTTAGTTGCTTACTCTTGAGTAGAACTGCATATTCACTCCAGGAATAAGCACCTTTGTAAAATGAGTCAAATTGAAGCAGAACACATTGTTGGAGTGTCAGAATGCATAGATAGAAGGCAAATAAGCGTTCCATGGCTTTATTTGGCTTAGTTGCTTACTCTTGAGTAGAACTGCATGTTCACCCCAGGAAAAAAGCACCTTTGTAAAATGAGTCAAATTGAAGCAGAACACATTGTTGGAGTGTCAGAATGCATAGATAGAAGGCAAATAAGCGTTCTATGGCATTATTTCGCTTAGTTGCTTACTCTTGAGTAGAACTGCATATTCACTCCAGCAATAAGCACCTTTTTAAAATGAGTGAAATAGTAGCAGAACACATTGTTGGAGTGTCAGAATGCATAGATAGAAGGCACATAGGCATTCTATGGCTTTATTTCGCTGAGTTGCTTACTCTAGAGTAGAACTGCATATTCACTCCAGCAATAAGCACCTTTGTAAAATGAGCGAAATAGAAGCAGAACACATTGTTGGAGTGTCAGAATGCATAGATAGAAGGCACATAGGCGTTCTATGGCTTTATTTCGCTTAGTTGCTTACTCTTGAGTAGAACTGCATATTCACTCCAGGAATAAGCACCTTTGTAAAATGAGTCAAATTGAAGCAGAACACATTGTTGGAGTGTCAGAATGCATAGATAGAAGGCACATAGGCATTCTATGGCTTTATTTCGCTTAGTTGCTTACTCTTGAGTAGAACTGCATGTTCACTCCAGAAAAAAAGCACCTTTGTAAAATGAGTCAAATTGAAGCAGAACACATTGTTGGAGTGTCAGAATGTATAGATCGAAGGTAAATAAGCGTTCCATGGCTTTATTTCGCTTAGTTGCTTACTCTTGAGTAGAACTGCATATTCACTCCAGGAATAAGCACCTTTGTAAAATGAGTCAAATTGAAGCAGAACACATTGTTGGAGTGTCAGAATGCATAGATAGAAGGCACATAGGCGTTCTATGGCTTTATTTCGCTTAGTTGCTTACTCTTGAGTAGAACTGCATGTTCACTCCAGGAATAAGCACCTTTGTAAAATGAGTCAAATTGAAGCAGAACACATTGTTGGAGTGTCAGAATGCATAGATCGAAGGCAAATAAGCATTCCATGGCTTTATTTCGCTTAGTTGCTTACACTTGAGTAGAACTGCATATTCACTCCAGGAATAAGCACCTTTGTAAAATGAGTCAAATTGAAGCAGAACACATTGTTGGAGTGTCAGAATGCATAGATAGAAGGCAAATAAGCGTTTCATGGCTTTATTTCGCTTAGTTGCTTACTCTTGAGTAGAACTGCATATTCACTCCAGGAATAAGCACCTTTGTAAAATGAGTCAAATTGAAGCAGAACACATTGTTGGAGTGTCAGAATGCATAGATAGAAGGCAAATAAGCGTTCCATGGCTTTATTTGGCTTAGTTGCTTACTCTTGAGTAGAACTGCATGTTCACCCCAGGAAAAAAGCACCTTTGTAAAATGAGTCAAATTGAAGCAGAACACATTGTTGGAGTGTCAGAATGCATAGATAGAAGGCAAATAAGCGTTCTATGGCTTTATTTCGCTTAGTTGCTTACTCTTGAGTAGAACTGCATATTCACTCCAGCAATAAGCACCTTTTTAAAATGAGTGAAATAGTAGCAGAACACATTGTTGGAGTGTCAGAATGCATAGATAGAAGGCACATAGGCATTCTATGGCTTTATTTCGCTGAGTTGCTTACTCTAGAGTAGAACTGCATATTCACTCCAGCAATAAGCACCTTTGTAAAATGAGCGAAATAGAAGCAGAACACATTGTTGGAGTGTCAGAATGCATAGATAGAAGGCACATAGGCGTTCTATGGCTTTATTTCGCTTAGTTGCTTACTCTTGAGTAGAACTGCATATTCACTCCAGCAATAAGCACCTTTTTAAAATGAGCCAAATAGAAGCAGAACACATTGTTGGAGTGTCAGAATGCATAGATAGAAGGCAAATAAGCGTTCTATGGCTTTATTTCGCTGAGTTGCTTACTCTTGAGTAGAACTGCATATTCACTCCAGCAATAAGCACCTTTGTAAAATGAGCCAAATAGAAACAGAACACATTGTTGGAGTGTCAGAATGCATAGATAGAAGGCACATAGGCGTTCTATGGCTTTATTTCGCTGAGTTGCTTACTCTTGAGTAGAACTCCATATTCACTCCAGCAATAAGCACCTTTGTAAAATGAGCCAAATTGAAGCAGAACACATTGTTGGAGTGTCGGAATGCATAGATAGAAGGCACATAGGCATTCTATGGCTTTATTTCGCTTAGTTGCTTACTCTTGAGTAGAACTGCATATGCACTCCAGAAATAAGCACCTTTGTAAAATGAGCCAAATTGAAGCAAAACACATTGTTGGAGTGTCAGAATGCATAGATAGAAGGCTAATAAGCGTTCTATGGTTTTATTTCGCTTAGTTGCTTACTCTTGAGTAGAACTGCATGTTCACTCCAGAAATAATCACCTTTGTAAAATGAGCCAAATTGAAGCCGAACACATTGTTGGAGTGTCAGAATGCATAGATAGAAGGCAACAAAACGTTCTATGGCTTTATTTCGCTTACTTGCTTACTCTTGAGTAGAACTGCATATTCACTCCAGGAATAAGCACCTTTGTAAAATGAGTCAAATTGAAGCAGAACACATTGTTGGAGTGTCAGAATGCATAGATAGAAGGCACATAGGCGTTCTATGGCTTTATTTCGCTTAGTTGCTTACTCTTGAGTAGAACTGCATGTTCACTCCAGTAAAAAAGCACCTTTGTAAAATGAGTCAAATTGAAGCAGAACACATTGTTGGAGTGTCAGAATGTATAGATCGAAGGTAAGTAAGCGTTCCATGGCTTTATTTCGCTGAGTTGCTTACTCTTGAGTAGAACTGCATATTCACTCCAGGAATAAGCACCTTTGTAAAATGAGTCAAATTGAAGCAGAACACATTGTTGGAGTGTCAGAATGCATAGATCGAAGGCAAATAAGCGTTCCATGGCTTTATTTCGCTTAGTTGCTTACTCTTGAGTAGAACTGCATATTCACTCCAGGAATAAGCACCTTTGTAAAATGAGTCAAATTGAAGCAGAACACATTGTTGGAGTGTCAGAATGCATAGATAGAAGGCAAATAAGCGTTCCATGGCTTTATTTCGCTTAGTTGCTTACTCTTGAGTAGAACTGCATATTCACTCCAGGAATAAGCACCTTTGTAAAATGAGTCAAATTGAAGCAGAACACATTGTTGGAGTGTCAGAATGCATAGATAGAAGGCAAATAAGCGTTCCTAGGTTCATTTCACTTACTTGCTTACTCTTGAGTAGAACTGCATGTTCACTCCAGGAATAAGCACCTTTGTAAAATGAGTCAATTTGAAGCAGAACACATTGTTGGAGTGTCAGAATGCATAGATAGAAGGCAAATAAGCGTTCCATGGCTTTATTTCGCTTAGTTGCTTACTCTTGAGTAGAACTGCATGTTCACTCCAGTAAAAAAGCACCTTTGTAAAATGAGTCAAATTGAAGCAGAACACATTGTTGGATTGTCAGAATGCATAGATAGAAGGCAAATAAGCGTTCCATGGCTTTATTTCGCTTAGTAGCTTACTCTTGAGTAGAACTGCATGTTCACTACAGGAAAAAAGCACCTTTGTAAAATGAGTCAAATTGAAGCAGAACACATTGTTGGAGTGTCAGAATGCATAGATAGAAGGCAAATAAGCGTTCCATGGCTTTATTTCGCTTAGTTGCTTACTCTTGAGTAGAACTGCATATTCACTCCAGGAATAAGCACCTTTGTAAAATGAGTCAAATTGAAGCAGAACACGTTGTTGGAGTGTCAGAATGCATAGATAGAAGGCAAATAAGCGTTCCATGGCTTTATTTGGCTTAGTTGCTTACTCTTGAGTAGAACTGCATGTTCACTCCAGGAAAAAAGCACCTTTGTAAAATGAGTCAAATTGAAGCAGAACACATTGTTGGAGTGTCAGAATGCATAGATCGAAGGCAAATAAGCGTTCCATGGCTTTATTTCGCTTAGTTGCTTACTCTTGAGTAGAACTGCCTATTCACTCCAGGAATAAGCACCTTTGTAAAATGAGTCAAATTGAAGCAGAACACATTGTTGGAGTGTCAGAATGCATAGATAGAAGGCAAATAAGCGTTCCATGGCTTTATTTGGCTTAGTTGCTTACTCTTGAGTAGAACTGCATGTTCACTCCAGGAAAAAAGCACCTTTGTAAAATGAGTCAAATTGAAGCAGAACACATTGTTGGAGTGTCAGAATGCATAGATAGAAGGCAAATAAGCGTTCTATGGCTTTATTTCGCTTAGTTGCTTACTCTTGAGTAGAACTGCATATTCACTCCAGCAATAAGCACCTTTTTAAAATGAGCGAAATAGAAGCAGAACACATTGTTGGAGTGTCAGAATGCATAGATAGAAGGCACATAGGCATTCTATGGCTTTATTTCGCTGAGTTGCTTACTCTAGAGTAGAACTGCATATTCACTCCAGCAATAAGCACCTTTGTAAAATGAGCGAAATAGAAGCAGAACATATTGTTGGAGTGTCAGAATGCATAGATAGAAGGCACATAGGTGTTCTATGGCTTTATTTCACTTAGTTGCTTACTCTTGAGTAGAACTGCATCTTCACTCCAGCAATAAGCACCTTTTTAAAATGAGCCAAATAGAAGCAGAACACATTGTTGGAGTGCCAGAATGCATAGATAGAAGGCAAATAAGCGTTCTATGGCTTTATTTCGCTGAGTTGCTTACTCTTGAGAAGAACTGTATCACTCCAGCAATAAGAACCTTTGTAAAATGAGCGAAATAGAAGCAGAACACATTGTTGGAGTGTCAGAATGCATAGATAGAAGGCACATAGGCGTTCTATGGCTTTATTTCGCTGAGTTGCTTACTCTTGAGTAGAACTCCATATTCACTCCAGCAATAAGCACCTTTGTAAAATGAGCCAAATTGAAGCAGAACACATTGTTGGAGTGTCGGAATGCATAGATAGAAGGCACATAGGTGTTCTATGGCTTTATTTCGCTTAGTTGCTTACTCTTGAGTAGAACTGCATATGCACTCCAGAAATAAGCACCTTTGTAAAATGAGCCAAATTGAAGCAAAACACATTGTTGGAGTGTCAGAATGCATAGATAGAAGGCAAATAAGCGTTCTATGGTTTTATTTCGCTTAGTTGCTTACTCTTGAGTAGAACTGCATGTTCACTCCAGAAATAATCACCTTTGTAAAATGAGCCAAATTGAAGCCGAACACATTGTTGGAGTGTCAGAATGCATAGATAGAAGGCAAATAAGCGTTCTATGGCTTTATTTCGCTTACTTGCTTACTCTTGAGTAGAACTGCATATTCACTCCAGGAATAAGCACCTTTGTAAAATGAGTCAAATTGAAGCAGAACACATTGTTGGAGTGTCAGAATGCATAGATAGAAGGCACATAGGCGTTCTATGGCTTTATTTCGCTTAGTTGCTTACTCTTGAGTAGAACTGCATGTTCACTCCAGTAAAAAAGCACCTTTGTAAAATGAGTCAAATTGAAGCAGAACACATTGTTGGAGTGTCAGAATGTATAGATCGAAGGTAAGTAAGCGTTCCATGGCTTTATTTCGCTTAGTTGCTTACTCTTGAGTAGAACTGCATATTCACTCCAGGAATAAGCACCTTTGTAAAATGAGTCAAATTGAAGCAGAACACATTGTTGGAGTGTCAGAATGCATAGATAGAAGGCAAATAAGCGTTCCATGGCTTTATTTCGCTTAGTTGCTTACTCTTGAGTAGAACTGCATATTCACTCCAGGAATAAGCACCTTTGTAAAATGAGTCAAATTGAAGCAGAACACATTGTTGGAGTGTCAGAATGCATAGATAGAAGGCAAATAAGCGTTCCTAGGTTTATTTCGCTTACTTGCTTACTCTTGAGTAGAACTGCATGTTCACTCCAGGAATAAGCACCTTTGTAAAATGAGTCAAATTGAAGCAGAACACATTGTTGGAGTGTCAGAATGCATAGATAGAAGGCAAATAAGCGTTCCATGGCTTTATTTCGCTTAGTTGCTTACTCTTGAGTAGAACTGCATGTTCACTCCAGTAAAAAAGCACCTTTGTAAAATGAGTCAAATTGAAGCAGAACACATTGTTGGATTGTCAGAATGCATAGATAGAAGGCAAATAAGCGTTCCATGGCTTTATTTCGCTTAGTAGCTTACTCTTGAGTAGAACTGCATGTTCACTCCAGGAAAAAAGCACCTTTGTAAAATGAGTCAAATTGAAGCAGAACACATTGTTGGAGTGTCAGAATGCATAGATAGAAGGCAAATAAGCGTTCCATGGCTTTATTTCACTTAGTTGCTTACTCTTGAGTAGAACTGCATATTCACTCCAGGAATAAGCACCTTTGTAAAATGAGTCAAATTGAAGCAGAACACATTGTTGGAGTGTCAGAATGCATAGATAGAAGGCAAATAAGCGTTCCATGGCTTTATTTGGCTTAGTTGCTTACTCTTGAGTAGAACTGCATGTTCACTCCAGGAAAAAAGCACCTTTGTAAAATGAGTCAAATTGAAGCAGAACACATTGTTGGAGTGTCAGAATGCATAGATCGAAGGCAAATAAGCGTTCCATGGCTTTATTTCGCTTAGTTGCTTACTCTTGAGTAGAACTGCATATTCACTCCAGGAATAAGCACCTTTGTAAAATGAGCGAAATAGAAGCAGAACACATTGTTGGAGTGTCAGAATGCATAGATAGAAGGCAAATAAGCGTTCTATGCCTTTATTTGGCTTAGTTGCTTACTCTTGAGTAGAACTGCATATTCACTCCAGAAATAAGCACCTTTTTAAAATGAGCGAAATAGAAGCAGAACACATTGTTGGAGTGTCAGAATGCATAGATAGAAGGCAAATAAGCGTTCTATGGCTTTATTTTGCTTAGTTGCTTACTCTTGAGTAGAACTGCATATTCACTCCAGCAATAAGCACCTTTGTAAAATGAGCGAAATAGAAGCAGAACACATTGTTGGAGTGTCAGAATGCATAGATAGAAGGCACATAGGCGTTCTATGGCTTTATTTCGCTTAGTTGCTTACTCTTGAGTAGAACTGCATCTTCACTCCAGCAATAAGCACCTTTTTAAAATGAGCCAAATAGAAGCAGAACACATTGTTGGAGTGCCAGAATGCATAGATAGAAGGCAAATAAGCGTTCTATGGCTTTATTTCGCTGAGTTGCTTACTCTTGAGAAGAACTGCATCACTCCAGCAATAAGCACCTTTGTAAAATGAGCCAAATAGAAGCAGAACACATTGTTGGAGTGTCAGAATGCATAGATAGAAGGCACATAGGCGTTCTATGGCTTTATTTCGCTGAGTTGCTTACTCTTGAGTAGAACTCCATATTCACTCCAGCAATAAGCACCTTTGTAAAATGAGCCAAATTGAAGCAGAACACATTGTTGGAGTGTCGGAATGCATAGATAGAAGGCACATAGGCATTCTATGGCTTTATTTCGCTTAGTTGCTTACTCTTGAGTAGAACTGCATATGCACTCCAGAAATAAGCACCTTTGTAAAATGAGCCAAATTGAAGCAAAACACATTGTTGGAGTGTCAGAATGCATAGATAGAAGGCAAATAAGCGTTCTATGGTTTTATTTCGCTTAGTTGCTTACTCTTGAGTAGAACTGCATGTTCACTCCAGAAATAATCACCTTTGTAAAATGAGCCAAATTGAAGCCGAACACATTGTTGGAGTGTCAGAATGCATAGATAGAAGGCAAATAAGCGTTCTATGGCTTTATTTCGCTTACTTGCTTACTCTTGAGTAGAACTGCATATTCACTCCAGGAATAAGCACCTTTGTAAAATGAGTCAAATTGAAGCAGAACACATTGTTGGAGTGTCAGAATGCATAGATAGAAGGCACATAGGCGTTCTATGGCTTTATTTCGCTTAGTTGCTTACTCTTGAGTAGAACTGCATGTTCACTCCAGTAAAAAAGCACCTTTGTAAAATGAGTCAAATTGAAGCAGAACACATTGTTGGAGTGTCAGAATGTATAGATCGAAGGTAAGTAAGCGTTCCATGGCTTTATTTCGCTTACTTGCTTACTCTTGAGTAGAACTGCATATTCACTCCAGGAATAAGCACCTTTGTAAAATGAGTCAAATTGAAGCAGAACACATTGTTGGAGTGTCAGAATGCATAGATAGAAGGCAAATAAGCGTTTCTAGGTTCATTTTCGCTTACTTGCTTACTCTTGAGTAGAACTGCATGTTCACTCCAGGAATAAGCACCTTTGTAAAATGAGTCAAATTGAAGCAGAACACATTGTTGGAGTGTCAGAATGCATAGATAGAAGGCAAATAAGCGTTCCATGGCTTTATTTCGCTTAGTTGCTTACTCTTGAGTAGAACTGCATGTTCACTCCAGTAAAAAAGCACCTTTGTAAAATGAGTCAAATTGAAGCAGAACACATTGTTGGAGTGTCAGAATGCATAGATAGAAGGCAAATAAGCGTTCCATGGCTTTATTTCGCTTACTTGCTAACTCTTGAGTAGAACTGCATGTTCACTCCAGAAAAAAGCATCTTTGTAAAATGAGTCAAATGGAAGCAGAACACATTGGTGGAGTGTCAGAATGCATAGATAGAAGGCAAATAAGCCTTCCATGGCTTTATTTCGCTTAGTTGCTTACTCTTGAGTAGAACTGCATGTTCACGCCAGAAATAAGCATCTTTGTAAAATGAGCCAGAATGAAGCAGAAAACATTGTTGGAGTGTCAGAATGCATAGATAGAAGGCAAAAATAGGTTCTATGGCTTTATTTCGCTTAGTTGCTTACTCTTGAGTAGAACTGCATGTTCACTCCAGAAATAAGCATCTTTGTAAAATGAGCCAAATTGAAGCAGAAAACATTGGTGGAGTGTCAGAATGCATAGATAGAAGGCAAATAAGCGTTCCATGGCTTTATTTCGCTTAGTTGCATACCCCTGAGTAGAACTGCATGTTCACCCCGGAAATAAGCATCTTTGTAAAATGAGTCAAATTGAAGCAGAACACATTGTTGGAGTGTCAGAATGCATAGATAGAAGGCAAATAAGCGTTCTATGGCTTTATTTCGCTTAGTTGCTTACTCTTGAGTAGAACTGCATGTTCACGCCAGAAATGAGCACCTTTGTGAAATGAGCCAAATTGAAGCAGAAAACATTGTTGGAGTGTCAGAATGCATAGATAGAAGGCAAAAAAACGTTCTATGGCTTTATTTCGCTTAGTTGCTTACTCTTGAGTAGAACTGCATGTTCACGCCAGAAATAAGCATCTTTGTAAAATTAGCCAAAATGAAGCAGAAAACATTGGTGGTGTGTCAGAATGCATAGATAGAAGGCAAATAAGCGTTCCATGGCTTTATTTTGCTTAGTTGCTTACTCTTGAGTAGAACTGCATATTCACTCAAGGAATGAGCACCTTTGTGAAATGACCCAAATTGAAGCAGAAAATATTGTTGGAGTGTCAGAATGCATAGATAGAAGGCAAATAAGCGTTCCATGGCTTTATTTCGCTTAGTTGCTTACTCTTGAGTAGAACTGCATGTTCACTCCAGAAATAAGCATCTTTGTAAAATGAGCCAAATTGAAGCAGAAAACATTGGTGGAGTGTCAGAATGCATAGATAGAAGGCAAATAAGCGTTCTATGGCTTTATTTCGCCTAGTTGCTTACTCTTGAGTAGAACTGCATGTTCACGCCAGAAATAAGCATCTTTGTAAAATGAACCAGAATGAAGCAGAAAACATTGTTGGAGTGTCAGAATGCATAGATAGAAGGCAAATAAGCGTTCCATGGCTTTATTTCGCTTACTTGCTAACTCTTGAGTAGAACTGCATATTCACTCAAGAAATGAGCACCTTTGTGAAATGACCCAAATGGAACCAGAACACATTGTTGGAGTGTCAGAATGCATAGATAGAAGGCAAATAAGCCTTCCATGGCTTTATTTCGCTTAGTTGCTTACTCTTGAGTAGAACTGCATGTTCACGCCAGAAATAAGCATCTTTGTAAAATGAGCCAGAATGAAGCAGAAAAGATTGTTGGAGTGTCAGAATGCATAGATAGAAGGCAAAAAAACGTTCTATGGCTTTATTTCGCTTAGTTGCTTACTCTTGAGTAGAACTGCATGTTCACTCCAGAAATAAGCATCTTTGTAAAATGAGCCAAATTGAAGCAGAAAACATTGGTGGAGTGTCAGAATGCATAGATAGAAGGCAAATAAGCGTTCTATGGCTTTATTTCGCCTAGTTGCTTACTCTTGAGTAGAACTGCATGTTCACGCCAGAAATAAGCATCTTTGTAAAATGAACCAGAATGAAGCAGAAAACATTGTTGGAGGGTCAGAATGCATAGATAGAAGGCAAATAAGCGTTCCATGGCTTTATTTCGCTTACTTGCTTACTCTTGAGTAGAACTGCATGTTCACTCCAGAAAAAAGCATCTTTGTAAAATGAGTCAAATGGAAGCAGAACACATTGGTGGAGGGTCAGAATGCATAGATAGAAGGCAAATAAGCGTTCCATGGCTTTATTTCGCTTAGTTGCTTACTCTTGAGTAGAACTGCATGTTCACGCCAGAAATAAGCATCTTTGTAAAATGAGCCAGAATGAAGCAGAAAACATTGTTGGAGTGTCAGAATGCATAGATAGAAGGCAAAAAAACGTTCTATGGCTTTATTTCGCTTAGTTGCTTACTCTTGAGTAGAACTGCATGTTCACGCCAGAAATAAGCATCTTTGTAAAATTAGCCAAAATGAAGCAGAAAACATTGGTGGTGTGTCAGAATGCATAGATAGAAGGCAAATAAGCGTTCCATGGCTTTATTTCGCTTAGTTGCTTACTCTTGAGTATAACTGCATATTCACTCAAGAAATGAGCACCTTTGTGAAATGACCCAAATTGAAGCAGAAAACATTGTTGGAGTGTCAGAATGCATAGATAGAAGGCAAATAAGCGTTCCATGGCTTTATTTCGCTTAGTTGCTTACTCTTGAGTAGAACTGCATATTCACTCAAGAAATGAGCACCTTTGTGAAATGACCCAAATTGAAGCATAAAACATTGTTGGAGTGTCAGAATGCATAGATAGAAGGCAAATAAGCGTTCCATGGCTTTATTTCGCTTAGTTGCTTACTCTTGAGTAGAACTGCATGTTCACTCCAGAAATAAGCATCTTTGTAAAATGAGTCAAATTGAAGCAGAACACATTGGTGGAGTGTCAGAATTCATAGATAGAAGGCAAATAAGCGTTCCATGGCTTTATTTCGCTTAGTTGCTTACTCCTGAGTAGAACTGCATGTTCACCCCAGAAATAAGCATCTTTGTAAAATGAGTCAAATTGAAGCAGAACACATTGTTGGAGTGTCAGAATGCATAGATAGAAGGCAAATAAGCGTTCTATGGCTTTATTTCGCTTAGTTGCTTACTCTTGAGTAGAACTGCATGTTCACGCCAGAAATGAGCACCTTTGTGAAATGAGCCAAATTGAAGCAGAAAACATTGTTGGAGTGTCAGAATGCATAGATAGAAGGCAAAAAAACGTTCTATGGCTTTATTTCGCTTAGTTGCTTACTCTTGAGTAGAACTGCATGTTCACTCAAGAAATGAGCATCTTTGTAAAATTAGCCAAAATGAAGCAGAAAACATTGGTGGTGTGTCAGAATGCATAGATAGAAGGCAAATAAGCGTTCCATGGCTTTATTTCGCTTAGTTGCTTACTCTTGAGTAGAACTGCATGTTCACTCCAGAAATAAGCATCTTTGTAAAATGAGCCAAATTGAAGCAAAAAACATTGGTGGAGTGTCAGAATGCATAGATAGAAGGCAAATAAGCGTTCTATGGCTTTATTTCGCCTAGTTGCTTACTCTTGAGTAGAACTGCATGTTCACGCCAGAAATAAGCATCTTTGTAAAATGAACCAGAATGAAGCAGAAAACATTGTTGGAGTGTCAGAATGCATAGATAGAAGGCAAATAAGCGTTCCATGGCTTTATTTCGCTTAGTTGCTTACTCTTGAGTAGAACTGCATGTTCACGCCAGAAATAAGCATCTTTGTAAAATGAGCCAGAATGAAGCAGAAAACATTGTTGGAGTGTCAGAATGCATAGATAGAAGGCAAAAAAACGTTCTATGGCTTTATTTCGCTTAGTTGCTTACTCTTGAGTAGAACTGCATGTTCACGCCAGAAATAAGTATCTTTCTAAAATTAGCCAAAATGAAGCAGAAAACATTGGCGGAGTGTCAGAATGCATAGATAGAAGGCAAATAAGCGTTCTATGGCTTTATTTCGCCTAGTTGCTTACTCTTGAGTAGAACTGCATGTTCACGCCAGAAATAAGCATCTTTGTAAAATGAACCAGAATGAAGCAGAAAACATTGTTGGAGTGTCAGAATGCATAGATAGAAGGCAAATAAGCGTTCCATGGCTTTATTTCGCTTACTTGCTTACTCTTGAGTAGAACTGCATGTTCACGCCAGAAAAAAGCATCTTTGTAAAATGAGTCAAATGGAAGCAGAACACATTGGTGGAGTGTCAGAATGCATAGATAGAAGGCAAATAAGCGTTCCATGGCTTTATTTCGCTTAGTTGCTTACTCTTGAGTAGAACTGCATGTTCACGCCAGAAATAAGCATCTTTGTAAAATGAGCCAGAATGAAGCAGAAAACATTGTTGGAGTGTCAGAATGCATAGATAGAAGGCAAAAAAACGTTCTATGGCTTTATTTCGCTTAGTTGCTTACTCTTGAGTAGAACTGCATGTTCACGCCAGAAATAAGCATCTTTGTAAAATTAGCCAAAATGAAGCAGAAAACATTGGTGGTGTGTCAGAATGCATAGATAGAAGGCAAATAAGCGTTCCATGGCTTTATTTTGTTTAGGTGCTTACTCTTGAGTAGAACTGCATATTCACTCAAGGAATGAGCACCTTTGTGAAATGACACAAATTGAAGCAGAAAACATTGTTGGAGTGTCAGAATGCATAGATAGAAGGCAAATAAGCGTTCCATGGCTTTATTTCGCTTAGTTGCTTACTCTTGAGTAGAACTGCATGTTCACTCCAGAAATAAGCATCTTTGTAAAATGAGCCAAATTGAAGCAGAAAACATTGGTGGAGTGTCAGAATGCATAGATAGAAGGCAAATAAGCGTTCTATGGCTTTATTTCGCCTAGTTGCTTACTCTTGAGTAGAACTGCATGTTCACGCCAGAAATAAGCATCTTTGTAAAATGAACCAGAATGAAGCAGAAAACATTGTTGGAGTGTCAGAATGCATAGATAGAAGGCAAATAAGCGTTCCATGGCTTTATTTCGCTTACTTGCTAACTCTTGAGTAGAACTGCATGTTCACTCCAGAAAAAAGCATCTTTGTAAAATGAGTCAAATGGAAGCAGAACACATTGGTGGAGTGTCAGAATGCATAGATAGAAGGCAAATAAGCGTTCCATGGCTTTATTTCGCTTAGTTGCTTACTCTTGAGTAGAACTGCATGTTCACGCCAGAAATAAGCATCTTTGTAAAATGAGCCAGAATGAAGCAGAAAACATTGTTGGAGTGTCAGAATGCATAGATAGAAGGCAAAAAAACGTTCTATGGCTTTATTTCGCTTAGTTGCTTACTCTTGAGTAGAACTGCATGTTCACTCCAGAAATAAGCATCTTTGTAAAATGAGCCAAATTGAAGCAGAAAACATTGGTGGAGTGTCAGAATGCATAGATAGAAGGCAAATAAGCGTTCTATGGCTTTATTTCGCCTAGTTGCTTACTCTTGAGTAGAACTGCATGTTCACGCCAGAAATAAGCATCTTTGTAAAATGAACCAGAATGAAGCAGAAAACATTGTTGGAGTGTCAGAATGCATAGATAGAAGGCAAATAAGCGTTCCATGGCTTTATTTCGCTTACTTGCTTACTCTTGAGTAGAACTGCATGTTCACTCCAGAAAAAAGCATCTTTGTAAAATGAGTCAAATGGAAGCAGAACACATTGGTGGAGGGTCAGAATGCATAGATAGAAGGCAAATAAGCGTTCCATGGCTTTATTTCGCTTAGTTGCTTACTCTTGAGTAGAACTGCATGTTCACTCAAGAAATGAGCACCTTTGTGAAATGACCCAAATTGAAGCAGAAAACATTGTTGGAGTGTCAGAATGCATAGATAGAAGGCAAATAAGCGTTCCATGGCTTTATTTCGCTTAGTTGCTTACTCTTGAGTAGAACTGCATATTCACTCAAGAAATGAGCACCTTTGTGAAATGACCCAAATTGAAGCATAAAACATTGTTGGAGTGTCAGAATGAATAGATAGAAGGCAAATAAGCGTTCCATGGCTTTATTTCGCTTAGTTGCTTACTCTTGAGTAGAACTGCATGTTCACTCCAGAAATAAGCATCTTTGTAAAATGAGTCAAATTGAAGCAGAACACATTGGTGGAGTGTCAGAATTCATAGATAGAAGGCAAATAAGCGTTCCATGGCTTTATTTCGCTTAGTTGCTTACTCCTGAGTAGAACTGCATGTTCACCCCAGAAATAAGCATCTTTGTAAAATGAGTCAAATTGAAGCAGAACACATTGTTGGAGTGTCAGAATGCATAGATAGAAGGCAAATAAGCGTTCTATGGCTTTATTTCGCTTAGTTGCTTACTCTTGAGTAGAACTGCATGTTCACGCCAGAAATAAGCATCTTTGTAAAATGAGCCAAATTGAAGCAGAAAACATTGGCGGAGTGTCAGAATGCATAGATAGAAGGCAAATAAGCGTTCTATGGCTTTATTTCGCCTAGTTGCTTACTCTTGAGTAGAACTGCATGTTCACGCCAGAAATAAGCATCTTTGTAAAATGAACCAGAATGAAGCAGAAAACATTGTTGGAGTGTCAGAATGCATAGATAGAAGGCAAATAAGCGTTCCATGGCTTTATTTCGCTTACTTGCTTACTCTTGAGTAGAACTGCATGTTCACTCCAGAAAAAAGCATCTTTGTAAAATGAGTCAAATGGAAGCAGAACACATTGGTGGAGTGTCAGAATGCATAGATAGAAGGCAAATAAGCGTTCCATGGCTTTATTTCGCTTAGTTGCTTACTCTTGAGTAGAACTGCATGTTCACGCCAGAAATAAGCATCTTTGTAAAATGAGCCAGAATGAAGCAGAAAACATTGTTGGAGTGTCAGAATGCATAGATAGAAGGCAAAAAAACGTTCTATGGCTTTATTTCGCTTAGTTGCTTACTCTTGAGTAGAACTGCATGTTCACGCCAGAAATAAGCATCTTTGTAAAATTAGCCAAAATGAAGCAGAAAACATTGGTGGTGTGTCAGAATGCATAGATAGAAGGCAAATAAGCGTTCCATGGCTTTATTTTGCTTAGTTGCTTACTCTTGAGTAGAACTGCATATTCACTCAAGGAATGAGCACCTTTGTGAAATGACCCAAATTGAATCAGAAAACATTGTTGGAGTGTCAGAATGCATAGATAGAAGGCAAATAAGCGTTCCATGGCTTTATTTCGCTTACTTGCTAACTCTTGAGTAGAACTGCATGTTCACTCCAGAAAAAAGCATCTTTGTAAAATGAGCCAAATTGAAGCAAAAAACATTGGTGGAGTGTCAGAATGCATAGATAGAAGGCAAATAAGCGTTCTATGGCTTTATTTCGCCTAGTTGCTTACTCTTGAGTAGAACTGCATGTTCACGCCAGAAATAAGCATCTTTGTAAAATGAACCAGAATGAAGCAGAAAACATTGTTGGAGTGTCAGAGTGCATAGATAGAAGGCAAATAAGCGTTCCATGGCTTTATTTCGCTTAGTTGCTTACTCTTGAGTAGAACTGCAAGTTCACGCCAGAAATAAGCATCTTTGTAAAATGAGCCAGAATGAAGCAGAAAACATTGTTGGAGTGTCAGAATGCATAGATAGAAGGCAAAAAAACGTTCTATGGCTTTATTTCGCTTAGTTGCTTACTCTTGAGTAGAACTGCATGTTCACGCCAGAAATAAGCATCTTTGTAAAATGAGCCAAATTGAAGCAGAAAACATTGGTGGAGTGTCAGAATGCATAGATAGAAGGCAAATAAGCGTTCTATGGCTTTATTTCGCCTAGTTGCTTACTCTTGAGTAGAACTGCATGTTCACGCCAGAAATAAGCATCTTTGTAAAATGAACCAGAATGAAGCAGAAAACATTGTTGGAGTGTCAGAATGCATAGATAGAAGGCAAATAAGCGTTCCATGGCTTTATTTTGCTTAGTTGCTTACTCTTGAGCAGAACTGCATGTTCACTCCAGAAAAAAGCATCTTTGTAAAATGAGTCAAATGGAAGCAGAACACATTGGTGGAGTGTCAGAATGCATAGATAGAAGGCAAATAAGCGTTCCATGGCTTTATTTCGCTTAGTTGCTTACTCTTGAGTAGAACTGCATGTTCACGCCAGAAATAAGCATCTTTGTAAAATGAGCCAGAATGAAGCAGAAAACATTGTTGGAGTGTCAGAATGCATAGATAGAAGGCAAAAAAACGTTCTATGGCTTTATTTCGCTTAGTTGCTTACTCTTGAGTAGAACTGCATGTTCACGCCAGAAATAAGCATCTTTGTAAAATTAGCCAAAATGAAGCAGAAAACATTGGTGGTGTGTCAGAATGCATAGATAGAAGGCAAATAAGCGTTCCATGGCTTTATTTTGCTTAGTTGCTTACTCTTGAGTAGAACTGCATATTCACTCAAGGAATGAGCACCTTTGTGAAATGACCCAAATTGAAGCAGAAAACATTGGTGGAGTGTCAGAATGCATAGATAGAAGGCAAATAAGCGTTCTATGGCTTTATTTCGCCTAGTTGCTTACTCTTGAGTAGAACTGCATGTTCACGCCAGAAATAAGCATCTTTGTAAAATGAACCAGAATGAAGCAGAAAACATTGTTGGAGTGTCAGAATGCATAGATAGAAGGCAAATAAGCGTTCCATGGCTTTATTTCGCTTACTTGCTAACTCTTGAGTAGAACTGCATGTTCACTCCAGAAAAAAGCATCTTTGTAAAATGAGTCAAATGGAAGCAGAACACATTGGTGGAGTGTCAGAATGCATAGATAGAAGGCAAATAAGCCTTCCATGGTTTTTTTTGCTTAGTTGCTTACTCTTGAGTAGAACTGCATGTTCACGCCAGAAATAAGCATCTTTGTAAAATGAGCCAGAATGAAGCAGAAAACATTGTTGGAGTGTCAGAATGCATAGATAGAAGGCAAAAAAACGTTCTATGGCTTTATTTCGCTTAGTTGATTACTCTTGAGTAGAACTGCATGTTCACTCCAGAAATAAGCATCTTTGTAAAATGAGCCAAATTGAAGCAGAAAACATTGGTGGAGTGTCAGAATGCATAGATAGAAGGCAAATAAGCGTTCTATGGCTTTATTTCGCCTAGTTGCTTACTCTTGAGTAGAACTGCATGTTCGCGCCAGAAATAAGCATCTTTGTAAAATGAACCAGAATGAAGCAGAAAACATTGTTGGAGTGTCAGAATGCATAGATAGAAGGCAAATAAGCCTTCCATGGCTTTATTTCGCTTACTTGCTTACTCTTGAGTAGAACTGCATGTTCACTCCAGAAAAAAGCATCTTTGTAAAATGAGTCAAATGGAAGCAGAACACATTGTTGGAGTGTCAGAATGCATAGATAGAAGGCAAATAAGCGTTCCATGGCTTTATTTCGCTTAGTTGCTTACTCTTGAGTAGAACTGCATGTTCACGCCAGAAATAAGCATCTTTGTAAAATGAGCCAGAATGAAGCAGAAAACATTGTTGGAGTGTCAGAATGCATAGATAGAAGGCAAAAAAAGTTCTATGGCTTTATTTCGCTTAGTTGCTTACTCTTGAGTAGAACTGCATGTTCACGCCAGAAATAAGCATCTTTGTAAAATTAGCCAAAATGAAGCAGAAAACATTGGTGGTGTGTCAGAATGCATAGATAGAAGGCAAATAAGCGTTCCATGGCTTTATTTTGCTTAGTTGCTTACTCTTGAGTAGAACTGCATATTCACTCAAGGAATGAGCACCTTTGTGAAATGACCCAAATTGAATCAGAAAACATTGTTGGAGTGTCAGAATGCATAGATAGAAGGCAAATAAGCGTTCCATGGCTTTATTTCGCTTACTTGCTAACTCTTGAGTAGAACTGCATGTTCACTCCAGAAAAAAGCATCTTTGTAAAATGAGCCAAATTGAAGCAAAAAACATTGGTGGAGTGTCAGAATGCATAGATAGAAGGCAAATAAGCGTTCTATGGCTTTATTTCGCCTAGTTGCTTACTCTTGAGTAGAACTGCATGTTCACGCCAGAAATAAGCATCTTTGTAAAATGAACCAGAATGAAGCAGAAAACATTGTTGGAGTGTCAGAGTGCATAGATAGAAGGCAAATAAGCGTTCCATGGCTTTATTTCGCTTAGTTGCTTACTCTTGAGTAGAACTGCAAGTTCACGCCAGAAATAAGCATCTTTGTAAAATGAGCCAGAATGAAGCAGAAAACATTGTTGGAGTGTCAGAATGCATAGATAGAAGGCAAAAAAACGTTCTATGGCTTTATTTCGCTTAGTTGCTTACTCTTGAGTAGAACTGCATGTTCACGCCAGAAATAAGCATCTTTGTAAAATGAGCCAAATTGAAGCAGAAAACATTGGTGGAGTGTCAGAATGCATAGATAGAAGGCAAATAAGCGTTCTATGGCTTTATTTCGCCTAGTTGCTTACTCTTGAGTAGAACTGCATGTTCACGCCAGAAATAAGCATCTTTGTAAAATGAACCAGAATGAAGCAGAAAACATTGTTGGAGTGTCAGAATGCATAGATAGAAGGCAAATAAGCGTTCCATGGCTTTATTTCGCTTACTTGCTTACTCTTGAGTAGAACTGCATGTTCACTCCAGAAAAAAGCATCTTTGTAAAATGAGTCAAATGGAAGCAGAACACATTGGTGGAGTGTCAGAATGCATAGATAGAAGGCAAATAAGCGTTCCATGGCTTTATTTCGCTTAGTTGCTTACTCTTGAGTAGAACTGCATGTTCACGCCAGAAATAAGCATCTTTGTAAAATGAGCCAGAATGAAGCAGAAAACATTGTTGGAGTGTCAGAATGCATAGATAGAAGGCAAAAAAACGTTCTATGGCTTTATTTCGCTTAGTTGCTTACTCTTGAGTAGAACTGCATGTTCACGCCAGAAATAAGCATCTTTGTAAAATTAGCCAAAATGAAGCAGAAAACATTGGTGGTGTGTCAGAATGCATAGATAGAAGGCAAATAAGCGTTCCATGGCTTTATTTCGCCTAGTTGCTTACTCTTGAGTAGAACTGCATGTTCACGCCAGAAATAAGCATCTTTGTAAAATGAACCAGAATGAAGCAGAAAACATTGTTGGAGTGTCAGAATGCATAGATAGAAGGCAAATAAGCGTTCCATGGCTTTATTTCGCCTAGTTGCTTACTCTTGAGTAGAACTGCATGTTCACGCCAGAAATAAGCATCTTTGTAAAATGAACCAGAATGAAGCAGAAAACATTGTTGGAGTGTCAGAATGCATAGATAGAAGGCAAATAAGCGTTCCATGGCTTTATTTCGCTTACTTGCTAACTCTTGAGTAGAACTGCATGTTCACTCCAGAAAAAAGCATCTTTGTAAAATGAGTCAAATGGAAGCAGAACACATTGGTGGAGTGTCAGAATGCATAGATAGAAGGCAAATAAGCCTTCCATGGTTTTTTTTGCTTAGTTGCTTACTCTTGAGTAGAACTGCATGTTCACGCCAGAAATAAGCATCTTTGTAAAATGAGCCAGAATGAAGCAGAAAACATTGTTGGAGTGTCAGAATGCATAGATAGAAGGCAAAAAAACGTTCTATGGCTTTATTTCGCCTAGTTGCTTACTCTTGAGTAGAACTGCATGTTCACGCCAGAAATAAGCATCTTTGTAAAATGAACCAGAATGAAGCAGAAAACATTGTTGGAGTGTCAGAATGCATAGATAGAAGGCAAATAAGCGTTCCATGGCTTTATTTCGCTTAGTTGCTTATTCTTGAGTAGAACTGCATATTCACTCAAGAAATGAGCACCTTTGTGAAATGAGCCAAATTGAAGCAGAAAACATTGTTGGAGTGTCAGAATGCATAGATAGAAGGCAAAAAAACGTTCCATGGCTTTATTTCGCTTACTTGCTAACTCTTGAGTAGAACTGCATGTTCACTCCAGAAAAAAGCATCTTTGTAAAATGAGTCAAATGGAAGCAGAACACATTGGTGGAGTGTCAGAATGCATAGATAGAAGGCAAATAAGCGTTCCATGGCTTTATTTCGCTTAGTTGCTTACTCTTGAGTAGAACTGCATGTTCACTCCAGAAATAAGCATCTTTGTAAAATGAGCCAAATTGAAGCAGAAAACATTGGTGGAGTGTCAGAATGCATAGATAGAAGGCAAATAAGCGTTCTATGGCTTTATTTCGCCTAGTTGCTTACTCTTGAGTAGAACTGCATGTTCACGCCAGAAATAAGCATCTTTGTAAAATGAACCAGAATGAAGCAGAAAACATTGTTGGAGTGTCAGAATGCATAGATAGAAGGCAAATAAGCCTTCCATGGCTTTATTTCGCTTACTTGCTTACTCTTGAGTAGAACTGCATGTTCACTCCAAAAAAAGCATCTTTGTAAAATGAGTCAAATGGAAGCAGAACACATTGGTGGAGTGTCAGAATGCATAGATAGAAGGCAAATAAGCGTTCCATGGCTTTATTTCGCTTAGTTGCTTACTCTTGAGTAGAACTGCATGTTCACGCCAGAAATAAGCATCTTTGTAAAATGAGCCAGAATGAAGCAGAAAACATTGTTGGAGTGTCAGAATGCATAGATAGAAGGCAAAAAAACGTTCTATGGCTTTATTTCGCCTAGTTGCTTACTCTTGAGTAGAACTGCATGTTCACGCCAGAAATAAGCATCTTTGTAAAATGAACCAGAATGAAGCAGAAAACATTGTTGGAGTGTCAGAATGCATAGATAGAAGGCAAATAAGCGTTCCATGGCTTTATTTCGCTTAGTTGCTTATTCTTGAGTAGAACTGCATATTCACTCAAGAAATGAGCACCTTTGTGAAATGAGCCAAATTGAAGCAGAAAACATTGTTGGAGTGTCAGAATGCATAGATAGAAGGCAAAAAAACGTTCCATGGCTTTATTTCGCTTACTTGCTAACTCTTGAGTAGAACTGCATGTTCACTCCAGAAAAAAGCATCTTTGTAAAATGAGTCAAATGGAAGCAGAACACATTGGTGGAGTGTCAGAATGCATAGATAGAAGGCAAATAAGCGTTCCATGGCTTTATTTCGCTTAGTTGCTTACTCTTGAGTAGAACTGCATGTTCACGCCAGAAATAAGCATCTTTGTAAAATGAGTCAAATGGAAGCAGAAAACATTGTTGGAGTGTCAGAATGCATAGATAGAAGGCAAAAAAACGTTCTATGGCTTTATTTCGCTTAGTTGCTTACTCTTGAGTAGAACTGCATGTTCACGCCAGAAATAAGCATCTTTGTAAAATTAGCCAAAATGAAGCAGAAAACATTGGTGGTGTGTCAGAATGCATAGATAGAAGGCAAATAAGCGTTCCATGGCTTTATTTTGCTTAGTTGCTTACTCTTGAGTAGAACTGCATATTCACTCAAGGAATGAGCACCTTTGTGAAATGACCCAAATTGAAGCAGAAAACATTGTTGGAGTGTCAGAATGCATAGATAGAAGGCAAATAAGCGTTCCATGGCTTTATTTCGCTTAGTTGCTTACTCTTGAGTAGAACTGCATGTTCACTCCAGAAATAAGCATCTTTGTAAAATGAGCCAAATTGAAGCAGAAAACATTGGTGGAGTGTCAGAATGCATAGATAGAAGGCAAATAAGCGTTCTATGGCTTTATTTCGCCTAGTTGCTTACTCTTGAGTAGAACTGCATGTTCACGCCAGAAATAAGCATCTTTGTAAAATGAACCAGAATGAAGCAGAAAACATTGTTGGAGTGTCAGAATGCATAGATAGAAGGCAAATAAGCGTTCCATGGCTTTATTTTGCTTACTTGCTAACTCTTGAGTAGAACTGCATGTTCACTCCAGAAAAAAGCATCTTTGTAAAATGAGTCAAATGGAAGCAGAACACATTGGTGGAGTGTCAGAATGCATAGATAGAAGGCAAATAAGCGTTCCATGGCTTTATTTCGCTTAGTTGCTTACTCTTGAGTAGAACTGCATGTTCACGCCAGAAATAAGCATCTTTGTAAAATGAGCCAGAATGAAGCAGAAAACATTGTTGGAGTGTCAGAATGCATAGATAGAAGGCAAAAAAACGTTCTATGGCTTTATTTCGCTTAGTTGCTTACTCTTGAGTAGAACTGCATGTTCACTCCAGAAATAAGCATCTTTGTAAAATGAGCCAAATTGAAGCAGGAAACATTGGTGGAGTGTCAGAATGCATAGATAGAAGGCAAATAAGCGTTCTATGGCTTTATTTCGCCTAGTTGCTTACTCTTGAGTAGAACTGCATGTTCACGCCAGAAATAAGCATCTTTGTAAAATTAGCCAAAATGAAGCAGAAAACATTGGTGGTGTGTCAGAATGCATAGATAGAAGGCAAATAAGCGTTCCATGGCTTTATTTCGCTTAGTTGCTTACTCTTGAGTAGAACTGCATATTCACTCAAGAAATGAGCACCTTTGTGAAATGACCCAAATTGAAGCAGAAAACATTGTTGGAGTGTCAGAATGCATAGATAGAAGGCAAATAAGCGTTCCATGGCTTTATTTCGCTTAGTTGCTTACTCTTGAGTAGAACTGCATATTCACTCAAGAAATGAGCACCTTTGTGAAATGACCCAAATTGAAGCATAAAACATTGTTGGAGTGTCAGAATGCATAGATAGAAGGCAAATAAGCGTTCCATGGCTTTATTTCGCTTAGTTGCTTACTCTTGAGTAGAACTGCATGTTCACTCCAGAAATAAGCATCTTTGTAAAATGAGTCAAATTGAAGCAGAACACATTGGTGGAGTGTCAGAATTCATAGATAGAAGGCAAATAAGCGTTCCATGGCTTTATTCCGCTTAGTTGCTTACTCCTGAGTAGAACTGCATGTTCACCCCAGAAATAAGCATCTTTGTAAAATGAGTCAAATTGAAGCAGAACACATTGTTGGAGTGTCAGAATGCATAGATAGAAGGCAAATAAGCGTTCTATGGCTTTATTTCGCTTAGTTGCTTACTCTTGAGTAGAACTGCATGTTCACGCCAGAAATAAGCATCTTTGTAAAATGAGCCAAATTGAAGCAGAAAACATTGGCGGAGTGTCAGAATGCATAGATAGAAGGCAAATAAGCGTTCTATGGCTTTATTTCGCCTAGTTGCTTACTCTTGAGTAGAACTGCATGTTCACGCCAGAAATAAGCATCTTTGTAAAATGAACCAGAATGAAGCAGAAAACATTGTTGGAGTGTCAGAATGCATAGATAGAAGGCAAATAAGCGTTCCATGGCTTTATTTCGCTTACTTGCTAACTCTTGAGTAGAACTGCATGTTCACTCCAGAAAAAAGCATCTTTGTAAAATGAGTCAAATGGAAGCAGAACACATTGGTGGAGTGTCAGAATGCATAGATAGAAGGCAAATAAGCGTTCCATGGCTTTATTTCGCTTAGTTGCTTACTCTTGAGTAGAACTGCATGTTCACGCCAGAAATAAGCATCTTTGTAAAATGAGCCAGAATGAAGCAGAAAACATTGTTGGAGTGTCAGAATGCATAGATAGAAGGCAAAAAAACGTTCTATGGCTTTATTTCGCTTAGTTGCTTACTCTTGAGTAGAACTGCATGTTCACGCCAGAAATAAGCATCTTTGTAAAATTAGCCAAAATGAAGCAGAAAACATTGGTGGTGTGTCAGAATGCATAGATAGAAGGCAAATAAGCGTTCCATGGCTTTATTTTGCTTAGTTGCTTACTCTTGAGTAGAACTGTATATTCACTCAAGGAATGAGCACCTTTGTGAAATGACCCAAATTGAAGCAGAAAACATTGTTGGAGTGTCAGAATGCATAGATAGAAGGCAAATAAGCGTTCCATGGCTTTATTTCGCTTACTTGCTAACTCTTGAGTAGAACTGCATGTTCACTCCAGAAAAAAGCATCTTTGTAAAATGAGCCAAATTGAAGCAAAAAACATTGGTGGAGTGTCAGAATGCATAGATAGAAGGCAAATAAGCGTTCTATGGCTTTATTTCGCCTAGTTGCTTACTCTTGAGTAGAACTGCATGTTCACGCCAGAAATAAGCATCTTTGTAAAATGAACCAGAATGAAGAAGAAAACATTGTTGGAGTGTCAGAGTGCATAGATAGAAGGCAAATAAGCGTTCCATGGCTTTATTTCGCTTAGTTGCTTACTCTTGAGTAGAACTGCATGTTCACGCCAGAAATAAGCATCTTTGTAAAATGAGTCAAATGGAAGCAGAAAACATTGTTGGAGTGTCAGAATGCATAGATAGAAGGCAAAAAAACGTTCTATGGCTTTATTTCGCTTAGTTGCTTACTCTTGAGTAGAACTGCATGTTCACGCCAGAAATAAGCATCTTTGTAAAATGAGCCAAATTGAAGCAGAAAACATTGTTGGAGTGTCAGAATGCATAGATAGAAGGCAAATAAGCGTTCCATGGCTTTATTTCGCTTAGTTGCTTACTCTTGAGTAGAACTGCATGTTCACTCCAGAAATAAGCATCTTTGTAAAATGAGTCAAATTGAAGCAGAACACATTGGTGGAGTGTCAGAATTCATAGATAGAAGGCAAATAAGCGTTCCATGGCTTTATTCCGCTTAGTTGCTTACTCCTGAGTAGAACTGCATGTTCACCCCAGAAATAAGCATCTTTGTAAAATGAGTCAAATTGAAGCAGAACACATTGTTGGAGTGTCAGAATGCATAGATAGAAGGCAAATAAGCGTTCTATGGCTTTATTTCGCTTAGTTGCTTACTCTTGAGTAGAACTGCATGTTCACGCCAGAAATAAGCATCTTTGTAAAATGAGCCAAATTGAAGCAGAAAACATTGGCGGAGTGTCAGAATGCATAGATAGAAGGCAAATAAGCGTTCTATGGCTTTATTTCGCCTAGTTGCTTACTCTTGAGTAGAACTGCATGTTCACGCCAGAAATAAGCATCTTTGTAAAATGAACCAGAATGAAGCAGAAAACATTGTTGGAGTGTCAGAATGCATAGATAGAAGGCAAATAAGCGTTCCATGGCTTTATTTCGCTTACTTGCTAACTCTTGAGTAGAACTGCATGTTCACTCCAGAAAAAAGCATCTTTGTAAAATGAGTCAAATGGAAGCAGAACACATTGGTGGAGTGTCAGAATGCATAGATAGAAGGCAAATAAGCGTTCCATGGCTTTATTTCGCTTAGTTGCTTACTCTTGAGTAGAACTGCATGTTCACGCCAGAAATAAGCATCTTTGTAAAATGAGCCAGAATGAAGCAGAAAACATTGTTGGAGTGTCAGAATGCATAGATAGAAGGCAAAAAAACGTTCTATGGCTTTATTTCGCTTAGTTGCTTACTCTTGAGTAGAACTGCATGTTCACGCCAGAAATAAGCATCTTTGTAAAATTAGCCAAAATGAAGCAGAAAACATTGGTGGTGTGTCAGAATGCATAGATAGAAGGCAAATAAGCGTTCCATGGCTTTATTTTGCTTAGTTGCTTACTCTTGAGTAGAACTGTATATTCACTCAAGGAATGAGCACCTTTGTGAAATGACCCAAATTGAAGCAGAAAACATTGTTGGAGTGTCAGAATGCATAGATAGAAGGCAAATAAGCGTTCCATGGCTTTATTTCGCTTACTTGCTAACTCTTGAGTAGAACTGCATGTTCACTCCAGAAAAAAGCATCTTTGTAAAATGAGCCAAATTGAAGCAAAAAACATTGGTGGAGTGTCAGAATGCATAGATAGAAGGCAAATAAGCGTTCTATGGCTTTATTTCGCCTAGTTGCTTACTCTTGAGTAGAACTGCATGTTCACGCCAGAAATAAGCATCTTTGTAAAATGAACCAGAATGAAGAAGAAAACATTGTTGGAGTGTCAGAGTGCATAGATAGAAGGCAAATAAGCGTTCCATGGCTTTATTTCGCTTAGTTGCTTACTCTTGAGTAGAACTGCATGTTCACGCCAGAAATAAGCATCTTTGTAAAATGAGTCAAATGGAAGCAGAAAACATTGTTGGAGTGTCAGAATGCATAGATAGAAGGCAAAAAAACGTTCTATGGCTTTATTTCGCTTAGTTGCTTACTCTTGAGTAGAACTGCATGTTCACGCCAGAAATAAGCATCTTTGTAAAATGAGCCAAATTGAAGCAGAAAACATTGGTGGAGTGTCAGAATGCATAGATAGAAGGCAAATAAGCGTTCCATGGCTTTATTTCGCTTACTTGCTTACTCTTGAGTAGAACTGCATGTTCACTCCAGAAAAAAGCATCTTTGTAAAATGAGTCAAATGGAAGCAGAACACATTGGTGGAGTGTCAGAATGCATAGATAGAAGGCAAATAAGCGTTCCATGGCTTTATTTCGCTTAGTTGCTTACTCTTGAGTAGAACTGCATGTTCACGCCAGAAATAAGCATCTTTGTAAAATGAGCCAGAATGAACCAGAAAACATTGTTGGAGTGTCAGAATGCATAGATAGAAGGCAAAAAAACGTTCTATGGCTTTATTTCGCTTAGTTGCTTACTCTTGAGTAGAACTGCATGTTCACGCCAGAAATAAGCATCTTTGTAAAATTAGCCAAAATGAAGCAGAAAACATTGGTGGTGTGTCAGAATGCATAGATAGAAGGCAAATAAGCGTTCCATGGCTTTATTTTGCTTAGTTGCTTACTCTTGAGTAGAACTGCATATTCACTCAAGGAATGAGCACCTTTGTGAAATGACCCAAATTGAAGCAGAAAACATTGGTGGAGTGTCAGAATGCATAGATAGAAGGCAAATAAGCGTTCTATGGCTTTATTTCGCCTAGTTGCTTACTCTTCAGTAGAACTGCATGTTCACGCCAGAAATAAGCATCTTTGTAAAATGAACCAGAATGAAGCAGAAAACATTGGTGGAGTGTCAGAATGCATAGATAGAAGGCAAATAAGCGTTCCATGGCTTTATTTCGCTTACTTGCTTACTCTTGAGTAGAACTGCATGTTCACGCCAGAAATAAGCATCTTTGTAAAATGAACCAGAATGAAGCAGAACAGATTGGTGGAGTGTCAGAATGCATAGATAGAAGGCAAATAAGCGTTCCATGGCTTTATTTTGCTTAGTTGCTTACTCTTGAGTAGAACTGCATGTTCACGCCAGAAATAAGCATTTTTGTAAAATGAGCCAGAATGAAGCAGAAAACATTGTTGGAGTGTCAGAATGCATAGATAGAAGGCAAAAAAACGTTCTATGGCTTTATTTCGCCTAGTTGCTTACTCTTGAGTAGAACTGCATGTTCACGCCAGAAATAAGCATCTTTGTAAAATGAGCCAAATTGAAGCAGAAAACATTGGTGGAGTGTCAGAATGCATAGATAGAAGGCAAATAAGCGTTCCATGGCTTTATTTCGCTTACTTGCTAACTCTTGAGTAGAACTGCATGTTCACTCCAGAAAAAAGCATCTTTGTAAAATGAGCCAAATTGAAGCAAAAAACATTGGTGGAGTGTCAGAATGCATAGATAGAAGGCAAATAAGCGTTCTATGGCTTTATTTCGCCTAGTTGCTTACTCTTGAGTAGAACTGCATGTTCACGCCAGAAATAAGCATCTTTGTAAAATGAACCAGAATGAAGCAGAAAACATTGTTGGAGTGTCAGAGTGCATAGATAGAAGGCAAATAAGCGTTCCATGGCTTTATTTCGCTTAGTTGCTTACTCTTGAGTAGAACTGCATGTTCACGCCAGAAATAAGCATCTTTGTAAAATGAGCCAGAATGAAGCAGAAAACATTGTTGGAGTGTCAGAATGCATAGATAGAAGGCAAAAAAACGTTCTATGGCTTTATTTCGCTTAGTTGCTTACTCTTGAGTAGAACTGCATGTTCACGCCAGAAATAAGCATCTTTGTAAAATGAGCCAAATTGAAGCAGAAAACATTGGTGGAGTGTCAGAATGCATAGATAGAAGGCAAATAAGCGTTCTATGGCTTTATTTCGCCTAGTTGCTTACTCTTGAGTAGAACTGCATGTTCACGCCAGAAATAAGCATCTTTGTAAAATGAACCAGAATGAAGCAGAAAACATTGTTGGAGTGTCAGAATGCATAGATAGAAGGCAAATAAGCGTTCCATGGCTTTATTTCGCTTACTTGCTTACTCTTGAGTAGAACTGCATGTTCACTCCAGAAAAAAGCATCTTTGTAAAATGAGTCAAATGGAAGCAGAACACATTGGTGGAGTGTCAGAATGCATAGATAGAAGGCAAATAAGCGTTCCATGGCTTTATTTCGCTTAGTTGCTTACTCTTGAGTAGAACTGCATGTTCACGCCAGAAATAAGCATCTTTGTAAAATGAGCCAGAATGAAGCAGAAAACATTGTTGGAGTGTCAGAATGCATAGATAGAAGGCAAAAAAACGTTCTATGGCTTTATTTCGCTTAGTTGCTTACTCTTGAGTAGAACTGCATGTTCACGCCAGAAATAAGCATCTTTGTAAAATTAGCCAAAATGAAGCAGAAAACATTGGTGGTGTGTCAGAATGCATAGATAGAAGGCAAATAAGCGTTCCATGGCTTTATTTTGCTTAGTTGCTTACTCTTGAGTAGAACTGCATATTCACTCAAGGAATGAGCACCTTTGTGAAATGACCCGAATTGAAGCAGAAAACATTGGTGGAGTGTCAGAATGCATAGATAGAAGGCAAATAAGCGTTCTATGGCTTTATTTCGCCTAGTTGCTTACTCTTGAGTAGAACTGCATGTTCACGCCAGAAATAAGCATCTTTGTAAAATGAACCAGAATGAAGCAGAAAACGTTGTTGGAGTGTCAGAATGCATAGATAGAAGGCAAATAAGCGTTCCATGGCTTTATTTCGCTTACTTGCTAACTCTTGAGTAGAACTGCATGTTCACTCCAGAAAAAAGCATCTTTGTAAAATGAGTCAAATGGAAGCAGAACACATTGGTGGAGTGTCAGAATGCATAGATAGAAGGCAAATAAGCGTTCCATGGCTTTATTTTGCTTAGTTGCTTACTCTTGAGTAGAACTGCATGTTCACGCCAGAAATAAGCATCTTTGTAAAATGAGCCAGAATGAAGCAGAAAACATTGTTGGAGTGTCAGAATGCATAGATAGAAGGCAAATAAGCGTTCCATGGCTTTATTTCGCTTACTTGCTTACTCTTGAGTAGAACTGCATGTTCACTCCAGAAAAAAGCATCTTTGTAAAATTAGCCAAAATGAAGCAGAAAACATTGGTGGTGTGTCAGAATGCATAGATAGAAGGCAAATAAGCGTTCCATGGCTTTATTTTGCTTAGTTGCTTACTCTTGAGTAGAACTGCATATTCACTCAAGGAATGAGCACCTTTGTGAAATGACCCAAATTGAAGCAGAAAACATTGGTGGAGTGTCAGAATGCATAGATAGAAGGCAAATAAGCGTTCTATGGCTTTATTTCGCCTAGTTGCTTACTCTTGAGTAGAACTGCATGTTCACGCCAGAAATAAGCATCTTTGTAAAATGAACCAGAATGAAGCAGAAAACATTGTTGGAGTGTCAGAATGCATAGATAGAAGGCAAATAAGCGTTCCATGGCTTTATTTCGCTTACTTGCTAACTCTTGAGTAGAACTGCATGTTCACTCCAGAAAAAAGCATCTTTGTAAAATGAGTCAAATGGAAGCAGAACACATTGGTGGAGTGTCAGAATGCATAGATAGAAGGCAAATAAGCGTTCCATGGCTTTATTTTGCTTAGTTGCTTACTCTTGATTAGATCTGCATGTTCACGCCAGAAATAAGCATCTTTGTAAAATGAGCCAGAATGAAGCAGAAAACATTGTTGGAGTGTCAGAATGCATAGATAGAAGGCAAAAAAACGTTCTATGGCTTTATTTCGCTTAGTTGCTTACTCTTGAGTAGAACGGCATGTTCACTCCAGAAATAAGCATCTTTGTAAAATGAGCCAAATTGAAGCAGAAAACATTGGTGGAGTGTCAGAATGCATAGATAGAAGGCAAATAAGCGTTCTATGGCTTTATTTCGCCTAGTTGCTTACTCTTGAGTAGAACTGCATGTTCACGCCAGAAATAAGCATCTTTGTAAAATGAACCAGAATGAACCAGAAAACATTGTTGGAGTGTCAGAATGCATAGATAGAAGGCAAATAAGCGTTCCATGGCTTTATTTCGCTTACTTGCTTACTCTTGAGTAGAACTGCATGTTCACTCCAGAAAAAAGCATCTTTGTAAAATGAGTCAAATGGAAGCAGAACACATTGGTGGAGGGTCAGAATGCATAGATAGAAGGCAAATAAGCGTTCTATGGCTTTATTTCGCCTAGTTGCTTACTCTTGAGTAGAACTGCATGTTCACGCCAGAAATAAGCATCTTTGAAAAATGAACCAGAATGAAGCAGAAAACATTGTTGGAGTGTCAGAATGCATAGATAGAAGGCAAATAAGCGTTCCATGGCTTTATTTCGCTTACTTGCTTACTCTTGAGTAGAACTGCATTTTCACTCCAGAAAAAAGCATCTTTGTAAAATGAGTCAAATGGAAGCAGAACACATTGGTGGAGGGTCAGAATGCATAGATAGAAGGCAAATAAGCGTTCCATGGCTTTATTTCGCTTAGTTGCTTACTCTTGAGTAGAACTGCATGTTCACGCCAGAAATAAGCATCTTTGTAAAATGAGCCAGAATGAAGCAGAAAACATTGTTGGAGTGTCAGAATGCATAGATAGAAGGCAAAAAAACGTTCTATGGCTTTATTTCGCTTAGTTGCTTACTCTTGAGTAGAACTGCATGTTCACGCCAGAAATAAGCATCTTTGTAAAATTAGCCAAAATGAAACAGAAAACATTGGTGGTGTGTCAGAATGCATAGATAGAAGGCAAATAAGCGTTCCATGGCTTTATTTCGCTTAGTTGCTTACTCTTGAGTAGAACTGCATATTCACTCAAGAAATGAGCACCTTTGTGAAATGACCCAAATTGAAGCAGAAAACATTGTTGGAGTGTCAGAATGCATAGATAGAAGGCAAATAAGCGTTCCATGGCTTTATTTCGCTTAGTTGCTTACTCTTGAGTAGAACTGCATATTCACTCAAGAAATGAGCACCTTTGTGAAATGACCCAAATTGAAGCATAAAACATTGTTGGAGTGTCAGAATGCATAGATAGAAGGCAAATAAGCGTTCCATGGCTTTATTTCGCTTAGTTGCTTACTCTTGAGTAGAACTGCATGTTTACTCCAGAAATAAGCATCTTTGTAAAATGAGTCAAATTGAAGCAGAACACATTGGTGTAGTGTCAGAATTCATAGATAGAAGGCAAATAGCGTTCCATGGCTTTATTTCGCTTAGTTGCTTACTCCTGAGTAGAACTGCATGTTCACCCCAGAAATAAGCATCTTCGTAAAATGAGTCAAATTGAAGCAGAACACATTGTTGGAGTGTCAGAATGCATAGATAGAAGGCAAATAAGCGTTCTATGGCTTTATTTCGCTTAGTTGCTTACTCTTGAGTAGAACTGCATGTTCACGCCAGAAATGAGCACCTTTGTGAAATGAGCCAAATTGAAGCAGAAAACATTGTTGGAGTGTCAGAATGCATAGATAGAAGGCAAAAAAACGTTCTGTGGCTTTATTTCGCTTAGTTGCTTACTCTTGAGTAGAACTGCATGTTCACTCAAGGAATGAGCACCTTTGTGAAATGACCCAAATTGAAGCAGAAAACATTGGTGGAGTGTCAGAATGCATAGATAGAAGGCAAATAAGCGTTCTATGGCTTTATTTCGCCTAGTTGCTTACTCTTGAGTAGAACTGCATGTTCACGCCAGAAATAAGCATCTTTGTAAAATGAGCCAGAATGAAGCAGAAAACATTGTTGGAGTGTGAGAATGCATAGATAGAAGGCAAAAAAACGTTCTATGGCTTTATTTCGCTTAGTTGCTTACTCTTGAGTAGAACTGCATGTTCACGCCAGAAATAAGCATCTTTGTAAAATTAGCCAAAATGAAGTAGAAAACATTGGTGGTGTGTCAGAATGCATAGATAGAAGGCAAATAAGCGTTCCATGGCTCTATTTTGCTTAGTTGCTTACTCTTGAGTAGAACTGCATATTCACTCAAGGAATGAGCACCTTTGTGAAATGACCCAAATTGAAGCAGAAAACATTGGTGGAGTGTCAGAATGCATAGATAGAAGGCAAATAAGCGTTCTATGGCTTTATTTCGCCTAGTTGCTTACTCTTGAGTAGAACTGCATGTTCACGCCAGAAATAAGCATCTTTGTAAAATGAACCAGAATGAAGCAGAAAACATTGTTGGAGTGTCAGAATGCATAGATAGAAGGCAAATAAGCGTTCCATGGCTTTATTTCGCTTACTTGCTAACTCTTGAGTAGAACTGCATGTTCACTCCAGAAAAAAGCATCTTTGTAAAATGAGTCAAATGGAAGCAGAACACATTGGTGGAGGGTCAGAATGCATAGATAGAAGGCAAATAAGCGTTCCATGGCTTTATTTCGCTTAGTTGCTTACTCTTGAGTAGAACTGCATGTTCACGCCAGAAATAAGCATCTTTGTAAAATGAGCCAGAATGAAGCAGAAAACATTGTTGGAGTGTCAGAATGCATAGATAGAAGGCAAAAAAACGTTCTATGGCTTTATTTCGCTTAGTTGCTTACTCTTGAGTAGAACTGCATGTTCACTCCAGAAATAAGCATCTTTGTAAAATGAGCCAAATTGAAGCAGAAAACATTGGTGGAGTGTCAGAATGCATAGATAGAAGGCAAATAAGCGTTCTATGGCTTTATTTCGCCTAGTTGCTTACTCTTGAGTAGAACTGCATGTTCACGCCAGAAATAAGCATCTTTGTAAAATGAACCAGAATGAAGCAGAAAACATTGTTGGAGTGTCAGAATGCATAGATAGAAGGCAAATAAGCGTTCCATGGCTTTATTTCGCTTACTTGCTTACTCTTGAGTAGAACTGCATGTTCACTCCAGAAAAAAGCATCTTTGTAAAATGAGTCAAATGGAAGCAGAACACATTGGTGGAGGGTCAGAATGCATAGATAGAAGGCAAATAAGCGTTCCATGGCTTTATTTCGCTTAGTTGCTTACTCTTGAGTAGAACTGCATGTTCACGCCAGAAATAAGCATCTTTGTAAAATGAGCCAGAATGAAGCAGAAAACATTGTTGGAGTGTCAGAATGCATAGATAGAAGGCAAAAAAACGTTCTATGGCTTTATTTCGCTTAGTTGCTTACTCTTGAGTAGAACTGCATGTTCACGCCAGAAATAAGCATCTTTGTAAAATGAGCCAGAATGAAGCAGAAAACATTGGTGGTGTGTCAGAATGCATAGATAGAAGGCAAATAAGCGTTCCATGGCTTTATTTCGCTTAGTTGCTTACTCTTGAGTAGAACTGCATATTCACTCAAGAAATGAGCACCTTTGTGAAATGACCCAAATTGAAGCAGAAAACATTGTTGGAGTGTCAGAATGCATAGATAGAAGGCAAATAAGCGTTCCATGGCTTTATTTCGGTTAGTTGCTTACTCTTGAGTAGAACTGCATATTCACTCAAGAAATGAGCACCTTTGTGAAATGACCCAAATTGAAGCATAAAACATTGTTGGAGTGTCAGAATGCATAGATAGAAGGCAAATAAGCGTTCCATGGCTTTATTTCGCTTAGTTGCTTACTCTTGAGTAGAACTGCATGTTCACTCCAGAAATAAGCATCTTTGTAAAATGAGTCAAATTGAAGCAGAACACATTGGTGGAGTGTCAGAATTCATAGATAGAAGGCAAATAAGCGTTCTATGGCTTTATTTCGCTTAGTTGCTTACTCTTGAGTAGAACTGCATGTTCACGCCAGAAATGAGCACCTTTGTGAAATGAGCCAAATTGAAGCAGAAAACATTGTTGGAGTGTCAGAATGCATAGATAGAAGGCAAAAAAACGTTCTATGGCTTTATTTCGCTTAGTTGCTTACTCTTGAGTAGAACTGCATGTTCACTCAAGGAATGAGCACCTTTGTGAAATGACCCAAATTGAAGCAGAAAACATTGGTGGAGTGTCAGAATGCATAGATAGAAGGCAAATAAGCGTTCTATGGCTTTATTTCGCCTAGTTGCTTACTCTTGAGTAGAACTGCATGTTCACGCCAGAAATAAGCATCTTTGTAAAATGAACCAGAATGAAGCAGAAAACATTGTTGGAGTGTCAGAATGCATAGATAGAAGGCAAATAAGCGTTCCATGGCTTTATTTCGCTTACTTGCTAACTCTTGAGTAGAACTGCATGTTCACTCCAGAAAAAAGCATCTTTGTAAAATGAGTCAAATGGAAGCAGAACACATTGGTGGAGTGTCAGAATGCATAGATAGAAGGCAAATAAGCGTTCCATGGCTTTATTTTGCTTAGTTGCTTACTCTTGAGTAGAACTGCATGTTCACGCCAGAGATAAGCATCTTTGTAAAATGAGCCAGAATGAAGCAGAAAACATTGTTGGAGTGTCAGAATGCATAGATAGAAGGCAAAAAAACGTTCTATGGCTTTATTTCGCTTAGTTGCTTACTCTTGAGTAGAACTGCATGTTCACTCCAGAAATAAGCATCTTTGTAAAATGAGCCAAATTGAAGCAGAAAACATTGGTGGAGTGTCAGAATGCATAGATAGAAGGCAAATAAGCGTTCTATGGCTTTATTTCGCCTAGTTGCTTACTCTTGAGTAGAACTGCATGTTCACGCCAGAAATAAGCATCTTTGTAAAATGAACCAGAATGAAGCAGAAAACATTGTTGGAGTGTCAGAATGCATAGATAGAAGGCAAATAAGCGTTCCATGGCTTTATCTCGCTTACTTGCTTACTCTTGAGTAGAACTGCATGTTCACTCCAGAAAAAAGCATCTTTGTAAAATGAGTCAAATGGAAGCAGAACACATTGGTGGAGTGTCAGAATGCATAGATAGAAGGCAAATAAGCGTTCCATGGCTTTATTTCGCTTAGTTGCTTACTCTTGAGTAGAACTGCATGTTCACGCCAGAAATAAGCATCTTTGTAAAATGAGCCAGAATGAAGCAGAAAACATTGTTGGAGTGTCAGAATGCATAGATAGAAGGCAAAAAAACGTTCTATGGCTTTATTTCGCTTAGTTGCTTACTCTTGAGTAGAACTGCATGTTCACGCCAGAATTAAGCATCTTTGTAAAATGAGCCAAATTGAAGCAGAAAACATTGGTGGAGTGTCAGAATGCATAGATAGAAGGCAAATAAGCGTTCTATGGCTTTATTTCGCCTAGTTGCTTACTCTTGAGTAGAACTGCATGTTCACGCCAGAAATAAGCATCTTTGTAAAATGAACCAGAATGAAGCAGAAAACATTGTTGGAGTGTCAGAATGCATAGATAGAAGGCAAATAAGCGTTCCATGGCTTTATTTCGCTTACTTGCTTACTCTTGAGTAGAACTGCATGTTCACTCCAGAAAAAAGCATCTTTGTAAAATGAGTCAAATGGAAGCAGAACACATTGGTGGAGGGTCAGAATGCATAGATAGAAGGCAAATAAGCGTTCCATGGCTTTATTTCGCTTAGTTGCTTACTCTTGAGTAGAACTGCATGTTCACGCCAGAAATAAGCATCTTTGTAAAATGAGCCAGAATGAAGCAGAAAACATTGTTGGAGTGTCAGAATGCATAGATAGAAGGCAAAAAAACGTTCTATGGCTTTATTTCGCTTAGTTGCTTACTCTTGAGTAGAACTGCATGTTCACGCCAGAAATAAGCATCTTTCTAAAATTAGCCAAAATGAAGCAGAAAACATTGGTGGTGTGTCAGAATGCATAGATAGAAGGCAAATAAGCGTTCCATGGCTTTATTTCGCTTAGTTGCTTACTCTTGAGTAGAACTGCATATTCACTCAAGAAATGAGCACCTTTGTGAAATGACCCAAATTGAAGCAGAAAACATTGTTGGAGTGTCAGAATGCATAGATAGAAGGCAAATAAGCGTTCCATGGCTTTATTTCGCTTAGTTGCTTACTCTTGAGTAGAACTGCATATTCACTCAAGAAATGAGCACCTTTGTGAAATGACCCAAATTGAAGCATAAAACATTGTTGGAGTGTCAGAATGCATAGATAGAAGGCAAATAAGCGTTCCATGGCTTTATTTCGCTTAGTTGCTTACTCTTGAGTAGAACTGCATGTTCACTCCAGAAATAAGCATCTTTGTAAAATGAGTCAAATTGAAGCAGAACACATTGGTGGAGTGTCAGAATTCATAGATAGAAGGCAAATAAGCGTTCCATGGCTTTATTTCGCTTAGTTGCTTACTCCTGAGTAGAACTGCATGTTCACCCCAGAAATAAGCATCTTTGTAAAATGAGTCAAATTGAAGCAGAACACATTGGTGGAGTGTCAGAATGCATAGATAGAAGGCAAATAAGCGGTCTATGGCTTTATTTCGCTTAGTTGCTTACTCTTGAGTAGAATTGCATGTTCACGCCAGAAATGAGCACCTTTGTGAAATGAGCCAAATTGAAGCAGAAAACATTGTTGGAGTGTCAGAATGCATAGATAGAAGGCAAAAAAACGTTCTATGGCTTTATTTCGCTTAGTTGCTTACTCTTGAGTAGAACTGCATGTTCACTCAAGGAATGAGCACCTTTGTGAAATGACCCAAATTGAAGCAGAAAACATTGGTGGAGTGTCAGAATGCATAGATAGAAGGCAAATAAGCGTTCTATGGCTTTATTTCGCCTAGTTGCTTACTCTTGAGTAGAACTGCATGTTCACGCCAGAAAAAAGCATCTTTGTAAAATGAACCAGAATGAAGCAGAAAACATTGTTGGAGTGTCAGAATGCATAGATAGAAGGCAAATAAGCGTTCCATGGCTTTATTTCGCTTAGTTGCTTACTCTTGAGTAGAACTGCATGTTCACGCCAGAAATGAGCACCTTTGTGAAATGAGCCAAATTGAAGCAGAAAACATTGTTGGAGTGTCAGAATGCATAGATAGAAGGCAAAAAAACGTTCTGTGGCTTTATTTCGCTTAGTTGCTTACTCTTGAGTAGAACTGCATGTTCACTCAAGGAATGAGCACCTTTGTGAAATGACCCAAATTGAAGCAGAAAACATTGGTGGAGTGTCAGAATGCATAGATAGAAGGCAAATAAGCGTTCTATGGCTTTATTTCGCCTAGTTGCTTACTCTTGAGTAGAACTGCATGTTCACGCCAGAAATAAGCATCTTTGTAAAATGAGCCAGAATGAAGCAGAAAACATTGTTGGAGTGTGAGAATGCATAGATAGAAGGCAAAAAAACGTTCTATGGCTTTATTTCGCTTAGTTGCTTACTCTTGAGTAGAACTGCATGTTCACGCCAGAAATAAGCATCTTTGTAAAATTAGCCAAAATGAAGCAGAAAACATTGGTGGTGTGTCAGAATGCATAGATAGAAGGCAAATAAGCGTTCCATGGCTCTATTTTGCTTAGTTGCTTACTCTTGAGTAGAACTGCATATTCACTCAAGGAATGAGCACCTTTGTGAAATGACCCAAATTGAAGCAGAAAACATTGGTGGAGTGTCAGAATGCATAGATAGAAGGCAAATAAGCGTTCTATGGCTTTATTTCGCCTAGTTGCTTACTCTTGAGTAGAACTGCATGTTCACGCCAGAAATAAGCATCTTTGTAAAATGAACCAGAATGAAGCAGAAAACATTGTTGGAGTGTCAGAATGCATAGATAGAAGGCAAATAAGCGTTCCATGGCTTTATTTCGCTTACTTGCTAACTCTTGAGTAGAACTGCATGTTCACTCCAGAAAAAAGCATCTTTGTAAAATGAGTCAAATGGAAGCAGAACACATTGGTGGAGGGTCAGAATGCATAGATAGAAGGCAAATAAGCGTTCCATGGCTTTATTTCGCTTAGTTGCTTACTCTTGAGTAGAACTGCATGTTCACGCCAGAAATAAGCATCTTTGTAAAATGAGCCAGAATGAAGCAGAAAACATTGTTGGAGTGTCAGAATGCATAGATAGAAGGCAAAAAAACGTTCTATGGCTTTATTTCGCTTAGTTGCTTACTCTTGAGTAGAACTGCATGTTCACTCCAGAAATAAGCATCTTTGTAAAATGAGCCAAATTGAAGCAGAAAACATTGGTGGAGTGTCAGAATGCATAGATAGAAGGCAAATAAGCGTTCTATGGCTTTATTTCGCCTAGTTGCTTACTCTTGAGTAGAACTGCATGTTCACGCCAGAAATAAGCATCTTTGTAAAATGAACCAGAATGAAGCAGAAAACATTGTTGGAGTGTCAGAATGCATAGATAGAAGGCAAATAAGCGTTCCATGGCTTTATTTCGCTTACTTGCTTACTCTTGAGTAGAACTGCATGTTCACTCCAGAAAAAAGCATCTTTGTAAAATGAGTCAAATGGAAGCAGAACACATTGGTGGAGGGTCAGAATGCATAGATAGAAGGCAAATAAGCGTTCCATGGCTTTATTTCGCTTAGTTGCTTACTCTTGAGTAGAACTGCATGTTCACGCCAGAAATAAGCATCTTTGTAAAATGAGCCAGAATGAAGCAGAAAACATTGTTGGAGTGTCAGAATGCATAGATAGAAGGCAAAAAAACGTTCTATGGCTTTATTTCGCTTAGTTGCTTACTCTTGAGTAGAACTGCATGTTCACGCCAGAAATAAGCATCTTTGTAAAATGAGCCAGAATGAAGCAGAAAACATTGGTGGTGTGTCAGAATGCATAGATAGAAGGCAAATAAGCGTTCCATGGCTTTATTTCGCTTAGTTGCTTACTCTTGAGTAGAACTGCATATTCACTCAAAAAATGAGCACCTTTGTGAAATGACCCAAATTGAAGCAGAAAACATTGTTGGAGTGTCAGAATGCATAGATAGAAGGCAAATAAGCGTTCCATGGCTTTATTTCGGTTAGTTGCTTACTCTTGAGTAGAACTGCATATTCACTCAAGAAATGAGCACCTTTGTGAAATGACCCAAATTGAAGCATAAAACATTGTTGGAGTGTATGAATGCATAGATAGAAGGCAAATAAGCGTTCCATGGCTTTATTTCGCTTAGTTGCTTACTCTTGAGTAGAACTGCATGTTCACTCCAGAAATAAGCATCTTTGTAAAATGAGTCAAATTGAAGCAGAACACATTGGTGGAGTGTCAGAATTCATAGATAGAAGGCAAATAAGCGTTCCATGGCTTTATTTCGCTTAGTTGCTTACTCCTGAGTAGAACTGCATGTTCACCCCAGAAATAAGCATCTTTGTAAAATGAGTCAAATTGAAGCAGAACACATTGTTGGAGTGTCAGAATGCATAGATAGAAGGCAAATAAGCGTTCTATGGCTTTATTTCGCTTAGTTGCTTACTCTTGAGTAGAACTGCATGTTCACGCCAGAAATGAGCACCTTTGTGAAATGAGCCAAATTGAAGCAGAAAACATTGTTGGAGTGTCAGAATGCATAGATAGAAGGCAAAAAAACGTTCTATGGCTTTATTTCGCTTAGTTGCTTACTCTTGAGTAGAACTGCATGTTCACTCAAGGAATGAGCACCTTTGTGAAATGACCCAAATTGAAGCAGAAAACATTGGTGGAGTGTCAGAATGCATAGATAGAAGGCAAATAAGCGTTCTATGGCTTTATTTCGCCTAGTTGCTTACTCTTGAGTAGAACTGCATGTTCACGCCAGAAATAAGCATCTTTGTAAAATGAACCAGAATGAAGCAGAAAACATTGTTGGAGTGTCAGAATGCATAGATAGAAGGCAAATAAGCGTTCCATGGCTTTATTTCGCTTACTTGCTAACTCTTGAGTAGAACTGCATGTTCACTCCAGAAAAAAGCATCTTTGTAAAATGAGTCAAATGGAAGCAGAACACATTGGTGGAGTGTCAGAATGCATAGATAGAAGGCAAATAAGCGTTCCATGGCTTTATTTTGCTTAGTTGCTTACTCTTGAGTAGAACTGCATGTTCACGCCAGAAATAAGCATCTTTGTAAAATGAGCCAGAATGAAGCAGAAAACATTGTTGGAGTGTCAGAATGCATAGATAGAAGGCAAAAAAACGTTCTATGGCTTTATTTCGCTTAGTTGCTTACTCTTGAGTAGAACTGCATGTTCACTCCAGAAATAAGCATCTTTGTAAAATGAGCCAAATTGAAGCAGAAAACATTGGTGGAGTGTCAGAATGCATAGATAGAAGGCAAATAAGCGTTCTATGGCTTTATTTCGCCTAGTTGCTTACTCTTGAGTAGAACTGCATGTTCACGCCAGAAATAAGCATCTTTGTAAAATGAACCAGAATGAAGCAGAAAACATTGTTGGAGTGTCAGAATGCATAGATAGAAGGCAAATAAGCGTTCCATGGCTTTATCTCGCTTACTTGCTTACTCTTGAGTAGAACTGCATGTTCACTCCAGAAAAAAGCATCTTTGTAAAATGAGTCAAATGGAAGCAGAACACATTGGTGGAGTGTCAGAATGCATAGATAGAAGGCAAATAAGCGTTCCATGGCTTTATTTCGCTTAGTTGCTTACTCTTGAGTAGAACTGCATGTTCACGCCAGAAATAAGCATCTTTGTAAAATGAGCCAGAATGAAGCAGAAAACATTGTTGGAGTGTCAGAATGCATAGATAGAAGGCAAAAAAACGTTCTATGGCTTTATTTCGCTTAGTTGCTTACTCTTGAGTAGAACTGCATGTTCACGCCAGAAATAAGCATCTTTGTAAAATGAGCCAAATTGAAGCAGAAAACATTGGTGGAGTGTCAGAATGCATAGATAGAAGGCAAATAAGCGTTCTATGGCTTTATTTCGCCTAGTTGCTTACTCTTGAGTAGAACTGCATGTTCACGCCAGAAATAAGCATCTTTGTAAAATGAACCAGAATGAAGCAGAAAACATTGTTGGAGTGTCAGAATGCATAGATAGAAGGCAAATAAGCGTTCCATGGCTTTATTTCGCTTACTTGCTTACTCTTGAGTAGAACTGCATGTTCACTCCAGAAAAAAGCATCTTTGTAAAATGAGTCAAATGGAAGCAGAACACATTGGTGGAGGGTCAGAATGCATAGATAGAAGGCAAATAAGCGTTCCATGGCTTTATTTCGCTTAGTTGCTTACTCTTGAGTAGAACTGCATGTTCACGCCAGAAATAAGCATCTTTGTAAAATGAGCCAGAATGAAGCAGAAAACATTGTTGGAGTGTCAGAATGCATAGATAGAAGGCAAAAAAACGTTCTATGGCTTTATTTCGCTTAGTTGCTTACTCTTGAGTAGAACTGCATGTTCACGCCAGAAATAAGCATCTTTCTAAAATTAGCCAAAATGAAGCAGAAAACATTGGTGGTGTGTCAGAATGCATAGATAGAAGGCAAATAAGCGTTCCATGGCTTTATTTCGCTTAGTTGCTTACTCTTGAGTAGAACTGCATATTCACTCAAGAAATGAGCACCTTTGTGAAATGACCCAAATTGAAGCAGAAAACATTGTTGGAGTGTCAGAATGCATAGATAGAAGGCAAATAAGCGTTCCATGGCTTTATTTCGCTTAGTTGCTTACTCTTGAGTAGAACTGCATATTCACTCAAGAAATGAGCACCTTTGTGAAATGACCCAAATTGAAGCATAAAACATTGTTGGAGTGTCAGAATGCATAGATAGAAGGCAAATAAGCGTTCCATGGCTTTATTTCGCTTAGTTGCTTACTCTTGAGTAGAACTGCATGTTCACTCCAGAAATAAGCATCTTTGTAAAATGAGTCAAATTGAAGCAGAACACATTGGTGGAGTGTCAGAATTCATAGATAGAAGGCAAATAAGCGTTCCATGGCTTTATTTCGCTTAGTTGCTTACTCCTGAGTAGAACTGCATGTTCACCCCAGAAATAAGCATCTTTGTAAAATGAGTCAAATTGAAGCAGAACACATTGGTGGAGTGTCAGAATGCATAGATAGAAGGCAAATAAGCGTTCTATGGCTTTATTTCGCTTAGTTGCTTACTCTTGAGTAGAATTGCATGTTCACGCCAGAAATGAGCACCTTTGTGAAATGAGCCAAATTGAAGCAGAAAACATTGTTGGAGTGTCAGAATGCATAGATAGAAGGCAAAAAAACGTTCTATGGCTTTATTTCGCTTAGTTGCTTACTCTTGAGTAGAACTGCATGTTCACTCAAGGAATGAGCACCTTTGTGAAATGACCCAAATTGAAGCAGAAAACATTGGTGGAGTGTCAGAATGCATAGATAGAAGGCAAATAAGCGTTCTATGGCTTTATTTCGCCTAGTTGCTTACTCTTGAGTAGAACTGCATGTTCACGCCAGAAAAAAGCATCTTTGTAAAATGAACCAGAATGAAGCAGAAAACATTGTTGGAGTGTCAGAATGCATAGATAGAAGGCAAATAAGCGTTCCATGGCTTTATTTCGCTTACTTGCTAACTCTTGAGTAGAACTGCATGTTCACTCCAGAAAAAAGCATCTTTGTAAAATGAGTCAAATGGAAGCAGAACACATTGGTGGAGTGTCAGAATGCATAGATAGAAGGCAAATAAGCGTTCCATGGCTTTATTTTGCTTAGTTGCTTACTCTTGAGTAGAACTGCATGTTCACGCCAGAAATAAGCATCTTTGTAAAATGAGCCAGAATGAAGCAGAAAACATTGTTGGAGTGTCAGAATGCATAGATAGAAGGCAAAAAAACGTTCTATGGCTTTATTTCGCTTAGTTGCTTACTCTTGAGTAGAACTGCATGTTCACGCCAGAAATAAGCATCTTTGTAAAATGAACCAAATTGAAGCAGAAAACATTGGTGGAGTGTCAGAATGCATAGATAGAAGGCAAATAAGCGTTCTATGGCTTTATTTCACCTAGTTGCTTACTCTTGAGTAGAACTGCATGTTCACGCCAGAAATAAGCATCTTTGTAAAATGAACCAGAATGAAGCAGAAAACATTGTTGGAGTGTCAGAATGCATAGATAGAAGGCAAATAAGCGTTCCATGGCTTTATTTCGCTTACTTGCTTACTCTTGAGTAGAACTGCATGTTCACTCCAGAAAAAAGCATCTTTGTAAAATGAGTCAAATGGAAGCAGAACACATTGGTGGAGTGTCAGAATGCATAGATAGAAGGCAAATAAGCGTTCCATGGCTTTATTTCGCTTAGTTGCTTACTCTTGAGTAGAACTGCATGTTCACGCCAGAAATAAGCATCTTTGTAAAATGAGCCAGAATGAAGCAGAAAACATTGTTGGAGTGTCAGAATGCATAGATAGAAGGCAAAAAAACGTTCTATGGCTTTATTTCGCTTAGTTGCTTACTCTTGAGTAGAACTGCATGTTCACGCCAGAAATAAGCATCTTTGTAAAATTAGCCAAAATGAAGCAGAAAACATTGGTGGTGTGTCAGAATGCATAGATAGAAGGCAAATAAGCGTTCCATGGCTTTATTTTGCTTAGTTGCTTACTCTTGAGTAGAACTGCATATTCACTCAAGGAATGAGCACCTTTGTAAAATGACCCAAATTGAAGCAGAAAACATTGTTGGAGTGTCAGAATGCATAGATAGAAGGCAAATAAGCGTTCTATGGCTTTATTTCGCCTAGTTGCTTACTCTTGAGTAGAACTGCATGTTCACGCCAGAAATAAGCATCTTTGTAAAATGAACCAGAATGAAGCAGAAAACATTGTTGGAGTGTCAGAATGCATAGATAGAAGGCAAATAAGCGTTCCATGGCTTTATTTCGCTTACTTGCTAACTCTTGAGTAGAACTGCATGTTCACTCCAGAAAAAAGCATCTTTGTAAAATGAGTCAAATGGAAGCAGAACACATTGGTGGAGTGTCAGAATGCATAGATAGAAGGCAAATAAGCGTTCCATGGCTTTATTTTGCTTAGTTGCTTACTCTTGAGTAGAACTGCATGTTCACGCCAGAAATAAGCAACTTTGTAAAATGAGCCAGAATGAAGCAGAAAACATTGTTGGAGTGTCAGAATGCATAGATAGAAGGCAAAAAAACGTTCTATGGCTTTATTTCGCTTAGTTGCTTACTCTTGAGTAGAACTGCATGTTCACTCCAGAAATAAGCATCTTTGTAAAATGAGCCAAATTGAAGCAGAAAACATTGGTGGAGTGTCAGAATGCATAGATAGAAGGCAAATAAGCGTTCTATGGCTTTATTTCGCCTAGTTGCTTACTCTTGAGTAGAACTGCATGTTCACGCCAGAAATAAGCATCTTTGTAAAATGAACCAGAATGAAGCAGAAAACATTGTTGGAGTGTCAGAATGCAAATAAGCGTTCCATGGCTTTATTTCGCTTACTTGCTTACTCTTGAGTAGAACTGCATGTTCACTCCAGAAAAAAGCATCTTTGTAAAATGAGTCAAATGGAAGCAGAACACATTGGTGGAGGGTCAGAATGCATAGATAGAAGGCAAATAAGCGTTCCATGGCTTTATTTCGCTTAGTTGCTTACTCTTGAGTAGAACTGCATGTTCACGCCAGAAATAAGCATCTTTGTAAAATGAGCCAGAATGAAGCAGAAAACATTGTTGGAGTGTCAGAATGCATAGATAGAAGGCAAAAAAACGTTCTATGGCTTTATTTCGCTTAGTTGCTTACTCTTGAGTAGAACTGCATGTTCACGCCAGAAATAAGCATCTTTGTAAAATTAGCCAAAATGAAGCAGAAAACATTGGTGGTGTGTCAGAATGCATAGATAGAAGGCAAATAAGCGTTCCATGGCTTTATTTCGCTTAGTTGCTTACTCTTGAGTAGAACTGCATATTCACTCAAGAAATGAGCACCTTTGTGAAATGACCCAAATTGAAGCATAAAACATTGTTGGAGTGTCAGAATGCATAGATAGAAGGCAAATAAGCGTTCCATGGCTTTATTTCGCTTAGTTGCTTACTCTTGAGTAGAACTGCATATTCACTCAAGAAATGAGCACCTTTGTGAAATGACCCAAATTGAAGCATAAAACATTGTTGGAGTGTCAGAATGCATAGATAGAAGGCAAATAAGCGTTCCATGGCTTTATTTCGCTTAGTTGCTTACTCTTGAGTAGAACTGCATGTTCACTCCAGAAATAAGCATCTTTGTAAAATGAGTCAAATTGAAGCAGAACACATTGGTGGAGTGTCAGAATTCATAGATAGAAGGCAAATAAGCGTTCCATGGCTTTATTTCGCTTAGTTGCTTACTCCAGAGTAGAACTGCATGTTCACCCCAGAAATAAGCATCTTTGTAAAATGAGTCAAATTGAAGCAGAACACATTGTTGGAGTGTCAGAATGCATAGATAGAAGGCAAATAAGCGTTCCATGGCTTTATTTCGCTTAGTTGCTTACTCTTGAGTAGAACTGCATGTTCACGCCAGAAATGAGCACCTTTGTGAAATGAGCCAAATTGAAGCAGAAAACATTGTTGGAGTGTCAGAATGCATAGATAGAAGGCAACAAAACGTTCTATGGCTTTATTTCGCTTAGTTGCTTACTCTTGAGTAGAACTGCATGTTCACTCAAGGAATGAGCATCTTTGTAAAATTAGCCAAAATGAAGCAGAAAACATTGGTGGTGTGTCAGAATGCATAGATAGAAGCAAATAAGCGTTCCATGGCTTTATTTCGCTTAGTTGCTTACTCTTGAGTAGAACTGCATATTCACTCAAGAAATGAGCACCTTTGTGAAATGACCCAAATTGAAGCAGAAAAGATTGTTGGAGTGTCAGAATGCATAGATAGAAGGCAAATAAGCGTTCCATGGCTTTATTTCGCTTAGTTGCTTACTCTTGAGTAGAACTGCATATTCACTCAAGAAATTAGCACCTTTGTGAAATGACCCAAATTGAAGCATAAAACATTGTTGGAGTGTCAGAATGCATAGATAGAAGGCAAATAAGCGTTCCATGGCTTTATTTCGCTTAGTTGCTTACTCTTGAGTAGAACTGCATGTTCACTCCAGAAATAAGCATCTTTGTAAAATGAGTCAAATTGAAGCAGAACACATTGGTGGAGTGTCAGAATTCATAGATAGAAGGCAAATAAGCGTTCCATGGCTTTATTTCGCTTAGTTGCTTACTCTTGAGTAGAACTGCATGTTCACGCCAGAAATGAGCACCTTTGTGAAATGAGCCAAATTGAAGCAGAAAACATTGTTGGAGTGTCAGAATGCATAGATAGAAGGCAAAAAAACGTTCTATGGCTTTATTTCGCTTAGTTGCTTACTCTTGAGTAGAACTGCATGTTCACTCAAGGAATGAGCACCTTTGTGAAATGACCCAAATTGAAGCAGAAAACATTGGTGGAGTGTCAGAATGCATAGATAGAAGGCAAATAAGCGTTCTATGGCTTTATTTCGCCTAGTTGCTTACTCTTGAGTAGAACTGCATGTTCACGCCAGAAATAAGCATCTTTGTAAAATGAACCAGAATGAAGCAGAAAACATTGTTGGAGTGTCAGAATGCATAGATAGAAGGCAAATAAGCGTTCCATGGCTTTATTTCGCTTACTTGCTAACTCTTGAGTAGAACTGCATGTTCACTCCAGAAAAAAGCATCTTTGTAAAATGAGTCAAATGGAAGCAGAACACATTGGTGGAGTGTCAGAATGCATAGATAGAAGGCAAATAAGCGTTCCATGGCTTTATTTTGCTTAGTTGCTTACTCTTGAGTAGAACTGCATGTTCACGCCAGAAATAAGCATCTTTGTAAAATGAGCCAGAATGAAGCAGAAAACATTGTTGGAGTGTCAGAATGCATAGATAGAAGGCAAAAAAACGTTCTATGGCTTTATTTCGCTTAGTTGCTTACTCTTGAGTAGAACTGCATGTTCACGCCAGAAATAAGCATCTTTGTAAAATGAACCAAATTGAAGCAGAAAACATTGGTGGAGTGTCAGAATGCATAGATAGAAGGCAAATAAGCGTTCTATGGCTTTATTTCACCTAGTTGCTTACTCTTGAGTAGAACTGCATGTTCACGCCAGAAATAAGCATCTTTGTAAAATGAACCAGAATGAAGCAGAAAACATTGTTGGAGTGTCAGAATGCATAGATAGAAGGCAAATAAGCGTTCCATGGCTTTATTTCGCTTACTTGCTTACTCTTGAGTAGAACTGCATGTTCACTCCAGAAAAAAGCATCTTTGTAAAATGAGTCAAATGGAAGCAGAACACATTGGTGGAGTGTCAGAATGCATAGATAGAAGGCAAATAAGCGTTCCATGGCTTTATTTCGCTTAGTTGCTTACTCTTGAGTAGAACTGCATGTTCACGCCAGAAATAAGCATCTTTGTAAAATGAGCCAGAATGAAGCAGAAAACATTGTTGGAGTGTCAGAATGCATAGATAGAAGGCAAAAAAACGTTCTATGGCTTTATTTCACTTAGTTGCTTACTCTTGAGTAGAACTGCATGTTCACGCCAGAAATAAGCATCTTTGTAAAATTAGCCAAAATGAAGCAGAAAACATTGGTGGTGTGTCAGAATGCATAGATAGAAGGCAAATAAGCGTTCTATGGCTTTATTTCGCCTAGTTGCTTACTCTTGAGTAGAACTGCATGTTCACGCCAGAAATAAGCATCTTTGTAAAATGAACCAGAATGAAGCAGAAAACATTGTTGGAGTGTCAGAATGCATAGATAGAAGGCAAATAAGCGTTCCATGGCTTTATTTCGCTTACTTGCTTACTCTTGAGTAGAACTGCATGTTCACTCCAGAAAAAAGCATCTTTGTAAAATGAGTCAAATGGAAGCAGAACACATTGGTGGAGTGTCAGAATGCATAGATAGAAGGCAAATAAGCGTTCCATGGCTTTATTTCGCTTACTTGCTAACTCTTGAGTAGAACTGCATGTTCACTCCAGAAAAAAGCATCTTTGTAAAATGAGTCAAATGGAAGCAGAACACATTGGTGGAGTGTCAGAATGCATAGATAGAAGGCAAATAAGCGTTCCATGGCTTTATTTTGCTTAGTTGCTTACTCTTGAGTAGAACTGCATGTTCACGCCAGAAATAAGCATCTTTGTAAAATGAGCCAGAATGAAGCAGAAAACATTGTTGGAGTGTCAGAATGCATAGATAGAAGGCAAAAAAACGTTCTATGGCTTTATTTCGCTTAGTTGCTTACTCTTGAGTAGAACTGCATGTTCACTCCAGAAATAAGCATCTTTGTAAAATGAGCCAAATTGAAGCAGAAAACATTGGTGGAGTGTCAGAATGCATAGATAGAAGGCAAATAAGCGTTCTATGGCTTTATTTCGCCTAGTTGCTTACTCTTGAGTAGAACTGCATGTTCACGCCAGAAATAAGCATCTTTGTAAAATGAACCAGAATGAAGCAGAAAACATTGTTGGAGTGTCAGAATGCAAATAAGCGTTCCATGGCTTTATTTCGCTTACTTGCTTACTCTTGAGTAGAACTGCATGTTCACTCCAGAAAAAAGCATCTTTGTAAAATGAGTCAAATGGAAGCAGAACACAATGGTGGAGGATCAGAATGCATAGATAGAAGGCAAATAAGCGTTCCATGGCTTTATTTCGCTTAGTTGCTTACTCTTGAGTAGAACTGCATGTTCACGCCAGAAATAAGCATCTTTGTAAAATGAGCCAGAATGAAGCAGAAAACATTGTTGGAGTGTCAGAATGCATAGATAGAAGGCAAAAAAACGTTCTATGGCTTTATTTCGCTTAGTTGCTTACTCTTGAGTAGAACTGCATGTTCACGCCAGAAATAAGCATCTTTGTAAAATTAGCCAAAATGAAGCAGAAAACATTGGTGGTGTGTCAGAATGCATAGATAGAAGGCAAATAAGCGTTCCATGGCTTTATTTCGCTTAGTTGCTTACTCTTGAGTAGAACTGCATATTCACTCAAGAAATGAGCACCTTTGTGAAATGACCGAAATTGAAGCATAAAACATTGTTGGAGTGTCAGAATGCATAGATAGAAGGCAAATAAGCGTTCCATGGCTTTATTTCGCTTAGTTGCTTACTCTTGAGTAGAACTGCATATTCACTCAAGAAATGAGCACCTTTGTGAAATGACCCAAATTGAAGCATAAAACATTGTTGGAGTGTCAGAATGCATAGATAGAAGGCAAATAAGCGTTCCATGGCTTTATTTCGCTTAGTTGCTTACTCTTGAGTAGAACTGCATGTTCACTCCAGAAATAAGCATCTTTGTAAAATGAGTCAAATTGAAGCAGAACACATTGGTGGAGTGTCAGAATTCATAGATAGAAGGCAAATAAGCGTTCCATGGCTTTATTTCGCTTAGTTGCTTACTCCAGAGTAGAACTGCATGTTCACCCCAGAAATAAGCATCTTTGTAAAATGAGTCAAATTGAAGCAGAACACATTGTTGGAGTGTCAGAATGCATAGATAGAAGGCAAATAAGCGTTCCATGGCTTTATTTCGCTTAGTTGCTTACTCTTGAGTAGAACTGCATGTTCACGCCAGAAATGAGCACCTTTGTGAAATGAGCCAAATTGAAGCAGAAAACATTGTTGGAGTGTCAGAATGCATAGATAGAAGGCAACAAAACGTTCTATGGCTTTATTTCGCTTAGTTGCTTACTCTTGAGTAGAACTGCATGTTCACTCAAGAAATGAGCATCTTTGTAAAATTAGCCAGAATGAAGCAGAAAACATTGTTGGAGTGTCAGAATGCATAGATAGAAGGCAAAAAAACGTTCTATGGCTTTATTTCGCTTAGTTGCTTACTCTTGAGTAGAACTGCATGTTCACGCCAGAAATAAGCATCTTTGTAAAATTAGCCAAAATGAAGCAGAAAACATTGGTGGTGTGTCAGAATGCATAGATAGAAGGCAAATAAGCGTTCCATGGCTTTATTTTGCTTAGTTGCTTACTCTTGAGTAGAACTGCATATTCACTCAAGGAATGAGCACCTTTGTGAAATGACCCAAATTGAAGCAGAAAACATTGTTGGAGTGTCAGAATGCATAGATAGAAGGCAAATAAGCGTTCTATGGCTTTATTTCGCCTAGTTGCTTACTCTTGAGTAGAACTGCATGTTCACGCCAGAAATAAGCATCTTTGTAAAATGAACCAGAATGAAGCAGAAAACATTGTTGGAGTGTCAGAATGCATAGATAGAAGGCAAATAAGCGTTCCATGGCTTTATTTCGCTTACTTGCTAACTCTTGAGTAGAACTGCATGTTCACTCCAGAAAAAAGCATCTTTGTAAAATGAGTCAAATGGAAGCAGAACACATTGGTGGAGTGTCAGAATGCATAGATAGAAGGCAAATAAGCGTTCCATGGCTTTATTTTGCTTAGTTGCTTACTCTTGAGTAGAACTGCATGTTCACGCCAGAAATAAGCATCTTTGTAAAATGAGCCAGAATGAAGCAGAAAACATTGTTGGAGTGTCAGAATGCATAGATAGAAGGCAAAAAAACGTTCTATGGCTTTATTTCGCTTAGTTGCTTACTCTTGAGTAGAACTGCATGTTCACTCCAGAAATAAGCATCTTTGTAAAATGAGCCAAATTGAAGCAGAAAACATTGGTGGAGTGTCAGAATGCATAGATAGAAGGCAAATAAGCGTTCTATGGCTTTATTTCGCCTAGTTGCTTACTCTTGAGTAGAACTGCATGTTCACGCCAGAAATAAGCATCTTTGTAAAATGAACCAGAATGAAGCAGAAAACATTGTTGGAGTGTCAGAATGCAAATAAGCGTTCCATGGCTTTATTTCGCTTACTTGCTTACTCTTGAGTAGAACTGCATGTTCACTCCAGAAAAAAGCATCTTTGTAAAATGAGTCAAATGGAAGCAGAACACATTGGTGGAGGGTCAGAATGCATAGATAGAAGGCAAATAAGCGTTCCATGGCTTTATTTCGCTTAGTTGCTTACTCTTGAGTAGAACTGCATGTTCACGCCAGAAATAAGCATCTTTGTAAAATTAGCCAAAATGAAGCAGAAAACATTGGTGGTGTGTCAGAATGCATAGATAGAAGGCAAATAAGCGTTCCATGGCTTTATTTCGCTTAGTTGCTTACTCTTGAGTAGAACTGCATATTCACTCAAGAAATGAGCACCTTTGTGAAATGACCCAAATTGAAGCATAAAACATTGTTGGAGTGTCAGAATGCATAGATAGAAGGCAAATAAGCGTTCCATGGCTTTATTTCGCTTAGTTGCTTACTCTTGAGTAGAACTGCATATTCACTCAAGAAATGAGCACCTTTGTGAAATGACCCAAATTGAAGCATAAAACATTGTTGGAGTGTCAGAATGCATAGATAGAAGGCAAATAAGCGTTCCATGGCTTTATTTCGCTTAGTTGCTTACTCTTGAGTAGAACTGCATGTTCACTCCAGAAATAAGCATCTTTGTAAAATGAGTCAAATTGAAGCAGAACACATTGGTGGAGTGTCAGAATTCATAGATAGAAGGCAAATAAGCGTTCCATGGCTTTATTTCGCTTAGTTGCTTACTCCAGAGTAGAACTGCATGTTCACCCCAGAAATAAGCATCTTTGTAAAATGAGTCAAATTGAAGCAGAACACATTGTTGGAGTGTCAGAATGCATAGATAGAAGGCAAATAAGCGTTCCATGGCTTTATTTCGCTTAGTTGCTTACTCTTGAGTAGAACTGCATGTTCACGCCAGAAATGAGCACCTTTGTGAAATGAGCCAAATTGAAGCAGAAAACATTGTTGGAGTGTCAGAATGCATAGATAGAAGGCAACAAAACGTTCTATGGCTTTATTTCGCTTAGTTGCTTACTCTTGAGTAGAACTGCATGTTCACTCAAGAAATGAGCATCTTTGTAAAATTAGCCAAAATGAAGCAGAAAACATTGGTGGTGTGTCAGAATGCATAGATAGAAGGCAAATAAGCGTTCCATGGCTTTATTTCGCTTAGTTGCTTACTCTTGAGTAGAACTGCATATTCACTCAAGGAATGAGCACCTTTGTGAAATGACCCAAATTGAAGCAGAAAACATTGTTGGAGTGTCAGAATGCATAGATAGAAGGCAAATAAGCGTTCTATGGCTTTATTTCGCCTAGTTGCTTACTCTTGAGTAGAACTGCATGTTCACGCCAGAAATAAGCATCTTTGTAAAATGAACCAGAATGAAGCAGAAAACATTGTTGGAGTGTCAGAATGCATAGATAGAAGGCAAATAAGCGTTCCATGGCTTTATTTCGCTTCCTTGCTAACTCTTGAGTAGAACTGCATGTTCACTCCAGAAAAAAGCATCTTTGTAAAATGAGTCAAATGGAAGCAGAACACATTGGTGGAGTGTCAGAATGCATAGATAGAAGGCAAATAAGCGTTCCATGGCTTTATTTTGCTTAGTTGCTTACTCTTGAGTAGAACTGCATGTTCACGCCAGAAATAAGCATCTTTGTAAAATGAGCCAGAATGAAGCAGAAAACATTGTTGGAGTGTCAGAATGCATAGATAGAAGGCAAAAAAACGTTCTATGGCTTTATTTCGCTTAGTTGCTTACTCTTGAGTAGAACTGCATGTTCACTCCAGAAATAAGCATCTTTGTAAAATGAGCCAAATTGAAGCAGAAAACATTGGTGGAGTGTCAGAATGCATAGATAGAAGGCAAATAAGCGTTCTATGGCTTTATTTCGCCTAGTTGCTTACTCTTGAGTAGAACTGCATGTTCACGCCAGAAATAAGCATCTTTGTAAAATGAACCAGAATGAAGCAGAAAACATTGTTGGAGTGTCAGAATGCAAATAAGCGTTCCATGGCTTTATTTCGCTTACTTGCTTACTCTTGAGTAGAACTGCATGTTCACTCCAGAAAAAAGCATCTTTGTAAAATGAGTCAAATGGAAGCAGAACACATTGGTGGAGGGTCAGAATGCATAGATAGAAGGCAAATAAGCGTTCCATGGCTTTATTTCGCTTAGTTGCTTACTCTTGAGTAGAACTGCATGTTCACGCCAGAAATAAGCATCTTTGTAAAATGAGCCAGAATGAAGCAGAAAACATTGTTGGAGTGTCAGAATGCATAGATAGAAGGCAAAAAAACGTTCTATGGCTTTATTTCGCTTAGTTGCTTACTCTTGAGTAGAACTGCATGTTCACGCCAGAAATAAGCATCTTTGTAAAATTAGCCAAAATGAAGCAGAAAACATTGGTGGTGTGTCAGAATGCATAGATAGAAGGCAAATAAGCGTTCCATGGCTTTATTTCGCTTAGTTGCTTACTCTTGAGTAGAACTGCATATTCACTCAAGAAATGAGCACCTTTGTGAAATGACCCAAATTGAAGCATAAAACATTGTTGGAGTGTCAGAATGCATAGATAGAAGGCAAATAAGCGTTCCATGGCTTTATTTCGCTTAGTTGCTTACTCTTGAGTAGAACTGCATATTCACTCAAGAAATGAGCACCTTTGTGAAATGACCCAAATTGAAGCATAAAACATTGTTGGAGTGTCAGAATGCATAGATAGAAGGCAAATAAGCGTTCCATGGCTTTATTTCGCTTAGTTGCTTACTCTTGAGTAGAACTGCATGTTCACTCCAGAAATAAGCATCTTTGTAAAATGAGTCAAATTGAAGCAGAACACATTGGTGGAGTGTCAGAATTCATAGATAGAAGGCAAATAAGCGTTCCATGGCTTTATTTCGCTTAGTTGCTTACTCCAGAGTAGAACTGCATGTTCACCCCAGAAATAAGCATCTTTGTAAAATGAGTCAAATTGAAGCAGAACACATTGTTGGAGTGTCAGAATGCATAGATAGAAGGCAAATAAGCGTTCCATGGCTTTATTTCACTTAGTTGCTTACTCTTGAGTAGAACTGCATGTTCACGCCAGAAATGAGCACCTTTGTGAAATGAGCCAAATTGAAGCAGAAAACATTGTTGGAGTGTCAGAATGCATAGATAGAAGGCAACAAAACGTTCTATGGCTTTATTTCGCTTAGTTGCTTACTCTTGAGTAGAACTGCATGTTCACTCAAGAAATGAGCATCTTTGTAAAATTAGCCAAAATGAAGCAGAAAACATTGGTGGTGTGTCAGAATGCATAGATAGAAGGCAAATAAGCGTTCCATGGCTTTATTTCGCTTAGTTGCTTACTCTTGAGTAGAACTGCATATTCACTCAAGAAATGAGCACCTTTGTGAAATGACCCAAATTGAAGCAGAAAACATTGTTGGAGTGTCAGAATGCATAGATAGAAGGCAAATAAGCGTTCCATGGCTTTATTTCGCTTAGTTGCTTACTCTTGAGTAGAACTGCATATTCACTCAAGAAATGAGCACCTTTGTGAAATGACCCAAATTGAAGCATAAAACATTGTTGGAGTGTCAGAATGCATAGATAGAAGGCAAATAAGCGTTCCATGGCTTTATTTCGCTTAGTTGCTTACTCTTGAGTAGAACTGCATGTTCACTCCAGAAATAAGCATCTTTGTAAAATGAGTCAAATTGAAGCAGAACACATTGGTGGAGTGTCAGAATTCATAGATAGAAGGCAAATAAGCGTTCCATGGCTTTATTTCGCTTAGTTGCTTACTCCTGAGTAGAACTGCATGTTCACCCCAGAAATAAGCATCTTTGTAAAATGAGCCAAATTGAAGCAGAAAACATTGGTGGAGTGTCAGAATGCATAGATAGAAGGCAAATAAGCGTTCTATGGCTTTATTTCGCCTAGTTGCTTACTCTTGAGTAGAACTGCATGTTCACGCCAGAAATAAGCATCTTTGTAAAATGAACCAGAATGAAGCAGATAGCATTGTTGGAGTGTCAGAATGCATAGATAGAAGGCAAATAAGCGTTTCATGGCTTCATTTCGCTTACTTGCTTACTCTTGAGTAGAACTGCATGTTCACTCCAGAAAAAAGCATCTTTGTAAAATGAGTCAAATGGAAGCAGAACACATTGGTGGAGTGTCAGAATGCATAGATAGAAGGCAAATAAGCGTTCTATGGCTTTATTTCGCTTAGTTGCTTACTCTTGAGTAGAACTGCATGTTCACGCCAGAAATAAGCATCTTTGTAAAATGAGCCAGAATGAAGCAGAAAACATTGGTGGTGTGTCAGAATGCATAGATAGAAGGCAAATAAGCGTTCTATGGCTTTATTTCGCCTAGTTGCTTACTCTTGAGTAGAACTGCATGTTCAGGTCAGAAATAAGCATCTTTGTAAAATGAACCAGAATGAAGCAGAAAACATTGTTGGAGTGTCAGAATGCATAGATAGAAGGCAAATAAGCGTTCTATGGCTTTATTTCGCCTAGTTGCTTACTCTTGAGTAGAACTGCATGTTCACGCCAGAAATAAGCATCTTTGTAAAATGAACCAGAATGAAGCAGAAAACATTGTTGGAGTGTCAGAATGCATAGATAGAAGGCAAATAAGCGTTCCATGGCTTTATTTCGCTTCCTTGCTAACTCTTGAGTAGAACTGCATGTTCACTCCAGAAAAAAGCATCTTTGTAAAATGAGTCAAATGGAAGCAGAACACATTGGTGGAGTGTCAGAATGCATAGATAGAAGGCAAATAAGCGTTCCATGGCTTTATTTTGCTTAGTTGCTTACTCTTGAGTAGAACTGCATGTTCACGCCAGAAATAAGCATCTTTGTAAAATGAGCCAGAATGAAGCAGAAAACATTGTTGGAGTGTCAGAATGCATAGATAGAAGGCAAAAAAACGTTCTATGGCTTTATTTCGCTTAGTTGCTTACTCTTGAGTAGAACTGCATGTTCACTCCAGAAATAAGCATCTTTGTAAAATGAGCCAAATTGAAGCAGAAAACATTGGTGGAGTGTCAGAATGCATAGATAGAAGGCAAATAAGCGTTCTATGGCTTTATTTCGCCTAGTTGCTTACTCTTGAGTAGAACTGCATGTTCACGCCAGAAATAAGCATCTTTGTAAAATGAACCAGAATGAAGCAGAAAACATTGTTGGAGTGTCAGAATGCAAATAAGCGTTCCATGGCTTTATTTCGCTTACTTGCTTACTCTTGAGTAGAACTGCATGTTCACTCCAGAAAAAAGCATCTTTGTAAAATGAGTCAAATGGAAGCAGAACACATTGGTGGAGGGTCAGAATGCATAGATAGAAGGCAAATAAGCGTTCCATGGCTTTATTTCGCTTAGTTGCTTACTCTTGAGTAGAACTGCATGTTCACGCCAGAAATAAGCATCTTTGTAAAATGAGCCAGAATGAAGCAGAAAACATTGTTGGAGTGTCAGAATGCATAGATAGAAGGCAAAAAAACGTTCTATGGCTTTATTTCGCTTAGTTGCTTACTCTTGAGTAGAACTGCATGTTCACGCCAGAAATAAGCATCTTTGTAAAATTAGCCAAAATGAAGCAGAAAACATTGGTGGTGTGTCAGAATGCATAGATAGAAGGCAAATAAGCGTTCCATGGCTTTATTTCGCTTAGTTGCTTACTCTTGAGTAGAACTGCATATTCACTCAAGAAATGAGCACCTTTGTGAAATGACCCAAATTGAAGCATAAAACATTGTTGGAGTGTCAGAATGCATAGATAGAAGGCAAATAAGCGTTCCATGGCTTTATTTCGCTTAGTTGCTTACTCTTGAGTAGAACTGCATATTCACTCAAGAAATGAGCACCTTTGTGAAATGACCCAAATTGAAGCATAAAACATTGTTGGAGTGTCAGAATGCATAGATAGAAGGCAAATAAGCGTTCCATGGCTTTATTTCGCTTAGTTGCTTACTCTTGAGTAGAACTGCATGTTCACTCCAGAAATAAGCATCTTTGTAAAATGAGTCAAATTGAAGCAGAACACATTGGTGGAGTGTCAGAATTCATAGATAGAAGGCAAATAAGCGTTCCATGGCTTTATTTCGCTTAGTTGCTTACTCCAGAGTAGAACTGCATGTTCACCCCAGAAATAAGCATCTTTGTAAAATGAGTCAAATTGAAGCAGAACACATTGTTGGAGTTTCAGAATGCATAGATAGAAGGCAAATAAGCGTTCCATGGCTTTATTTCGCTTAGTTGCTTACTCTTGAGTAGAACTGCATGTTCACGCCAGAAATGAGCACCTTTGTGAAATGAGCCAAATTGAAGCAGAAAACATTGTTGGAGTGTCAGAATGCATAGATAGAAGGCAACAAAACGTTCTATGGCTTTATTTCGCTTAGTTGCTTACTCTTGAGTAGAACTGCATGTTCACTCAAGAAATGAGCATCTTTGTAAAATTAGCCAAAATGAAGCAGAAAACATTGGTGGTGTGTCAGAATGCATAGATAGAAGGCAAATAAGCGTTCCATGGCTTTATTTCGCTTAGTTGCTTACTCTTGAGTAGAACTGCATATTCACTCAAGAAATGAGCACCTTTGTGAAATGACCCAAATTGAAGCAGAAAACATTGTTGGAGTGTCAGAATGCATAGATAGAAGGCAAATAAGCGTTCCATGGCTTTATTTCGCTTAGTTGCTTACTCTTGAGTAGAACTGCATATTCACTCAAGAAATGAGCACCTTTGTGAAATGACCCAAATTGAAGCATAAAACATTGTTGGAGTGTCAGAATGCATAGATAGAAGGCAAATAAGCGTTCCATGGCTTTATTTCGCTTAGTTGCTTACTCTTGAGTAGAACTGCATGTTCACTCCAGAAATAAGCATCTTTGTAAAATGAGTCAAATTGAAGCAGAACACATTGGTGGAGTGTCAGAATTCATAGATAGAAGGTAAATAAGCGTTCCATGGCTTTATTTCGCTTAGTTGCTTACTCCTGAGTAGAACTGCATGTTCACCCCAGAAATAAGCATCTTTGTAAAATGAGCCAAATTGAAGCAGAAAACATTGGTGGAGTGTCAGAATGCATAGATAGAAGGCAAATAAGCGTTCTATGGCTTTATTTCGCCTAGTTGCTTACTCTTGAGTAGAACTGCATGTTCACGCCAGAAATAAGCATCTTTGTAAAATGAACCAGAATGAAGCAGAAAGCATTGTTGGAGTGTCAGAATGCATAGATAGAAGGCAAATAAGCGTTTCATGGCTTTATTTCGCTTACTTGCTTACTCTTGAGTAGAACTGCATGTTCACTCCAGAAAAAAGCATCTTTGTAAAATGAGTCAAATGGAAGCAGAACACATTGGTGGAGTGTCAGAATGCATAGATAGAAGGCAAATAAGCATTCTATGGCTTTATTTCGCTTAGTTGCTTACTCTTGAGTAGAACTGCATGTTCACGCCAGAAATAAGCATCTTTGTAAAATGAGCCAGAATGAAACAGAAAACATTGGTGGTGTGTCAGAATGCATAGATAGAAGGCAAATAAGCGTTCTATGGCTTTATTTCGCCTAGTTGCTTACTCTTGAGTAGAACTGCATGTTCAGGTCAGAAATAAGCATCTTTGTAAAATGAACCAGAATGAAGCAGAAAACATTGTTGGAGTGTCAGAATGCATAGATAGAAGGCAAATAAGCGTTCCATGGCTTTATTTTGCTTAGTTGCTTACTCTTGAGTAGAACTGCATATTCACTCAAGAAATGAGCACCTTTGTAAAATGAGCCAAATTGAAGCAAAAAACATTGGTGGAGTGTCAGAATGCATAGATAGAAGGCAAATAAGCGTTCTATGGCTTTATTTCGCCTAGTTGCTTACTCTTGAGTAGAACTGCATGTTCACGCCAGAAATAAGCATCTTTGTAAAATGAGCCAGAATGAAGCAGAAAACATTGTTGGAGTGTCAGAATGCATAGATAGAAGGCAAAAAAACGTTCTATGGCTTTATTTCGCTTAGTTGCTTACTCTTGAGTAGAACTGCATGTTCACGCCAGAAATAAGCATCTTTGTAAAATGAGCCAAATTGAAGCAGAAAACATTGGTGGAGTGTCAGAATGCATAGATAGGAGGCAAATAAGCGTTCTATGGCTTTATTTCGCCTAGTTGCTTACGCTTGAGTAGAACTGCATGTTCACGCCAGAAATAAGCATCTTTGTAAAATGAACCAGAATGAAGCAGAAAACATTGTTGGAGTGTCAGAATGCATAGATAGAAGGCAAATAAGCGTTTCATGGCTTTATTTCGCTTACTTGCTTACTCTTGAGTAGAACTGCATGTTCACTCCAGAAAAAAGCATCTTTGTAAAATGAGTCAAATGGAAGCAGAACACATTGGTGGAGTGTCAGAATGCAGAGATAGAAGGCAAATAAGCGTTCCATGGCTTTATTTCGCTTAGTTGCTTACTCTTGAGTAGAACTGCATGTTCACGCCAGAAATAAGCATCTTTGTAAAATGAACCAGAATGAAGCAGAAAACATTGTTGGAGTGTCAGAGTGCATAGATAGAAGGCAAATAAGCGTTCCATGGCTTTATTTCGCTTAGTTGCTTACTCTTGAGTAGAACTGCATGTTCACGCCAGAAATAAGCATCTTTGTAAAATGAGCCAGAATGAAGCAGAAAACATTGTTGGAGTGTCAGAATGCATAGATAGAAGGCAAAAAAACGTTCTATGGCTTTATTTCGCTTAGTTGCTTACTCTTGAGTAGAACTGCATGTTCACGCCAGAAATAAGCATCTTTGTAAAATGAGCCAAATTGAAGCAGAAAACATTGGTGGAGTGTCAGAATGCATAGATAGAAGGCAAATAAGCGTTCTATGGCTTTATTTCGCCTAGTTGCTTACTCTTGAGTAGAACTGCATGTTCACGCCAGAAATAAGCATCTTTGTAAAATGAACCAGAATGAAGCAGAAAACATTGTTGGAGTGTCAGAATGCATAGATAGAAGGCAAATAAGCGTTCCATGGCTTTATTTCGCTTACTTGCTTACTCTTGAGTAGAACTGCATGTTCACTCCAGAAAAAAGCATCTTTGTAAAATGAGTCAAATGGAAGCAGAACACATTGGTGGAGTGTCAGAATGCATAGATAGAAGGCAAATAAGCGTTCCATGGCTTTATTTCGCTTAGTTGCTTACTCTTGAGTAGAACTGCATGTTCACGCCAGAAATAAGCATCTTTGTAAAATGAGCCAGAATGAAGCAGAAAACATTGTTGGAGTGTCAGAATGCATAGATAGAAGGCAAAAAAACGTTCTATGGCTTTATTTCGCTTAGTTGCTTACTCTTGAGTAGAACTGCATGTTCACGCCAGAAATAAGCATCTTTGTAAAATTAGCCAAAATGAAGCAGAAAACATTGGTGGTGTGTCAGAATGCATAGATAGAAGGCATATAAGCGTTCCATGGCTTTATTTTGCTTAGTTGCTTACTCTTGAGTAGAACTGCATATTCACTCAAGGAATGAGCACCTTTGTGAAATGACCCAAATTGAAGCAGAAAACATTGGTGGAGTGTCAGAATGCATAGATAGAAGGCAAATAAGCGTTCTATGGCTTTATTTCGCCTAGTTGCTTACTCTTGAGTAGAACTGCATGTTCACGCCAGAAATAAGCATCTTTGTAAAATGAAGCAGAATGAAGCAGAAAACATTGTTGGAGTGTCAGAATGCATAGATAGAAGGCAAATAAGCATTCCATGGCTTTATTTCGCTTACTTGCTAACTCTTGAGTAGAACTGCATGTTCACTCCAGAAAAAAGCATCTTTGTAAAATGAGTCAAATGGAAGCAGAACACATTGGTGGAGTGTCAGAATGCATAGATAGGAGGCAAATAAGCGTTCCATGGCTTTATTTTGCTTAGTTGCTTACTCTTGAGTAGAACTGCATGTTCACGCCAGAAATAAGCATCTTTGTAAAATGAGCCAGAATGAAGCAGAAAACATTGTTGGAGTGTCAGAATGCATAGATAGAAGGCAAATAAGCGTTCCATGGCTTTATTTCGCTTACTTGCTTACTCTTGAGTAGAACTGCATGTTCACTCCAGAAAAAAGCATCTTTGTAAAATTAGCCAAAATGAAGCAGAAAACATTGGTGGTGTGTCAGAATGCATAGATTGAAGGCAAATAAGCGTTCCATGGCTTTATTTTGCTTAGTTGCTTACTCTTGAGTAGAACTGCATATTCACTCAAGGAATGAGCACCTTTGTGAAATGACCCAAATTGAAGCAGAAAACATTGGTGGAGTGTCAGAATGCATAGATAGAAGGCAAATAAACGTTCTATGGCTTTATTTCGCTTAGTTGCTTACTCTTGAGTAGAACTGCATATTCACGCCAGAAATAAGCATCTTTGTAAAATGAGCCAGAATGAAGCAGAAAACATTGTTGGAGTGTCAGAATGCATAGATAGAAGGCAAAAAAACGTTCTATGGCTTTATTTCGCTTAGTTGCTTACTCTTGAGTAGAACTGCATGTTCACGCCAGAAATAAGCATCTTTGTAAAATGAGCCAAATTGAAGCAGAAAACATTGGTGGAGTGTCAGAATGCATAGATAGAAGGCAAATAAGCGTTCCATGGCTTTATTTCGCTTACTTGCTTACTCTTGAGTAGAACTGCATGTTCACTCCAGAAAAAAGCATCTTTGTAAAATGAGTCAAATGGAAGCAGAACACATTGGTGGAGGGTCAGAATGCATAGATAGAAGGCAAATAAGCGTTCCATGGCTTTATTTCGCTTAGTTGCTTACTCTTGAGTAGAACTGCATGTTCACGCCAGAAATAAGCATCTTTGTAAAATGAGCCAGAATGAAGCAGAAAACATTGTTGGAGTGTCAGAATGCATAGATAGAAGGCAAAAAAACGTTCTATGGCTTTATTTCGCTTAGTTGCTTACTCTTGAGTAGAACTGCATGTTCACGCCAGAAATAAGCATCTTTGTAAAATTAGCCAAAATGAAGCAGAAAACATTGGTGGTGTGTCAGAATGCATAGATAGAAGGCAAATAAGCGTTCCATGGCTTTATTTCGCTTAGTTGCTTACTCTTGAGTAGAACTGCATATTCACTCAAGAAATGAGCACCTTTGTGAAATGACCCAAATTGAAGCAGAAAACATTGTTGGAGTGTCAGAATGCATAGATAGAAGGCAAATAAGCGTTCCATGGCTTTATTTCGCTTAGTTGCTTACTCTTGAGTAGAACTGCATATTCACTCAAGAAATGAGCACCTTTGTGAAATGACCCAAATTGAAGCATAAAACATTGTTGGAGTGTCAGAATGCATAGATAGAAGGCAAATAAGCGTTCCATGGCTTTATTTCGCTTAGTTGCTTACTCTTGAGTAGAACTGCATGTTCACTCCAGAAATAAGCATCTTTGTAAAATGAGTCAAATTGAAGCAGAACACATTGGTGGAGTGTCAGAATTCATAGATAGAAGGCAAATAAGCGTTCCATGGCTTTATTTCGCTTAGTTGCTTACTCCTGAGTAGAACTGCATGTTCACCCCAGAAATAAGCATCTTTGTAAAATGAGTCAAATTGAAGCAGAACACATTGTTGGAGTGTCAGAATGCATAGATAGAAGGCAAATAAGCGTTCTATGGCTTTATTTCGCTTAGTTGCTTACTCTTGAGTAGAACTGCATGTTCACGCCAGAAATGAGCACCTTTGTGAAATGAGCCAAATTGAAGCAGAAAACATTGTTGGAGTGTCAGAATGCATAGATAGAAGGCAAAAAAACGTTCTATGGCTTTATTTCGCTTAGTTGCTTACTCTTGAGTAGAACTGCATGTTCACTCAAGGAATGAGCACCTTTGTGAAATGACCCAAATTGAAGCAGAAAACATTGGTGGAGTGTCAGAATGCATAGATAGAAGGCAAATAAGCGTTCTATGGCTTTATTTCGCCTAGTTGCTTACTCTTGAGTAGAACTGCATGTTCACGCCAGAAATAAGCATCTTTGTAAAATGAACCAGAATGAAGCAGAAAACATTGTTGGAGTGTCAGAATGCATAGATAGAAGGCAAATAAGCGTTCCATGGCTTTATTTCGCTTACTTGCTAACTCTTGAGTAGAACTGCATGTTCACTCCAGAAAAAAGCATCTTTGTACAATGAGTCAAATGGAAGCAGAACACATTGGTGGAGTGTCAGAATGCATAGATAGAAGGCAAATAAGCGTTCCATGGCTTTATTTTGCTTAGTTGCTTACTCTTGAGTAGAACTGCATGTTCACGCCAGAAATAAGCATCTTTGTAAAATGAGCCAAATTGAAGCAGAAAACATTGGTGGAGTGTCAGAATGCATAGATAGAAGGCAAATAAGCGTTCTATGGCTTTATTTCGCTTAGTTGCTTACTCTTGAGTAGAACTGCATGTTCACTCAAGGAATGAGCACCTTTGTGAAATGACCCAAATTGAAGCAGAAAACATTGGTGGAGTGTCAGAATGCATAGATAGAAGGCAAATAAGCGTTCTATGGCTTTATTTCGCCTAGTTGCTTACTCTTGAGTAGAACTGCATGTTCACGCCAGAAATAAGCATCTTTGTAAAATGAACCAGAATGAAGCAGAAAACATTGTTGGAGTGTCAGAATGCATAGATAGAAGGCAAATAAGCGTTCCATGGCTTTATTTCGCTTACTTGCTAACTCTTGAGTAGAACTGCATGTTCACTCCAGAAAAAAGCATCTTTGTACAATGAGTCAAATGGAAGCAGAACACATTGTTGGAGTGTCAGAATGCATAGATAGAAGGCAAAAAAACGTTCTATGGCTTTATTTCGCTTAGTTGCTTACTCTTGAGTAGAACTGCATGTTCACTCCAGAAATAAGCATCTTTGTAAAATGAGCCAAATTGAAGCAGAAAACATTGGTGGAGTGTCAGAATGCATAGATAGAAGGCAAATAAGCGTTCTATGGCTTTATTTCGCCTAGTTGCTTACTCTTGAGTAGAACTGCATGTTCACGCCAGAAATAAGCATCTTTGTAAAATGAACCAGAATGAAGCAGAAAACATTGTTGGAGTGTCAGAATGCAAATAAGCGTTCCATGGCTTTATTTCGCTTAGTTGCTTACTCTTGAGTAGAACTGCATGTTCACTCCAGAAAAAAGCATCTTTGTAAAATGAGTCAAATGGAAGCAGAACACATTGGTGGAGTGTCAGAATGCATAGATAGAAGGCAAATAAGCGTTCCATGGCTTTATTTCGCTTAGTTGCTTACTCTTGAGTAGAACTGCATGTTCACGCCAGAAATAAGCATCTTTGTAAAATGAGCCAGAATGAAGCAGAAAACATTGTTGGAGTGTCAGAATGCATAGATAGAAGGCAAAAAAACGTTCTATGGCTTTATTTCGCTTAGTTGCTTACTCTTGAGTAGAACTGCATGTTCACTCCAGAAATAAGCATCTTTGTAAAATGAGCCAAATTGAAGCGGAAAACATTGGTGGAGTGTCAGAATGCATAGATAGAAGGCAAATAAGCGTTCTATGGCTTTATTTCGCCTAGTTGCTTACTTTTGAGTAGAACTGCATGTTCACGCCAGAAATAAGCATCTTTGTAAAATGAACCAGAATGAAGCAGAAAACATTGTTGGAGTGTCAGAATGCATAGATAGAAGGCAAATAAGCGTTCCATGGCTTTATTTCGCTTACTTGCTTACTCTTGAGTAGAACTGCATGTTCACTCCAGAAAAAAGCATCTTTGTAAAATGAGTCAAATGGAAGCAGAACACATTGGTGGAGTGTCAGAATGCATAGATAGAAGGCAAATAAGCGTTACATGACTTTATTTCGCTTAGTTGCTTACTCTTGAGTAGAACTGCATGTTCACGCCAGAAATAAGCATCTTTGTAAAATGAGCCAGAAAGAAGCAGAAAACATTGTTGGAGTGTCAGAATGCATAGATAGAAGGCAAAAAAACGTTCTATGGCTTTATTTCGCTTAGTTGCTTACTCTTGAGTAGAACTGCATGTTCACGCCAGAAATAAGCATCTTTGTAAAATGAGCCAAATTGAAGCAGAAAACATTGGTGGAGTGTCAGAATGCATAGATAGAAGGCAAAAAAACGTTCTATGGCTTTATTTCGCTTAGTTGCTTACTCTTGAGTAGAACTGCATGTTCACGCCAGAAATAAGCATCTTTGTAAAATGAGCCAAATTGAAGCAGAAAACATTGGTGGAGTGTCAGAATGCATAGATAGAAGGCAAATAAGCGTTCTATGGCTTTATTTCGCCTAGTTGCTTACTCTTGAGTAGAACTGCATGTTCACGCCAGAAATAAGCATCTTTGTAAAATGAACCAGAATGAAGCAGAAAACATTGTTGGAGTGTCAGAATGCATAGATAGAAGGCAAATAAGCGTTCCATGGCTTTATTTCGCTTACTTGCTTACTCTTGAGTAGAACTGCATGTTCACTCCAGAAAAAAGCATCTTTGTAAAATGAGTCAAATGGACGCAGAACACATTGGTGGAGTGTCAGAATGCATAGATAGAAGGCAAATAAGCGTTCCATGGCTTTATTTCGCTTAGTTGCTTACTCTTGAGTAGAACTGCATGTTCACGCCAGAAATAAGCATCTTTGTAAAATGAGCCAGAATGAAGCAGAAAACATTGTTGGAGTGTCAGAATGCATAGATAGAAGGCAAAAAAACGTTCTATGGCTTTATTTCGCTTAGTTGCTTACTCTTGAGTAGAACTGCATGTTCACGCCAGAAATAAGCATCTTTGTAAAATTAGCCAAAATGAAGCAGAAAACATTGGTGGTGTGTCAGAATGCATAGATAGAAGGCATATAAGCGTTACATGGCTTTATTTTGCTTAGTTGCTTACTCTTGAGTAGAACTGCATATTCACTCAAGGAATGAGCACCTTTGTGAAATGACCCAAATTGAAGCAGAAAACATTGTTGGAGTGTCAGAATGCATAGATAGAAGGCAAATAAGCGTTCCATGGCTTTATTTCGCCTAGTTGCTTACTCTTGAGTAGAACTGCATGTTCACGCCAGAAATAAGCATCTTTGTAAAATGAGTCAAATGGAAGCAGAACACATTGGTGGATTGTCAGAATGCATAGATAGAAGGCAAATAAGCGTTCCATGGCTTTATTTTGCTTAGTTGCTTACTCTTGAGTAGAACTGCATGTTCACGCCAGAAATAAGCATCTTTGTAAAATGAGCCAGAATGAAGCAGAAAACCTTGTTGGAGTGTCAGAATGCATAGATAGAAGGCAAAAAAACGTTCTATGGCTTTATTTCGCTTAGTTGCTTACTCTTGAGTAGAACTGCATGTTCACTCCAGAAATAAGCATCTTTGTAAAATGAGCCAAATTGAAGCAGAAAACATTGGTGGAGTGTCAGAATGCATAGATAGAAGGCAAATAAGCGTTCTATGGCTTTATTTCGCCTAGTTGCTTACTCTTGAGTAGAACTGCATGTTCACGCCAGAAATAAGCATCTTTGTAAAATGAACCAGAATGAAGCAGAAAACATTGTTGGAGTGTCAGAATGCATAGATAGAAGGCAAATAAGCGTTCCATGGCTTTATTTCGCTTACTTGCTTACTCTTGAGTAGAACTGCATGTTCACTCCAGAAAAAAGCATCTTTGTAAAATGAGTCAAATGGAAGCAGAACACATTGGTGGAGGGTCAGAATGCATAGATAGAAGGCAAATAAGCGTTCCATGGCTTTATTTCGCTTAGTTGCTTACTCTTGAGTAGAACTGCATGTTCACGCCAGAAATAAGCATCTTTGTAAAATGAGCCAGAATGAAGCAGAAAACATTGGTGGAGTGTCAGAATGCATAGATAGAAGGCAAATAAGCGTTCTATGGCTTTATTTCGCCTAGTTGCTTACTCTTGAGTAGAACTGCATGTTCACGCCAGAAATAAGCATCTTTGTAAAATGAACCAGAATGAAGCAGAAAACATTGTTGGAGTGTCAGAATGCATAGATAGAAGGCAAATAAGCGTTCCATGGCTTTATTTCGCTTACTTGCTTACTCTTGAGTAGAACTGCATGTTCACTCCAGAAAAAAGCATCTTTGTAAAATGAGTCAAATGGAAGCAGAACACATTGGTGGAGTGTCAGAATGCATAGATAGAAGGCAAATAAGCGTTCCATGGCTTTATTTCGCTTAGTTGCTTACTCTTGAGTAGAACTGCATGTTCACGCCAGAAATAAGCATCTTTGTAAAATGAGCCAGAATGAAGCAGAAAACATTGTTGGAGTGTCAGAATGCATAGATAGAAGGCAAAAAAACGTTCTATGGCTTTATTTCGCTTAGTTGCTTACTCTTGAGTAGAACTGCATGTTCACGCCAGAAATAAGCATCTTTGTAAAATGAGCCAAATTGAAGCAGAAAACATTGGTGGAGTGTCAGAATGCATAGATAGAAGGCAAAAAAACGTTCTATGGCTTTATTTCGCTTAGTTGCTTACTCTTGAGTAGAACTGCATGTTCACGCCAGAAATAAGCATCTTTGTAAAATGAGCCAAATTGAAGCAGAAAACATTGGTGGAGTGTCAGAATGCATAGATAGAAGGCAAATAAGCGTTCTATGGCTTTATTTCACCTAGTTGCTTACTCTTGAGTAGAACTGCATGTTCACACCAGAAATAAGCATCTTTGTAAAATGAACCAGAATGAAGCAGAAAACATTGTTGGAGTGTCAGAATGCATAGATAGAAGGCAAAAAAACGTTCTATGGCTTTATTTCGCTTAGTTGCTTACTCTTGAGTAGAACTGCATGTTCACGCCAGAAATAAGCATCTTTGTAAAATGAGCCAAATTGAAGCAGAAAACATTGGTGGAGTGTCAGAATGCATAGATAGAAGGCAAATAAGCGTTCTATGGCTTTATTTCGCCTAGTTGCTTACTCTTGAGTAGAACTGCATGTTCACGCCAGAAATAAGCATCTTTGTAAAATGAACCAGAATGAAGCAGAAAACATTGTTGGAGTGTCAGAATGCATAGATAGAAGGCAAATAAGCGTTCCATGGCTTTATTTCGCTTACTTGCTTACTCTTGAGTAGAACTGCATGTTCACTCCAGAAAAAAGCATCTTTGTAAAATGAGTCAAATGGAAGCAGAACACATTGGTGGAGTGTCAGAATGCATAGATAGAAGGCAAATAAGCGTTCCATGGCTTTATTTCGCTTAGTTGCTTACTCTTGAGTAGAACTGCATGTTCACGCCAGAAATAAGCATCTTTGTAAAATGAGCCAGAATGAAGCAGAAAACATTGTTGGAGTGTCAGAATGCATAGATAGAAGGCAAAAAAACGTTCTATGGCTTTATTTCGCTTAGTTGCTTACTCTTGAGTAGAACTGCATGTTCACGCCAGAAATAAGCATCTTTGTAAAATTAGCCAAAATGAAGCAGAAAACATTGGTGGTGTGTCAGAATGCATAGATAGAAGGCAAATAAGCGTTCCATGGCTTTATTTTGCTTAGTTGCTTACTCTTGAGTAGAACTGCATATTCACTCAAGGAATGAGCACCTTTGTGAAATGACCCAAATTGAAGCAGAAAACATTGGTGGAGTGTCAGAATGCATAGATAGAAGGCAAATAAGCGTTCTATGGCTTTATTTCGCCTAGTTGCTTACTCTTGAGTAGAACTGCATGTTCACGCCAGAAATAAGCATCTTTGTAAAATGAGCCAGAATGAAGCAGAAAACATTGTTGGAGTGTCAGAATGCATAGATAGAAGGCAAATAAGCGTTCCATGGCTTTATTTCGCTTACTTGCTTACTCTTGAGTAGAACTGCATGTTCACTCCAGAAAAAAGCATCTTTGTAAAATTAGCCAAAATGAAGCAGAAAACATTGGTGGTGTGTCAGAATGCATAGATTGAAGGCAAATAAGCGTTCCATGGCTTTATTTTGCTTAGTTGCTTACTCTTGAGTAGAACTGCATATTCACTCAAGGAATGAGCACCTTTGTGAAATGACCCAAATTGAAGCAGAAAACATTGGTGGAGTGTCAGAATGCATAGATAGAAGGCAAATAAACGTTCTATGGCTTTATTTCGCTTAGTTGCTTACTCTTGAGTAGAACTGCATATTCACGCCAGAAATAAGCATCTTTGTAAAATGAGCCAGAATGAAGCAGAAAACATTGTTGGAGTGTCAGAATGCATAGATAGAAGGCAAAAAAATGTTCTATGGCTTTATTTCGCTTAGTTGCTTACTCTTGAGTAGAACTGCATGTTCACGCCAGAAATAAGCATCTTTGTAAAATGAGCCAAATTGAAGCAGAAAACATTGGTGGAGTGTCAGAATGCATAGATAGAAGGCAAATAAGCGTTCCATGGCTTTATTTCGCTTACTTGCTTACTCTTGAGTAGAACTGCATGTTCACTCCAGAAAAAAGCATCTTTGTAAAATGAGTCAAATGGAAGCAGAACACATTGGTGGAGGGTCAGAATGCATAGATAGAAGGCAAATAAGCGTTCCATGGCTTTATTTCGCTTAGTTGCTTACTCTTGAGTAGAACTGCATGTTCACGCCAGAAATAAGCATCTTTGTAAAATGAGCCAGAATGAAGCAGAAAACATTGTTGGAGTGTCAGAATGCATAGATAGAAGGCAAAAAAACGTTCTATGGCTTTATTTCGCTTAGTTGCTTACTCTTGAGTAGAACTGCATGTTCACGCCAGAAATAAGCATCTTTGTAAAATTAGCCAAAATGAAGCAGAAAACATTGGTGGTGTGTCAGAATGCATAGATAGAAGGCAAATAAGCGTTCCATGGCTTTATTTCGCTTAGTTGCTTACTCTTGAGTAGAACTGCATATTCACTCAAGAAATGAGCACCTTTGTGAAATGACCCAAATTGAAGCAGAAAACATTGTTGGAGTGTCAGAATGCATAGATAGAAGGCAAATAAGCGTTCCATGGCTTTATTTCGCTTAGTTGCTTACTCTTGAGTAGAACTGCATATTCACTCAAGAAATGAGCACCTTTGTGAAATGACCCAAATTGAAGCATAAAACATTGTTGGAGTGTCAGAATGCATAGATAGAAGGCAAATAAGCGTTCCATGGCTTTATTTCGCTTAGTTGCTTACTCTTGAGTAGAACTGCATGTTCACTCCAGAAATAAGCATCTTTGTAAAATGAGTCAAATTGAAGCAGAACACATTGGTGGAGTGTCAGAATTCATAGATAGAAGGCAAATAAGCGTTCCATGGCTTTATTTCGCTTAGTTGCTTACTCCTGAGTAGAACTGCATGTTCACCCCAGAAATAAGCATCTTTGTAAAATGAGTCAAATTGAAGCAGAACACATTGTTGGAGTGTCAGAATGCATAGATAGAAGGCAAATAAGCGTTCTATGGCTTTATTTCGCTTAGTTGCTTACTCTTGAGTAGAACTGCATGTTCACGCCAGAAATGAGCACCTTTGTGAAATGAGCCAAATTGAAGCAGAAAACATTGTTGGAGTGTCAGAATGCATAGATAGAAGGCAAAAAAAGTTCTATGGCTTTATTTCGCTTAGTTGCTTACTCTTGAGTAGAACTGCATGTTCACTCAAGGAATGAGCACCTTTGTGAAATGACCCAAATTGAAGCAGAAAACATTGGTGGAGTGTCAGAATGCATAGATAGAAGGCAAATAAGCGTTCTATGGCTTTATTTCGCCTAGTTGCTTACTCTTGAGTAGAACTGCATGTTCACGCCAGAAATAAGCATCTTTGTAAAATGAACCAGAATGAAGCAGAAAACATTGTTGGAGTGTCAGAATGCATAGATAGAAGGCAAATAAGCATTCCATGGCTTTATTTCGCTTACTTGCTAACTCTTGAGTAGAACTGCATGTTCACTCCAGAAAAAAGCATCTTTGTACAATGAGTCAAATGGAAGCAGAACACATTGGTGGAGTGTCAGAATGCATAGATAGAAGGCAAATAAGCGTTCCATGGCTTTATTTTGCTTAGTTGCTTACTCTTGAGTAGAACTGCATGTTCACGCCAGAAATAAGCATCTTTGTAAAATGAGCCAGAATGAAGCAGAAAACATTGTTGGAGTGTCAGAATGCATAGATAGAAGGCAAAAAAACGTTCTATGGCTTTATTTCGCTTAGTTGCTTACTCTTGAGTAGAACTGCATGTTCACTCCAGAAATAAGCATCTTTGTAAAATGAGCCAAATTGAAGCAGAAAACATTGGTGGAGTGTCAGAATGCATAGATAGAAGGCAAATAAGCGTTCTATGGCTTTATTTCGCCTAGTTGCTTACTCTTGAGTAGAACTGCATGTTCACGCCAGAAATAAGCATCTTTGTAAAATGAACCAGAATGAAGCAGAAAACATTGTTGGAGTGTCAGAATGCATAGATAGAAGGCAAATAAGCGTTCCATGGCTTTATTTCGCTTACTTGCTTACTCTTGAGTAGAACTGCATGTTCACTCCAGAAAAAAGCATCTTTGTAAAATGAGTCAAATGGAAGCAGAACACATTGGTGGAGTGTCAGAATGCATAGATAGAAGGCAAATAAGCGTTCCATGGCTTTATTTCGCTTAGTTGCTTACTCTTGAGTAGAACTGCATGTTCACGCCAGAAATAAGCATCTTTGTAAAATGAGCCAGAATGAAGCAGAAAACATTGTTGGAGTGTCAGAATGCATAGATAGAAGGCAAAAAAACGTTCTATGGCTTTATTTCGCTTAGTTGCTTACTCTTGAGTAGAACTGCATGTTCACTCCAGAAATAAGCATCTTTGTAAAATGAGCCAAATTGAAGCGGAAAACATTGGTGGAGTGTCAGAATGCATAGATAGAAGGCAAATAAGCGTTCTATGGCTTTATTTCGCCTAGTTGCTTACTTTTGAGTAGAACTGCATGTTCACGCCAGAAATAAGCATCTTTGTAAAATGAACCAGAATGAAGCAGAAAACATTGTTGGAGTGTCAGAATGCATAGATAGAAGGCAAATAAGCGTTCCATGGCTTTATTTCGCTTACTTGCTTACTCTTGAGTAGAACTGCATGTTCACTCCAGAAAAAAGCATCTTTGTAAAATGAGTCAAATGGAAGCAGAACACATTGGTGGAGTGTCAGAATGCATAGATAGAAGGCAAATAAGCGTTACATGACTTTATTTCGCTTAGTTGCTTACTCTTGAGTAGAACTGCATGTTCACGCCAGAAATAAGCATCTTTGTAAAATGAGCCAGAATGAAGCAGAAAACATTGTTGGAGTGTCAGAATGCATAGATAGAAGGCAAAAAAACGTTCTATGGCTTTATTTCGCTTAGTTGCTTACTCTTGAGTAGAACTGCATGTTCACGCCAGAAATAAGCATCTTTGTAAAATGAGCCAAATTGAAGCAGAAAACATTGGTGGAGTGTCAGAATGCATAGATAGAAGGCAAAAAAACGTTCTATGGCTTTATTTCGCTTAGTTGCTTACTCTTGAGTAGAACTGCATGTTCACGCCAGAAATAAGCATCTTTGTAAAATGAGCCAAATTGAAGCAGAAAACATTGGTGGAGTGTCAGAATGCATAGATAGAAGGCAAATAAGCGTTCTATGGCTTTATTTCGCCTAGTTGCTTACTCTTGAGTAGAACTGCATGTTCACGCCAGAAATAAGCATCTTTGTAAAATGAACCAGAATGAAGCAGAAAACATTGTTGGAGTGTCAGAATGCATAGATAGAAGGCAAATAAGCGTTCCATGGCTTTATTTCGCTTACTTGCTTACTCTTGAGTAGAACTGCATGTTCACGCCAGAAATAAGCATCTTTGTAAAATGAGCCAGAATGAAGCAGAAAACATTGTTGGAGTGTCAGAATGCATAGATAGAAGGCAAAAAAACGTTCTATGGCTTTATTTCGCTTAGTTGCTTACTCTTGAGTAGAACTGCATGTTCACGCCAGAAATAAGCATCTTTGTAAAATTAGCCAAAATGAAGCAGAAAACATTGGTGGTGTGTCAGAATGCATAGATAGAAGGCATATAAGCGTTACATGGCTTTATTTTGCTTAGTTGCTTACTCTTGAGTAGAACTGCCTATTCACTCAAGGAATGAGCACCTTTGTGAAATGACCCAAATTGAAGCAGAAAACATTGTTGGAGTGTCAGAATGCATAGATAGAAGGCAAATAAGCGTTCTATGGCTTTATTTCGCCTAGTTGCTTACTCTTGAGTAGAACTGCATGTTCACGCCAGAAATAAGCATCTTTGTAAAATGAACCAGAATGAAGCAGAAAACATTGTTGGAGTGTCAGAATGCATAGATAGAAGGCAAATAAGCGTTCCATGGCTTTATTTCGCTTACTTGCTAACTCTTGAGTAGAACTGCATGTTCGCTCCAGAAAAAAGCATCTTTGTAAAATGAGTCAAATGGAAGCAGAACACATTGGTGGAGTGTCAGAATGCATAGATAGAAGGCAAATAAGCGTTCCATGGCTTTATTTTGCTTAGTTGCTTACTCTTGAGTAGAACTGCATGTTCACGCCAGAAATAAGCATCTTTGTAAAATGAGCCAGAATGAAGCAGAAAACATTGTTGGAGTGTCAGAATGCATAGATAGAAGGCAAAAAAACGTTCTATGGCTTTATTTCGCTTAGTTGCTTACTCTTGAGTAGAACTGCATGTTCACTCCAGAAATAAGCATCTTTGTAAAATGAGCCAAATTGAAGCAGAAAACATTGGTGGAGTGTCAGAATGCATAGATAGAAGGCAAATAAGCGTTCTATGGCTTTATTTCGCCTAGTTGCTTACTCTTGAGTAGAACTGCATGTTCACGCCAGAAATAAGCATCTTTGTAAAATGAACCAGAATGAAGCAGAAAACATTGTTGGAGTGTCAGAATGCATAGATAGAAGGCAAATAAGCGTTCCATGGCTTTATTTCGCTTACTTGCTTACTCTTGAGTAGAACTGCATGTTCACTCCAGAAAAAAGCATCTTTGTAAAATGAGTCAAATGGAAGCAGAACACATTGGTGGAGGGTCAGAATGCATAGATAGAAGGCAAATAAGCGTTCCATGGCTTTATTTCGCTTAGTTGCTTACTCTTGAGTAGAACTGCATGTTCACGCCAGAAATAAGCATCTTTGTAAAATGAGCCAGAATGAAGCAGAAAACATTGGTGGAGTGTCAGAATGCATAGATAGAAGGCAAATAAGCGTTCTATGGCTTTATTTCGCCTAATTGCTTACTCTTGAGTAGAACTGCATGTTCACGCCAGAAATAAGCATCTTTGTAAAATGAACCAGAATGAAGCAGAAAACATTGTTGGAGTGTCAGAATGCATAGATAGAAGGCAAATAAGCGTTCCATGGCTTTATTTCGCTTACTTGCTTACTCTTGAGTAGAACTGCATGTTCACTCCAGAAAAAAGCATCTTTGTAAAATGAGTCAAATGGAAGCAGAACACATTGGTGGAGTGTCAGAATGCATAGATAGAAGGCAAATAAGCGTTCCATGGCTTTATTTCGCTTAGTTGCTTACTCTTGAGTAGAACTGCATGTTCACGCCAGATAATAAGCATCTTTGTAAAATGAGCCAGAATGAAGCAGAAAACATTGTTGGAGTGTCAGAATGCATAGATAGAAGGCAAAAAAACGTTCTATGGCTTTATTTCGCTTAGTTGCTTACTCTTGAGTAGAACTGCATGTTCACGCCAGAAATAAGCATCTTTGTAAAATGAGCCAAATTGAAGCAGAAAACATTGGTGGAGTGTCAGAATGCATAGATAGAAGGCAAAAAAACGTTCTATGGCTTTATTTCGCTTAGTTGCTTACTCTTGAGTAGAACTGCATGTTCACGCCAGAAATAAGCATCTTTGTAAAATGAGCCAAATTGAAGCAGAAAACATTGGTGGAGTGTCAGAATGCATAGATAGAAGGCAAATAAGCGTTCTATGGCTTTATTTCACCTAGTTGCTTACTCTTGAGTAGAACTGCATGTTCACGCCAGAAATAAGCATCTTTGTAAAATGAACCAGAATGAAGCAGAAAACATTGTTGGAGTGTCAGAATGCATAGATAGAAGGCAAATAAGCGTTCCATGGCTTTATTTCGCTTACTTGCTTACTCTTGAGTAGAACTGCATGTTCACTCCAGAAAAAAGCATCTTTGTAAAATGAGTCAAATGGAAGCAGAACACATTGGTGGAGTGTCAGAATGCATAGATAGAAGGCAAATAAGCGTTCCATGGCTTTATTTCGCTTAGTTGCTTACTCTTGAGTAGAACTGCATGTTCACGCCAGAAATAAGCATCTTTGTAAAATTAGCCAAAATGAAGCAGAAAACATTGGTGGTGTGTCAGAATGCATAGATAGAAGGCATATAAGCGTTACATGGCTTTATTTTGCTTAGTTGCTTACTCTTGAGTAGAACTGCATATTCACTCAAGGAATGAGCACCTTTGTGAAATGACCCAAATTGAAGCAGAAAACATTGTTGGAGTGTCAGAATGCATAGATAGAAGGCAAATAAGCGTTCTATGGCTTTATTTCGCCTAGTTGCTTACTCTTGAGTAGAACTGCATGTTCACGCCAGAAATAAGCATCTTTGTAAAATGAACCAGAATGAAGCAGAAAACATTGTTGGAGTGTCAGAATGCATAGATAGAAGGCAAATAAGCGTTCCATGGCTTTATTTCGCTTACTTGCTAACTCTTGAGTAGAACTGCATGTTCGCTCCAGAAAAAAGCATCTTTGTAAAATGAGTCAAATGGAAGCAGAACACATTGGTGGAGTGTCAGAATGCATAGATAGAAGGCAAATAAGCGTTCCATGGCTTTATTTTGCTTAGTTGCTTACTCTTGAGTAGAACTGCATGTTCACGCCAGAAATAAGCATCTTTGTAAAATGAGCCAGAATGAAGCAGAAAACATTGTTGGAGTGTCAGAATGCATAGATAGAAGGCAAAAAAACGTTCTATGGCTTTATTTCGCTTAGTTGCTTAATCTTGAGTAGAACTGCATGTTCACTCCAGAAATGAGCATCTTTGTAAAATGAGCCAAATTGAAGCAGAAAACATTGGTGGAGTGTCAGAATGCATAGATAGAAGGCAAATAAGCGTTCTATGGCTTTATTTCGCCTAGTTGCTTACTCTTGAGTAGAACTGCATGTTCACGCCAGAAATAAGCATCTTTGTAAAATGAACCAGAATGAAGCAGAAAACATTGTTGGAGTGTCAGAATGCATAGATAGAAGGCAAATAAGCGTTCCATGGCTTTATTTCGCTTACTTGCTTACTCTTGAGTAGAACTGCATGTTCACTCCAGAAAAAAGCATCTTTGTAAAATGAGTCAAATGGAAGCAGAACACATTGGTGGAGTGTCAGAATGCATAGATAGAAGGCAAATAAGCGTTCCATGGCTTTATTTCGCTTAGTTGCTTACTCTTGAGTAGAACTGCATGTTCACGCCAGAAATAAGCATTTTTGTAAAATGAGCCAGAATGAAGCAGAAAACATTGGTGGAGTGTCAGAATGCATAGATAGAAGGCAAATAAGCGTTCTATGGCTTTATTTCGCCTAGTTGCTTACTCTTGAGTAGAACTGCATGTTCACGCCAGAAATAAGCATCTTTGTAAAATGAACCAGAATGAAGCAGAAAACATTGTTGGAGTGTCAGAATGCATAGATAGAAGGCAAATAAGCGTTCCATGGCTTTATTTCGCTTACTTTCTTACTCTTGAGTAGAACTGCATGTTCACTCCAGAAAAAAGCATCTTTGTAAAATGAGCCAAATTGAAGCAGAAAACATTGGTGGAGTGTCAGAATGCATAGATAGAAGGCAAATAAGCGTTCCATGGCTTTATTTCGCTTACTTGCTTACTCTTGAGTAGAACTGCATGTTCACTCCAGAAAAAAGCATCTTTGTAAAATGAGTCAAATGGAAGCAGAACACATTGGTGGAGTGTCAGAATGCATAGATAGAAGGCAAATAAGCGTTCCATGGCTTTATTTCGCTTAGTTGCTTACTCTTGAGTAGAACTGCATGTTCACGCCAGAAATAAGCATCTTTGTAAAATGAGCCAGAATGAAGCAGAAAACATTGGTGGAGTGTCAGAATGCATAGATAGAAGGCAAATAAGCGTTCTATGGCTTTATTTCGCCTAATTGCTTACTCTTGAGTAGAACTGCATGTTCACGCCAGAAATAAGCATCTTTGTAAAATGAACCAGAATGAAGCAGAAAACATTGTTGGAGTGTCAGAATGCATAGATAGAAGGCAAATAAGCGTTCCATGGCTTTATTTCGCTTACTTGCTTACTCTTGAGTAGAACTGCATGTTCACTCCAGAAAAAAGCATCTTTGTAAAATGAGTCAAATGGAAGCAGAACACATTGGTGGAGTGTCAGAATGCATAGATAGAAGGCAAATAAGCGTTCCATGGCTTTATTTCGCTTAGTTGCTTACTCTTGAGTAGAACTGCATGTTCACGCCAGATAATAAGCATCTTTGTAAAATGAGCCAGAATGAAGCAGAAAACATTGTTGGAGTGTCAGAATGCATAGATAGAAGGCAAAAAAACGTTCTATGGCTTTATTTCGCTTAGTTGCTTACTCTTGAGTAGAACTGCATGTTCACGCCAGAAATAAGCATCTTTGTAAAATGAGCCAAATTGAAGCAGAAAACATTGGTGGAGTGTCAGAATGCATAGATAGAAGGCAAAAAAACGTTCTATGGCTTTATTTCGCTTAGTTGCTTACTCTTGAGTAGAACTGCATGTTCACGCCAGAAATAAGCATCTTTGTAAAATGAGCCAAATTGAAGCAGAAAACATTGGTGGAGTGTCAGAATGCATAGATAGAAGGCAAATAAGCGTTCTATGGCTTTATTTCACCTAGTTGCTTACTCTTGAGTAGAACTGCATGTTCACGCCAGAAATAAGCATCTTTGTAAAATGAACCAGAATGAAGCAGAAAACATTGTTGGAGTGTCAGAATGCATAGATAGAAGGCAAATAAGCGTTCCATGGCTTTATTTCGCTTACTTGCTTACTCTTGAGTAGAACTGCATGTTCACTCCAGAAAAAAGCATCTTTGTAAAATGAGTCAAATGGAAGCAGAACACATTGGTGGAGTGTCAGAATGCATAGATAGAAGGCAAATAAGCGTTCCATGGCTTTATTTCGCTTAGTTGCTTACTCTTGAGTAGAACTGCATGTTCACGCCAGAAATAAGCATCTTTGTAAAATTAGCCAAAATGAAGCAGAAAACATTGGTGGTGTGTCAGAATGCATAGATAGAAGGCATATAAGCGTTACATGGCTTTATTTTGCTTAGTTGCTTACTCTTGAGTAGAACTGCATATTCACTCAAGGAATGAGCACCTTTGTGAAATGACCCAAATTGAAGCAGAAAACATTGTTGGAGTGTCAGAATGCATAGATAGAAGGCAAATAAGCGTTCTATGGCTTTATTTCGCCTAGTTGCTTACTCTTGAGTAGAACTGCATGTTCACGCCAGAAATAAGCATCTTTGTAAAATGAACCAGAATGAAGCAGAAAACATTGTTGGAGTGTCAGAATGCATAGATAGAAGGCAAATAAGCGTTCCATGGCTTTATTTCGCTTACTTGCTAACTCTTGAGTAGAACTGCATGTTCGCTCCAGAAAAAAGCATCTTTGTAAAATGAGTCAAATGGAAGCAGAACACATTGGTGGAGTGTCAGAATGCATAGATAGAAGGCAAATAAGCGTTCCATGGCTTTATTTTGCTTAGTTGCTTACTCTTGAGTAGAACTGCATGTTCACGCCAGAAATAAGCATCTTTGTAAAATGAGCCAGAATGAAGCAGAAAACATTGTTGGAGTGTCAGAATGCATAGATAGAAGGCAAAAAAACGTTCTATGGCTTTATTTCGCTTAGTTGCTTAATCTTGAGTAGAACTGCATGTTCACTCCAGAAATGAGCATCTTTGTAAAATGAGCCAAATTGAAGCAGAAAACATTGGTGGAGTGTCAGAATGCATAGATAGAAGGCAAATAAGCGTTCTATGGCTTTATTTCGCCTAGTTGCTTACTCTTGAGTAGAACTGCATGTTCACGCCAGAAATAAGCATCTTTGTAAAATGAACCAGAATGAAGCAGAAAACATTGTTGGAGTGTCAGAATGCATAGATAGAAGGCAAATAAGCGTTCCATGGCTTTATTTCGCTTACTTGCTTACTCTTGAGTAGAACTGCATGTTCACTCCAGAAAAAAGCATCTTTGTAAAATGAGTCAAATGGAAGCAGAACACATTGGTGGAGTGTCAGAATGCATAGATAGAAGGCAAATAAGCGTTCCATGGCTTTATTTCGCTTAGTTGCTTACTCTTGAGTAGAACTGCATGTTCACGCCAGAAATAAGCATTTTTGTAAAATGAGCCAGAATGAAGCAGAAAACATTGGTGGAGTGTCAGAATGCATAGATAGAAGGCAAATAAGCGTTCTATGGCTTTATTTCGCCTAGTTGCTTACTCTTGAGTAGAACTGCATGTTCACGCCAGAAATAAGCATCTTTGTAAAATGAACCAGAATGAAGCAGAAAACATTGTTGGAGTGTCAGAATGCATAGATAGAAGGCAAATAAGCGTTCCATGGCTTTATTTCGCTTACTTTCTTACTCTTGAGTAGAACTGCATGTTCACTCCAGAAAAAAGCATCTTTGTAAAATGAGCCAAATTGAAGCAGAAAACATTGGTGGAGTGTCAGAATGCATAGATAGAAGGCAAATAAGCGTTCCATGGCTTTATTTCGCTTACTTGCTTACTCTTGAGTAGAACTGCATGTTCACTCCAGAAAAAAGCATCTTTGTAAAATGAGTCAAATGGAAGCAGAACACATTGGTGGAGTGTCAGAATGCATAGATAGAAGGCAAATAAGCGTTCCATGGCTTTATTTCGCTTAGTTGCTTACTCTTGAGTAGAACTGCATGTTCACGCCAGAAATAAGCATCTTTGTAAAATGAGCCAGAATGAAGCAGAAAACATTGTTGGAGTGTCAGAATGCATAGATAGAAGGCAAAAAAACGTTCTATGGCTTTATTTCGCTTAGTTGCTTACTCTTGAGTAGAACTGCATGTTCACGCCAGAAATAAGCATCTTTGTAAAATGAGCCAAATTGAAGCAGAAAACATTGGTGGAGTGTCAGAATGCATAGATAGAAGGCAAAAAAACGTTCTATGACTTTATTTCGCTTAGTTGCTTACTCTTGAGTAGAACTGCATGTTCACGCCAGAAATAAGCATCTTTGTAAAATGAGCCAAATTGAAGCAGAAAACATTGGTGGAGTGTCAGAATGCATAGATAGAAGGCAAATAAGCGTTCTATGGCTTTATTTCACCTAGTTGCTTACTCTTGAGTAGAACTGCATGTTCACGCCAGAAATAAGCATCTTTGTAAAATGAGCCAGAATGAAGCAGAAAACATTGTTGGAGTGTCAGAATGCATAGATAGAAGGCAAAAAAACGTTCTATGGCTTTATTTCGCTTAGTTGCTTACTCTTGAGTAGAACTGCATGTTCACGCCAGAAATAAGCATCTTTGTAAAATGAGCCAAATTGAAGCAGAAAACATTGGTGGAGTGTCAGAATGCATAGATAGAAGGCAAAAAAACGTTCTATGGCTTTATTTCGCTTAGTTGCTTACTCTTGAGTAGAACTGCATGTTCACGCCAGAAATAAGCATCTTTGTAAAATGAGCCAAATTGAAGCAGAAAACATTGGTGGAGTGTCAGAATGCATAGATAGAAGGCAAATAAGCGTTCTATGGCTTTATTTCGCCTAGTTGCTTACTCTTGAGTAGAACTGCATGTTCACGCCAGAAATAAGCATCTTTGTAAAATGAGCCAGAATGAAGCAGAAAACATTGTTGGAGTGTCAGAATGCATAGATAGAAGGCAAATAAGCGTTCCATGGCTTTATTTCGCTTACTTGCTTACTCTTGAGTAGAACTGCATGTTCACTCCAGAAAAAAGCATCTTTGTAAAATGAGTCAAATGGAAGCAGAACACATTGGTGGAGTGTCAGAATGCATAGATAGAAGGCAAATAAGCGTTCCATGGCTTTATTTCGCTTAGTTGCTTACTCTTGAGTAGAACTGCATGTTCACGCCAGAAATAAGCATCTTTGTAAAATGAGCCAGAATGAAGCAGAAAACATTGTTGGAGTGTCAGAATGCATAGATAGAAGGCAAAAAAACGTTCTATGGCTTTATTTCGCTTAGTTGCTTACTCTTGAGTAGAACTGCATGTTCACTCCAGAAATAAGCATCTTTGTAAAATGAGCCAAATTGAAGCGGAAAACATTGGTGGAGTGTCAGAATGCATAGATAGAAGGCAAATAAGCGTTCTATGGCTTTATTTCGCCTAGTTGCTTACTTTTGAGTAGAACTGCATGTTCACGCCAGAAATAAGCATCTTTGTAAAATGAACCAGAATGAAGCAGAAAACATTGTTGGAGTGTCAGAATGCATAGATAGAAGGCAAATAAGCGTTCCATGGCTTTATTTCGCTTACTTGCTTACTCTTGAGTAGAACTGCATGTTCACTCCAGAAAAAAGCATCTTTGTAAAATGAGTCAAATGGAAGCAGAACACATTGGTGGAGTGTCAGAATGCATAGATAGAAGGCAAATAAGCGTTACATGACTTTATTTCGCTTAGTTGCTTACTCTTGAGTAGAACTGCATGTTCACGCCAGAAATAAGCATCTTTGTAAAATGAGCCAGAATGAAGCAGAAAACATTGTTGGAGTGTCAGAATGCATAGATAGAAGGCAAAAAAACGTTCTATGGCTTTATTTCGCTTAGTTGCTTACTCTTGAGTAGAACTGCATGTTCACGCCAGAAATAAGCATCTTTGTAAAATGAGCCAAATTGAAGCAGAAAACATTGGTGGAGTGTCAGAATGCATAGATAGAAGGCAAAAAAACGTTCTATGGCTTTATTTCGCTTAGTTGCTTACTCTTGAGTAGAACTGCATGTTCACGCCAGAAATAAGCATCTTTGTAAAATGAGCCAAATTGAAGCAGAAAACATTGGTGGAGTGTCAGAATGCATAGATAGAAGGCAAATAAGCGTTCTATGGCTTTATTTCGCCTAGTTGCTTACTCTTGAGTAGAACTGCATGTTCACGCCAGAAATAAGCATCTTTGTAAAATGAACCAGAATGAAGCAGAAAACATTGTTGGAGTGTCAGAATGCATAGATAGAAGGCAAATAAGCATTCCATGGCTTTATTTCGCTTACTTGCTTACTCTTGAGTAGAACTGCATGTTCACGCCAGAAATAAGCATCTTTGTAAAATGAGCCAGAATGAAGCAGAAAACATTGTTGGAGTGTCAGAATGCATAGATAGAAGGCAAAAAAACGTTCTATGGCTTTATTTCGCTTAGTTGCTTACTCTTGAGTAGAACTGCATGTTCACGCCAGAAATAAGCATCTTTGTAAAATTAGCCAAAATGAAGCAGAAAACATTGGTGGTGTGTCAGAATGCATAGATAGAAGGCATATAAGCGTTACATGGCTTTATTTTGCTTAGTTGCTTACTCTTGAGTAGAACTGCCTATTCACTCAAGGAATGAGCACCTTTGTGAAATGACCCAAATTGAAGCAGAAAACATTGTTGGAGTGTCAGAATGCATAGATAGAAGGCAAATAAGCGTTCTATGGCTTTATTTCGCCTAGTTGCTTACTCTTGAGTAGAACTGCATGTTCACGCCAGAAATAAGCATCTTTGTAAAATGAACCAGAATGAAGCAGAAAACATTGTTGGAGTGTCAGAATGCATAGATAGAAGGCAAATAAGCGTTCCATGGCTTTATTTCGCTTACTTGCTAACTCTTGAGTAGAACTGCATGTTCGCTCCAGAAAAAAGCATCTTTGTAAAATGAGTCAAATGGAAGCAGAACACATTGGTGGAGTGTCAGAATGCATAGATAGAAGGCAAATAAGCGTTCCATGGCTTTATTTTGCTTAGTTGCTTACTCTTGAGTAGAACTGCATGTTCACGCCAGAAATAAGCATCTTTGTAAAATGAGCCAGAATGAAGCAGAAAACATTGTTGGAGTGTCAGAATGCATAGATAGAAGGCAAAAAAACGTTCTATGGCTTTATTTCGCTTAGTTGCTTACTCTTGAGTAGAACTGCATGTTCACTCCAGAAATAAGCATCTTTGTAAAATGAGCCAAATTGAAGCAGAAAACATTGGTGGAGTGTCAGAATGCATAGATAGAAGGCAAATAAGCGTTCTATGGCTTTATTTCGCCTAGTTGCTTACTCTTGAGTAGAACTGCATGTTCACGCCAGAAATAAGCATCTTTGTAAAATGAACCAGAATGAAGCAGAAAACATTGTTGGAGTGTCAGAATGCATAGATAGAAGGCAAATAAGCGTTCCATGGCTTTATTTCGCTTACTTGCTTACTCTTGAGTAGAACTGCATGTTCACTCCAGAAAAAAGCATCTTTGTAAAATGAGTCAAATGGAAGCAGAACACATTGGTGGAGGGTCAGAATGCATAGATAGAAGGCAAATAAGCGTTCCATGGCTTTATTTCGCTTAGTTGCTTACTCTTGAGTAGAACTGCATGTTCACGCCAGAAATAAGCATCTTTGTAAAATGAGCCAGAATGAAGCAGAAAACATTGGTGGAGTGTCAGAATGCATAGATAGAAGGCAAATAAGCGTTCTATGGCTTTATTTCGCCTAATTGCTTACTCTTGAGTAGAACTGCATGTTCACGCCAGAAATAAGCATCTTTGTAAAATGAACCAGAATGAAGCAGAAAACATTGTTGGAGTGTCAGAATGCATAGATAGAAGGCAAATAAGCGTTCCATGGCTTTATTTCGCTTACTTGCTTACTCTTGAGTAGAACTGCATGTTCACTCCAGAAAAAAGCATCTTTGTAAAATGAGTCAAATGGAAGCAGAACACATTGGTGGAGTGTCAGAATGCATAGATAGAAGGCAAATAAGCGTTCCATGGCTTTATTTCGCTTAGTTGCTTACTCTTGAGTAGAACTGCATGTTCACGCCAGATAATAAGCATCTTTGTAAAATGAGCCAGAATGAAGCAGAAAACATTGTTGGAGTGTCAGAATGCATAGATAGAAGGCAAAAAAACGTTCTATGGCTTTATTTCGCTTAGTTGCTTACTCTTGAGTAGAACTGCATGTTCACGCCAGAAATAAGCATCTTTGTAAAATGAGCCAAATTGAAGCAGAAAACATTGGTGGAGTGTCAGAATGCATAGATAGAAGGCAAAAAAACGTTCTATGGCTTTATTTCGCTTAGTTGCTTACTCTTGAGTAGAACTGCATGTTCACGCCAGAAATAAGCATCTTTGTAAAATGAGCCAAATTGAAGCAGAAAACATTGGTGGAGTGTCAGAATGCATAGATAGAAGGCAAATAAGCGTTCTATGGCTTTATTTCACCTAGTTGCTTACTCTTGAGTAGAACTGCATGTTCACGCCAGAAATAAGCATCTTTGTAAAATGAACCAGAATGAAGCAGAAAACATTGTTGGAGTGTCAGAATGCATAGATAGAAGGCAAATAAGCGTTCCATGGCTTTATTTCGCTTACTTGCTTACTCTTGAGTAGAACTGCATGTTCACTCCAGAAAAAAGCATCTTTGTAAAATGAGTCAAATGGAAGCAGAACACATTGGTGGAGTGTCAGAATGCATAGATAGAAGGCAAATAAGCGTTCCATGGCTTTATTTCGCTTAGTTGCTTACTCTTGAGTAGAACTGCATGTTCACGCCAGAAATAAGCATCTTTGTAAAATTAGCCAAAATGAAGCAGAAAACATTGGTGGTGTGTCAGAATGCATAGATAGAAGGCATATAAGCGTTACATGGCTTTATTTTGCTTAGTTGCTTACTCTTGAGTAGAACTGCATATTCACTCAAGGAATGAGCACCTTTGTGAAATGACCCAAATTGAAGCAGAAAACATTGTTGGAGTGTCAGAATGCATAGATAGAAGGCAAATAAGCGTTCTATGGCTTTATTTCGCCTAGTTGCTTACTCTTGAGTAGAACTGCATGTTCACGCCAGAAATAAGCATCTTTTTAAAATGAACCAGAATGAAGCAGAAAACATTGTTGGAGTGTCAGAATGCATAGATAGAAGGCAAATAAGCGTTCCATGGCTTTATTTCGCTTACTTGCTAACTCTTGAGTAGAACTGCATGTTCGCTCCAGAAAAAAGCATCTTTGTAAAATGAGTCAAATGGAAGCAGAACACATTGGTGGAGTGTCAGAATGCATAGATAGAAGGCAAATAAGCGTTCCATGGCTTTATTTTGCTTAGTTGCTTACTCTTGAGTAGAACTGCATGTTCACGCCAGAAATAAGCATCTTTGTAAAATGAGCCAGAATGAAGCAGAAAACATTGTTGGAGTGTCAGAATGCATAGATAGAAGGCAAAAAAACGTTCTATGGCTTTATTTCGCTTAGTTGCTTAATCTTGAGTAGAACTGCATGTTCACTCCAGAAATGAGCATCTTTGTAAAATGAGCCAAATTGAAGCAGAAAACATTGGTGGAGTGTCAGAATGCATAGATAGAAGGCAAATAAGCGTTCTATGGCTTTATTTCGCCTAGTTGCTTACTCTTGAGTAGAACTGCATGTTCACGCCAGAAATAAGCATCTTTGTAAAATGAACCAGAATGAAGCAGAAAACATTGTTGGAGTGTCAGAATGCATAGATAGAAGGCAAATAAGCGTTCCATGGCTTTATTTCGCTTACTTGCTTACTCTTGAGTAGAACTGCATGTTCACTCCAGAAAAAAGCATCTTTGTAAAATGAGTCAAATGGAAGCAGAACACATTGGTGGAGTGTCAGAATGCATAGATAGAAGGCAAATAAGCGTTCCATGGCTTTATTTCGCTTAGTTGCTTACTCTTGAGTAGAACTGCATGTTCACGCCAGAAATAAGCATTTTTGTAAAATGAGCCAGAATGAAGCAGAAAACATTGGTGGAGTGTCAGAATGCATAGATAGAAGGCAAATAAGCGTTCTATGGCTTTATTTCGCCTAGTTGCTTACTCTTGAGTAGAACTGCATGTTCACGCCAGAAATAAGCATCTTTGTAAAATGAACCAGAATGAAGCAGAAAACATTGTTGGAGTGTCAGAATGCATAGATAGAAGGCAAATAAGCGTTCCATGGCTTTATTTCGCTTACTTTCTTACTCTTGAGTAGAACTGCATGTTCACTCCAGAAAAAAGCATCTTTGTAAAATGAGCCAAATTGAAGCAGAAAACATTGGTGGAGTGTCAGAATGCATAGATAGAAGGCAAATAAGCGTTCCATGGCTTTATTTCGCTTACTTGCTTACTCTTGAGTAGAACTGCATGTTCACTCCAGAAAAAAGCATCTTTGTAAAATGAGTCAAATGGAAGCAGAACACATTGGTGGAGTGTCAGAATGCATAGATAGAAGGCAAATAAGCGTTCCATGGCTTTATTTCGCTTAGTTGCTTACTCTTGAGTAGAACTGCATGTTCACGCCAGAAATAAGCATCTTTGTAAAATGAGCCAGAATGAAGCAGAAAACATTGTTGGAGTGTCAGAATGCATAGATAGAAGGCAAAAAAACGTTCTATGGCTTTATTTCGCTTAGTTGCTTACTCTTGAGTAGAACTGCATGTTCACGCCAGAAATAAGCATCTTTGTAAAATGAGCCAAATTGAAGCAGAAAACATTGGTGGAGTGTCAGAATGCATAGATAGAAGGCAAAAAAACGTTCTATGACTTTATTTCGCTTAGTTGCTTACTCTTGAGTAGAACTGCATGTTCACGCCAGAAATAAGCATCTTTGTAAAATGAGCCAAATTGAAGCAGAAAACATTGGTGGAGTGTCAGAATGCATAGATAGAAGGCAAATAAGCGTTCTATGGCTTTATTTCACCTAGTTGCTTACTCTTGAGTAGAACTGCATGTTCACGCCAGAAATAAGCATCTTTGTAAAATGAGCCAGAATGAAGCAGAAAACATTGTTGGAGTGTCAGAATGCATAGATAGAAGGCAAAAAAACGTTCTATGGCTTTATTTCGCTTAGTTGCTTACTCTTGAGTAGAACTGCATGTTCACGCCAGAAATAAGCATCTTTGTAAAATGAGCCAAATTGAAGCAGAAAACATTGGTGGAGTGTCAGAATGCATAGATAGAAGGCAAAAAAACGTTCTATGGCTTTATTTCGCTTAGTTGCTTACTCTTGAGTAGAACTGCATGTTCACGCCAGAAATAAGCATCTTTGTAAAATGAGCCAAATTGAAGCAGAAAACATTGGTGGAGTGTCAGAATGCATAGATAGAAGGCAAATAAGCGTTCTATGGCTTTATTTCGCCTAGTTGCTTACTCTTGAGTAGAACTGCATGTTCACGCCAGAAATAAGCATCTTTGTAAAATGAACCAGAATGAAGCAGAAAACATTGTTGGAGTGTCAGAATGCATAGATAGAAGGCAAATAAGCGTTCCATGGCTTTATTTCGCTTACTTGCTAACTCTTGAGTAGAACTGCATGTTCGCTCCAGAAAAAAGCATCTTTGTAAAATGAGTCAAATGGAAGCAGAACACATTGTTGGAGTGTCAGAATGCATAGATAGAAGGCAAAAAAACGTTCTATGGCTTTATTTCGCTTAGTTGCTTACTCTTGAGTAGAACTGCATGTTCACGCCAGAAATAAGCATCTTTGTAAAATGAACCAAAATGAAGCAGAAAACATTGGTGGTGTGTCAGAATGCATAGATAGAAGGCATATAAGCGTTACATGGCTTTATTTTGCTTAGTTGCTTACTCTTGAGTAGAACTGCATATTCACTCAAGGAATGAGCACCTTTGTGAAATGACCCAAATTGAAGCAGAAAACATTGTTGGAGTGTCAGAATGCATAGATAGAAGGCAAATAAGCGTTCTATGGCTTTATTTCGCCTAGTTGCTTACTCTTGAGTAAAACTGCATGTTCACGCCAGAAATAAGCATCTTTGTAAAATGAACCAGAATGAAGCAGAAAACATTGTTGGAGTGTCAGAATGCATAGATAGAAGGCAAATAAGCGTTCCATGGCTTTATTTCGCTTACTTGCTAACTCTTGAGTAGAACTGCATGTTCGCTCCAGAAAAAAGCATCTTTGTAAAATGAGTCAAATGGAAGCAGAACACATTGGTGGAGTGTCAGAATGCATAGATAGAAGGCAAATAAGCGTTCCATGGCTTTATTTTGCTTAGTTGCTTACTCTTGAGTAGAACTGCATGTTCACGCCAGAAATAAGCATCTTTGTAAAATGAGCCAGAATGAAGCAGAAAACATTGTTGGAGTGTCAGAATGCATAGATAGAAGGCAAAAAAACGTTCTATGGCTTTATTTCGCTTAGTTGCTTACTCTTGAGTAGAACTGCATGTTCACTCCAGAAATAAGCATCTTTGTAAAATGAGCCAAATTGAAGCAGAAAACATTGGTGGAGTGTCAGAATGCATAGATAGAAGGCAAATAAGCGTTCTATGGCTTTATTTCGCCTAGTTGCTTACTCTTGAGTAGAACTGCATGTTCACGCCAGAAATAAGCATCTTTGTAAAATGAACCAGAATGAAGCAGAAAACATTGTTGGAGTGTCAGAATGCATAGATAGAAGGCAAATAAGCGTTCCATGGCTTTATTTCGCTTACTTGCTTACTCTTGAGTAGAACTGCATGTTCACTCCAGAAAAAAGCATCTTTGTAAAATGAGTCAAATGGAAGCAGAACACATTGGTGGAGGGTCAGAATGCATAGATAGAAGGCAAATAAGCGTTCCATGGCTTTATTTCGCTTAGTTGCTTACTCTTGAGTAGAACTGCATGTTCACGCCAGAAATAAGCATCTTTGTAAAATGAGCCAGAATGAAGCAGAAAACATTGGTGGAGTGTCAGAATGCATAGATAGAAGGCAAATAAGCGTTCTATGGCTTTATTTCGCCTAGTTGCTTACTCTTGAGTAGAACTGCATGTTCACGCCAGAAATAAGCATCTTTGTAAAATGAACCAGAATGAAGCAGAAAACATTGTTGGAGTGTCAGAATGCATAGATAGAAGGCAAATAAGCGTTCCATGGCTTTATTTCGCTTACTTGCTTACTCTTGAGTAGAACTGCATGTTCACTCCAGAAAAAAGCATCTTTGTAAAATGAGTCAAATGGAAGCAGAACACATTGGTGGAGTGTCAGAATGCATAGATAGAAGGCAAATAAGCGTTCCATGGCTTTATTTCGCTTAGTTGCTTACTCTTGAGTAGAACTGCATGTTCACACCAGAAATAAGCATCTTTGTAAAATGAGCCAGAATGAAGCAGAAAACATTGTTGGAGTGTCAGAATGCATAGATAGAAGGCAAAAAAACGTTCTATGGCTTTATTTCGCTTAGTTGCTTACTCTTGAGTAGAACTGCATGTTCACGCCAGAAATAAGCATCTTTGTAAAATGAGCCAAATTGAAGCAGAAAACATTGGTGGAGTGTCAGAATGCATAGATAGAAGGCAAAAAAACGTTCTATGGCTTTATTTCGCTTAGTTGCTTACTCTTGAGTAGAACTGCATGTTCACGCCAGAAATAAGCATCTTTGTAAAATGAGCCAAATTGAAGCAGAAAACATTGGTGGAGTGTCAGAATGCATAGATAGAAGGCAAATAAGCGTTCTATGGCTTTATTTCACCTAGTTGCTTACTCTTGAGTAGAACTGCATGTTCACGCCAGAAATAAGCATCTTTGTAAAATGAACCAGAATGAAGCAGAAAACATTGTTGGAGTGTCAGAATGCATAGATAGAAGGCAAATAAGCGTTCCATGGCTTTATTTCGCTTACTTGCTTACTCTTGAGTAGAACTGCATGTTCACTCCAGAAAAAAGCATCTTTGTAAAATGAGTCAAATGGAAGCAGAACACATTGGTGGAGTGTCAGAATGCATAGATAGAAGGCAAATAAGCGTTCCATGGCTTTATTTCGCTTAGTTGCTTACTCTTGAGTAGAACTGCATGTTCACGCCAGAAATAAGCATCTTTGTAAAATGAGCCAGAATGAAGCAGAAAACATTGTTGGAGTGTCAGAATGCATAGATAGAAGGCAAAAAAACGTTCTATGGCTTTATTTCGCTTAGTTGCTTACTCTTGAGTAGAACTGCATATTCACGCCAGAAATAAGCATCTTTGTAAAATTAGCCAAAATGAAGCAGAAAACATTGGTGGTGTGTCAGAATGCATAGATAGAAGGCATATAAGCGTTACATGGCTTTATTTTGCTTAGTTGCTTACTCTTGAGCAGAACTGCATATTCACTCAAGGAATGAGCACCTTTGTGAAATGACCCAAATTGAAGCAGAAAACATTGTTGGAGTGTCAGAATGCATAGATAGAAGGCAAATAAGCGTTCTATGGCTTTATTTCGCCTAGTTGCTTACTCTTGAGTAGAACTGCATGTTCACGCCAGAAATAAGCATCTTTGTAAAATGAACCAGAATGAAGCAGAAAACATTGTTGGAGTGTCAGAATGCATAGATAGAAGGCAAATAAGCGTTCCATGGCTTTATTTCGCTTACTTGCTAACTCTTGAGTAGAACTGCATGTTCGCTCCAGAAAAAAGCATCTTTGTAAAATGAGTCAAATGGAAGCAGAACACATTGGTGGAGTGTCAGAATGCATAGATAGAAGGCAAATAAGCGTTCCATGGCTTTATTTTGCTTAGTTGCTTACTCTTGAGTAGAACTGCATGTTCACGCCAGAAATAAGCATCTTTGTAAAATGAGCCAGAATGAAGCAGAAAACATTGTTGGAGTGTCAGAATGCATAGATAGAAGGCAAAAAAACGTTCTATGGCTTTATTTCGCTTAGTTGCTTACTCTTGAGTAGAACTGCATGTTCACGCCAGAAATAAGCATCTTTGTAAAATGAGTCAAATGGAAGCAGAACACATTGGTGGAGTGTCAGAATGCATAGATAGAAGGCAAATAAGCGTTCTATGGCTTTATTTCGCCTAGTTGCTTACTCTTGAGTAGAACTGCATGTTCACGCCAGAAATAAGCATCTTTGTAAAATGAACCAGAATGAAGCAGAAAACATTGTTGGAGTGTCAGAATGCATAGATAGAAGGCAAATAAGCGTTCCATGGCTTTATTTCGCTTACTTGCTTACTCTTGAGTAGAACTGCATGTTCACTCCAGAAAAAAGCATCTTTGTAAAATGAGTCAAATGGAAGCAGAACACATTGGTGGAGTGTCAGAATGCATAGATAGAAGGCAAATAAGCGTTCCATGGCTTTATTTCGCTTAGTTGCTTACTCTTGAGTAGAACTGCATGTTCACGCCAGAAATAAGCATCTTTGTAAAATGAGCCAGAATGAAGCAGAAAACATTGTTGGAGTGTCAGAATGCATAGATAGAAGGCAAAAAAACGTTCTATGGCTTTATTTCGCTTAGTTGCTTACTCTTGAGTAGAACTGCATGTTCACGCCAGAAATAAGCATCTTTGTAAAATTAGCCAAAATGAAGCAGAAAACATTGGTGGTGTGTCAGAATGCATAGATAGAAGGCATATAAGCGTTACATGGCTTTATTTTGCTTAGTTGCTTACTCTTGAGCAGAACTGCATATTCACTCAAGGAATGAGCACCTTTGTGAAATGACCCAAATTGAAGCAGAAAACATTGTTGGAGTATCAGAATGCATAGATAGAAGGCAAATAAGCGTTCTATGGCTTTATTTCGCCTAGTTGCTTACTCTTGAGTAGAACTGCATGTTCACGCCAGAAATAAGCATCTTTGTAAAATGAACCAGAATGAAGCAGAAAACATTGTTGGAGTGTCAGAATGCATAGATAGAAGGCAAATAAGCGTTCCATGGCTTTATTTCGCTTACTTGCTAACTCTTGAGTAGAACTGCATGTTCGCTCCAGAAAAAAGCATCTTTGTAAAATGAGTCAAATGGAAGCAGAACACATTGGTGGAGTGTCAGAATGCATAGATAGAAGGCAAATAAGCGTTCCATGGCTTTATTTTGCTTAGTTGCTTACTCTTGAGTAGAACTGCATGTTCACGCCAGAAATAAGCATCTTTGTAAAATGAGCCAGAATGAAGCAGAAAACATTGTTGGAGTGTCAGAATGCATAGATAGAAGGCAAAAAAACGTTCTATGGCTTTATTTCGCTTAGTTGCTTAATCTTGAGTAGAACTGCATGTTCACTCCAGAAATGAGCATCTTTGTAAAATGAGCCAAATTGAAGCAGAAAACATTGGTGGAGTGTCAGAATGCATAGATAGAAGGCAAATAAGCGTTCTATGGCTTTATTTCGCCTAGTTGCTTACTCTTGAGTAGAACTGCATGTTCACGCCAGAAATAAGCATCTTTGTAAAATGAACCAGAATGAAGCAGAAAACATTGTTGGAGTGTCAGAATGCATAGATAGAAGGCAAATAAGCGTTCCATGGCTTTATTTCGCTTACTTGCTTACTCTTGAGTAGAACTGCATGTTCACTCCAGAAAAAAGCATCTTTGTAAAATGAGTCAAATGGAAGCAGAACACATTGGTGGAGTGTCAGAATGCATAGATAGAAGGCAAATAAGCGTTCCATGGCTTTATTTCGCTTAGTTGCTTACTCTTGAGTAGAACTGCATGTTCACGCCAGAAATAAGCATCTTTGTAAAATGAGCCAGAATGAAGCAGAAAACATTGGTGGAGTGTCAGAATGCATAGATAGAAGGCAAATAAGCGTTCTATGGCTTTATTTCGCCTAGTTGCTTACTCTTGAGTAGAACTGCATGTTCACGCCAGAAATAAGCATCTTTGTAAAATGAACCAGAATGAAGCAGAAAACATTGTTGGAGTGTCAGAATGCATAGATAGAAGGCAAATAAGCGTTCCATGGCTTTATTTCGCTTACTTTCTTACTCTTGAGTAGAACTGCATGTTCACTCCAGAAAAAAGCATCTTTGTAAAATGAGCCAAATTGAAGCAGAAAACATTGGTGGAGTGTCAGAATGCATAGATAGAAGGCAAAAAAACGTTGTATGGCTTTATTTCGCTTAGTTGCTTACTCTTGAGTAGAACTGCATGTTCACGCCAGAAATAAGCATCTTTGTAAAATGAGCCAGAATGAAGCAGAAAACATTGTTGGAGTGTCAGAATGCATAGATAGAAGGCAAAAAAACGTTCTATGGCTTTATTTCGCTTAGTTGCTTACTCTTGAGTAGAACTGCATGTTCACTCCAGAAATAAGCATCTTTGTAAAATGAGCCAAATTGAAGCGGAAAACATTGGTGAAGTGTCAGAATGCATAGATAGAAGGCAAATAAGCGTTCTATGGCTTTATTTCGCCTAGTTGCTTACTTTTGAGTAGAACTGCATGTTCACGCCAGAAATAAGCATCTTTGTAAAATGAACCAGAATGAAGCAGAAAACATTGTTGGAGTGTCAGAATGCATAGATAGAAGGCAAATAAGCGTTCCATGGCTTTATTTCGCTTACTTGCTTACTCTTGAGTAGAACTGCATGTTCACTCCAGAAAAAAGCATCTTTGTAAAATGAGTCAAATGGAAGCAGAACACATTGGTGGAGTGTCAGAATGCATAGATAGAAGGCAAAAAAACGTTCTATGGCTTTATTTCGCTTAGTTGCTTACTCTTGAGTAGAACTGCATGTTCACGCCAGAAATAAGCATCTTTGTAAAATGAGCCAGAATGAAGCAGAAAACATTGTTGGAGTGTCAGAATGCATAGATAGAAGGCAAAAAAACGTTCTATGGCTTTATTTCGCTTAGTTGCTTACTCTTGAGTAGAACTGCATGTTCACTCCAGAAATAAGCATCTTTGTAAAATGAGCCAAATTGAAGCGGAAAACATTGGTGGAGTGTCAGAATGCATAGATAGAAGGCAAATAAGCGTTCTATGGCTTTATTTCGCCTAGTTGCTTACTTTTGAGTAGAACTGCATGTTCACGCCAGAAATAAGCATCTTTGTAAAATGAACCAGAATGAAGCAGAAAACATTGTTGGAGTGTCAGAATGCATAGATAGAAGGCAAATAAGCGTTCCATGGCTTTATTTCGCTTACTTGCTTACTCTTGAGTAGAACTGCATGTTCACTCCAGAAAAAAGCATCTTTGTAAAATGAGTCAAATGGAAGCAGAACACATTGGTGGAGTGTCAGAATGCATAGATAGAAGGCAAATAAGCGTTACATGACTTTATTTCGCTTAGTTGCTTACTCTTGAGTAGAACTGCATGTTCACTCCAGAAAAAAGCATCTTTGCAAAATGAGTCAAATGGAAGCAGAACACATTGGTGGAGTGTCAGAATGCATAGATAGAAGGCAAATAAGCGTTCCATGGCTTTATTTTGCTTAGTTGCTTACTCTTGAGTAGAACTGCATGTTCACGCCAGAAATAAGCATCTTTGTAAAATGAGCCAGAATGAAGCAGAAAACATTGTTGGAGTGTCAGAATGCATAGATAGAAGGCAAAAAAACGTTCTATGGCTTTATTTTGCTTAGTTGCTTACTCTTGAGTAGAACTGCATGTTCACGCCAGAAATAAGCATCTTTGTAAAATGAGCCAGAATGAAGCAGAAAACATTGTTGGAGTGTCAGAATGCATAGATAGAAGGCAAAAAAACGTTCTATGGCTTTATTTCGCTTAGTTGCTTAATCTTGAGTAGAACTGCATGTTCACTCCAGAAATGAGCATCTTTGTAAAATGAGCCAAATTGAAGCAGAAAACATTGGTGGAGTGTCAGAATGCATAGATAGAAGGCAAATAAGCGTTCTATGGCTTTATTTCGCCTAGTTGCTTACTCTTGAGTAGAACTGCATGTTCACGCCAGAAATAAGCATCTTTGTAAAATGAACCAGAATGAAGCAGAAAACATTGTTGGAGTGTCAGAATGCATAGATAGAAGGCAAATAAGCGTTCCATGGCTTTATTTCGCTTACTTGCTTACTCTTGAGTAGAACTGCATGTTCACTCCAGAAAAAAGCATCTTTGTAAAATGAGTCAAATGGAAGCAGAACACATTGGTGGAGTGTCAGAATGCATAGATAGAAGGCAAATAAGCGTTCCATGGCTTTATTTCGCTTAGTTGCTTACTCTTGAGTAGAACTGCATGTTCACGCCAGAAATAAGCATCTTTGTAAAATGAGCCAGAATGAAGCAGAAAACATTGGTGGAGTGTCAGAATGCATAGATAGAAGGCAAATAAGCGTTCTATGGCTTTATTTCGCCTAGTTGCTTACTCTTGAGTAGAACTGCATGTTCACGCCAGAAATAAGCATCTTTGTAAAATGAACCAGAATGAAGCAGAAAACATTGTTGGAGTGTCAGAATGCATAGATAGAAGGCAAATAAGCGTTCCATGGCTTTATTTCGCTTACTTTCTTACTCTTGAGTAGAACTGCATGTTCACTCCAGAAAAAAGCATCTTTGTAAAATGAGCCAAATTGAAGCAGAAAACATTGGTGGAGTGTCAGAATGCATAGATAGAAGGCAAAAAAACGTTGTATGGCTTTATTTCGCTTAGTTGCTTACTCTTGAGTAGAACTGCATGTTCACGCCAGAAATAAGCATCTTTGTAAAATGAGCCAGAATGAAGCAGAAAACATTGTTGGAGTGTCAGAATGCATAGATAGAAGGCAAAAAAACGTTCTATGGCTTTATTTCGCTTAGTTGCTTACTCTTGAGTAGAACTGCATGTTCACTCCAGAAATAAGCATCTTTGTAAAATGAGCCAAATTGAAGCGGAAAACATTGGTGAAGTGTCAGAATGCATAGATAGAAGGCAAATAAGCGTTCTATGGCTTTATTTCGCCTAGTTGCTTACTTTTGAGTAGAACTGCATGTTCACGCCAGAAATAAGCATCTTTGTAAAATGAACCAGAATGAAGCAGAAAACATTGTTGGAGTGTCAGAATGCATAGATAGAAGGCAAATAAGCGTTCCATGGCTTTATTTCGCTTACTTGCTTACTCTTGAGTAGAACTGCATGTTCACTCCAGAAAAAAGCATCTTTGTAAAATGAGTCAAATGGAAGCAGAACACATTGGTGGAGTGTCAGAATGCATAGATAGAAGGCAAAAAAACGTTCTATGGCTTTATTTCGCTTAGTTGCTTACTCTTGAGTAGAACTGCATGTTCACGCCAGAAATAAGCATCTTTGTAAAATGAGCCAGAATGAAGCAGAAAACATTGTTGGAGTGTCAGAATGCATAGATAGAAGGCAAAAAAACGTTCTATGGCTTTATTTCGCTTAGTTGCTTACTCTTGAGTAGAACTGCATGTTCACTCCAGAAATAAGCATCTTTGTAAAATGAGCCAAATTGAAGCGGAAAACATTGGTGGAGTGTCAGAATGCATAGATAGAAGGCAAATAAGCGTTCTATGGCTTTATTTCGCCTAGTTGCTTACTTTTGAGTAGAACTGCATGTTCACGCCAGAAATAAGCATCTTTGTAAAATGAACCAGAATGAAGCAGAAAACATTGTTGGAGTGTCAGAATGCATAGATAGAAGGCAAATAAGCGTTCCATGGCTTTATTTCGCTTACTTGCTTACTCTTGAGTAGAACTGCATGTTCACTCCAGAAAAAAGCATCTTTGTAAAATGAGTCAAATGGAAGCAGAACACATTGGTGGAGTGTCAGAATGCATAGATAGAAGGCAAATAAGCGTTACATGACTTTATTTCGCTTAGTTGCTTACTCTTGAGTAGAACTGCATGTTCACTCCAGAAAAAAGCATCTTTGCAAAATGAGTCAAATGGAAGCAGAACACATTGGTGGAGTGTCAGAATGCATAGATAGAAGGCAAATAAGCGTTCCATGGCTTTATTTTGCTTAGTTGCTTACTCTTGAGTAGAACTGCATGTTCACGCCAGAAATAAGCATCTTTGTAAAATGAGCCAGAATGAAGCAGAAAACATTGTTGGAGTGTCAGAATGCATAGATAGAAGGCAAAAAAACGTTCTATGGCTTTATTTCGCTTAGTTGCTTACTCTTGAGTAGAACTGCATGTTCACTCCAGAAATAAGCATCTTTGTAAAATGAGCCAAATTGAAGCGGAAAACATTGGTGGAGTGTCAGAATGCATAGATAGAAGGCAAATAAGCGTTCTATGGCTTTATTTCGCCTAGTTGCTTACTTTTGAGTAGAACTGCATGTTCACGCCAGAAATAAGCATCTTTGTAAAATGAGCCAGAATGAAGCAGAAAACATTGTTGGAGTGTCAGAATGCATAGATAGAAGGCAAAAAAACGTTCTATGGCTTTATTTCGCTTAGTTGCTTACTCTTGAGTAGAACTGCATGTTCACGCCAGAAATAAGCATCTTTGTAAAATGAGCCAAATTGAAGCAGAAAACATTGGTGGAGTGTCAGAATGCATAGATAGAAGGCAAAAAAACGTTCTATGGCTTTATTTCGCTTAGTTGCTTACTCTTGAGTAGAACTGCATGTTCACGCCAGAAATAAGCATCTTTGTAAAATGAGCCAAATTGAAGCAGAAAACATTGGTGGAGTGTCAGAATGCATAGATAGAAGGCAAAAAAACGTTCTATGGCTTTATTTCGCCTAGTTGCTTACTCTTGAGTAGAACTGCATGTTCACGCCAGAAATAAGCATCTTTGTAAAATGAGCCAAATTGAAGCAGAAAACATTGGTGGAGTGTCAGAATGCATAGATAGAAGGCAAATAAGCGTTCTGTGGCTTTATTTCGCCTAGTTGCTTACTCTTGAGTAGAACTGCATGTTCACGCCAGAAATAAGCATCTTTGTAAAATGAACCAGAATGAAGCAGAAAACATTGTTGGAGTGTCAGAATGCATAGATAGAAGGCAAATAAGCGTTCCATGGCTTTATTTCGCTTACTTGCTTACTCTTGAGTAGAACTGCATGTTCACTCCAGAAAAAAGCATCTTTGTAAAATGAGTCAAATGGAAGCAGAACACATTGGTGGAGTGTCAGAATGCATAGATAGAAGGCAAATAAGCGTTCCATGGCTTTATTTCGCTTAGTTGCTTACTCTTGAGTAGAACTGCATGTTCACGCCAGAAATAAGCATCTTTGTAAAATGAGCCAGAATGAAGCAGAAAACATTGTTGGAGTGTCAGAATGCATAGATAGAAGGCAAAAAAACGTTCTATGGCTTTATTTCGCTTAGTTGCTTACTCTTGAGTAGAACTGCATGTTCACGCCAGAAATAAGCATCTTTGTAAAATTAGCCAAAATGAAGCAGAAAACATTGGTGGTGTGTCAGAATGCATAGATAGAAGGCATATAAGCGTTACATGGCTTTATTTTGCTTAGTTGCTTACTCTTGAGTAGAACTGCATATTCACTCAAGGAATGAGCACCTTTGTGAAATGACCCAAATTGAAGCAGAAAACATTGTTGGAGTGTCAGAATGCATAGATAGAAGGCAAATAAGCGTTCTATGGCTTTATTTCGCCTAGTTGCTTACTCTTGAGTAGAACTGCATGTTCACGCCAGAAATAAGCATCTTTGTAAAATGAACCAGAATGAAGCAGAAAACATTGTTGGAGTGTCAGAATGCATAGATAGAAGGCAAATAAGCGTTCCATGGCTTTATTTCGCTTACTTGCTAACTCTTGAGTAGAACTGCATGTTCGCTCCAGAAAAAAGCATCTTTGTAAAATGAGTCAAATGGAAGCAGAACACATTGGTGGAGTGTCAGAATGCATAGATAGAAGGCAAATAAGCGTTCCATGGCTTTATTTTGCTTAGTTGCTTACTCTTGAGTAGAACTGCATGTTCACGCCAGAAATAAGCATCTTTGTAAAATGAGCCAGAATGAAGCAGAAAACATTGTTGGAGTGTCAGAATGCATAGATAGAAGGCAAAAAAACGTTCTATGGCTTTATTTCGCTTAGTTGCTTACTCTTGAGTAGAACTGCATGTTCACTCCAGAAATAAGCATCTTTGTAAAATGAGCCAAATTGAAGCAGAAAACATTGGTGGAGTGTCAGAATGCATAGATAGAAGGCAAATAAGCGTTCTATGGCTTTATTTCGCCTAGTTGCTTACTCTTGAGTAGAACTGCATGTTCACGCCAGAAATAAGCATCTTTGTAAAATGAACCAGAATGAAGCAGAAAACATTGTTGGAGTGTCAGAATGCATAGATAGAAGGCAAATAAGTGTTCCATGGCTTTATTTCGCTTACTTGCTTACTCTTGAGTAGAACTGCATGTTCACTCCAGAAAAAAGCATCTTTGTAAAATGAGTCAAATGGAAGCAGAACACATTGGTGGAGTGTCAGAATGCATAGATAGAAGGCAAATAAGCGTTCTATGGCTTTATTTCGCGTAGTTGCTTACTCTTGAGTAGAACTGCATGTTCACGCCAGAAATAAGCATCTTTGTAAAATGAACCAGAATGAAGCAGAAAACATTGTTGGAGTGTCAGAATGCATAGATAGAAGGCAAAAAAACGTTCTATGGCTTTATTTCGCTTAGTTGCTTACTCTTGAGTAGAACTGCATGTTCACGCCAGAAATAAGCATCTTTGTAAAATGAGCCAAATTGAAGCAGAAAACATTGGTGGAGTGTCAGAATGCATAGATAGAAGGCAAAAAAACGTTCTATGGCTTTATTTCGCTTAGTTGCTTACTCTTGAGTAGAACTGCATGTTCACGCCAGAAATAAGCATCTTTGTAAAATGAGCCAAATTGAAGCAGAAAACATTGGTGGAGTGTCAGAATGCATAGATAGAAGGCAAAAAAACGTTCTATGGCTTTATTTCGCCTAGTTGCTTACTCTTGAGTAGAACTGCATGTTCACGCCAGAAATAAGCATCTTTGTAAAATGAGCCAAATTGAAGCAGAAAACATTGGTGGAGTGTCAGAATGCATAGATAGAAGGCAAATAAGCGTTCTATGGCTTTATTTCGCCTAGTTGCTTACTCTTGAGTAGAACTGCATGTTCACGCCAGAAATAAGCATCTTTGTAAAATGAACCAGAATGAAGCAGAAAACATTGTTGGAGTGTCAGAATGCATAGATAGAAGGCAAATAAGCGTTCCATGGCTTTATTTCGCTTACTTGCTTACTCTTGAGTAGAACTGCATGTTCACTCCAGAAAAAAGCATCTTTGTAAAATGAGTCAAATGGAAGCAGAACACATTGGTGGAGTGTCAGAATGCATAGATAGAAGGCAAATAAGCGTTCCATGGCTTTATTTCGCTTAGTTGCTTACTCTTGAGTAGAACTGCATGTTCACGCCAGAAATAAGCATCTTTGTAAAATGAGCCAGAATGAAGCAGAAAACATTGTTGGAGTGTCAGAATGCATAGATAGAAGGCAAAAAAACGTTCTATGGCTTTATTTCGCTTAGTTGCTTACTCTTGAGTAGAACTGCATGTTCACGCCAGAAATAAGCATCTTTGTAAAATTAGCCAAAATGAAGCAGAAAACATTGGTGGTGTGTCAGAATGCATAGATAGAAGGCATATAAGCGTTACATGGCTTTATTTTGCTTAGTGGCTTACTCTTGAGTAGAACTGCATATTCACTCAAGGAATGAGCACCTTTGTGAAATGACCCAAATTGAAGCAGAAAACATTGTTGGAGTGTCAGAATGCATAGATAGAAGGCAAATAAGCGTTCTATGGCTTTATTTCGCCTAGTTGCTTACTCTTGAGTAGAACTGCATGTTCACGCCAGAAATAAGCATCTTTGTAAAATGAACCAGAATGAAGCAGAAAACATTGTTGGAGTGTCAGAATGCATAGATAGAAGGCAAATAAGCGTTCCATGGCTTTATTTCGCTTACTTGCTAACTCTTGAGTAGAACTGCATGTTCGCTCCAGAAAAAAGCATCTTTGTAAAATGAGTCAAATGGAAGCAGAACACATTGGTGGAGTGTCAGAATGCATAGATAGAAGGCAAATAAGCGTTCCATGGCTTTATTTTGCTTAGTTGCTTACTCTTGAGTAGAACTGCATGTTCACGCCAGAAATAAGCATCTTTGTAAAATGAGCCAGAATGAAGCAGAAAACATTGTTGGAGTGTCAGAATGCATAGATAGAAGGCAAAAAAACGTTCTATGGCTTTATTTCGCTTAGTTGCTTACTCTTGAGTAGAACTGCATGTTCACTCCAGAAATAAGCATCTTTGTAAAATGAGCCAAATTGAAGCAGAAAACATTGGTGGAGTGTCAGAATGCATAGATAGAAGGCAAATAAGCGTTCTATGGCTTTATTTCGCCTAGTTGCTTACTCTTGAGTAGAACTGCATGTTCACGCCAGAAATAAGCATCTTTGTAAAATGAACCAGAATGAAGCAGAAAACATTGTTGGAGTGTCAGAATGCATAGATAGAAGGCAAATAAGTGTTCCATGGCTTTATTTCGCTTACTTGCTTACTCTTGAGTAGAACTGCATGTTCACTCCAGAAAAAAGCATCTTTGTAAAATGAGTCAAATGGAAGCAGAACACATTGGTGGAGTGTCAGAATGCATAGATAGAAGGCAAATAAGCGTTACATGACTTTATTTCGCTTAGTTGCTTACTCTTGAGTAGAACTGCATGTTCACTCCAGAAAAAAGCATCTTTGCAAAATGAGTCAAATGGAAGCAGAACACATTGGTGGAGTGTCAGAATGCATAGATAGAAGGCAAATAAGCGTTCCATGGCTTTATTTTGCTTAGTTGCTTACTCTTGAGTAGAACTGCATGTTCACGCCAGAAATAAGCATCTTTGTAAAATGAGCCAGAATGAAGCAGAAAACATTGTTGGAGTGTCAGAATGCATAGATAGAAGGCAAAAAAAACGTTCTATGGCTTTATTTCGCTTAGTTGCTTACTCTTGAGTAGAACTGCATGTTCACTCCAGAAATAAGCATCTTTGTAAAATGAGCCAAATTGAAGCGGAAAACATTGGTGGAGTGTCAGAATGCATAGATAGAAGGCAAATAAGCGTTCTATGGCTTTATTTCGCCTAGTTGCTTACTTTTGAGTAGAACTGCATGTTCACGCCAGAAATAAGCATCTTTGTAAAATGAGCCAGAATGAAGCAGAAAACATTGTTGGAGTGTCAGAATGCATAGATAGAAGGCAAAAAAACGTTCTATGGCTTTATTTCGCTTAGTTGCTTACTCTTGAGTAGAACTGCATGTTCACGCCAGAAATAAGCATCTTTGTAAAATGAGCCAAATTGAAGCAGAAAACATTGGTGGAGTGTCAGAATGCATAGATAGAAGGCAAATAAGCGTTCTATGGCTTTATTTCACCTAGTTGCTTACTCTTGAGTAGAACTGCATGTTCACGCCAGAAATAAGCATCTTTGTAAAATGAGCCAGAATGAAGCAGAAAACATTGTTGGAGTGTCAGAATGCATAGATAGAAGGCAAAAAAACGTTCTATGGCTTTATTTCGCTTAGTTGCTTACTCTTGAGTAGAACTGCATGTTCACGCCAGAAATAAGCATCTTTGTAAAATTAGCCAAAATGAAGCAGAAAACATTGGTGGTGTGTCAGAATGCATAGATAGAAGGCATATAAGCGTTACATGGCTTTATTTTGCTTAGTTGCTTACTCTTGAGCAGAACTGCATATTCACTCAAGGAATGAGCACCTTTGTGAAATGACCCAAATTGAAGCAGAAAACATTGTTGGAGTGTCAGAATGCATAGATAGAAGGCAAATAAGCGTTCTATGGCTTTATTTCGCCTAGTTGCTTACTCTTGAGTAGAACTGCATGTTCACGCCAGAAATAAGCATCTTTGTAAAATGAACCAGAATGAAGCAGAAAACATTGTTGGAGTGTCAGAATGCATAGATAGAAGGCAAATAAGCGTTCCATGGCTTTATTTCGCTTACTTGCTAACTCTTGAGTAGAACTGCATGTTCGCTCCAGAAAAAAGCATCTTTGTAAAATGAGTCAAATGGAAGCAGAACACATTGGTGGAGTGTCAGAATGCATAGATAGAAGGCAAATAAGCGTTCCATGGCTTTATTTTGCTTAGTTGCTTACTCTTGAGTAGAACTGCATGTTCACGCCAGAAATAAGCATCTTTGTAAAATGAGCCAGAATGAAGCAGAAAACATTGTTGGAGTGTCAGAATGCATAGATAGAAGGCAAAAAAACGTTCTATGGCTTTATTTCGCTTAGTTGCTTAATCTTGAGTAGAACTGCATGTTCACTCCAGAAATGAGCATCTTTGTAAAATGAGCCAAATTGAAGCAGAAAACATTGGTGGAGTGTCAGAATGCATAGATAGAAGGCAAATAAGCGTTCTATGGCTTTATTTCGCCTAGTTGCTTACTCTTGAGTAGAACTGCATGTTCACGCCAGAAATAAGCATCTTTGTAAAATGAGCCAGAATGAAGCAGAAAACATTGGTGGAGTGTCAGAATGCATAGATAGAAGGCAAATAAGCGTTCTATGGCTTTATTTCGCCTAGTTGCTTACTCTTGAGTAGAACTGCATGTTCACGCCAGAAATAAGCATCTTTGTAAAATGAACCAGAATGAAGCAGAAAACATTGTTGGAGTGTCAGAATGCATAGATAGAAGGCAAATAAGCGTTCCATGGCTTTATTTCGCTTACTTTCTTACTCTTGAGTAGAACTGCATGTTCACTCCAGAAAAAAGCATCTTTGTAAAATGAGCCAAATTGAAGCAGAAAACATTGGTGGAGTGTCAGAATGCATAGATAGAAGGCAAAAAAACGTTCTATGGCTTTATTTCGCTTAGTTGCTTACTCTTGAGTAGAACTGCATGTTCACGCCAGAAATAAGCATCTTTGTAAAATGAGCCAGAATGAAGCAGAAAACATTGTTGGAGTGTCAGAATGCATAGATAGAAGGCAAAAAAACGTTCTATGGCTTTATTTCGCTTAGTTGCTTACTCTTGAGTAGAACTGCATGTTCACTCCAGAAATAAGCATCTTTGTAAAATGAGCCAAATTGAAGCGGAAAACATTGGTGGAGTGTCAGAATGCATAGATAGAAGGCAAATAAGCGTTCTATGGCTTTATTTCGCCTAGTTGCTTACTTTTGAGTAGAACTGCATGTTCACGCCAGAAATAAGCATCTTTGTAAAATGAACCAGAATGAAGCAGAAAACATTGTTGGAGTGTCAGAATGCATAGATAGAAGGCAAATAAGCGTTCCATGGCTTTATTTCGCTTACTTGCTTACTCTTGAGTAGAACTGCATGTTCACTCCAGAAAAAAGCATCTTTGTAAAATGAGTCAAATGGAAGCAGAACACATTGGTGGAGTGTCAGGATGCATAGATAGAAGGCAAAAAAACGTTCTATGGCTTTATTTCGCTTAGTTGCTTACTCTTGAGTAGAACTGCATGTTCACGCCAGAAATAAGCATCTTTGTAAAATGAGCCAGAATGAAGCAGAAAACATTGTTGGAGTGTCAGAATGCATAGATAGAAGGCAAAAAAACGTTCTATGGCTTTATTTCGCTTAGTTGCTTACTCTTGAGTAGAACTGCATGTTCACTCCAGAAATAAGCATCTTTGTAAAATGAGCCAAATTGAAGCGGAAAACATTGGTGGAGTGTCAGAATGCATAGATAGAAGGCAAATAAGCGTTCTATGGCTTTATTTCGCCTAGTTGCTTACTTTTGAGTAGAACTGCATGTTCACGCCAGAAATAAGCATCTTTGTAAAATGAACCAGAATGAAGCAGAAAACATTCTTGGAGTGTCAGAATGCATAGATAGAAGGCAAATAAGCGTTCCATGGCTTTATTTCGCTTACTTGCTTACTCTTGAGTAGAACTGCATGTTCACTCCAGAAAAAAGCATCTTTGTAAAATGAGTCAAATGGAAGCAGAACACATTGGTGGAGTGTCAGAATGCATAGATAGAAGGCAAATAAGCGTTACATGACTTTATTTCGCTTAGTTGCTTACTCTTGAGTAGAACTGCATGTTCACTCCAGAAAAAAGCATCTTTGCAAAATGAGTCAAATGGAAGCAGAACACATTGGTGGAGTGTCAGAATGCATAGATAGAAGGCAAATAAGCGTTCCATGGCTTTATTTTGCTTAGTTGCTTACTCTTGAGTAGAACTGCATGTTCACGCCAGAAATAAGCATCTTTGTAAAATGAGCCAGAATGAAGCAGAAAACATTGTTGGAGTGTCAGAATGCATAGATAGAAGGCAAAAAAACGTTCTATGGCTTTATTTCGCTTAGTTGCTTACTCTTGAGTAGAACTGCATGTTCACTCCAGAAATAAGCATCTTTGTAAAATGAGCCAAATTGAAGCGGAAAACATTGGTGGAGTGTCAGAATGCATAGATAGAAGGCAAATAAGCGTTCTATGGCTTTATTTCGCCTAGTTGCTTACTTTTGAGTAGAACTGCATGTTCACGCCAGAAATAAGCATCTTTGTAAAATGAGCCAGAATGAAGCAGAAAACATTGTTGGAGTGTCAGAATGCATAGATAGAAGGCAAAAAAACGTTCTATGGCTTTATTTCGCTTAGTTGCTTACTCTTGAGTAGAACTGCATGTTCACGCCAGAAATAAGCATCTTTGTAAAATGAGCCAAATTGAAGCAGAAAACATTGGTGGAGTGTCAGAATGCATAGATAGAAGGCAAAAAAACGTTCTATGGCTTTATTTCGCTTAGTTGCTTACTCTTGAGTAGAACTGCATGTTCACGCCAGAAATAAGCATCTTTGTAAAATGAGCCAAATTGAAGCAGAAAACATTGGTGGAGTGTCAGAATGCATAGATAGAAGGCAAAAAAACGTTCTATGGCTTTATTTCGCCTAGTTGCTTACTCTTGACTAGAACTGCATGTTCACGCCAGAAATAAGCATCTTTGTAAAATGAGCCAAATTGAAGCAGAAAACATTGGTGGAGTGTCAGAATGCATAGATAGAAGGCAAATAAGCGTTCTATGGCTTTATTTCGCCTAGTTGCTTACTCTTGAGTAGAACTGCATGTTCACGCCAGAAATAAGCATCTTTGTAAAATGAACCAGAATGAAGCAGAAAACATTGTTGGAGTGTCAGAATGCATAGATAGAAGGCAAATAAGCGTTCCATGGCTTTATTTCGCTTACTTGCTTACTCTTGAGTAGAACTGCATGTTCACTCCAGAAAAAAGCATCTTTGTAAAATGAGTCAAATGGAAGCAGAACACATTGGTGGAGTGTCAGAATGCATAGATAGAAGGCAAATAAGCGTTCCATGGCTTTATTTCGCTTAGTTGCTTACTCTTGAGTAGAACTGCATGTTCACGCCAGAAATAAGCATCTTTGTAAAATGAGCCAGAATGAAGCAGAAAACATTGTTGGAGTGTCAGAATGCATAGATAGAAGGCAAAAAAACGTTCTATGGCTTTATTTCGCTTAGTTGCTTACTCTTGAGTAGAACTGCATGTTCACGCCAGAAATAAGCATCTTTGTAAAATTAGCCAAAATGAAGCAGAAAACATTGGTGGTGTGTCAGAATGCATAGATAGAAGGCATATAAGCGTTACATGGCTTTATTTTGCTTAGTTGCTTACTCTTGAGTAGAACTGCATATTCACTCAAGGAATGAGCACCTTTGTGAAATGACCCAAATTGAAGCAGAAAACATTGTTGGAGTGTCAGAATGCATAGATAGAAGGCAAATAAGCGTTCTATGGCTTTATTTCGCCTAGTTGCTTACTCTTGAGTAGAACTGCATGTTCACGCCAGAAATAAGCATCTTTGTAAAATGAACCAGAATGAAGCAGAAAACATTGTTGGAGTGTCAGAATGCATAGATAGAAGGCAAATAAGCGTTCCATGGCTTTATTTCGCTTACTTGCTAACTCTTGAGTAGAACTGCATGTTCGCTCCAGAAAAAAGCATCTTTGTAAAATGAGTCAAATGGAAGCAGAACACATTGGTGGAGTGTCAGAATGCATAGATAGAAGGCAAATAAGCGTTCCATGGCTTTATTTTGCTTAGTTGCTTACTCTTGAGTAGAACTGCATGTTCACGCCAGAAATAAGCATCTTTGTAAAATGAGCCAGAATGAAGCAGAAAACATTGTTGGAGTGTCAGAATGCATAGATAGAAGGCAAAAAAACGTTCTATGGCTTTATTTCGCTTAGTTGCTTACTCTTGAGTAGAACTGCATGTTCACGCCAGAAATAAGCATCTTTGTAAAATGAGCCAGAATGAAGCAGAAAACATTGGTGGAGTGTCAGAATGCATAGATAGAAGGCAAATAAGCGTTCTATGGCTTTATTTCGCCTAGTTGCTTACTCTTGAGTAGAACTGCATGTTCACGCCAGAAATAAGCATCTTTGTAAAATGAACCAGAATGAAGCAGAAAACATTGTTGGAGTGTCAGAATGCATAGATAGAAGGCAAATAAGCGTTCCATGGCTTTATTTCGCTTACTTGCTTACTCTTGTGTAGAACTGCATGTTCACTCCAGAAAAAAGCATCTTTGTAAAATGAGTCAAATGGAAGCAGAACACATTGGTGGAGTGTCAGAATGCATAGATAGAAGGCAAATAAGCGTTCCATGGCTTTATTTCGCTTAGTTGCTTACTCTTGAGTAGAACTGCATGTTCACGCCAGAAATAAGCATCTTTGTAAAATGAGCCAGAATGAAGCAGAAAACATTGTTGGAGTGTCAGAATGCATAGATAGAAGGCAAATAAACGTTCTATGGCTTTATTTCGCTTAGTTGCTTACTCTTGAGTAGAACTGCATGTTCACGCCAGAAATAAGCATCTTTGTAAAATGAGCCAAATTGAAGCAGAAAACATTGGTGGAGTGTCAGAATGCATAGATAGAAGGCAAAAAAACGTTCTATGGCTTTATTTCGCTTAGTTGCTTACTCTTGAGTAGAACTGCATGTTCACGCCAGAAATAAGCATCTTTGTAAAATGAGCCAAATTGAAGCAGAAAACATTGGTGGAGTGTCAGAATGCATAGATAGAAGGCAAATAAGCGTTCTATGGCTTTATTTCACCTAGTTGCTTACTCTTGAGTAGAACTGCATGTTCACGCCAGAAATAAGCATCTTTGTAAAATGAACCAGAATGAAGCAGAAAACATTGTTGGAGTGTCAGAATGCATAGATAGAAGGCAAATAAGCGTTCCATGGCTTTATTTCGCTTACTTGCTTACTCTTGAGTAGAACTGCATGTTCACTCCAGAAAAAAGCATCTTTGTAAAATGAGTCAAATGGAAGCAGAACACATTGGTGGAGTGTCAGGATGCATAGATAGAAGGCAAAAAAACGTTCTATGGCTTTATTTCGCTTAGTTGCTTACTCTTGAGTAGAACTGCATGTTCACGCCAGAAATAAGCATCTTTGTAAAATGAGCCAGAATGAAGCAGAAAACATTGTTGGAGTGTCAGAATGCATAGATAGAAGGCAAAAAAACGTTCTATGGCTTTATTTCGCTTAGTTGCTTACTCTTGAGTAGAACTGCATGTTCACTCCAGAAATAAGCATCTTTGTAAAATGAGCCAAATTGAAGCGGAAAACATTGGTGGAGTGTCAGAATGCATAGATAGAAGGCAAATAAGCGTTCTATGGCTTTATTTCGCCTAGTTGCTTACTTTTGAGTAGAACTGCATGTTCACGCCAGAAATAAGCATCTTTGTAAAATGAACCAGAATGAAGCAGAAAACATTCTTGGAGTGTCAGAATGCATAGATAGAAGGCAAATAAGCGTTCCATGGCTTTATTTCGCTTACTTGCTTACTCTTGAGTAGAACTGCATGTTCACTCCAGAAAAAAGCATCTTTGTAAAATGAGTCAAATGGAAGCAGAACACATTGGTGGAGTGTCAGAATGCATAGATAGAAGGCAAATAAGCGTTACATGACTTTATTTCGCTTAGTTGCTTACTCTTGAGTAGAACTGCATGTTCACTCCAGAAAAAAGCATCTTTGCAAAATGAGTCAAATGGAAGCAGAACACATTGGTGGAGTGTCAGAATGCATAGATAGAAGGCAAATAAGCGTTCCATGGCTTTATTTTGCTTAGTTGCTTACTCTTGAGTAGAACTGCATGTTCACGCCAGAAATAAGCATCTTTGTAAAATGAGCCAGAATGAAGCAGAAAACATTGTTGGAGTGTCAGAATGCATAGATAGAAGGCAAAAAAACGTTCTATGGCTTTATTTCGCTTAGTTGCTTACTCTTGAGTAGAACTGCATGTTCACTCCAGAAATAAGCATCTTTGTAAAATGAGCCAAATTGAAGCGGAAAACATTGGTGGAGTGTCAGAATGCATAGATAGAAGGCAAATAAGCGTTCTATGGCTTTATTTCGCCTAGTTGCTTACTTTTGAGTAGAACTGCATGTTCACGCCAGAAATAAGCATCTTTGTAAAATGAGCCAGAATGAAGCAGAAAACATTGTTGGAGTGTCAGAATGCATAGATAGAAGGCAAAAAAACGTTCTATGGCTTTATTTCGCTTAGTTGCTTACTCTTGAGTAGAACTGCATGTTCACGCCAGAAATAAGCATCTTTGTAAAATGAGCCAAATTGAAGCAGAAAACATTGGTGGAGTGTCAGAATGCATAGATAGAAGGCAAAAAAACGTTCTATGGCTTTATTTCGCTTAGTTGCTTACTCTTGAGTAGAACTGCATGTTCACGCCAGAAATAAGCATCTTTGTAAAATGAGCCAAATTGAAGCAGAAAACATTGGTGGAGTGTCAGAATGCATAGATAGAAGGCAAAAAAACGTTCTATGGCTTTATTTCGCCTAGTTGCTTACTCTTGACTAGAACTGCATGTTCACGCCAGAAATAAGCATCTTTGTAAAATGAGCCAAATGGAAGCAGAAAACATTGGTGGAGTGTCAGAATGCATAGATAGAAGGCAAATAAGCGTTCTATGGCTTTATTTCGCCTAGTTGCTTACTCTTGAGTAGAACTGCATGTTCACGCCAGAAATAAGCATCTTTGTAAAATGAACCAGAATGAAGCAGAAAACATTGTTGGAGTGTCAGAATGCATAGATAGAAGGCAAATAAGCGTTCCATGGCTTTATTTCGCTTACTTGCTTACTCTTGAGTAGAACTGCATGTTCACTCCAGAAAAAAGCATCTTTGTAAAATGAGTCAAATGGAAGCAGAACACATTGGTGGAGTGTCAGAATGCATAGATAGAAGGCAAATAAGCGTTCCATGGCTTTATTTCGCTTAGTTGCTTACTCTTGAGTAGAACTGCATGTTCACGCCAGAAATAAGCATCTTTGTAAAATGAGCCAGAATGAAGCAGAAAACATTGTTGGAGTGTCAGAATGCATAGATAGAAGGCAAAAAAACGTTCTATGGCTTTATTTCGCTTAGTTGCTTACTCTTGAGTAGAACTGCATGTTCACGCCAGAAATAAGCATCTTTGTAAAATTAGCCAAAATGAAGCAGAAAACATTGGTGGTGTGTCAGAATGCATAGATAGAAGGCATATAAGCGTTACATGGCTTTATTTTGCTTAGTTGCTTACTCTTGAGTAGAACTGCATATTCACTCAAGGAATGAGCACCTTTGTGAAATGACCCAAATTGAAGCAGAAAACATTGTTGGAGTGTCAGAATGCATAGATAGAAGGCAAATAAGCGTTCTATGGCTTTATTTCGCCTAGTTGCTTACTCTTGAGTAGAACTGCATGTTCACGCCAGAAATAAGCATCTTTGTAAAATGAACCAGAATGAAGCAGAAAACATTGTTGGAGTGTCAGAATGCATAGATAGAAGGCAAATAAGCGTTCCATGGCTTTATTTCGCTTACTTGCTAACTCTTGAGTAGAACTGCATGTTCGCTCCAGAAAAAAGCATCTTTGTAAAATGAGTCAAATGGAAGCAGAACACATTGGTGGAGTGTCAGAATGCATAGATAGAAGGCAAATAAGCGTTCCATGGCTTTATTTTGCTTAGTTGCTTACTCTTGAGTAGAACTGCATGTTCACGCCAGAAATAAGCATCTTTGTAAAATGAGCCAGAATGAAGCAGAAAACATTGTTGGAGTGTCAGAATGCATAGATAGAAGGCAAAAAAACGTTCTATGGCTTTATTTCGCTTAGTTGCTTACTCTTGAGTAGAACTGCATGTTCACGCCAGAAATAAGCATCTTTGTAAAATGAGCCAGAATGAAGCAGAAAACATTGGTGGAGTGTCAGAATGCATAGATAGAAGGCAAATAAGCGTTCTATGGCTTTATTTCGCCTAGTTGCTTACTCTTGAGTAGAACTGCATGTTCACGCCAGAAATAAGCATCTTTGTAAAATGAACCAGAATGAAGCAGAAAACATTGTTGGAGTGTCAGAATGCATAGATAGAAGGCAAATAAGCGTTCCATGGCTTTATTTCGCTTACTTGCTTACTCTTGTGTAGAACTGCATGTTCACTCCAGAAAAAAGCATCTTTGTAAAATGAGTCAAATGGAAGCAGAACACATTGGTGGAGTGTCAGAATGCATAGATAGAAGGCAAATAAGCGTTCCATGGCTTTATTTCGCTTAGTTGCTTACTCTTGAGTAGAACTGCATGTTCACGCCAGAAATAAGCATCTTTGTAAAATGAGCCAGAATGAAGCAGAAAACATTGTTGGAGTGTCAGAATGCATAGATAGAAGGCAAATAAACGTTCTATGGCTTTATTTCGCTTAGTTGCTTACTCTTGAGTAGAACTGCATGTTCACGCCAGAAATAAGCATCTTTGTAAAATGAGCCAAATTGAAGCAGAAAACATTGGTGGAGTGTCAGAATGCATAGATAGAAGGCAAAAAAACGTTCTATGGCTTTATTTCGCTTAGTTGCTTACTCTTGAGTAGAACTGCATGTTCACGCCAGAAATAAGCATCTTTGTAAAATGAGCCAAATTGAAGCAGAAAACATTGGTGGAGTGTCAGAATGCATAGATAGAAGGCAAATAAGCGTTCTATGGCTTTATTTCACCTAGTTGCTTACTCTTGAGTAGAACTGCATGTTCACGCCAGAAATAAGCATCTTTGTAAAATGAACCAGAATGAAGCAGAAAACATTGTTGGAGTGTCAGAATGCATAGATAGAAGGCAAATAAGCGTTCCATGGCTTTATTTCGCTTACTTGCTTACTCTTGAGTAGAACTGCATGTTCACTCCAGAAAAAAGCATCTTTGTAAAATGAGTCAAATGGAAGCAGAACACATTGGTGGAGTGTCAGAATGCATAGATAGAAGGCAAATAAGCGTTCCATGGCTTTATTTCGCTTAGTTGCTTACTCTTGAGTAGAACTGCATGTTCACGCCAGAAATAAGCATCTTTGTAAAATGAGCCAGAATGAAGCAGAAAACATTGTTGGAGTGTCAGAATGCATAGATAGAAGGCAAAAAAACGTTCTATGGCTTTATTTCGCTTAGTTGCTTACTCTTGAGTAGAACTGCATGTTCACGCCAGAAATAAGCATCTTTGTAAAATTAGCCAAAATGAAGCAGAAAACATTGGTGGTGTGTCAGAATGCATAGATAGAAGGCAAATAAGCGTTCTATGGCTTTATTTCGCTTAGTTGCTTACTCTTGAGTAGAACTGCATGTTCACGCCAGAAATGAGCACCTTTGTGAAATGACCCAAATTGAAGCAGAAAACATTGTTGGAGTGTCAGAATGCATAGATAGAAGGCAAAAAAACGTTCTATGGCTTTATTTCGCTTAGTTGCTTACTCTTGAGTAGAACTGCATGTTCACTCAAGGAATGAGCACCTTTGTGAAATGACCCAAATTGAAGCAGAAAACATTGGTGGAGTGTCAGAATGCATAGATAGAAGGCAAATAAGCGTTCTATGGCTTTATTTCGCCTAGTTGCTTACTCTTGAGTAGAACTGCATGTTCACGCCAGAAATAAGCATCTTTGTAAAATGAACCAGAATGAAGCAGAAAACATTGTTGGAGTGTCAGAATGCATAGATAGAAGGCAAATAAGCGTTCCATGGCTTTATTTCGCTTACTTGCTAACTCTTGAGTAGAACTGCATGTTCACTCCAGAAAAAAGCATCTTTGTACAATGAGTCAAATGGAAGCAGAACACATTGGTGGAGTGTCAGAATGCATAGATAGAAGGCAAATAAGCGTTCCATGGCTTTATTTTGCTTAGTTGCTTACTCTTGAGTAGAACTGCATGTTCACGCCAGAAATAAGCATCTTTGTAAAATGAGCCAGAATGAAGCAGAAAACATTGTTGGAGTGTCAGAATGCATAGATAGAAGGCAAAAAAACGTTCTATGGCTTTATTTCGCTTAGTTGCTTACTCTTGAGTAGAACTGCATGTTCACGCCAGAAATAAGCATCTTTGTAAAATGAGCCAAATTGAAGCAGAAAACATTGGTGGAGTGTCAGAATGCATAGATAGAAGGCAAATAAGCGTTCTATGGCTTTATTTCACCTAGTTGCTTACTCTTGAGTAGAACTGCATGTTCACGCCAGAAATAAGCATCTTTGTAAAATGAACCAGAATGAAGCAGAAAACATTGTTGGAGTGTCAGAATGCATAGATAGAAGGCAAATAAGCGTTCCATGGCTTTATTTCGCTTACTTGCTTACTCTTGAGTAGAACTGCATGTTCACTCCAGAAAAAAGCATCTTTGTAAAATGAGTCAAATGGAAGCAGAACACATTGGTGGAGTGTCAGAATGCATAGATAGAAGGCAAATAAGCGTTCCATGGCTTTATTTCGCTTAGTTGCTTACTCTTGAGTAGAACTGCATGTTCACGCCAGAAATAAGCATCTTTGTAAAATGAGCCAGAATGAAGCAGAAAACATTGTTGGAGTGTCAGAATGCATAGATAGAAGGCAAAAAAACGTTCTATGGCTTTATTTCGCTTAGTTGCTTACTCTTGAGTAGAACTGCATGTTCACGCCAGAAATAAGCATCTTTGTAAAATTAGCCAAAATGAAGCAGAAAACATTGGTGGTGTGTCAGAATGCATAGATAGAAGGCAAATAAGCGTTCTATGGCTTTATTTCGCTTAGTTGCTTACTCTTGAGTAGAACTGCATGTTCACGCCAGAAATGAGCACCTTTGTGAAATGAGCCAAATTGAAGCAGAAAACATTGTTGGAGTGTCAGAATGCATAGATAGAAGGCAAAAAAACGTTCTATGGCTTTATTTCGCTTAGTTGCTTACTCTTGAGTAGAACTGCATGTTCACTCAAGGAATGAGCACCTTTGTGAAATGACCCAAATTGTAGCAGAAAACATTGGTGGAGTGTCAGAATGCATAGATAGAAGGCAAATAAGCGTTCTATGGCTTTATTTCGCCTAGTTGCTTACTCTTGAGTAGAACTGCATGTTCACGCCAGAAATAAGCATCTTTGTAAAATGAACCAGAATGAAGCAGAAAACATTGTTGGAGTGTCAGAATGCATAGATAGAAGGCAAATAAGCGTTCCATGGCTTTATTTCGCTTACTTGCTAACTCTTGAGTAGAACTGCATGTTCACTCCAGAAAAAAGCATCTTTGTACAATGAGTCAAATGGAAGCAGAACACATTGGTGGAGTGTCAGAATGCATAGATAGAAGGCAAATAAGCGTTCCATGGCTTTATTTTGCTTAGTTGCTTACTCTTGAGTAGAACTGCATGTTCACGCCAGAAATAAGCATCTTTGTAAAATGAGCCAGAATGAAGCAGAAAACATTGTTGGAGTGTCAGAATGCATAGATAGAAGGCAAAAAAACGTTCTATGGCTTTATTTCGCTTAGTTGCTTACTCTTGAGTAGAACTGCATGTTCACTCCAGAAATAAGCATCTTTGTAAAATGAGCCAAATTGAAGCAGAAAACATTGGTGGAGTGTCAGAATGCATAGATAGAAGGCAAATAAGCGTTCTATGGCTTTATTTCGCCTAGTTGCTTACTCTTGAGTAGAACTGCATGTTCACGCCAGAAATAAGCATCTTTGTAAAATGAACCAGAATGAAGCAGAAAACATTGTTGGAGTGTCAGAATGCATAGATAGAAGGCAAATAAGCGTTCCATGGCTTTATTTCGCTTACTTGCTTACTCTTGAGTAGAACTGCATGTTCACTCCAGAAAAAAGCATCTTTGTAAAATGAGTCAAATGGAAGCAGAACACATTGGTGGAGTGTCAGAATGCATAGATAGAAGGCAAATAAGCGTTCCATGGCTTTATTTCGCTTAGTTGCTTACTCTTGAGTAGAACTGCATGTTCACGCCAGAAATAAGCATCTTTGTAAAATGAGCCAGAATGAAGCAGAAAACATTGTTGGAGTGTCAGAATGCATAGATAGAAGGCAAAAAAACGTTCTATGGCTTTATTTCGCTTAGTTGCTTACTCTTGAGTAGAACTGCATGTTCACTCCAGAAATAAGCATCTTTGTAAAATGAGCCAAATTGAAGCGGAAAACATTGGTGGAGTGTCAGAATGCATAGATAGAAGGCAAATAAGCGTTCTATGGCTTTATTTCGCCTAGTTGCTTAATTTTGAGTAGAACTGCATGTTCACGCCAGAAATAAGCATCTTTGTAAAATGAACCAGAATGAAGCAGAAAACATTGTTGGAGTGTCAGAATGCATAGATAGAAGGCAAATAAGCGTTCCATGGCTTTATTTCGCTTACTTGCTTACTCTTGAGTAGAACTGCATGTTCACTCCAGAAAAAAGCATCTTTGTAAAATGAGTCAAATGGAAGCAGAACACATTGGTGGAGTGTCAGAATGCATAGATAGAAGGCAAATAAGCGTTACATGACTTTATTTCTCTTAGTTGCTTACTCTTGAGTAGAACTGCATGTTCACGCCAGAAATAAGCATCTTTGTAAAATGAGCCAGAATGAAGCAGAAAACATTGTTGGAGTGTCAGAATGCATAGATAGAAGGCAAAAAAACGTTCTATGGCTTTATTTCGCTTAGTTGCTTACTCTTGAGTAGAACTGCATGTTCACGCCAGAAATAAGCATCTTTGTAAAATGAGCCAAATTGAAGCAGAAAACATTGGTGGAGTGTCAGAATGCATAGATAGAAGGCAAATAAGCGTTCTATGGCTTTATTTCGCCTAGTTGCTTACTCTTGAGTAGAACTGCATGTTCACGCCAGAAATAAGCATCTTTGTAAAATGAACCAGAATGAAGCAGAAAACATTGTTGGAGTGTCAGAATGCATAGATAGAAGGCAAAAAAACGTTCTATGGCTTTATTTCGCCTAGTTGCTTACTCTTGAGTAGAACTGCATGTTCACGCCAGAAATAAGCATCTTTGTAAAATGAGCCAAATTGAAGCAGAAAACATTGGTGGAGTGTCAGAATGCATAGATAGAAGGCAAATAAGCGTTCTATGGCTTTATTTCGCCTAGTTGCTTACTCTTGAGTAGAACTGCATGTTCACGCCAGAAATAAGCATCTTTGTAAAATGAACCAGAATGAAGCAGAAAACATTGTTGGAGTGTCAGAATGCATAGATAGAAGGCAAATAAGCGTTCCATGGCTTTATTTCGCTTACTTGCTTACTCTTGAGTAGAACTGCATGTTCACTCCAGAAAAAAGCATCTTTGTAAAATGAGTCAAATGGAAGCAGAACACATTGGTGGAGTGTCAGAATGCATAGATAGAAGGCAAATAAGCGTTCCATGGCTTTATTTCGCTTAGTTGCTTACTCTTGAGTAGAACTGCATGTTCACGCCAGAAATAAGCATCTTTGTAAAATGAGCCAGAATGAAGCAGAAAACATTGTTGGAGTGTCAGAATGCATAGATAGAAGGCAAAAAAACGTTCTATGGCTTTATTTCGCTTAGTTGCTTACTCTTGAGTAGAACTGCATGTTCACGCCAGAAATAAGCATCTTTGTAAAATTAGCCAAAATGAAGCAGAAAACATTGGTGGTGTGTCAGAATGCATAGATAGAAGGCATATAAGCGTTACATGGCTTTATTTTGCTTAGTTGCTTACTCTTGAGTAGAACTGCATATTCACTCAAGGAATGAGCACCTTTGTGAAATGACCCAAATTGAAGCAGAAAACATTGTTGGAGTGTCAGAATGCATAGATAGAAGGCAAATAAGCGTTCTATGGCTTTATTTCGCCTAGTTGCTTACTCTTGAGTAGAACTGCATGTTCACGCCAGAAATAAGCATCTTTGTAAAATGAACCAGAATGAAGCAGAAAACATTGTTGGAGTGTCAGAATGCATAGATAGAAGGCAAATAAGCGTTCCATGGCTTTATTTCGCTTACTTGCTAACTCTTGAGTAGAACTGCATGTTCGCTCCAGAAAAAAGCATCTTTGTAAAATGAGTCAAATGGAAGCAGAACACATTGGTGGAGTGTCAGAATGCATAGATAGAAGGCAAATAAGCGTTCCATGGCTTTATTTTGCTTAGTTGCTTACTCTTGAGTAGAACTGCATGTTCACGCCAGAAATAAGCATCTTTGTAAAATGAGCCAGAATGAAGCAGAAAACATTGTTGGAGTGTCAGAATGCATAGATAGAAGGCAAAAAAACGTTCTATGGCTTTATTTCGCTTAGTTGCTTACTCTTGAGTAGAACTGCATGTTCACTCCAGAAATAAGCATCTTTGTAAAATGAGCCAAATTGAAGCAGAAAACATTGGTGGAGTGTCAGAATGCATAGATAGAAGGCAAATAAGCGTTCTATGGCTTTATTTCGCCTAGTTGCTTACTCTTGAGTAGAACTGCATGTTCACGCCAGAAATAAGCATCTTTGTAAAATGAACCAGAATGAAGCAGAAAACATTGTTGGAGTGTCAGAATGCATAGATAGAAGGCAAATAAGCGTTCCATGGCTTTATTTCGCTTACTTGCTTACTCTTGAGTAGAACTGCATGTTCACTCCAGAAAAAAGCATCTTTGTAAAATGAGTCAAATGGAAGCAGAACACATTGGTGGAGTGTCAGAATGCATAGATAGAAGGCAAATAAGCGTTCCATGGCTTTATTTCGCTTAGTTGCTTTCTCTTGAGTAGAACTGCATGTTCACGCCAGAAATAAGCATCTTTGTAAAATGAGCCAGAATGAAGCAGAAAACATTGGTGGAGTGTCAGAATGCATAGATAGAAGGCAAATAAGCGTTCTATGGCTTTATTTCGCCTAGTTGCTTACTCTTGAGTAGAACTGCATGTTCACGCCAGAAATAAGCATCTTTGTAAAATGAACCAGAATGAAGCAGAAAACATTGTTGGAGTGTCAGAATGCATAGATAGAAGGCAAATAAGCGTTCCATGGCTTTATTTCGCTTACTTGCTTACTCTTGAGTAGAACTGCATGTTCACTCCAGAAAAAAGCATCTTTGTAAAATGAGTCAAATGGAAGCAGAACACATTGGTGGAGTGTCAGAATGCATAGATAGAAGGCAAATAAGCGTTCCATGGCTTTATTTCGCTTAGTTGCTTACTCTTGAGTAGAACTGCATGTTCACTCCAGAAAAAAGCATCTTTGTAAAATGAGTCAAATGGAAGCAGAACACATTGGTGGAGTGTCAGAATGCATAGATAGAAGGCAAATAAGCGTTCCATGGCTTTATTTCGCTTAGTTGCTTACTCTTGAGTAGAACTGCATGTTCACGCCAGAAATAAGCATCTTTGTAAAATGAGCCAGAATGAAGCAGAAAACATTGTTGGAGTGTCAGAATGCATAGATAGAAGGCAAAAAAGCGTTCCATGGCTTTATTTCGCTTAGTTGCTTACTCTTGAGTAGAACTGCATGTTCACGCCAGAAATAAGCATCTTTGTAAAATGAGCCAAATTGAAGCAGAAAACATTGGTGGAGTGTCAGAATGCATAGATAGAAGGCAAATAAGCGTTCTATGGCTTTATTTCACCTAGTTGCTTACTCTTGAGTAGAACTGCATGTTCACGCCAGAAATAAGCATCTTTGTAAAATGAACCAGAATGAAGCAGAAAACATTGTTGGAGTGTCAGAATGCATAGATAGAAGGCAAATAAGCGTTCCATGGCTTTATTTCGCTTACTTGCTTACTCTTGAGTAGAACTGCATGTTCACTCCAGAAAAAAGCATCTTTGTAAAATGAGTCAAATGGAAGCAGAACACATTGGTGGAGTGTCAGAATGCATAGATAGAAGGCAAATAAGCGTTCCATGGCTTTATTTCGCTTAGTTGCTTACTCTTGAGTAGAACTGCATGTTCACTCCAGAAAAAAGCATCTTTGTAAAATGAGTCAAATGGAAGCAGAAAACATTGTTGGAGTGTCAGAATGCATAGATAGAAGGCAAAAAAACGTTCTATGGCTTTATTTCGCTTAGTTGCTTACTCTTGAGTAGAACTGCATGTTCACGCCAGAAATAAGCATCTTTGTAAAATTAGCCAAAATGAAGCAGAAAACATTGGTGGTGTGTCAGAATGCATAGATAGAAGGCATATAAGCGTTACATGGCTTTATTTTGCTTAGTTGCTTACTCTTGAGTAGAACTGCATATTCACTCAAGGAATGAGCACCTTTGTGAAATGACCCAAATTGAAGCAGAAAACATTGTTGGAGTGTCAGAATGCATAGATAGAAGGCAAATAAGCGTTCTATGGCTTTATTTCGCCTAGTTGCTTACTCTTGAGTAGAACTGCATGTTCACGCCAGAAATAAGCATCTTTGTAAAATGAACCAGAATGAAGCAGAAAACATTGTTGGAGTGTCAGAATGCATAGATAGAAGGCAAATAAGCGTTCCATGGCTTTATTTCGCTTACTTGCTTACTCTTGAGTAGAACTGCATGTTCACTCCAGAAAAAAGCATCTTTGTAAAATGAGTCAAATGGAAGCAGAACACATTGGTGGAGTGTCAGAATGCATAGATAGAAGGCAAATAAGCGTTCCATGGCTTTATTTCGCTTAGTTGCTTACTCTTGAGTAGAACTGCATGTTCACGCCAGAAATAAGCATCTTTGTAAAATGAGCCAGAATGAAGCAGAAAACATTGTTGGAGTGTCAGAATGCATAGATAGAAGGCAAAAAAACGTTCTATGGCTTTATTTCGCTTAGTTGCTTACTCTTGAGTAGAACTGCATGTTCACGCCAGAAATAAGCATCTTTGTAAAATTAGCCAAAATGAAGCAGAAAACATTGGTGGTGTGTCAGAATGCATAGATAGAAGGCATATAAGCGTTACATGGCTTTATTTTGCTTAGTTGCTTACTCTTGAGTAGAACTGCATATTCACTCAAGGAATGAGCACCTTTGTGAAATGACCCAAATTGAAGCAGAAAACATTGTTGGAGTGTCAGAATGCATAGATAGAAGGCAAATAAGCGTTCTATGGCTTTATTTCGCCTAGTTGCTTACTCTTGAGTAGAACTGCATGTTCACGCCAGAAATAAGCATCTTTGTAAAATGAACCAGAATGAAGCAGAAAACATTGTTGGAGTGTCAGAATGCATAGATAGAAGGCAAATAAGCGTTCCATGGCTTTATTTCGCTTACTTGCTAACTCTTGAGTAGAACTGCATGTTCGCTCCAGAAAAAAGCATCTTTGTAAAATGAGTCAAATGGAAGCAGAACACATTGGTGGAGTGTCAGAATGCATAGATAGAAGGCAAATAAGCGTTCCATGGCTTTATTTTGCTTAGTTGCTTACTCTTGAGTAGAACTGCATGTTCACGCCAGAAATAAGCATCTTTGTAAAATGAGCCAGAATGAAGCAGAAAACATTGTTGGAGTGTCAGAATGCATAGATAGAAGGCAAAAAAACGTTCTATGGCTTTATTTCGCTTAGTTGCTTACTCTTGAGTAGAACTGCATGTTCACTCCAGAAATGAGCATCTTTGTAAAATGAGCCAAATTGAAGCAGAAAACATTGGTGGAGTGTCAGAATGCATAGATAGAAGGCAAATAAGCGTTCTATGGCTTTATTTCGCCTAGTTGCTTACTCTTGAGTAGAACTGCATGTTCACGCCAGAAATAAGCATCTTTGTAAAATGAACCAGAATGAAGCAGAAAACATTGTTGGAGTGTCAGAATGCATAGATAGAAGGCAAATAAGCGTTCCATGGCTTTATTTCGCTTACTTGCTTACTCTTGAGTAGAACTGCATGTTCACTCCAGAAAAAAGCATCTTTGTAAAATGAGTCAAATGGAAGCAGAACACATTGGTGGAGTGTCAGAATGCATAGATAGAAGGCAAATAAGCGTTCCATGGCTTTATTTCGCTTAGTTGCTTACTCTTGAGTAGAACTGCATGTTCACGCCAGAAATAAGCATCTTTGTAAAATGAGCCAGAATGAAGCAGAAAACATTGGTGGAGTGTCAGAATGCATAGATAGAAGGCAAATAAGCGTTCTATGGCTTTATTTCGCCTAGTTGCTTACTCTTGAGTAGAACTGCATGTTCACTCCAGAAATGAGCATCTTTGTAAAATGAGCCAAATTGAAGCAGAAAACATTGGTGGAGTGTCAGAATGCATAGATAGAAGGCAAATAAGCGTTCTATGGCTTTATTTCGCCTAGTTGCTTACTCTTGAGTAGAACTGCATGTTCACGCCAGAAATAAGCATCTTTGTAAAATGAACCAGAATGAAGCAGAAAACATTGTTGGAGTGTCAGAATGCATAGATAGAAGGCAAATAAGCGTTCCATGGCTTTATTTCGCTTACTTGCTTACTCTTGAGTAGAACTGCATGTTCACTCCAGAAAAAAGCATCTTTGTAAAATGAGTCAAATGGAAGCAGAACACATTGGTGGAGTGTCAGAATGCATAGATAGAAGGCAAATAAGCGTTCCATGGCTTTATTTCGCTTAGTTGCTTACTCTTGAGTAGAACTGCATGTTCACGCCAGAAATAAGCATCTTTGTAAAATGAGCCAGAATGAAGCAGAAAACATTGGTGGAGTGTCAGAATGCATAGATAGAAGGCAAAAAAACGTTCTATGGCTTTATTTCGCTTAGTTGCTTACTCTTGAGTAGAACTGCATGTTCACGCCAGAAATAAGCATCTTTGTAAAATGAGCCAAATTGAAGCAGAAAACATTGGTGGAGTGTCAGAATGCATAGATAGAAGGCAAATAAGCGTTCTATGGCTTTATTTCACCTAGTTGCTTACTCTTGAGTAGAACTGCATGTTCACGCCAGAAATAAGCATCTTTGTAAAATGAACCAGAATGAAGCAGAAAACATTGTTGGAGTGTCAGAATGCATAGATAGAAGGCAAATAAGCGTTCCATGGCTTTATTTCGCTTACTTGCTTACTCTTGAGTAGAACTGCATGTTCACTCCAGAAAAAAGCATCTTTGTAAAATGAGTCAAATGGAAGCAGAACACATTGGTGGAGTGTCAGAATGCATAGATAGAAGGCAAATAAGCGTTCCATGGCTTTATTTCGCTTAGTTGCTTACTCTTGAGTAGAACTGCATGTTCACTCCAGAAAAAAGCATCTTTGTAAAATGAGCCAGAATGAAGCAGAAAACATTGTTGGAGTGTCAGAATGCATAGATAGAAGGCAAAAAAACGTTCTATGGCTTTATTTCGCTTAGTTGCTTACTCTTGAGTAGAACTGCATGTTCACGCCAGAAATAAGCATCTTTGTAAAATTAGCCAAAATGAAGCAGAAAACATTGGTGGTGTGTCAGAATGCATAGATAGAAGGCATATAAGCGTTACATGGCTTTATTTTGCTTAGTTGCTTACTCTTGAGTAGAACTGCATATTCACTCAAGGAATGAGCACCTTTGTGAAATGACCCAAATTGAAGCAGAAAACATTGTTGGAGTGTCAGAATGCATAGATAGAAGGCAAATAAGCGTTCTATGGCTTTATTTCGCCTAGTTGCTTACTCTTGAGTAGAACTGCATGTTCACGCCAGAAATAAGCATCTTTGTAAAATGAACCAGAATGAAGCAGAAAACATTGTTGGAGTGTCAGAATGCATAGATAGAAGGCAAATAAGCGTTCCATGGCTTTATTTCGCTTACTTGCTAACTCTTGAGTAGAACTGCATGTTCGCTCCAGAAAAAAGCATCTTTGTAAAATGAGTCAAATGGAAGCAGAACACATTGGTGGAGTGTCAGAATGCATAGATAGAAGGCAAATAAGCGTTCCATGGCTTTATTTTGCTTAGTTGCTTACTCTTGAGTAGAACTGCATGTTCACGCCAGAAATAAGCATCTTTGTAAAATGAGCCAGAATGAAGCAGAAAACATTGTTGGAGTGTCAGAATGCATAGATAGAAGGCAAAAAAACGTTCTATGGCTTTATTTCGCTTAGTTGCTTACTCTTGAGTAGAACTGCATGTTCACTCCAGAAATGAGCATCTTTGTAAAATGAGCCAAATTGAAGCAGAAAACATTGGTGGAGTGTCAGAATGCATAGATAGAAGGCAAATAAGCGTTCTATGGCTTTATTTCGCCTAGTTGCTTACTCTTGAGTAGAACTGCATGTTCACGCCAGAAATAAGCATCTTTGTAAAATGAACCAGAATGAAGCAGAAAACATTGTTGGAGTGTCAGAATGCATAGATAGAAGGCAAATAAGCGTTCCATGGCTTTATTTCGCTTACTTGCTTACTCTTGAGTAGAACTGCATGTTCACTCCAGAAAAAAGCATCTTTGTAAAATGAGTCAAATGGAAGCAGAACACATTGGTGGAGTGTCAGAATGCATAGATAGAAGGCAAATAAGCGTTCCATGGCTTTATTTCGCTTAGTTGCTTACTCTTGAGTAGAACTGCATGTTCACGCCAGAAATAAGCATCTTTGTAAAATGAGCCAGAATGAAGCAGAAAACATTGGTGGAGTGTCAGAATGCATAGATAGAAGGCAAATAAGCGTTCTATGGCTTTATTTCGCCTAGTTGCTTACTCTTGAGTAGAACTGCATGTTCACTCCAGAAATGAGCATCTTTGTAAAATGAGCCAAATTGAAGCAGAAAACATTGGTGGAGTGTCAGAATGCATAGATAGAAGGCAAATAAGCGTTCTATGGCTTTATTTCGCCTAGTTGCTTACTCTTGAGTAGAACTGCATGTTCACGCCAGAAATAAGCATCTTTGTAAAATGAACCAGAATGAAGCAGAAAACATTGTTGGAGTGTCAGAATGCATAGATAGAAGGCAAATAAGCGTTCCATGGCTTTATTTCGCTTACTTGCTTACTCTTGAGTAGAACTGCATGTTCACTCCAGAAAAAAGCATCTTTGTAAAATGAGTCAAATGGAAGCAGAACACATTGGTGGAGTGTCAGAATGCATAGATAGAAGGCAAATAAGCGTTCCATGGCTTTATTTCGCTTAGTTGCTTACTCTTGAGTAGAACTGCATGTTCACGCCAGAAATAAGCATCTTTGTAAAATGAGCCAGAATGAAGCAGAAAACATTGTTGGAGTGTCAGAATGCATAGATAGAAGGCAAAAAAACGTTCTATGGCTTTATTTCGCTTAGTTGCTTACTCTTGAGTAGAACTGCATGTTCACGCCAGAAATAAGCATCTTTGTAAAATTAGCCAAAATGAAGCAGAAAACATTGGTGGTGTGTCAGAATGCATAGATAGAAGGCATATAAGCGTTACATGGCTTTATTTTGCTTAGTTGCTTACTCTTGAGTAGAACTGCATATTCACTCAAGGAATGAGCACCTTTGTGAAATGACCCAAATTGAAGCAGAAAACATTGTTGGAGTGTCAGAATGCATAGATAGAAGGCAAATAAGCGTTCTATGGCTTTATTTCGCCTAGTTGCTTACTCTTGAGTAGAACTGCATGTTCACGCCAGAAATAAGCATCTTTGTAAAATGAACCAGAATGAAGCAGAAAACATTGTTGGAGTGTCAGAATGCATAGATAGAAGGCAAATAAGCGTTCCATGGCTTTATTTCGCTTACTTGCTAACTCTTGAGTAGAACTGCATGTTCGCTCCAGAAAAAAGCATCTTTGTAAAATGAGTCAAATGGAAGCAGAACACATTGGTGGAGTGTCAGAATGCATAGATAGAAGGCAAATAAGCGTTCCATGGCTTTATTTTGCTTAGTTGCTTACTCTTGAGTAGAACTGCATGTTCACGCCAGAAATAAGCATCTTTGTAAAATGAGCCAGAATGAAGCAGAAAACATTGTTGGAGTGTCAGAATGCATAGATAGAAGGCAAAAAAACGTTCTATGGCTTTATTTCGCTTAGTTGCTTACTCTTGAGTAGAACTGCATGTTCACTCCAGAAATGAGCATCTTTGTAAAATGAGCCAAATTGAAGCAGAAAACATTGGTGGAGTGTCAGAATGCATAGATAGAAGGCAAATAAGCGTTCTATGGCTTTATTTCGCCTAGTTGCTTACTCTTGAGTAGAACTGCATGTTCACGCCAGAAATAAGCATCTTTGTAAAATGAACCAGAATGAAGCAGAAAACATTGTTGGAGTGTCAGAATGCATAGATAGAAGGCAAATAAGCGTTCCATGGCTTTATTTCGCTTACTTGCTTACTCTTGAGTAGAACTGCATGTTCACTCCAGAAAAAAGCATCTTTGTAAAATGAGTCAAATGGAAGCAGAACACATTGGTGGAGTGTCAGAATGCATAGATAGAAGGCAAATAAGCGTTCCATGGCTTTATTTCGCTTAGTTGCTTACTCTTGAGTAGAACTGCATGTTCACGCCAGAAATAAGCATCTTTGTAAAATGAGCCAGAATGAAGCAGAAAACATTGGTGGAGTGTCAGAATGCATAGATAGAAGGCAAATAAGCGTTCTATGGCTTTATTTCGCCTAGTTGCTTACTCTTGAGTAGAACTGCATGTTCACTCCAGAAATGAGCATCTTTGTAAAATGAGCCAAATTGAAGCAGAAAACATTGGTGGAGTGTCAGAATGCATAGATAGAAGGCAAATAAGCGTTCTATGGCTTTATTTCGCCTAGTTGCTTACTCTTGAGTAGAACTGCATGTTCACGCCAGAAATAAGCATCTTTGTAAAATGAACCAGAATGAAGCAGAAAACATTGTTGGAGTGTCAGAATGCATAGATAGAAGGCAAATAAGCGTTCCATGGCTTTATTTCGCTTACTTGCTTACTCTTGAGTAGAACTGCATGTTCACTCCAGAAAAAAGCATCTTTGTAAAATGAGTCAAATGGAAGCAGAACACATTGGTGGAGTGTCAGAATGCATAGATAGAAGGCAAATAAGCGTTCCATGGCTTTATTTCGCTTAGTTGCTTACTCTTGAGTAGAACTGCATGTTCACGCCAGAAATAAGCATCTTTGTAAAATGAGCCAGAATGAAGCAGAAAACATTGGTGGAGTGTCAGAATGCATAGATAGAAGGCAAATAAGCGTTCTATGGCTTTATTTCGCCTAGTTGCTTACTCTTGAGTAGAACTGCATGTTCACGCCAGAAATAAGCATCTTTGTAAAATGAACCAGAATGAAGCAGAAAACATTGTTGGAGTGTCAGAATGCATAGATAGAAGGCAAATAAGCGTTCCATGGCTTTATTTCGCTTACTTGCTTACTCTTGAGTAGAACTGCATGTTCACTCCAGAAAAAAGCATCTTTGTAAAATGAGTCAAATGGAAGCAGAACACATTGGTGGAGTGTCAGAATGCATAGATAGAAGGCAAATAAGCGTTCCATGGCTTTATTTCGCTTAGTTGCTTACTCTTGAGTAGAACTGCATGTTCACGCCAGAAATAAGCATCTTTGTAAAATGAGCCAGAATGAAGCAGAAAACATTGTTGGAGTGTCAGAATGCATAGATAGAAGGCAAAAAAACGTTCTATGGCTTTATTTCGCTTAGTTGCTTACTCTTGAGTAGAACTGCATGTTCACGCCAGAAATAAGCATCTTTGTAAAATTAGCCAAAATGAAGCAGAAAACATTGGTGGTGTGTCAGAATGCATAGATAGAAGGCAAATAAGCGTTCCATGGCTTTATTTTGCTTAGTTGCTTACTCTTGAGTAGAACTGCATAATCACTCAAGGAATGAGCACCTTTGTGAAATGACCCAAATTGAAGCAGAAAACATTGTTGGAGTGTCAGAATGCATAGATAGAAGGCAAATAAGCGTTCTATGGCTTTATTTCGCCTAGTTGCTTACTCTTGAGTAGAACTGCATGTTCACTCCAGAAAAAAGCATCTTTGTAAAATGAGTCAAATGGAAGCAGAACACATTGGTGGAGTGTCAGAATGCATAGATAGAAGGCAACTAAGCGTTCTATGGCTTTATTTCGCCTAGTTGCTTACTCTTGAGTAGAACTGCATGTTCAGGTCAGAAATAAGCATCTTTGTAAAATGAACCAGAATGAAGCAGAAAACATTGTTGGAGTGTCAGAATGCATAGATAGAAGGCAAATAAGCGTTCCATGGCTTTATTTTGCTTAGTTGCTTACTCTTGAGTAGAACTGCATATTCACTCAAGAAATGAGCACCTTTGTGAAATGACCCAAATTGAAGCAGAAAACATTGTTGGAGTGTCAGAATGCATAGATAGAAGGCAAATAAGCGTTCCATGGCTTTATTTCGCTTAGTTGCTTACTCTTGAGTAGAACTGCATGTTCACTCCAGAAATAAGCATCTTTGTAAAATGAGCCAAATTGAAGCAAAAAACATTGGTGGAGTGTCAGAATGCATAGATAGAAGGCAAATAAGCGTTCTATGGCTTTATTTCGCCTAGTTGCTTACTCTTGAGTAGAACTGCATGTTCACGCCAGAAATAAGCATCTTTGTAAAATGAACCAGAATGAAGCAGAAAACATTGTTGGAGTGTCAGAATGCATAGATAAAAGGCAAATAAGCGTTCCATGGCTTTATTTCGCTTACTTGCTTACTCTTGAGTAGAACTGCATGTTCACTCCAGAAAAAAGCATCTTTGTAAAATGAGTCAAATGGAAGCAGAACACATTGGTGGAGTGTCAGAATGCATAGATAGAAGGCAAATAAGCGTTCCATGGCTTTATTTCGCTTAGTTGCTTACTCTTGAGTAGAACTGCATGTTCACGCCAGAAATAAGCATCTTTGTAAAATGAGCCAGAATGAAGCAGAAAACATTGTTGGAGTGTCAGAATGCATAGATAGAAGGCAAAAAAACGTTCTATGGCTTTATTTCGCTTAGTTGCTTACTCTTGAGTAGAACTGCATGTTCACGCCAGAAATAAGCATCTTTGTAAAATGAGCCAAATTGAAGCAGAAAACATTGGTGGAGTGTCAGAATGCATAGATAGAAGGCAAATAAGCGTTCTATGGCTTTATTTCGCCTAGTTGCTTACTCTTGAGTAGAACTGCATGTTCACGCCAGAAATAAGCATCTTTGTAAAATGAACCAGAATGAAGCAGAAAACATTGTTGGAGTGTCAGAATGCATAGATAGAAGGCAAATAAGCGTTTCATGGCTTTATTTCGCTTACTTGCTTACTCTTGAGTAGAACTGCATGTTCACTCCAGAAAAAAGCATCTTTGTAAAATGAGTCAAATGGAAGCAGAACACATTGGTGGAGTGTCAGAATGCAGAGATAGAAGGCAAATAAGCGTTCCATGGCTTTATTTCGCTTAGTTGCTTACTCTTGAGTAGAACTGCATGTTCACGCCAGAAATAAGCATCTTTGTAAAATGAACCAGAATGAAGCAGAAAACATTGTTGGAGTGTCAGAGTGCATAGATAGAAGGCAAATAAGCGTTCCATGGCTTTATTTCGCTTAGTTGCTTACGCTTGAGTAGAACTGCATGTTCACGCCAGAAATAAGCATCTTTGTAAAATGAGCCAGAATGAAGCAGAAAACATTGTTGGAGTGTCAGAATGCATAGATAGAAGGCAAAAAAACGTTCTGTGGCTTTATTTCGCTTAGTTGCTTACTCTTGAGTAGAACTGCATGTTCACGCCAGAAATAAGCATCTTTGTAAAATGAGCCAAATTGAAGCAGAAAACATTGGTGGAGTGTCAGAATGCATAGATAGAAGGCAAATAAGCGTTCTATGGCTTTATTTCGCCTAGTTGCTTACTCTTGAGTAGAACTGCATGTTCACGCCAGAAATAAGCATCTTTGTAAAATGAACCAGAATGAAGCAGAAAACATTGTTGGAGTGTCAGAATGCATAGATAGAAGGCAAATAAGCGTTCCATGGCTTTATTTCGCTTACTTGCTTACTCTTGAGTAGAACTGCATGTTCACTCCAGAAAAAAGCATCTTTGTAAAATGAGTCAAATGGAAGCAGAACACATTGGTGGAGTGTCAGAATGCATAGATAGAAGGCAAATAAGCGTTCCATGGCTTTATTTCGCTTAGTTGCTTACTCTTGAGTAGAACTGCATGTTCACGCCAGAAATAAGCATCTTTGTAAAATGAGCCAGAATGAAGCAGAAAACATTGTTGGAGTGTCAGAATGCATAGATAGAAGGCAAAAAAACGTTCTATGGCTTTATTTCGCTTAGTTGCTTACTCTTGAGTAGAACTGCATGTTCACGCCAGAAATAAGCATCTTTGTAAAATTAGCCAAAATGAAGCAGAAAACATTGGTGGTGTGTCAGAATGCATAGATAGAAGGCAAATAAGCGTTCCATGGCTTTATTTTGCTTAGTTGCTTACTCTTGAGTAGAACTGCATATTCACTCAAGGAATGAGCACCTTTGTGAAATGACCCAAATTGAAGCAGAAAACATTGGTGGAGTGTCAGAATGCATAGATAGAAGGCAAATAAGCGTTCTATGGCTTTATTTCGCCTAGTTGCTTACTCTTGAGTAGAACTGCATGTTCACGCCAGAAATAAGCATCTTTGTAAAATGAAGCAGAATGAAGCAGAAAACATTGTTGGAGTGTCAGAATGCATAGATAGAAGGCAAATAAGCGTTCCATGGCTTTATTTCGCTTACTTGCTAACTCTTGAGTAGAACTGCATGTTCACTCCAGAAAAAAGCATCTTTGTAAAATGAGTCAAATGGAAGCAGAACACATTGGTGGAGTGTCAGAATGCATAGATAGGAGGCAAATAAGTGTTCCATGGCTTTATTTTGCTTAGTTGCTTACTCTTGAGTAGAACTGCATGTTCACGCCAGAAATAAGCATCTTTGTAAAATGAGCCAGAATGAAGCAGAAAACATTGTTGGAGTGTCAGAATGCATAGATAGAAGGCAAATAAGCGTTCCATGGCTTTATTTCGCTTACTTGCTTACTCTTGAGTAGAACTGCATGTTCACTCCAGAAAAAAGCATCTTTGTAAAATTAGCCAAAATGAAGCAGAAAACATTGGTGGTGTGTCAGAATGCATAGATAGAAGGCAAATAAGCGTTCCATGGCTTTATTTTGCTTAGTTGCTTACTCTTGAGTAGAACTGCATATTCACTCAAGGAATGAGCACCTTTGTGAAATGACCCAAATTGAAGCAGAAAACATTGGTGGAGTGTCAGAATGCATAGATAGAAGGCAAATAAGCGTTCTATGGCTTTATTTCGCCTAGTTGCTTACTCTTGAGTAGAACTGCATGTTCACGCCAGAAATAAGCATCTTTGTAAAATGAGCCAAATTGAAGCAGAAAACATTGGTGGAGTGTCAGAATGCATAGATAGAAGGCAAATAAGCGTTCTATGGCTTTATTTCGCCTAGTTGCTTACTCTTGAGTAGAACTGCATGTTCACGCCAGAAATAAGCATCTTTGTAAAATGAACCAGAATGAAGCAGAAAACATTGTTGGAGTGTCAGAATGCATAGATAGAAGGCAAATAAGCGTTTCATGGCTTTATTTCGCTTACTTGCTTACTCTTGAGTAGAACTGCATGTTCACTCCAGAAAAAAGCATCTTTGTAAAATGAGTCAAATGGAAGCAGAACACATTGGTGGAGTGTCAGAATGCAGAGATAGAAGGCAAATAAGCGTTCCATGGCTTTATTTCGCTTAGTTGCTTACTCTTGAGTAGAACTGCATGTTCACGCCAGAAATAAGCATCTTTGTAAAATGAACCAGAATGAAGCAGAAAACATTGTTGGAGTGTCAGAGTGCATAGATAGAAGGCAAATAAGCGTTCCATGGCTTTATTTCGCTTAGTTGCTTACGCTTGAGTAGAACTGCATGTTCACGCCAGAAATAAGCATCTTTGTAAAATGAGCCAGAATGAAGCAGAAAACATTGTTGGAGTGTCAGAATGCATAGATAGAAGGCAAAAAAACGTTCTATGGCTTTATTTCGCTTAGTTGCTTACTCTTGAGTAGAACTGCATGTTCACGCCAGAAATAAGCATCTTTGTAAAATGAGCCAAATTGAAGCAGAAAACATTGGTGGAGTGTCAGAATGCATAGATAGAAGGCAAATAAGCGTTCTATGGCTTTATTTCGCCTAGTTGCTTACTCTTGAGTAGAACTGCATGTTCACGCCAGAAATAAGCATCTTTGTAAAATGAACCAGAATGAAGCAGAAAACATTGTTGGAGTGTCAGAATGCATAGATAGAAGGCAAATAAGCGTTCCATGGCTTTATTTCGCTTACTTGCTTACTCTTGAGTAGAACTGCATGTTCACTCCAGAAAAAAGCATCTTTGTAAAATGAGTCAAATGGAAGCAGAACACATTGGTGGAGTGTCAGAATGCATAGATAGAAGGCAAATAAGCGTTCCATGGCTTTATTTCGCTTAGTTGCTTACTCTTGAGTAGAACTGCATGTTCACGCCAGAAATAAGCATCTTTGTAAAATGAGCCAGAATGAAGCAGAAAACATTGTTGCAGTGTCAGAATGCATAGATAGAAGGCAAAAAAACGTTCTATGGCTTTATTTCGCTTAGTTGCTTACTCTTGAGTAGAACTGCATGTTCACGCCAGAAATAAGCATCTTTGTAAAATTAGCCAAAATGAAGCAGAAAACATTGGTGGTGTGTCAGAATGCATAGATAGAAGGCAAATAAGCGTTCCATGGCTTTATTTTGCTTAGTTGCTTACTCTTGAGTAGAACTGCATATTCACTCAAGGAATGAGCACCTTTGTGAAATGACCCAAATTGAAGCAGAAAACATTGGTGGAGTGTCAGAATGCATAGATAGAAGGCAAATAAGCGTTCTATGGCTTTATTTCGCCTAGTTGCTTACTCTTGAGTAGAACTGCATGTTCACGCCAGAAATAAGCATCTTTGTAAAATGAAGCAGAATGAAGCAGAAAACATTGTTGGAGTGTCAGAATGCATAGATAGAAGGCAAATAAGCGTTCCATGGCTTTATTTCGCTTACTTGCTAACTCTTGAGTAGAACTGCATGTTCACTCCAGAAAAAAGCATCTTTGTAAAATGAGTCAAATGGAAGCAGAACACATTGGTGGAGTGTCAGAATGCATAGATAGGAGGCAAATAAGCGTTCCATGGCTTTATTTTGCTTAGTTGCTTACTCTTGAGTAGAACTGCATGTTCACGCCAGAAATAAGCATCTTTGTAAAATGAGCCAGAATGAAGCAGAAAACATTGTTGGAGTGTCAGAATGCATAGATAGAAGGCAAATAAGCGTTCCATGGCTTTATTTCGCTTACTTGCTTACTCTTGAGTAGAACTGCATGTTCACTCCAGAAAAAAGCATCTTTGTAAAATTAGCCAAAATGAAGCAGAAAACATTGGTGGTGTGTCAGAATGCATAGATAGATGGCAAATAAGCGTTCCATGGCTTTATTTTGCTTAGTTGCTTACTCTTGAGTAGAACTGCATATTCACTCAAGGAATGAGCACCTTTGTGAAATGACCCAAATTGAAGCAGAAAACATTGGTGGAGTGTCAGAATGCATAGATAGAAGGCAAATAAGCGTTCTATGGCTTTATTTCGCCTAGTTGCTTACTCTTGAGTAGAACTGCATGTTCACGCCAGAAATAAGCATCTTTGTAAAATGAAGCAGAATGAAGCAGAAAACATTGTTGGAGTGTCAGAATGCATAGATAGAAGGCAAATAAGCGTTCCATGGCTTTATTTCGCTTACTTGCTAACTCTTGAGTAGAACTGCATGTTCACTCCAGAAAAAAGCATCTTTGTAAAATGAGTCAAATGGAAGCAGAACACATTGGTGGAGTGTCAGAATGCATAGATAGGAGGCAAATAAGCGTTCCATGGCTTTATTTTGCTTAGTTGCTTACTCTTGAGTAGAACTGCATGTTCACGCCAGAAATAAGCATCTTTGTAAAATGAGCCAGAATGAAGCAGAAAACATTGTTGGAGTGTCAGAATGCATAGATAGAAGGCAAATAAGCGTTCCATGGCTTTATTTCGCTTACTTGCTTACTCTTGAGTAGAACTGCATGTTCACTCCAGAAAAAAGCATCTTTGTAAAATTAGCCAAAATGAAGCAGAAAACATTGGTGGTGTGTCAGAATGCATAGATTGAAGGCAAATAAGCGTTCCATGGCTTTATTTTGCTTAGTTGCTTACTCTTGAGTAGAACTGCATATTCACTCAAGGAATGAGCACCTTTGTGAAATGACCCAAATTGAAGCAGAAAACATTGGTGGAGTGTCAGAATGCATAGATAGAAGGCAAATAAGCGTTCTATGGCTTTATTTCGCCTAGTTGCTTACTCTTGAGTAGAACTGCATGTTCACGCCAGAAATAAGCATCTTTGTAAAATGAACCAGAATGAAGCAGAAAACATTGTTGGAGTGTCAGAGTGCATAGATAGAAGGCAAATAAGCGTTCCATGGCTTTATTTCGCTTAGTTGCTTACTCTTGAGTAGAACTGCATGTTCACGCCAGAAATAAGCATCTTTGTAAAATGAACCAGAATGAAGCAGAAAACATTGTTGGAGTGTCAGAATGCATAGATAGAAGGCAAATAAGCGTTCCATGGCTTTATTTCGCTTACTTGCTAACTCTTGAGTAGAACTGCATGTTCACTCCAGAAAAAAGCATCTTTGTAAAATGAGTCAAATGGAAGCAGAACACATTGGTGGAGTGTCAGAATGCATAGATAGAAGGCAAATAAGCGTTCCATGGCTTTATTTCGCTTAGTTGCTTACTCTTGAGTAGAACTGCATGTTCACGCCAGAAATAAGCATCTTTGTAAAATGAGCCAGAATGAAGCAGAAAACATTGTTGGAGTGTCAGAATGCATAGATAGAAGGCAAAAAAACGTTCTATGGCTTTATTTCGCTTAGTTGCTTACTCTTGAGTAGAACTGCATGTTCACTCCAGAAATAAGCATCTTTGTAAAATGAGCCAAATTGAAGCAGAAAACATTGGTGGAGTGTCAGAATGCATAGATAGAAGGCAAATAAGCATTCTATGGCTTTATTTCGCCTAGTTGCTTACTCTTGAGTAGAACTGCATATTCACTCAAGAAATGAGCACCTTTGTGAAATGACCCAAATTGAAGCAGAAAACATTGGTGGAGTGTCAGAATGCATAGATAGAAGGCAAATAAGCGTTCCATGGCTTTATTTCGCTTAGTTGCTTACTCCTGAGTAGAACTGCATGTTCACCCCAGAAATGAGCACCTTTGTGAAATGAGCCAAATTGAAGCAGAAAACATTGTTGGAGTGTCAGAATGCATAGATAGAAGGCAAAAAAACGTTCTATGGCTTTATTTCGCTTAGTTGCTTACTCTTGAGAAGAACTGCATGTTCACTCAAGGAATGAGCACCTTTGTGAAATGACCCTAATTGAAGCAGAAAACATTGGTGGAGTGTCAGAATGCATAGATAGAAGGCAAATAAGCGTTCTATGGCTTTATTTCGCCTAGTTGCTTACTCTTGAGTAGAACTGCATGTTCACGCCAGAAATAAGCATCTTTGTAAAATGAACCAGAATGAAGCAGAAAACATTGTTGGAGTGTCAGAATGCATAGATAGAAGGCAAATAAGCGTTCCATGGCTTTATTTCGCTTACTTGCTTACTCTTGAATAGAACTGCATGTTCACTCCAGAAAAAAGCATCTTTGTAAAATGAGTCAAATGGAAGCAGAACACATTGGTGGAGTGTCAGAATGCATAGATAGAAGGCAAATAAGCGTTCCATGGCTTTATTTCGCTTAGTTGTTTACTCTTGAGTAGAACTGCATGTTCACGCCAGAAATAAGCATCTTTGTAAAATGAGCCAGAATGAAGCAGAAAACATTGTTGGAGTGTCAGAATGCATAGATAGAAGGCAAAAAAACGTTCTATGGCTTTATTTCGCTTAGTTGCTTACTCTTGAGTAGAACTGCATGTTCACGCCAGAAATAAGCATCTTTGTAAAATTAGCCAAAATGAAGCAGAAAACATTGGTGGTGTGTCAGAATGCATAGATAGAAGGCAAATAAGCGTTCCATGGCTCTATTTTGCTTAGTTGCTTACTCTTGAGTAGAACTGCATATTCACTCAAGGAATGAGCACCTTTGTGAAATGACCCAAATTGAAGCAGAAAACATTGGTGGAGTGTCAGAATGCATAGATAGAAGGCAAATAAGCGTTCTATGGCTTTATTTCGCCTAGTTGCTTACTCTTGAGTAGAACTGCATGTTCACGCCAGAAATAAGCATCTTTGTAAAATGAACCAGAATGAAGCAGAAAACATTGTTGGAGTGTCAGAATGCATAGATAGAAGGCAAATAAGCGTTCCATGGCTTTATTTCGCTTACTTGCTAACTCTTGAGTAGAACTGCATGTTCACTCCAGAAAAAAGCATCTTTGTGAAATGACCCAAATCGAAGCAGAAAACATTGGTGGAGTGTCAGAATGCATAGATAGAAGGCAAATAAGCGTTCTATGGCTTTATTTCGCCTAGTTGCTTACTCTTGAGTAGAACTGCATGTTCACGCCAGAAATAAGCATCTTTGTAAAATGAACCAGAATGAAGCAGAAAACATTGTTGGAGTGTCAGAATGCATAGATAGAAGGCAAATAAGGGTTCCATGGCTTTATTTCGCTTACTTGCTAACTCTTGAGTAGAACTGCATGTTCACTCCAGAAAAAAGCATCTTTGTAAAATGAGTCAAATTGAAGCAGAACACATTGGTGGAGTGTCAGAATGCATAGATAGAAGGCAAATAAGCGTTCCATGGCTTTATTTTGCTTATTTGCTTACTCTTGAGTAGAACTGCATGTTCACGCCAGAAATAAGCATCTTTGTAAAATGAGCCAGAATGAAGCAGAAAACATTGTTGGAGTGTCAGAATGCATAGATAGAAGGCAAAAAAACGTTCTATGGCTTTATTTCGCTTAGTTGCTTACTCTTGAGTAGAACTGCATATTCACTCAAGAAATGAGCACCTTTGTGAAATGACCCAAATTGAAGCAGAAAACATTGTTGGAGTGTCAGAATGCATAGATAGAAGGCAAATAAGCGTTCCATGGCTTTATTTCGCTTAGTTGCTTACTCTTGAGTAGAACTGCATATTCACGCCAGAAATAAGCATCTTTGTAAAATGAGCCAGAATGAAGCAGAAAACATTGTTGGAGTGTCAGAATGCATAGATAGAAGGCAAAAAAACGTTCTATGGCTTTATTTCGCTTAGTTGCTTACTCTTGAGTAGAACTGCATGTTCACGCCAGAAATAAGCATCTTTGTAAAATGAGCCAAATTGAAGCAGAAAACATTGGTGGAGTGTCAGAATGCATAGATAGAAGGCAAATAAGCGTTCTATGGCTTTATTTCGCCTAGTTGCTTACTCTTGAGTAGAACTGCATGTTCACGCCAGAAATAAGCATCTTTGTAAAATGAACCAGAATGAAGCAGAAAACATTGTTGGAGTGTCAGAATGCATAGATAGAAGGCAAATAAGCGTTCCATGGCTTTATTTCGCTTACTTGCTTACTCTTGAGTAGAACTGCATGTTCACTCCAGAAAAAAGCATCTTTGTAAAATGAGTCAAATGGAAGCAGAACACATTGGTGGAGGGTCAGAATGCATAGATAGAAGGCAAATAAGCGTTCCATGGCTTTATTTCGCTTAGTTGCTTACTCTTGAGTAGAACTGCATGTTCACGCCAGAAATAAGCATCTTTGTAAAATGAGCCAGAATGAAGCAGAAAACATTGTTGGAGTGTCAGAATGCATAGATAGAAGGCAAAAAAACGTTCTATGGCTTTATTTCGCTTAGTTGCTTACTCTTGAGTAGAACTGCATGTTCACGCCAGAAATAAGCATCTTTGTAAAATTAGCCAAAATGAAGCAGAAAACATTGGTGGTGTGTCAGAATGCATAGATAGAAGGCAAATAAGCGTTCCATGGCTTTATTTCGCTTAGTTGCTTACTCTTGAGTAGAACTGCATATTCACTCAAGAAATGAGCACCTTTGTGAAATGACCCAAATTGAAGCAGAAAACATTGTTGGAGTGTCAGAATGCATAGATAGAAGGCAAATAAGCGTTCCATGGCTTTATTTCGCTTAGTTGCTTACTCTTGAGTAGAACTGCATATTCACTCAAGAAATGAGCACCTTTGTGAAATGACCCAAATTGAAGCATAAAACATTGTTGGAGTGTCAGAATGCATAGATAGAAGGCAAATAAGCGTTCTATGGCTTTATTTCGCTTAGTTGCTTACTCTTGAGTAGAACTGCATATTCACTCAAGAAATGAGCACCTTTGTGAAATGACCCAAATTGAAGCATAAAACATTGTTGGAGTGTCAGAATGCATAGATAGAAGGCAAATAAGCGTTCTATGGCTTTATTTCGCCTAGTTGCTTACTCTTGAGTAGAACTGCATGTTCACGCCAGAAATAAGCATCTTTGTAAAATGAACCAGAATGAAGCAGAAAACATTGTTGGAGTGTCAGAATGCATAGATAGAAGGCAAATAAGCGTTCCATGGCTTTATTTCGCTTACTTGCTAACTCTTGAGTAGAACTGCATGTTCACTCCAGAAAAAAGCATCTTTGTAAAATGAGTCAAATGGAAGCAGAACACATTGGTGGAGTGTCAGAATGCATAGATAGAAGGCAAATAAGCGTTCCATGGCTTTATTTTGCTTAGTTGCTTACTCTTGAGTAGAACTGCATGTTCACGCCAGAAATAAGCATCTTTGTAAAATGAGCCAGAATGAAGCAGAAAACATTGTTGGAGTGTCAGAATGCATAGATAGAAGGCAAAAAAACGTTCTATGGCTTTATTTCGCTTAGTTGCTTACTCTTGAGTAGAACTGCATATTCACTCAAGAAATGAGCACCTTTGTGAAATGACCCAAATTGAAGCAGAAAACATTGTTGGAGTGTCAGAATGCATAGATAGAAGGCAAATAAGCGTTCCATGGCTTTATTTCGCTTAGTTGCTTACTCTTGAGTAGAACTGCATATTCACTCAAGAAATGAGCACCTTTGTGAAATGACCCAAATTGAAGCATAAAACATTGTTGGAGTGTCAGAATGCATAGATAGAAGGCAAATAAGCGTTCTATGGCTTTATTTCGCTTAGTTGCTTACTCTTGAGTAGAACTGCATATTCACTCAAGAAATGAGCACCTTTGTGAAATGACCCAAATTGAAGCATAAAACATTGTTGGAGTGTCAGAATGCATAGATAGAAGGCAAATAAGCGTTCTATGGCTTTATTTCGCCTAGTTGCTTACTCTTGAGTAGAACTGCATGTTCACGCCAGAAATAAGCATCTTTGTAAAATGAACCAGAATGAAGCAGAAAACATTGTTGGAGTGTCAGAATGCAAATAAGCGTTCCATGGCTTTATTTCGCTTACTTGCTTACTCTTGAGTAGAACTGCATGTTCACTCCAGAAAAAAGCATCTTTGTAAAATGAGTCAAATGGAAGCAGAACACATTGGTGGAGGGTCAGAATGCATAGATAGAAGGCAAATAAGCGTTCCATGGCTTTATTTCGCTTAGTTGCTTACTCTTGAGTAGAACTGCATGTTCACGCCAGAAATAAGCATCTTTGTAAAATGAGCCAGAATGAAGCAGAAAACATTGTTGGAGTGTCAGAATGCATAGATAGAAGGCAAAAAAACGTTCTATGGCTTTATTTCGCTTAGTTGCTTACTCTTGAGTAGAACTGCATGTTCACGCCAGAAATAAGCATCTTTGTAAAATTAGCCAAAATGAAGCAGAAAACATTGGTGGTGTGTCAGAATGCATAGATAGAAGGCAAATAAGCGTTCCATGGCTTTATTTCGCTTAGTTGCTTACTCTTGAGTAGAACTGCATATTCACTCAAGAAATGAGCACCTTTGTGAAATGACCCAAATTGAAGCATAAAACATTGTTGGAGTGTCAGAATGCATAGATAGAAGGCAAATAAGCGTTCCATGGCTTTATTTCGCTTAGTTGCTTACTCTTGAGTAGAACTGCATATTCACTCAAGAAATGAGCACCTTTGTGAAATGACCCAAATTGAAGCATAAAACATTGTTGGAGTGTCAGAATGCATAGATAGAAGGCAAATAAGCGTTCCATGGCTTTATTTCGCTTAGTTGCTTACTCTTGAGTAGAACTGCATGTTCACTCCAGAAATAAGCATCTTTGTAAAATGAGTCAAATTGAAGCAGAACACATTGGTGGAGTGTCAGAATTCATAGATAGAAGGCAAATAAGCGTTCCATGGCTTTATTTCGCTTAGTTGCTTACTCCAGAGTAGAACTGCATGTTCACCCCAGAAATAAGCATCTTTGTAAAATGAATCAAATTGAAGCAGAACACATTGTTGGAGTGTCAGAATGCATAGATAGAAGGCAAATAAGCGTTCCATGGCTTTATTTCGCTTAGTTGCTTACTCTTGAGTAGAACTGCATGTTCACGCCAGAAATGAGCACCTTTGTGAAATGAGCCAAATTGAAGCAGAAAACATTGTTGGAGTGTCAGAATGCATAGATAGAAGGCAACAAAACGTTCTATGGCTTTATTTCGCTTAGTTGCTTACTCTTGAGTAGAACTGCATGTTCACTCAAGAAATGAGCATCTTTGTAAAATTAGCCAAAATGAAGCAGAAAACATTGGTGGTGTGTCAGAATGCATAGATAGAAGGCAAATAAGCGTTCCATGGCTTTATTTCGCTTAGTTGCTTACTCTTGAGTAGAACTGCATATTCACTCAAGGAATGAGCACCTTTGTGAAATGACCCAAATTGAAGCAGAAAACATTGTTGGAGTGTCAGAATGCATAGATAGAAGGCAAATAAGCGTTCTATGGCTTTATTTCGCCTAGTTGCTTACTCTTGAGTAGAACTGCATGTTCACGCCAGAAATAAGCATCTTTGTAAAATGAACCAGAATGAAACAGAAAACATTGTTGGAGTGTCAGAATGCATAGATAGAAGGCAAATAAGCGTTCCATGGCTTTATTTCGCTTACTTGCTAACTCTTGAGTAGAACTGCATGTTCACTCCAGAAAAAAGCATCTTTGTAAAATGAGTCAAATGGAAGCAGAACACATTGGTGGAGTGTCAGAATGCATAGATAGAAGGCAAATAAGCGTTCCATGGCTTTATTTTGCTTAGTTGCTTACTCTTGAGTAGAACTGCATGTTCACGCCAGAAATAAGCATCTTTGTAAAATGAGTCAAATGGAAGCAGAACACATTGGTGGAGGGTCAGAATGCATAGATAGAAGGCAAATAAGCGTTCCATGGCTTTATTTCGCTTAGTTGCTTACTCTTGAGTAGAACTGCATGTTCACGCCAGAAATAAGCATCTTTGTAAAATGAGCCAGAATGAAGCAGAAAACATTGTTGGAGTGTCAGAATGCATAGATAGAAGGCAAAAAAACGTTCTATGGCTTTATTTCGCTTAGTTGCTTACTCTTGAGTAGAACTGCATGTTCACGCCAGAAATAAGCATCTTTGTAAAATTAGCCAAAATGAAGCAGAAAACATTGGTGGTGTGTCAGAATGCATAGATAGAAGGCAAATAAGCGTTCCATGGCTTTATTTCGCTTAGTTGCTTACTCTTGAGTAGAACTGCATATTCACTCAAGAAATGAGCACCTTTGTGAAATGACCCAAATTGAAGCAGAAAACATTGTTGGAGTGTCAGAATGCATAGATAGAAGGCAAATAAGCGTTCCATGGCTTTATTTTGCTTAGTTGCTTACTCTTGAGTAGAACTGCATATTCACTCAAGAAATGAGCACCTTTGTGAAATGACCCAAATTGAAGCATAAAACATTGTTGGAGTGTCAGAATGCATAGATAGAAGGCAAATAAGCGTTCTATGGCTTTATTTCGCTTACTTGCTTACTCTTGAGTAGAACTGCATGTTCACTCCAGAAAAAAGCATCTTTGTAAAATGAGTCAAATGGAAGCAGAACACATTGGTGGAGTGTCAGAATGCATAGATAGAAGGCAAATAAGCGTTCCATGGCTTTATTTCGCTTAGTTGCTTACTCTTGAGTAGAACTGCATGTTCACGCCAGAAATAAGCATCTTTGTAAAATGAGCCAGAATGAAGCAGAAAACATTGGTGGAGTGTCAGAATGCATAGATAGAAGGCAAATAAGCGTTCTATGGCTTTATTTCGCCTAGTTGCTTACTCTTGAGTAGAACTGCATGTTCACGCCAGAAATAAGCATCTTTGTAAAATGAACCAGAATGAAGCAGAAAACATTGTTGGAGTGTCAGAATGCATAGATAGAAGGCAAATAAGCGTTCCATGGCTTTATTTCGCTTACTTGCTTACTCTTGAGTAGAACTGCATGTTCACTCCAGAAAAAAGCATCTTTGTAAAATGAGTCAAATGGAAGCAGAACACATTGGTGGAGTGTCAGAATGCATAGATAGAAGGCAAATAAGCGTTCCATGGCTTTATTTCGCTTAGTTGCTTACTCTTGAGTAGAACTGCATGTTCACGCCAGAAATAAGCATCTTTGTAAAATGAGCCAGAATGAAGCAGAAAACATTGTTGGAGTGTCAGAATGCATAGATAGAAGGCAAAAAAACGTTCTATGGCTTTATTTCGCTTAGTTGCTTACTCTTGAGTAGAACTGCATGTTCACGCCAGAAATAAGCATCTTTGTAAAATTAGCCAAAATGAAGCAGAAAACATTGGTGGTGTGTCAGAATGCATAGATAGAAGGCAAATAAGCGTTCCATGGCTTTATTTTGCTTAGTTGCTTACTCTTGAGTAGAACTGCATAATCACTCAAGGAATGAGCACCTTTGTGAAATGACCCAAATTGAAGCAGAAAACATTGTTGGAGTGTCAGAATGCATAGATAGAAGGCAAATAAGCGTTCTATGGCTTTATTTCGCCTAGTTGCTTACTCTTGAGTAGAACTGCATGTTCACTCCAGAAAAAAGCATCTTTGTAAAATGAGACAAATGGAAGCAGAACACATTGGTGGAGTGTCAGAATGCATAGATAGAAGGCAAATAAGCGTTCCATGGCTTTATTTCGCTTAGTTGCTTACTCTTGAGTAGAACTGCATGTTCACGCCAGAAATAAGCATCTTTGTAAAATGAGCCAGAATGAAGCAGAAAACATTGGTGGTGTGTCAGAATGCATAGATAGAAGGCAAATAAGCGTTCTATGGCTTTATTTCGCCTAGTTGCTTACTCTTGAGTAGAACTGCATGTTCAGGTCAGAAATAAGCATCTTTGTAAAATGAACCAGAATGAAGCAGAAAACATTGTTGGAGTGTCAGAATGCATAGATAGAAGGCAAATAAGCGTTCCATGGCTTTATTTTGCTTAGTTGCTTACTCTTGAGTAGAACTGCATATTCACTCAAGAAATGAGCACCTTTGTGAAATGACCCAAATTGAAGCAGAAAACATTGTTGGAGTGTCAGAATGCATAGATAGAAGGCAAATAAGCGTTCCATGGCTTTATTTCGCTTAGTTGCTTACTCTTGAGTAGAACTGCATGTTCACTCCAGAAATAAGCATCTTTGTAAAATGAGCCAAATTGAAGCAAAAAACATTGGTGGAGTGTCAGAATGCATAGATAGAAGGCAAATAAGCGTTCTATGGCTTTATTTCGCCTAGTTGCTTACTCTTGAGTAGAACTGCATGTTCACGCCAGAAATAAGCATCTTTGTAAAATGAACCAGAATGAAGCAGAAAACATTGTTGGAGTGTCAGAATGCATAGATAAAAGGCAAATAAGCGTTCCATGGCTTTATTTCGCTTACTTGCTTACTCTTGAGTAGAACTGCATGTTCACTCCAGAAAAAAGCATCTTTGTAAAATGAGTCAAATGGAAGCAGAACACATTGGTGGAGTGTCAGAATGCATAGATAGAAGGCAAATAAGCGTTCCATGGCTTTATTTCGCTTAGTTGCTTACTCTTGAGTAGAACTGCATGTTCACGCCAGAAATAAGCATCTTTGTAAAATGAGCCAGAATGAAGCAGAAAACATTGTTGGAGTGTCAGAATGCATAGATAGAAGGCAAAAAAACGTTCTATGGCTTTATTTCGCTTAGTTGCTTACTCTTGAGTAGAACTGCATGTTCACGCCAGAAATAAGCATCTTTGTAAAATGAGCCAAATTGAAGCAGAAAACATTGGTGGAGTGTCAGAATGCATAGATAGAAGGCAAATAAGCGTTCTATGGCTTTATTTCGCCTAGTTGCTTACTCTTGAGTAGAACTGCATGTTCACGCCAGAAATAAGCATCTTTGTAAAATGAACCAGAATGAAGCAGAAAACATTGTTGGAGTGTCAGAATGCATAGATAGAAGGCAAATAAGCGTTTCATGGCTTTATTTCGCTTACTTGCTTACTCTTGAGTAGAACTGCATGTTCACTCCAGAAAAAAGCATCTTTGTAAAATGAGTCAAATGGAAGCAGAACACATTGGTGGAGTGTCAGAATGCAGAGATAGAAGGCAAATAAGCGTTCCATGGCTTTATTTCGCTTAGTTGCTTACTCTTGAGTAGAACTGCATGTTCACGCCAGAAATAAGCATCTTTGTAAAATGAACCAGAATGAAGCAGAAAACATTGTTGGAGTGTCAGAGTGCATAGATAGAAGGCAAATAAGCGTTCCATGGCTTTATTTCGCTTAGTTGCTTACTCTTGAGTAGAACTGCATGTTCACGCCAGAAATAAGCATCTTTGTAAAATGAGCCAGAATGAAGCAGAAAACATTGTTGGAGTGTCAGAATGCATAGATAGAAGGCAAAAAAACGTTCTATGGCTTTATTTCGCTTAGTTGCTTACTCTTGAGTAGAACTGCATGTTCACGCCAGAAATAAGCATCTTTGTAAAATGAGCGAAATTGAAGCAGAAAACATTGGTGGAGTGTCAGAATGCATAGATAGAAGGCAAATAAGCGTTCTATGGCTTTATTTCGCCTAGTTGCTTACTCTTGAGTAGAACTGCATGTTCACGCCAGAAATAAGCATCTTTGTAAAATGAACCAGAATGAAGCAGAAAACATTGTTGGAGTGTCAGAATGCATAGATAGAAGGCAAATAAGCGTTCCATGGCTTTATTTCGCTTACTTGCTTACTCTTGAGTAGAACTGCATGTTCACTCCAGAAAAAAGCATCTTTGTAAAATGAGTCAAATGGAAGCAGAACACATTGGTGGAGTGTCAGAATGCATAGATAGAAGGCAAATAAGCGTTCCATGGCTTTATTTCGCTTAGTTGCTTACTCTTGAGTAGAACTGCATGTTCACGCCAGAAATAAGCATCTTTGTAAAATGAGCCAGAATGAAGCAGAAAACATTGTTGGAGTGTCAGAATGCATAGATAGAAGGCAAAAAAACGTTCTATGGCTTTATTTCGCTTAGTTGCTTACTCTTGAGTAGAACTGCATGTTCACGCCAGAAATAAGCATCTTTGTAAAATTAGCCAAAATGAAGCAGAAAACATTGGTGGTGTGTCAGAATGCATAGATAGAAGGCAAATAAGCGTTCCATGGCTTTATTTTGCTTAGTTGCTTACTCTTGAGTAGAACTGCATATTCACTCAAGGAATGAGCACCTTTGTGAAATGACCCAAATTGAAGCAGAAAACATTGGTGGAGTGTCAGAATGCATAGATAGAAGGCAAATAAGCGTTCTATGGCTTTATTTCGCCTAGTTGCTTACTCTTGAGTAGAACTGCATGTTCACGCCAGAAATAAGCATCTTTGTAAAATGAAGCAGAATGAAGCAGAAAACATTGTTGGAGTGTCAGAATGCATAGATAGAAGGCAAATAAGCGTTCCATGGCTTTATTTCGCTTACTTGCTAACTCTTGAGTATAACTGCATGTTCACTCCAGAAAAAAGCATCTTTGTAAAATGAGTCAAATGGAAGCAGAACACATTGGTGGAGTGTCAGAATGCATAGATAGGAGGCAAATAAGCGTTCCATGGCTTTATTTTGCTTAGTTGCTTACTCTTGAGTAGAACTGCATGTTCACGCCAGAAATAAGCATCTTTGTAAAATGAGCCAGAATGAAGCAGAAAACATTGTTGGAGTGTCAGAATGCATAGATAGAAGGCAAATAAGCGTTCCATGGCTTTATTTCGCTTACTTGCTTACTCTTGAGTAGAACTGCATGTTCACTCCAGAAAAAAGCATCTTTGTAAAATTAGCCAAAATGAAGCAGAAAACATTGGTGGTGTGTCAGAATGCATAGATAGAAGGCAAATAAGCGTTCCATGGCTTTATTTTGCTTAGTTGCTTACTCTTGAGTAGAACTGCATATTCACTCAAGGAATGAGCACCTTTGTGAAATGACCCAAATTGAAGCAGAAAACATTGGTGGAGTGTCAGAATGCATAGATAGAAGGCAAATAAGCGTTCTATGGCTTTATTTCGCCTAGTTGCTTACTCTTGAGTAGAACTGCATGTTCACGCCAGAAATAAGCATCTTTGTAAAATGAAGCAGAATGAAGCAGAAAACATTGTTGGAGTGTCAGAATGCATAGATAGAAGGCAAATAAGCGTTCCATGGCTTTATTTCTCTTACTTGCTAACTCTTGAGTAGAACTGCATGTTCACTCCAGAAAAAAGCATCTTTGTAAAATGAGTCAAATGGAAGCAGAACACATTGGTGGAGTGTCAGAATGCATAGATAGGAGGCAAATAAGCGTTCCATGGCTTTATTTTGCTTAGTTGCTTACTCTTGAGTAGAACTGCATGTTCACGCCAGAAATAAGCATCTTTGTAAAATGAGCCAGAATGAAGCAGAAAACATTGTTGGAGTGTCAGAATGCATAGATAGAAGGCAAATAAGCGTTCCATGGCTTTATTTCGCTTACTTGCTTACTCTTGAGTAGAACTGCATGTTCACTCCAGAAAAAAGCATCTTTGTAAAATTAGCCAAAATGAAGCAGAAAACATTGGTGGTGTGTCAGAATGCATAGATTGAAGGCAAATAAGCGTTCCATGGCTTTATTTTGCTTAGTTGCTTACTCTTGAGTAGAACTGCATATTCACTCAAGGAATGAGCACCTTTGTGAAATGACCCAAATTGAAGCAGAAAACATTGGTGGAGTGTCAGAATGCATAGATAGAAGGCAAATAAGCGTTCTATGGCTTTATTTCGCCTAGTTGCTTACTCTTGAGTAGAACTGCATGTTCACTCCAGAAAAAAGCATCTTTGTAAAATGAGTCAAATGGAAGCAGAACACATTGGTGGAGTGTCAGAATGCATAGATAGAAGGCAAATAAGCGTTCCATGGCTTTATTTCGCTTAGTTGCTTACTCTTGAGTAGAACTGCATGTTCACGCCAGAAATAAGCATCTTTGTAAAATGAGCCAGAATGAAGCAGAAAACATTGGTGGTGTGTCAGAATGCATAGATAGAAGGCAAATAAGCGTTCTATGGCTTTATTTCGCCTAGTTGCTTACTCTTGAGTAGAACTGCATGTTCAGGTCAGAAATAAGCATCTTTGTAAAATGAACCAGAATGAAGCAGAAAACATTGTTGGAGTGTCAGAATGCATAGATAGAAGGCAAATAAGCGTTCCATGGCTTTATTTTGCTTAGTTGCTTACTCTTGAGTAGAACTGCATATTCACTCAAGAAATGAGCACCTTTGTGAAATGACCCAAATTGAAGCAGAAAACATTGTTGGAGTGTCAGAATGCATAGATAGAAGGCAAATAAGCGTTCCATGGCTTTATTTCGCTTAGTTGCTTACTCTTGAGTAGAACTGCATGTTCACGCCAGAAATAAGCATCTTTGTAAAATGAGCCAGAATGAAGCAGAAAACATTGTTGGAGTGTCAGAATGCATAGATAGAAGGCAAAAAAACGTTCTATGGCTTTATTTCGCTTAGTTGCTTACTCTTGAGTAGAACTGCATGTTCACGCCAGAAATAAGCATCTTTGTAAAATTAGCCAAAATGAAGCAGAAAACATTGGTGGTGTGTCAGAATGCATAGATAGAAGGCAAATAAGCGTTCCATGGCTTTATTTCGCTTAGTTGCTTACTCTTGAGTAGAACTGCATATTCACTCAAGAAATGAGCACCTTTGTGAAATGACCCAAATTGAAGCAGAAAACATTGTTGGAGTGTCAGAATGCATAGATAGAAGGCAAATAAGCGTTCCATGGCTTTATTTCGCTTAGTTGCTTACTCTTGAGTAGAACTGCATATTCACTCAAGAAATGAGCACCTTTGTGAAATGACCCAAATTGAAGCATAAAACATTGTTGGAGTGTCAGAATGCATAGATAGAAGGCAAATAAGCGTTCTATGGCTTTATTTCGCTTACTTGCTTACTCTTGAGTAGAACTGCATGTTCACTCCAGAAAAAAGCATCTTTGTAAAATGAGTCAAATGGAAGCAGAACACATTGGTGGAGTGTCAGAATGCATAGATAGAAGGGAAATAAGCGTTCCATGGCTTTATTTCGCTTAGTTGCTTACTCTTGAGTAGAACTGCATGTTCACGCCAGAAATAAGCATCTTTGTAAAATGAGCCAGAATGAAGCAGAAAACATTGGTGGAGTGTCAGAATGCATAGATAGAAGGCAAATAAGCGTTCTATGGCTTTATTTCGCCTAGTTGCTTACTCTTGAGTAGAACTGCATGTTCACGCCAGAAATAAGCATCTTTGTAAAATGAACCAGAATGAAGCAGAAAACATTGTTGGAGTGTCAGAATGCATAGATAGAAGGCAAATAAGCGTTCCATGGCTTTATTTCGCTTACTTGCTTACTCTTGAGTAGAACTGCATGTTCACTCCAGAAAAAAGCATCTTTGTAAAATGAGTCAAATGGAAGCAGAACACATTGGTGGAGTGTCAGAATGCATAGATAGAAGGCAAATAAGCGTTCCATGGCTTTATTTCGCTTAGTTGCTTACTCTTGAGTAGAACTGCATGTTCACGCCAGAAATAAGCATCTTTGTAAAATGAGCCAGAATGAAGCAGAAAACATTGGTGGTGTGTCAGAATGCATAGATAGAAGGCAAATAAGCGTTCTATGGCTTTATTTCGCCTAGTTGCTTACTCTTGAGTAGAACTGCATGTTCAGGTCAGAAATAAGCATCTTTGTAAAATGAACCAGAATGAAGCAGAAAACATTGTTGGAGTGTCAGAATGCATAGATAGAAGGCAAATAAGCGTTCCATGGCTTTATTTTGCTTAGTTGCTTACTCTTGAGTAGAACTGCATATTCACTCAAGAAATGAGCACCTTTGTGAAATGACCCAAATTGAAGCAGAAAACATTGTTGGAGTGTCAGAATGCATAGATAGA